>NC_092021.1:4638354-5257520 GCF_042242105.1 Pempheris klunzingeri | reverse complement strand
GTGTTTCTGACAGCTTGGTCAGAAACATGCACACCAGTAGCCTGCTAGAGGTCATTTTGTAGGGCTCTGGCAGATGCTGGCCCTGCTGCTGGGTTGATGTCCAGCTCTCCTTGTGTAACAACCCTTCTCCTGGCATCTGTGGAGAGCCTGTGCAGGGAGACACAGCAAACCTTCTTGCGGCGGTACGTATGGATTTGCCATCCTGGGGGAGCTGGACTACCTGTGCAACCTGAATGGGCTGCAGGTACCTCCTCATGCTACCAGGGGTGACAAGGACACTAGCAAAACGTAAAACTAGGGAAAAAATCAGTCAGGAAGGATCAGGAGAAACAATTGTCTGTCACCACCACCTATAAAAACCATTCCGTACCTTACTGTTGCCTCACCTGTTGTCACCTTCATTTGCACCAATACAGGTGAAATTGATTCACAATCTGCTTCCTAACTGTACAGATTGATATCCCTGAAGTTTAATTGACTTGGTGTTACAACTGTGATGATTAAGTGTTAAGTGTTAATTTTTTTGACCACTATATAATATGCAGGCAAGCACAGAAGTTTAAGATACTCCAACTGATTTGGACATTTGCTTACAGCTCCTCCATGTGATGTGTTGCTAGCATTTCTTAAGTCTGGGAGTGCAGTGTGTGTGTAAAAATGTAATCTTTTAGTCCTTTTTGTATTCATCCGAGTAGCGAAACACACACACACCCTACCTGCACATGCCCGTTTGCCAAATTTCTCCCCAAGCACAATGTTGTGCTAATCTCGCTAAACACTGTCAAACCTAGCCATAGACTATCAGAACTTATTTTAAAATCAGCAGCAAATCACACTCTGGGGTTACATCTACACCCATTGTATTGTTTCACTCTCACATTATTTAAGAGTGTTGATAAAATGAAGTTCATCTTTAAGTAATTCAATTAGCTAGTAGCGGTGACTTATTGTGGATCTGTTAGCATTAGCTTATTCTAGGGCTGAACGATGAAAGACACACAAGACATTGCTTTGGCAACTTATGTTATAGGCGTCCATATGACTAACACTGCATCCCAGTTGCTGAAAGCAGCTAAAGATTCACACCTGGTAGAAGCTTATGGTGAATGTGGGCCTGTTGTCCACTTTGCTCAGTGTGTCCTCAGTCTAGTTGCGTTAAAGTAAATATTCATTAGAGACACAGGACCTCATGGTCAGCTTATACAGTACATTGTATTCAGCCATAATTGTATTTTACTATAAATGTATGTAAGGACACCACGATGAGGAAATGTTCCCACTGGTTAATACACTTGTGATAGGATTGCTGCTATGATTACACCATATATTTTACAAGACAAGACTTTCATTGATTTTCATTCATACTTACTGATTCATTCTTACTTTGATCTTAAACATTAGCTATGTAGTCGAGGGTAATGACATGGAGTCTATGTAGTCAGAATGAAGACAGCAAACTATATTACTTCCGTCCTCATTGACAAAGGTAGTACCTCTCAGTTCCACATCTTCTGTTCTTTCCCTTCACAATAAAAGCCCTAGACATACACATTGTGTTACTGTTTATCAACCTTTGCTAAAAGGTCAGAAATCGTTTTGTACTGATGTGAATAATTTATGCTGGTGTGATGCATACAAGGGAGATCATCCTGACAATGCCATTAAGGCTTTTAAAAAGGCTTTTACCCTGCAGTGGACAAACATGCACTTGTCTGAATAAATGAATGAATGAATGAACAAAAAATAAGTAAATTAAAAAAACAATGATAAGACAGTGGGCAAGTATTCGGCATGTCATCACTGTATGAGCGAACACTCTATATCACTGGTGACGCAGACACAGATGGGTTGTAAGAAGTTTAACTTAATTTAAATATTCAATTGAATATTTTCAAATAACCCTTAAAAATCTGGACAAATCTGGTCCCATGTTGGATCAGTTATTATGACAACCCAACCTAGTATTTGGGAAGACACTGCTACATGAATCAAATCACTTTTCTGTCCAAAACATTGTGGCTAGGAAGGATGAACAGCTTCATCAACTTCACTGCATACCTGCTAGAGAGTGCAGAAATTAGTATAGCTTGTCACCAGTGTTGATTTTGTCATTGAAAACTGTCTACAATTATTCGTTTAACAATGAAAATACAAAATAAAAACTAACATTTGATAAAGAGAGTTTTATTGTAATAGTATTGTAATATTACATCAATATAACATTTTTAGTCAACGAAAAAAATGTAATAGTGATATGAAAGACATATATATATGAACTAATTACTGTTTTGCTCTTGTTCAGGAGTTGATGTAGCTGATTGACCTTATGCACTGCCATTAAATTAATCTATAATCTACAGAAAATTAAATGGCTTCTCCTCTTAAGAGAGAGCAATGCTTGCCTGGAAATGTTAATCATCCCATTGATAAGTTACTCTGCTGTACAACTGAAGAATAAAGTCAACCTCACAGCAGAGGAAAACACCTGGAATCAGTACCCAACAAAGATGGTGATAGCTGAAGACTCAAGATCAGAGGTCTCAAACTGCCGGCCCGCGGGCCACTTGCGGCCCAAGGAAAGGAAAGGAAAAAGTCGCAGTTTTAAAGGAATATAAGCTCAAGCTGCATCACTGGACTACACACGGAGATGAACATGAGAAGTAGCAGGGAGAGGAGAGCACACAGCAGGCCACAGCTGCAGAGAGGACTCCTGTCTCTGCAGAACCGAAGAGGATGCAGACGCTGCCTCGGAAGTTCAGTGTGACATGGTGAGTGAATGAATTGCCAAAATGCAGGGAAAACCTCACGGAAGGATTGCATGCTGCAAGTTAGCAATATTTTATGTCCAGTGTCTTCCTCTTTCAGCAAACACTGGCTGTGGCTGTGTTCACTTTGTTGCTGGAGAGTGAAGCTTTGTTAGATTATTGTAATTAAGTTATTTTAGTTTTTTTTTTTTTTTTTTTTTAAAAAGCAAGAACAAAAGACCTGTAGACCTGTAGAAGCTGAAACTGCTTGGAAAATGTTTCTAAACTGCAGTTTACATGACAAGTTATATTATTGAACTTGAATTTTGTAGTGGCCCTCCTGTAAGATAACAGTGCTGTCAGTGACCCCAAGCCAGTTTGAGTTTGACACCCCTGCCCAAGATGAATGACAAAACTTATTACTTACTTACTTATACTTACTCTATTTTATCTATTTATCCATCTATCATCCATCTATTATCTATACCGCTTATTCATTAGGGTCGAGGGGGGCTGGAGCCCATCTCAGCCGAGGATTTGGCTGCAGCATAGAGACAGGCAACCATTCACACTCGGAACATGGACACTCCACACAGAAAGGCCCCAGGTTCAAACTGTAAACCACATGTTGCCGGCCATCAGATTCGTTGAGTTTGGTTGATTTGGTAAATGGTTGTAAGTTGTAATCACAGATGGTTGCGCAAAACCAGTGGTATGGTCCTTAAAGTAAACTCTTTAAGTGTTTAACAGCATTTCACAACCAATACAAAGTCTCCATTCATGTTGCATGAGATTGTTTTAGCAAATATTGACACATCAGTGTCACAGATCAGTTATACAATCCTAACTGACTTCTACTTGAATAATGGATGCTGAGAAGAATGCAGGGGGTTTGTACTTGTGGAGGGTGCAAGGGTTTTCAAAGCCTGACCATATGAGGCACACTGCAAACTAAACTCACAGGATGCATAATTTAATATGAGCAGACAGGTGAGTGTACATTGAAAACACCCCCTGTCGCTCAGCCGTCTGCCTCTCTCATCTCCTCACCCAATAAAACCGGTCAGATTATTGGTGATCTGAAATAGCAAACAGCTTGGTTCAGACTGCTGACTGGGGTTTTGTTGGTAGTTTCAGCCAATTTAAGCTTTTTTAGTTTATTCAGTTCATTTGGTCGTGCAAACAAGCTCTTATACTCTGTCAGGACTGGTACTCTAATGACATAAACTTGGCACAGTCTAGAGAACAGAGAGCAGCTTAAACAAAGTCTCACTCAATTGCTCCCAATTGTGCCTGTGTTGACCACTTGTTCTCTTCTCATGCAAAGTCAGACACGGGGATAAAGGGATCAAATGGACTCCATTTGACTCCATGATTATTGTTCAGGTGACCATATACCTTTAGCCACTTAGTGTTACTACAAGCTGTGAAAAATAAATGGAATGACTAATAATTTCTCATGACGGGGGAAAAGAAGAATCATTTCTGGTGTCCAATTACAACAGAATTATGAAAACTGTCATATGTTGTTATTGTATCGTTTGGATTTGTTGGTGAGTTAATTGGCTCCTGGAGATACTCAAAATATAGACAAAGTTCCACATCACTGTAAAATCATTCTATCTTTATCTTTACAAAACACTGACACAGCAAAGCACATTACCTGGAGCAGCTGAAGATGAGTACCTCTCAGAGACTCAGGTAGTCCTCTGGATTACCTTTTATTTCTTTCAGAATGACAAATTACTTTGAGTTGGAATTTGTGAATTAGACAAAAAAACCCTGGTGGTTTTAAAGTTAAGACTGACCTGCCCCTTACTTGTCTCCTAACATTGCCAGTCATGAGTTACCTTTAGCCTCAGGTGGGGTATGATTTCACACCCTCGTTGCAGATCTTAACACCAACCTCGATTCACTTACGTGCTACAAGCTCATACCAGGTTTTTGATGCGTCAGGGTGGTCCAGTGAGGTTCATACAGACTCTCATCTGTCTCGATCCAGACCCAGCTACTTAGTGAAGGTAATGCCGATGTAACCATGGGAGCTATGCATAGCAAAGATTGTGCACGCTACTACCATCATTCCTTGGATGGAGCGTGAGATTGACAGGCGGATCGGGGCAGCGTCTGCAGTAATGCGGTCGCTGTATCGGTCCGTCATGGTGAAGAGGGAGCTGAGCCAAAAGGCAAAGCTCTCGATTTACCGGTCGATCTACGTTCCTACCCTCACCTATGGTCATGAACTTTGGGTCATGACCGAAAGAACGAGATCTCGGATACAAGCGGCCGAAATGAGTTTCCTCCGCAGGGTGGCCGGACTCACCCTTAGAGATAGGGTGAGGAGTTCGACCATCCGGGAGGGGCTCGGAGTAGAGCCGCTGCTCCTCCACATCGAGAGGAGCCAGCTGAGGTGGCTCGGGCATCTGTTTCGGATACCTCCTGGACGCCTCCCTGGGGAGGTTTTCCAGGCATGTCCCACCGGAAGGAGGCCCCGGGGAAGACCCAGGACACGCTGGAGGGACTACGTCTCTCGGCTGGCTTGGGAACGCCTCGGTGTCCTACCGGATGAGCTGGAGGAGGTGTCTGGGGCCCGGGAAGTTTGGGCATCTCTGCTAAAACTGCTGCCCCCGCGACCCGACCCCGGATAAGCGGTTGAAAATGGATGGATGGATGGACTACAATCATTCTCCTTTCAACAGGAAATGTGGGCTTTTCTTTTTTTGGGCATGCATATCTCTACCAGCATGGCTTACTGTTGGCTGGTTGGTTTGTTTCCAACACACAGAACTGATTATAAATAATGTTGTAAGAGGGAACAGGTCATGTCAAAGTATCCTTGAGCTGTGCCAGAAGCTGTGTCTTGGCATGTGTGAATGAAAGGTTAGTCTACTGATGAGCAGGTTGGTATAACCCCTGTGATCATTGTATGAATGGTGTGTAAATGAGTGAATATGAATATGGTGTTAAATGCGCTTTGAGTAGTCGAAGAGACGTGAAAGGTGCTACACAAGTACAGTACAGTTCTTTTACCATTGTAAGAGTAGCGTGGCTCCTTTAAGAGACAAGGTAGTACATGAGGTGTAAGTGGTGCATGTGTGATGGAGCACAGGGAGAGCGAACAGGGAGAGTTTGTGTGTGTGTGTGTGTGTAACGGTGCAAAGGAGAAATAGGCTGCAGACAAACAGCTAGTTAACTGCTTAACAATGACTGTACAGTGCAAGTTACAGTGTGTCAATGAATAAAGACTGCAGCTTCTCAAGACAGAGGTATTTGGAGAACAACAAAATCTCTTCTGTGCTTCCCGACTATGGTCTGGCAGCTGAGCAGGGAGGGCCAACAATATGCAAGAGGCTGTGTGACCCAAACTGCTGTGAAAAATCCCAACTGAGACACATTCTGAGCATGCTGTATGCTAAAAAATACTCTTAAAAATCAGAATAATATTCCTACATCCTATTTGGAAAATTACTACTACTTTCAGAATAAGATCTAAGTTGGAAAATCCAAATGAACCCTTTCATGCATGAATTATGATAACTAACTTACTAAGTATTTTTATTCATCTTTAGGCATGAAAAACAAGATTTGAACTTTTTTTTTTTTTCAACCCATATTTTATAAAGATACATTTACATGTCCAGTAGTTGAAATATAACTAGTGATGCATGATGTACAATTCAGTGGACATGTGATTAATCATAATTTCCTCCCAATATAAAATCAATACTTGGAAAATTTAGCAATTGCATGACTCCTTAGATGTTACTTGATGTCCCCATAGTTTTCATACCTGCAAGGGTTTCTTTTTATAGAAGGTTTGAACAGAAAAAAAATGAGCAACTTGGTGTTTCTGGCTGTCTGTCGACCATCTTTTTTTTTCATTTGCAATGGCTTCCCACTGGGTAGCAGTGTATGAGATGATGCAGTAGCATCCATTGCAGTGGCTGATGTGCAACTATGCCATCAAAACTCATGCATATACAAGAAAACCGTACACTGTAGTGACCTCTATGCATGAGAAGGTTGAACTGAAGTGACCAATGTGTTTCGAGCACTGGTGTTACAGTACCTGTCACTTTGGGTAAACCAACTCACCTGAGCCAAATCTTTTCGCGCATGTAATATGTTTGTTTGTAGCTGGATGCCTTTGAAAAGTTCGTAGTCAGCCAATCTCATCGCAATGAAAGCATCTGGCAAAACATGACATGTCAGAAAGTTTGTGGTAAAGTCATATAAACAATAAAAAGAATAAAACGTGTTCCTGAAAATATATGAGACAAGAAAATATCCATTCCATCTCTGTTTTTGTCAGGTCATGCATCACCCACACTCCCCCCTCCCACCCCAGGCTGGCTGGCACAGTGATGCCATTCAAGACGGGGAAAGATGAGAGGGTCTGCTCTATCGACCATACGGGGGGTGAAGTGTGATACCTTAGCCCTCTCTCTCTCTCTTTCTCTCTCTCTCTCTCTCTGAGCCGCCGGCCACAATGAGGTTCCCACACACGAGGCATTGGATTTGAGTCGCAGCCTCGCCTCCTTGCCTTTCACTATTCATCCTCAGCTCTGATAAGGAGAGAGAAAGAGATTGAGAGAAGTGGGGGGTGGCGAAGAGAAAGACAAGGAGGCCGAGAGGGAAAGAAAAAAAAAAGAAAGAAAGTGAGAGGCATTAGGGGTAAAAGAGAAGCAAGATGAGTGAAAGGAAAAGGACAGGCACTTGGGGAAAGACAGAGAGAAAGACGGAATGAAGGGGAGTGGAGAAAAAAGAAGGTGGGGAAGAGAAAATGAGAGTGGCGTGAAGGGGAGGGGAGAATGAGAGGAGTGTAAAGGCAAAGAAAAGGGGGAGTGTGAGAGAAGAAAGAGAATAGGAAGGAGGAATATAGCAGTGCCATTGGAGTGAGTGTGTGTGTGTGTGGAATGAGCATCAGTCTCTAGGTTTGAGGGAATCCAGACCTGAAACAAGCTGACACAGGAGAAACGCGCTCTCTGGGTACTGAACACCTTTTAGCATGTGTAGGCCTCTTCCATCCTCATACTGCTGTTGTCATATTCTTTGGCTCGATACTGATACACAAGGCACCCTGTAATGTCTGTGTGAAACATCTGCATGGGATGCTGAAGGGCAATAAAGCGTATGAATGGTAAATATTTATATTTAGTGCCTTTCTAAGTCATTTCAACTACTCAAAGCGCTTTTACATGACATCCTTATGCACCCATTCACGCAGGAGGAATCCAAGATGGAGGAGACTATTCTTTCACACACATTCACACACTGAAGCTATATTTCAGGAGTTGGGGTTAAGTGTCTTGCCCTGGGACACTTCGACACGCTGACTTGTAGGAGCCGGGGATCGAAGCGCAACCTTCCGATTGATGGACGACCCACTCTGCCTCTGAGCAGCAGCCGCCCCATAAGAGATAAAAGTCCGATGAAAGTCTGCGTATGGAGATAGAGGTAGATGGCTGGTTGGATGGCTCAAAAACCAGACTTTGACGCAATTGACCTGTCCTGGAGTCCCCCCCTGAAGGAGCTGGAAGGCACTGCAGGGGGGGACAAGCCCAGACCCTGGATCAGTGGCCAGCGGAAAATGGACACTAATAGTAAAACAGAGCAAACTCAAAGTACTGATTTGGTTTTCAGGACTACTTCAGGTGACCCCTCATATTACTTCAGAAACGTACGACTCTGTGCCAAAAAGTCTGTGCCACAGTTCTTAATACATCCATAAGCTCACCAAGTTGAATGCAATGGGCAACTGGGCAACATATGAGCAGGCTACATGACAACCTGTGAACCTTTGCGTGTAATCTGGTGTAACATTTTGTACCATATCTATGCCTGAGTGCCCTGTTTACCAGGAGTAAATAGCACGGGCTAATAATGATAATGCTTATTGATAACAGGATAATGTGTATGTGTATAGAGAGCAGAGTAGAGATAGAGATAGATAGAGATATAGCACAAATAATCATTTCACACCTACACACAATAATGTGCCAGCAAATGGCAAAAGACTGCTAATGTAAACGTGCATGTAAACAATGCAGGTATCAAACTGTATATATATATATATATATATATATATATATATATATATATATATATATATATATATATATATATATATGTATGTATATATATGTCTCAAGGATGCACACAATGTGTTTTTGGTAACAAATACTCTTAAAAAAAAAAAAAAAGCATCACAGGGTCGTGGGCAGAGTCGTTTGCACATCAACATTAGAAGAACACACTGTACACACAAAATTTACAATGACATCACACATGATGAATCTATAAAGTCATGCGCACACACTCACAGCCACACTGAGAGGATAACTTGATGTCCTCTCCCACACACTAGCTGACCACAGAATAGAAGTCCTTTTACTGAAGTGGATTAGTCTCCACAATGCTGTCTTTTATTCCTGGTGGAATGTGACTTTTTTTGAGAGAGAGAGGGAGAGAGAGTACCCCCCCCACCCCGTAGTGAAAACCTTCAACTATTTTCACTTTTTAAAAACAATATCATCAATCAAGTCAGGTGGGCAGCTGTCAGGGGGGCCAGGAATGCCCCACTTAGTCGTCACATGGTGGAGATTATTGTGTTCATCACCGGGGGAGATTGCGGGTTATGACAGAGTGCTCCATATAATGTGTCTATTGTCTCTGCAGGCAGAGCGGCGCTGCTATATCGATTAAGCCATTCACAAACAAGGGATCCAGACGGGCTGTTTTCGCCCCTTTCATTGACATTTCAATTAAAGCTATATTAACAGCAAACAATGTTTTGTGGCACTCAGATCAGAAGGTGAGGCAGCTAAAATTAAGATGAACTATTGATCAAGGGAACAAATTTGGGGGAAATGATGAATAAATGTTACTGAGCAGCACCCGGGATTGGAAAAATGAAGCCAGGAATATTGTTTCTAATGAGTTGGCCTCAGCGTTGGCGAAATTGCTCCTGTCGTGAAAACTGCATTTTTCATGTTGTTCGACTAATGGCTTGGCTAACTAAAATATAAGGAAAAGGAAGTGCTTTCCAATTTGCTTGTCACACAGTTTTCCACAAATCACCTGCAGACATCAAGCAGGAGAAAATACTTTTTTTGCAATTTGCATCTGACGTGAATGACAAAGCAGCCTCATTTACTAATGAAGCTGCCATTGTAAGATTTGATGGCGACCCTTTACAACTTTAAAAATACGCTTGGTGGATCACGGATCGCTGCAAATACACATTTCACCCCTAAGTAATAGAGTTGAAAGCAACAGGTGAGAGGAGCAATGCAACTCCATTATCTGTACGTGTATATTGTCTCTATTCGGTTTTACATAGGAAGTAAATGGTCTCGACACCTGAAGTTGTTGTTTTCTGTATCAAATTATTTTTCTACTGCCATTTATACTAATCGAATAATAAAGAATAAACTGTAAATGAACCCAATCTCCAAAACAAGAAAAACAAGATAGAAGTGTGACTCATTATGGAGTTCATGGAAATAAATGGTGGAGACACATGGAACTAGTGTTTCAACAGCAGAAGGCAGAATAATTCATTAGGCCATATTGCATGATTTTTCTAAACAGAAAAAAATAATTAATTAACTAAAAACTCAAATTATAAGAAGAATTTATTCACATTTACAATTAATTAATAACTACTGAATGGTTTACATAATACAAGTAAGCTTTGATTAAAATAAAGTAATTTTTTAGTGTTTATAATAATGGCACCACTAGTACTTGCTTAAGTGTGGGCACCAAAACTACTTGGTTAGTTTTGGATTGACATAAGTACTTTATTTACGGAAGTTAAGTCACGTTAAGTACGTGGCTTAAGTTATATTACATTTGTGATGCAAGTTACATTGAGTGGCGTCCTGTGTTTGACCCAGTAATAATTATGAGAGCCATTAGAGGTCACCTATGATTATTTTGACCCCCTTTAAACACCGCTGTTATTGTTTTTAAGTGTGAGGATGGGCTAGAGTGAGTTCTTCCACATTCTCATTATAGCAGTGTGTGCTTAATATCTGTGCTTATGACTCTGAGAAGAAGAGGTGCAAGTTCAACTTGAAAAAAGTCAGTTGATTTTTTTTTTTACATGTTCAGATTCAAAGAATTAGTAGCTGGTTCCATCCTTAACATCTAAGCATTCAGGCTGCACACGTGCAGGCAGAAGTCAACCTAAGCAATGATAAATGAGTATGTGTGATGGGGTGAACGTAGAAGTGTATAAGTGTGTGTGTGTGTGTGTGTGTGCGCGTGTGTGTGTCTCCCTGCCACCAGTATCCAGCTGGGGGGGGGGATCAGTCAACCAGATGTGTGTGATTTATGGAGTGGCAGACACTGTGGTGGAGAGGCCTCCAATGTGTTAAACATTATTAGCCACAGATGGACCCAACAGCTTTCACACACATCAGGACTTAGATGCCCCCTTTCATCCCTATGCTCAACGCTTTTTTGCATGTGTGCAAGCGAGCCGTTTGTGGCTTCAAATAGCATCACACACCCTGTATTGACCTTGCTGTTGCTTTTTTCAATGGATTCCTCCAGCTCGGATGGCCAGGTGCCATATAGCTGTGGACACCAGGCGAGCAGGGCAGTGGATGTGGGGAGGCCATCCATGTTTCACAGATACAAAGTACTAACCTTAGAAGGCTGATGAACTGAAAAAGATACATTGGAGTGTTGAAGGGTCACAATAAAAAGAAGGAAAACATGATTTTCATGGACACTGTGGATCTCCTTAATACCCGGGAGCGATCTCATTGTAATACCCCACCCAACCAAGAATTTCTATTTGAGGGATAGCAGGATATAAACACTCAGAGACTGTCACCAATCCTGATCCTTTCCCTCAATCCATCTATTCAACCCTCCAGCTACCCATCCCGCAACTGAAGCCTCTCATTCATTCATTTGTCTGTCCATCCATCTATCCATCCTGCTGGGTAGGGCAGGTATCCATTCGTAAAGCCAGGTCTCCCATTGGTTACCCTGCAAGCCCCTGGCTCATCCCTGGCCTTATTTGGAGTGATTTGCTGTAGATACTGTATATTTCAACATTGCTAGACCAGTGATGTGGTGAAACAGTTAGCTGTGTTACGTGTAAATTTGATATTTTTGCTTAATACTATAATTGTGGATGAAATCGGAATATTTACGTTTAGCTTACACTGATTTATTTTTAAGTTAGACACTTAACACCAGCAGCTGCAATGAGTCAAACTTTTGGCCAATGCACAAAATTACACTTAAAATGGAAGAAATTAGAGCCTGTTTCACTCTAGACAGGGCTATCCCAGGTTAAAACTGATTATCAGAACTCTAATCTGTTCTTCCATCCACACACCTGCACACTGGGCTGTTTATTCTTCTTCTAACTGTCAGTTAGGACAAATGACCAGAGAAGCTGTGACTACTTCTTTCAGCATGGTAACATGCCAACGCCAGTAATCTTTCAATCACTCGGCTATTTTTCACCATATTTAAGTCTGAAGTGAAACATATGCATCGCCATTGTGCATGTTAGTATAAAACAACGAGGATTAAAGCGGCAATGAATGCAGAGTGTGAGTGGGGCAAAGAATTGACGAGGCGGTAATACTGACTGACACGCAGCAAGAGTTACTGATGAATAAAGAAAGGAAGAGAATGAGCATATAGTCTTGTTGAACACAGGGACGTGGAGTGTGTGAGGGTTTAAAGAGAGAGACAGACAGAGACAGAGAGAGAGAGAGACAGATGAGGGCTCAGACTGAGCTGACAGGTGTAATTGGAATCTAAATAGCAAGGAGTGACATTGACTGACAGCAGCTTAAACCTTCCCGGTGATACCCCTCCCTCCCAGGCTGCTGCACTTCCCAAGATAGACAACACTCTCATTTTATTCCGCTGAAAATAGAAAAAAAAGGAAGCTACACACCACCTCCAGGCTTTTGACCCTTGTACTTCTTCACCTCGTTCCGTGACCTGACATTTGCATCTCGACCTCTATCAATGACAGAAAATGCTTTAGTTTAGTTTTGTGCTTTGCTAAAATAAACCTGCGATTGAATTTAGAGAAAAAAACAAATCAAACTGATAAGCTTGATGAACATCGTGACCCTTCCTCTTATTGTGAAACTACTTAAAATGTGGTTCCACCACACATGTGCATCAGATTTGGAAAATGAGTTTGAATCACACTTGGAAAGTCCCTGATGAGCAAATCCCGCCTGACAAAAGATAGCATTAGAAGCTGTAGTAAGTATCACATTAGTCAACTTAACGTGGGTGTATGAAAGGTGGCAAGTTGCTAGTGTTCTGTTTGTGGGGTAATAGAGAGAGACTATTTCCATGGAAACAGCATTAACACACATGCAAACGCACACACACAGACACCATTAGATCTAATTAACCAGAAAGCTGACAAGGAGAAAGTAATGGCTAGATGCAAGAGGAACAGACGGTTTGGAAATGGCAAAGCTTCGTTTTGTTGATCCGCCTCCTGTTATTTCTCTCATCTCGGTCTCTCTGCTTCCTCCTCGCTCCCTGTCAATGTAGGCCTTCCGCAGTGGTAAACATGGCTGTTATCAAAGCCTTTTGTGAGATAAGATTTGAGAGCCGGAATATCAATTGAAGATGTGTACTGATGTGTACCAGCCCCACAGAGACAGCTATCAAACAGCACATAGGTAGCAGCTATGGTACATTAGCAGGCCTGTGAGGTCCATTAGTACCTGGGAGGCAGGAAATATGATACATATTTTTTTCATCATACTCTAGAAATGAATAGAGGTTTGACCTCTATTGCAAATGTCTCAGAAACTTGTCTACATTTCCCCTGATGATCAGGATTATGTTCACCAGCTTTGTCTACCCATCATTTGATACTTTTTTCTTGTTGTTTTGGTGAGTTGTTTTTTTTTTCCGGTCTGCTGTGGCTGGAAATGAAGCTGAGGAAGGTTTGTAGAATCAAAAGCTCTAAGAGGCTAAAAAGGGCCATTATTAGCAGCAACAGCAGAGATGTGATAATTATCCCTCTGTTTATTATTATATTTTCACAGACTGCATGTAATTTCATGAGTCACTTTCGACACAGTTACCAAACAGGTGCTGTGGATTTAACTTTTATATCTTGGTGCATTCATGTTTTGTAGTTTTTTGGTTTTTTTTATTAATTCCAGTGGAACTAGCCAAAGGTATGTTCACTTAGATCAGTCACGTTTAGGGACGTTACAGTGTGGTTTAAGTGTGGCAATATTTCCACACTGCTAACACCAGATTTTCCTGTCACCCCCTTAGAGCCAAGGCCAGCAAGCTTTTTCATGGACCATCAGTTTTGCACCAAAACAGTGCTGCTTGCGGGGCCCGACACTGCAATCAACGCTCTGTTATGAATTATGTTGTCCAAATTGCCTCACCTCTGACATTTTCTTTCTTTAATCCCTCCAAAGAAAAGTAACATCGCTCATTTTCTTGGAACAGTCTTCATACAGTAATAACCATAATTAACATGCCATTGTTGGTTATTTGTGTTTGATTGCCATGGTAACTGATTTACCTAAGCTGGCTGAAGTAGGCAGTTCTCCAGACCCCTATGCTGCCGCCCAGTAAAGCATGTGAAGTAGAGGGAGAATAAAAAAGAAAGAATGTATGAAGGACCTAAAGGCTGCGACAGAGAAAGAGAGAGAGAGTGAGAAATGAAAATGGAGAGAGATTAAGGAAGAGAGATCATACCAAGGAGGCGAGATGAACGAATAAAATTCGGAACAAAGAGAAGTTCTTCATGCTTGATTCGCTGGGATTAAGATATTTGCTGCAGGATGGCAACAGCTCTTGCTGTGTGATGTACAGCCTGCAACAAAACATCAGAATGTGTAATCATTTTGTGAATTAAATGTAGTAAGATTAGGAATAATGCATAGGAGAGAGAAAACCTATTAAGAAACCAAGATAACAATACAAAACATACACATACACACACACACACACACACAGTAGTGCTTCATTCTACCATTTTTCAGCTATTGTCTTAACACACAGTTTTTATATCTATTTATAAACGTATTTGAGAAAGTAGGTGAGAAAGAAAGAGTCGAGAGACAGAAAAAGTGAGAGTAACATCATGCATTTCAGTCCGTGAGAAGGACAATGAGGAGTTTGCTGTAGAGAAAGTTGTAAGAGGAGAAAGGAGGTTGGACAAATAGTTCAATTCTGTTCCTTTAACCTTTTGTTCATCGTGCTCCTGGCATCCCCAGCATCATCACTCACTGATACACCATGGTCATGATTTGCTTCTAGATTTCTTGTGATGATTTAGGATTTCCTAAATTGATTAGAAAGACTAGAGAGACTAATATTAATTAATATTTATATTATCTATTTTTTGCTTGTTTGGTGCAGTTGCCAAATTCGACTTGTTCCTTTCACACACATCATGTATAACATGTTGAAACATGATGTAACCTGGCAACCAAAAAGTAATTTAACTTCGAGGAGAATTAAATCTGGTGGATACCTTACATCACGGGTGCCCGATATGTCAATTGCGATCTACCGGTCGATCGCAACGGTAGTGCGGGTAGATCGTGTGACATCAGTCTATCATCTATCATCCCTAATTAGGACTAAGCGGTTTAGAAAATGAATAAATGTTTGTATCCTCCCTCTGGGGTTTGCGACTTGATTGACGTACAGGGCGGCCAGTCTGAGATCTCTTCTCTGCTACGGGTCGCGGGCAGGGACATGCGCGGTCAAATGCGCTAGCTACTGCAAAACTCCAGCGAGCGAAGTGACCTAGTTAGCCTTCCAATTTATCCAATCTACTAAAGAAGGGATATTCTGGGATGGGGAATAGGATAGGAAGGATATTTGACTCCATTCAGTGCAGGTCATCAGAGTAAGGTAGTGACCATAAATGCATTGAATGTTCCAATTACTCTTGTCACTTGTGTGCAATATTGATGGTTACATCACTGTTTGTCACCTATGTGCATTACTGCTGTCAGTTTTTATGCGTAATACCAAGGGTTACATTAGCATTAGCATTAGCATCAGTGTACACCAACATATACTGTATATATAAAGTATACTCAGTATATATAGAAATAAATATATGTTGAGCATTTTTTGGACTAACCCAGCATATTATTATTGATATCTCCAACTGCATCTAAAACCACTAATAAAATTGGATCAATTTAAACCATAATTGTTTATGGTTGCAATTACTACTGGATTTACTTACTGAATCACCTTTGCCACTGACCAAATCACTAGCCTAGGCCTAGTTTTGGACAGAACAGTTTTAATGAGCTACAGACTTAACTATTGAACTGAATGAAGTCTGAAAAAGGAGTACACATCGCAATGTCATGAACGGTAATATACTGATCCCTTTGGACATTAAAGCATCTTGATAAGACTCAGTAAATCAGCTCCAAAGAAGACCTGGCTTGCACTGGTTGCCTCTGATTTTACACTGACCATTGCATCCTGTGGCATGAAGACAAACAGAAAGTAATTGAAAGTTCATAGTGGTCAAGTGTGTGTTTCCACACTGCGTTTGTGTTTGAGCCCTGCAGATGGGCCACCGGACGTAATGAATAAATCATCAGCTCTCTGAAGAATGGTTAAAGAACTTAGCAGGATAAGTTCCTTCAACATGGGAAATGCAAGCGAACATATTGGGTAAGAGGGAAGTGATTGACCTAAACGAGACATAACGCAGGCTAAATATGACACTGATGAACAGGAGTTAGTGAGCCTCTCTGTGCTTTATTCGGTCTAGAGGTCAAATGTAAATGTGATCTCTGTGAAGATTTATATTGGTGTCAGATGCTCTGCTTTTATGTGTGGTTCTCTAAAGGTCTGTTTAACCTGTGCAGTTTTTATTTGCATTCAAGCCTTGATTCCCTTCCCTCACTCCTTTTTTGACTCGTGTGCGTGCATGTGTGAAAAACAATATCAAGGAATAATCCACTCCATGGAAAGAGGATGTTAATAGGTTTTCAGTGCTGCAGCAGTAAATGGGATGTAATTAGTATGATTATTATTGTTGTTGTTATTATTGTATTGTAATATTGAGTCGCTTTTTTCAATTAAAAATTTGACCAAAAAAAGACTTGTTGATTATCTTTTGTCAAAAATCTACAAATGTTAAAGTCCATTCCTGAATCTATGTACCTTTGCCTCAAAAGATTTTCTACTCTGAAATGAAAATCAGAAAATTAATGATGGGCCTTTTTTAAAAAAAACATATCTATCAATATTTTTGAAATATATAGAATTGGATTTTTAGCTTCTGGTATATCTTTGTTTTAGCTTTGATAGAGTTTAGGAATTATTAGGAGGACAACTGCATCATTCCAAACAGTTTCACTGTATAAACTGTGTGTGTGTGTGTGTGTGTGCGTGTGTGACCTTTTGGATGCGTAGAAGAACACAGTACATTTATATTAGATCGACCATGTCGGCATGTCTAGAGATTTAAATAATCAGGTTATGTTGCTGTACCCAGTGCCTCTCTTTATGGAAGGACTGATTTCACAACAGGGCCCACAGATACAACTGTATTCTTACCCTTAGGGCCGAGTCCTTACCACAGCAGCACTATGGCAACTGCACTCTCCATCGCCACATCACTAAGTAGTGTTAGTTGTAATGGCCCAGCAAACATTGGGACTGTGTTCTTTTTTCTTTTTTTTTTAGTTTCCACATGATCTGAACCAGCAGTGATTCCCTCTGCTTTCTCTCCAGATTTGGACCAACAGATTATTGCCAAATTTTATGCACATTACAAGAGCACAAAAATAGTAGGAATCAATACATTACTGGTAGGACGATTTGATACGGAATATTTCAATGTATTGTGACTACATCCCAGCGTCAGTGCCTTTCGACAGGCTGTTAGAATTGTCAGCTTTTGCTTTGTGGCCTCTCCATCCTTATCTGTGGCACAAAGCACAGGCACAGGCAACCTTACGCTATAAATACCCATGCTGCTACTCAGGCTAAAAATCATTACTAAAAATACACACAATGAATGATTCTCCGGTTTAAAAAATATATTTTTTTAAATTCAAAATTGCCTTAATTTTACATTTTATTTAATGTACACTGGATTTTTCATGTTTGACTCACTATATGACACAAAATTCTCTATTTCCATTAAAAAAAAAAGGTTAAAAACATTGATAATTAAAAAGACATGAATAAAATAAAGCGCCGAAATATACACCGCTGTCTTCTCACAGTATTATATTACATGAATAAGTCCAGTGTTGATAAATAGTGGACACTAGTAAAAAGAGAGGCGGCTCATGCCTATTCATGGCTGGATTGCCAACTTATACATCAGTCAGAGAAAATATAGGCTAACTTTGACAGAGATTCAAAGTGTTGCCTGATTTAAAGAGAGCTGTCTCAAATACACACATTTAGCTGACATTTATTTTTAATGTCTTAATGTCATTAGAGCCATAAATATGAAGTGACTTCATTCCTAGTAGTGCTCTTTAGAGCTTAGTTTTTATTAGCAAGTGTGTGTACAACCGGTCTCAGAGAGGAGCTATCAGTACACACAGTATAGTATATCTTTGTAAGTTAGTTTTGCATTAAGCATTGGCAAAAAATGCTAGCATTGATCAGAGCAGCTTGCAGTTCCCTCAGGCAAAGGACTAGCTAGTATTGCTTTGAGCCTGTTATATATATTTCCCATAGAATGTGTTCTACTGATTTATGTCTGTCAATAAAAATGACGGCAGTGCTTCGTGGAGGCAGCTAACACAGAATGCAAAATTTAGTGTAATTACGAGAGGTGGTTAATCTTTTCATGTGTAAATACATTGATTTAAACATGAAACAAACAGCATGAATAGCATTTCTCAAACATAAGGTTGAATAAGGGCATGTTAATTTGCCAGAGCTGAGCAATTAGGTGGAACACAACACTAATTTCATCTCTCTAGTCCTTTGGGATATGATAATGCACTATGCAGAGGAGCATTACATGGGTAGGCACTGCATGTTCACGCTTTCAAGTGACTGTTAATTATTCATTTAATTTTTTTTTTTAACCATGTCCAACTGGGCTTGTAGTCAACAGCTGGCTCACCAAACTGCAACTGTCTGTAAGAGAGTAGCTCCATCACGGAGGCAAATGTATGAACAATAAATAAAACAATAAATAAATACATTGTGTCACTTGATCAGTGACACAATTTATTTTCTTGTAATTGACAGTGGTTGATAGACAATGACAAGTTATCCACCAGAATGTCATTTAATTCTCCTTGAAGTTAAATTACTTTTTGATTGCCAGGTTACATCATGTTTCAACACGTTATACATGATGTGTGTGAAAGGAAGAAGTTGAATATGGCAACTGCACCAAACAACATTTTGCACTGACACATATTTGCCGGTGTGTTCTCAGATGTGTGTGTGTGATCCTGACCACCCAGCCTGTTTAAAATGAAATATATAAGAGCAGGACTTGTCAGTCAGGAGTGGTTCACTACAAAAGAAGCTGTGATGGAAAGATGAAAAATAGGAGAAGGGGCCTTATGTACATCACCAGTTAATGTGACATGACCTTGTCTGACAAATAGTTATGATGACAGAGCTTAGTGCAGCACACCAAAACACCAGAGGGGGGCTTTTCAAATCAGGTGGTGATGAAAACCGTCCTGACTTAAAGTGCTTTTGAAAGCCAAGGCTAAGGGGTCTAAATGCTGCAGCTAATATAATTAAACCAGGTTCACACAGGTCCTGAGCCCGAGGCTTTGGGTCAGCTTCTCAGCCCAGGGAATGTCTTTATTTCTGGGCTCCAGAAAGTCCTAAGGCCCCTTCCAGGCTTGCATTTTCCCATTTAACACCATTACCAGGGGGTTTCGGATGGGTGGGTGGGGGGGTAGAGGGCCTTGCACTAAGACTTAATATGAGGCACATTGGAACTAAGTGTTGTGAAATGATGGGGGGAGAGGTGAAGCAATCCCAGCCAGTATGTTCCACAGGATCAGGACCCAGTGGCTGACCCTTTAACCTATAACTATGCAGATTAGTCCCAGGGGCCAGGGGATTGACATAGACACTAAGCAGGGGGGCAAACTGCTGTGGAACAACTCGGGGATTTCTAAGTGGAAAAAAGTATCAGTATTTGGGGAAAGGGCCATGAATTTTGAGGAAGTGACGTGACTCTATTGTAAAGACAGTGTAAGGGACGGTGGCAATTAATAAGACTAAAACAGAGCATGTTTTCTGCTTGAAACTAGTAAACATTGCATTGTTGGAAGCTGTACTTTTTGGCTTCTAATTATAACTCAGTACTTATTACTATCAGTCAATTTTCTTATCCGAATCAGTGGTCTAACGATAAAGACTGGTGAATGATGGACTGAACATAAGGGCCTTTAAAACAAATGAGTGACATTAGACTGTAGACATAAAGATTTTAGACTAACTTGGACCACTTGGTTGTATAACGTTCAGGCTCAGGTTGGGCTCCAGTTTCGGTGTCAGAACTCTACACACGGATTACTTTGCATACTCACGACTTAGTCTGAAATCAGTATTTGGTTGGTGTGAGCTTGACGCTAAGTGATGAGGAAAGATCGAGCACTAACAACATCTATTCCAAGATAAATACTGCACATAAAGTCTATAAAGTTATTAAATTATTTAAGCTTTTCTGCTGAATCATATTGTTGCCCCGCTACCTGATAGCAATGTTCTGTGGGCTGGAACGAGCCCCCATAGCGTCGGGATTGGGAACCAACATTTTAGGCATCTTCTGAGACCTTGTATAAATGGAACAAAGGAGGAATATAAAACAGAAAAGGGCTGGATTACCCTAGAAAGGAAAGGGGCATGAGCGGCTGGGACTGGAAGGGTCCAAAGCTATCCGACTTTCCATAATGCAGTTCTAATGGAGTGTACTGGCTCCTTAATTTAAGAGAAGAATAAGGATATACTGTAATGTCTTAAGGGATGGCATTGGCTTAGTTGATGCTGCCTGTCTGTTCTCAATCTCAATCGTTCACCCATCCACACCTACTTTCACCTACACCTACATCTCCTGTTTATGTGCGCTCGGATCTCATTGATTTCCCATTCCCTCGTGCCGCGTCTCCCATGGTACCAGCCTACAATGCACAAAGCCCACCCAGTTAGCCAGGAAAAGACTGCTACCCTGCTAATCTGTCTAAAACCTATTGATCACACAGAAACAATCATCCTTTTTAGTGTTCACATAGCATTTTGTTAAATGTCTGGTTCTCTCTTTTTGTCATTATCACACCATCCCTCCTGGTATGCCCAACTCTTCTTGGGTGTCAGCAAGTGCTTGGGGAAAAATGGGAATGACGCTTAACATGGGAGCAGCGAGGAGAATGGTACACTTGGGAGAAAATGACGGAATAGATGAAGCCGAAAACAACCATCTGCCCACGTCACCTTGTGTATTTAGGTCATTAATGTTCACACTGCCGATGCTCACATGAGTTTGAAAAACAAATTCTCAATTTGAGGCCTGACGAGTTGCATTATGGAGTGATAATGGAGTTCAAAGGTCAGATGACATATGGCCAGATGCTCTAAGTCAGTGCAGTCCATTAATGACAGCATTATGCAGAGCTTGTTTGCACATTCTTCCCCCCACAGCCCTACAAGGGATTTAGCCAAAGCCAGGTTAGCTGAGTAAAGGCCTCACTTTGCAATGCAAATAAAGAAAGACACCACAGAATTGCTCAGAAAAGCTCAAAAGTAAATGGTCATTCAAAGCAAACATGTACGATATCAGTTACCTGTTCTTATACCTGGTGTAAAAGAATGTATTTGGATCGGATTCATTTTAAATTTGTCTATAAAATGTACTATTCATTTAATTTTATTATTTTGTAAAGTTTACCTTGCTCTACTCTACTAAAATTAGTGTTTTATTTAGGAATGCATTATGAGCTTCGCCCAGAAGGATTAGCAACTGCTAATGCTAATGGTGATCCCGTAACGTAAGCATAGGCTTTGTGTTTGTGTTAAACCCTTTGAACTCTGTGATTTAAATTGTCCACCTGTGCCCACACTGGTGTTTTTGCTTTAGCTGGTGTCATTTCTTCAAGTGTCTTACTTTGATGAAGAAGGAAATAGTTCCTTTTCATCTTGACTGTGAGTGTAGGAGTTGCATTCACGGGCAAACACGGGGATAATGCACGGCATGTATAAAGATGTGAATCTTATTGAAATAACAGACAAGGTATTTCATTTTGCAGCACTTCTGTAGGATTACCACTGATCTGGTCCACATTTCACAACCCGATGTCAAGCAGAAATCAATATCTGAAGTGCTTTTATATTTTTGGAAGAGGCCTGAAGTAAAAGCTCACAAAAGTGTGTGTATGTGTCGGTTGTGTGTGTGTGTGGGGGGGGGGGTGGGGGTGAATTGGTCCTCAAGATGGAAATTGCATCTCATCTTTGTTTTGCTGGTGCTGTGCTGGGGATATGACTTTGCACTCCTTGTGTCGTGCCTGAAGAGGAAAAAGAAAACTCGCCCCACCAAGAACAATAGATGCTGAAAGTAACAGAGTTGAAATGTCAGTCCCAGAGATAGATGACAAAAAAATCTCTCAGCTTGCTTTTCCTTTTCCTCATTTGTTTTCTGTGTCTGGTGGAAAATATGACCCAACTAAAAGCCTTCACATATGCTTCAGTCCTCAGCTTTTTGTTTGTATATTTGCTGAAGTGCAGCTAATTACCATATGCTTGAAGAAGGAAAAAAAACACAGTAAATGCGAGTTACCTCTGAGAGTCAAGGATTATATACGCTTCTCCATTTGGAGGCAATTCTTGTACAAAACAGTTTTAAACCAGATTTTGTCTTCGTCTGTAATTTATTTGAAACTGAATGAATTACCGAGTGATCATTTCCTCTGACAACTGGTGTTTGCGTATCCTTACGATTTTTGCTTTATTCAAGATGTCATAATACATTCAATTAATCCATAGTAATGAAAGCTATTGTTGAATTGTTTGAGACTACAGGAAGGTAAATCACAAAAAAAACAACTTTGAATACCAATCTATGAACTAGAGATCATAGTCATTTCTCAGAATTCACTTTAGACATGTAGCACTTATGTTCAGGTCCAGTGTATTTTCTTGCTTTACTAGTACCCTCTGTTGTTTTAAACCGGAAGAGGGAGTGTTGTTTCACTCGCAGAGCCACGGCAGAAAGGGATCCATGTTTCCTGACACCCACTATTCTATTCAAGTTGCTTTCTATGTACACTCCTCCTAATAAAGCCAAGACTACCCAACAATTCAAAGAGACCACTGGACCAGTCTGTTCACAGGAAAATATGCTGATCTGGATGAGCTCTCTTTAACTCTTTATTCTTAGGAATAGGAATTAGAGGGCTGATACTCCACGGGATCATTTATTCACTGTGATCTAAAATAGTGAGTTTTTGAAAAGGTTTTTATACACTTTTGTGCAACATAAAGAACCAGTATTGTCCT
This sequence comes from Pempheris klunzingeri, assembly GCF_042242105.1. Classification (NCBI taxonomy): domain Eukaryota; kingdom Metazoa; phylum Chordata; class Actinopteri; order Acropomatiformes; family Pempheridae; genus Pempheris; species Pempheris klunzingeri. The sequence continues at coordinate 5,234,271 of NC_092021.1, read as the reverse complement.
TGTTAAAGATTTGCTGTGACAGCAGAGGGAAATTACAGAAATTACAGTTTAATGGATGTTTGTACTGTCAACTGTGCAACAAGGGCATGAAAGAGGGTTTAATCAGCTAAAGGCCCTGGCAAACTTCAAAATAGATTCAGGCCGTCACGAAAACAAGCAAATGAAAAAAAAAGCCATGTCACAAGGACCCTTGCCTTGAGAATGGGATCCCTTGTGATGAGATGACATTCCTCAAGAGCCCCCCTCCCTCAGGTAAACTGTTGGCATCCCCTGCTCAGTCTCCACTTGAACATTAAAGTTGTATATACAAAGCCACATTCAAGTGGCTGTACAATTGTCTGAAATTTAAAGAAAGCAGTCCTGACAAGTGTCCCTCCCTTCCACTGCAAGAGAATGGAAGTGCTCAGAAAGGAAAGAATAACCAATTAACTCACAGAAAAAGTAACTTGAAACTTGAGCTGTCACATAAGAATAAAAATGCTGCATCTATTGTGATTATGAAGAAGAGGGCAAAACAAAGGCACAATTTTGTAAAAGACATATTTGAACACAATTATCATCATCATCACACAAAAGAGAACAAAATACCACAGACTCTGGCTGCTGGGGTGGAGGCTTGAAAATGCAATGTGTCCAGTGCGTACCTGCAACTACCACATAACATCTCATCTTTATCTTTAACGGCAAACCGATGCATCCTTTCCATATTTTCTGCTGATTGACGTGTGTAATTACATTTACCAGTTATTAGGCTCTAAGCTTTTGAATTCAGTTCTATCCGAATACATTCAGCTTTCACTGTGCAACTGATGTTGATGTTGAATAGGATCAGCACTGGATATATCTACACAATCTGTATCTTAAAGACTATATGCTGGGTAAACACAGAGTGCTTTTACAAGTGTTTTTTTTTTTTATTTCCTTCTCTGGAAGTAGCACTGTGAGGCTGTACACCCAGTGCTTTGAGCTAAATGCTAACATCAGTGATCTTATTTGCCCACAATGACAACGGTAAGATATGTAGGGGCGAAATTTTAGCATGGTTGCCAATCCTAGTTTAGCGTATTAGCATACTAACATTTACTAAACATTGTTTCATGGCAATCGATCCATTAGCTGTCAAGACATTTCACTCAAAAACCAAAAGTATCCTTCATTATAGTGCCAGATGAAAAGTCACGGGATCACCAAAGTCAGTAGGATTCATCCTTTGAGAACCATGGCTGTATGTACAGATATGTGAGTCAGAACCAAAATTGTAGATCATCTGACTGATTAACATACTGATATTACCCTTCCTAAAGCCAAAGAATCCCTGCAGTAATGACACAGACCACTGGGGGTCCACTGGGTCCTGGTTGAGAAACAGATTTCACAGCTACAAAAAACAAAATTTGAGTTAGAAATTGTGTTTAAATCAACCCAAGCCCTGTGTGTACTCTGCTGCTTTATTCTGAAAGCTTTGCCCTCATCTGTGGTTACTGCTGAGAGCAGCCTGGACTCTCTCTGTCAGAAAGTGCCCCCCCCCTGTGTATCTTCCCATAGTTTCCCTATAGCCTTGGTGCCATCGCCATTATCTGCAAAGGACAGACAAATTAAACACAGAGGCCAGATTGTCATCACCCATGATGCCCGACAGAGGCCTTGAGTACTGTGCAGAGGAAAAGGGGGCCGAGCTGAAGATGAAAAATCCATCCACAGAGTGCAGAAGACCGGGAGATATACAGCAAAAGTTTGTTTAAAAAATGTTACGGCTCGCCAGCCATCGTTTCGCCAATGATTCAGGTGCAGCCTTTCCTAAAGCCCGTGAAAAATTGTAGACTATAAAAGAGAAACATGGCTTCTTCTTTTGCAGGCTTTGTTTACCTTGTTTCCTCGGTGGCTATAAAGCACAGAGAGTGATGTATCTGTCAGCGCCGTGATGGTATGTTGGGGATAGAGGTGAGGGAAAACACATCACAACAACAAATAGGAAGTGACATGCATGTGTGCAGGGGAGCATGTGCACACATAAATATCAGCTAACGCAGAAGCTTAGAAACATGCCCCAACTCCCAAAGACACACATTTACTTTCTTACCCCCCCCCCCCCTCTACACACACACACATAGAAACATTCAGACTGTTTCAAGGGTGCGGGTGTCGTCTGTCAGTGTGGCAGAATGGTGGGCTTAGTGTGCTCCATGGTGTGTGACCGTAACTGCCTGTGCCACTTCACACTGTGTTTGCAGCGCTTATCTGAGTCAGGGGGCCAGGTCAGGAGGGGTCAAAGCTCTTATTTGCCATGCTGATAGACTGGGTAATGAAAAAAGGTCCCAGCACAGGAGCCACATATGCCCTGGGAGCAAACACTCCACAGTGCGCTAATATGCATTTCTTTCGTACTTGTTCCTCGTTTTCGGTCCCACAAGGCTGGATACTTTACCAGTTTATATTCCCATCAAATCAATCAAAAGATGTCCTGTCCTAAAAGAGGCCACGTTGTTTTCAAATGACCACTCGATGCATTGTTGTAAAAATAATCGACTACAGGTTGTTGAGGTTTGAGCTTTATTCCTGCGTCATATGAGAAATGCATTCCTCATTAAGAACCTCTTTCCTTGGGATTAAGTCAGCACTCAGTGGGTGGCACTTTGAAGAGATCAGGCTAGCTGTTTCCCCCCTGCTTCTGATCTTTATGCTATGCTGAACTAAGCTAATCATCTATTGCTCTACACTTGGCACACAAACATGCGAGTGGTACTGATCTTTTTTTTCAAAATGTTTTACTATTCCTTTAACCCCTTAATCATTTTTCAGTCACTATGTCACCTAAACTTTGTTCCACATTTCCATATGTATTTGGAAATTGAATTATGTAATAGTTCAAAAAAGGGAAAATAATCAAACATGTCTGATATGATAGTGTTCTCATGTCATGTCATCTTGACAACCCTCATTCACCCTCACTGATGTTTGTCTAGTTTTATGTCACACTATGTGCTTGTGCATTTTTTCTCTTAAGGGATTATTATAATCTTGCCACTTCAGAAGGAACCACTGTTTAGAGTTAAACAAGTGTTCTCTTGAGGATATATTGAGTGCAATCTATCCTACATGCAATACAATTCACATATATGCACTATAAGCCACTACACAAGCACACGCATCTCTGCCTCTTTCTTTTGGGAATTCTCAGCCTCTCCAGCCATCACACTGTGATTGCTGTGTCACTGTCTCCCCTTTGCGTAAGCAATAACAGCACCCGCAGCTCTAACACTAGCCGACCAAAGCCTCAGCTCGCTCAATCACCCCGATATGAATCTGCTTAAAACTACTGCCATTGAGCGCTCAGCCAAATCCATCGGCGCAGGCTTAAGATAGGTGGCACATGTGGCGCTGATAAGAAGTTCTCTCTGGTCAGGGCCCTGTGATGAGGAGCAGAGTAACAGCCGCCGCTGCTGGCTGGATGGCTATCTGAAGCACTCATAAAGTTAAAACAGCGGTAATAGAGGAGAACCATTAGGAAAAAAATACATCTGTGGTTTCTGGCTTTTGTTTGTTTTTGCTTCAGTGGGAGCCAAGTTGGATATTTCACATTTGGACAGTGGATCATTTTTGAGGAATAATATGATAGTTTGTGAGAACCGACACCTAGATTGGATGCCTGCCCTTGATTGCTGCTGTTGTCTTTTCTATCTTTGTCTTTTGAACTTTTTGTCCCCTTGACCATTTCACAGCTCAGCTGTGTGTGTGTAGTAAGCATAAAGTATGTGTACATGAGTTATATACTGTGGATTAGCAATGTCAGCTAAATACACTCTGCTGTAAAAATGGAGAACGCTCAAGGACAGGTAGCTTATAATAGAGCTTGTGGGTTCTATGAACCTCCACAGCCCCACAGATGGCGGGGGTCAGGGGAGCATAGGCTTGCTGGGAGTTGAAGCCAGGGGCTTGATTAAACACCAGCCCCACTGCAGGGAAGTCCCAAAGGGGCCACATCAAGGAGCCTTGCTTGCTGTTGTTCTGCTCCAAAGCCTCTCTGCCCCACTGTGAAAGTGTGCACAAACAGGGTCAGCGGAGGAGAGGAAGGAGAGTAAGGCACCTGGCAAAACTGCTTTTGAGACAGAATAACATCGAAAATATTGGAAAATGAGATATTAAGTTCACTTGTTTTTTGGGAGAGACTCATAAAAATGCTATACAGGAAACAGAGCGAGGGAGGACAAAGATAAAGAGGCAAGAGTATGAGATCAAAGGTCAGATAAAAATAATAAAAGCTAAAAAAAAAAAGGAAAGGTACAAAATAACCAGTCTGAGTATATCGCCAAACCCCCGATGGCGGCTTCTCTGTGTCTCTCCAGGTTAACAGTGGATTCATGCAGAGCAGATGCAGCTGCAGCAGCAGGGATAGCACATTGTCACTCCAAAATGAGATTCCGTTTTATCGTCGAACATCCTCAATACTTTGATCTAAGCCATATGTCTCTACTACATCTCAGTCCGCTGCAGGAATGCCAAGTCTGCATCGGCATGGTGAAGATCGTAAATAAACATCCTTCTCACTCCTGTCCTCTGCCGCATGGCCTCAAAGAAGATTAAAAGTTGTTCGCTTGCTCATCTATCATTCACTCCTAAAATGAATAAAAGAGTGGGGCTGTTATCTGCTCCCCCGTCTTTTCCAAAGACATCGCCACCCCATCACATGGTTTTAGTTTTCCTAATCTCTTTGCTCTGATTTCTTTATAGCAAGCCACTGCCGCTCCCATTCTTCTACTGTGATAGGGCAATCTGGTCCATTTAATAATTCACAAGGCAATCTACATGCAGTGCTGTTGAAGTGGGGGAATAAATACAAATAGATCCGCACTTATATGGGAGGAACAGACATTTTTAAAGATTTACAGAGACAGCATGTTATCTATTTCTATGGGGAGCAGAAGAGGATTAGAAGATTCCAACCTGGTCTCTCAGATGGTATGAGAGATCAGGTTGGAATCTGAATCTGTGGTGGTGGCATGTAATATGTTAAAATGATTGTTTGCCACCACCACAAACTATGAAACAAAGTTAATGGACATTAATAACTGAAATTTAATCTATTGATCCCTGTCAGTGGACATGAATTTTGCATCCCTCAGCACAATTTCCAAACTAATATATTTCAATTGGATTATCTTTCTGTCTGCATCACGTCTTTTTATCTATTAGCGGGACTTCTGTAGGACCTGGGAGCACAGAGGCTGTCTTGTTATTAGTTTTTTTTAACTACAACCGGTACATTCTTCAACATTTGATCGCAAGATTTTGTCCTTGTTGTCCTCTCTTTATTTTATCGGTCGACATCAATCAGCGGCGGTCCGTGTCTTTTACAAGACAGCAATATGACTAGTCAATGCTATAACCGTCCGTTTTAATCCATTCAACTTTCCATCCTGAAAAATTATCTCGTCTCAATTCATTTTTGCCAGTTTTTAATAGTGAAAGCAGCTAGACCGTTTCACCGGAGACACAGGTGCTCCGATTTTCCTCACTGTCACCGCTTTCCTGTTAAACATCTCTCAACATAAAAACACGATGGTGTCCTTGATAGCTCAACAGCATGATGGACTACCGTCGAGGCCATCAGTTTGAATTATTACCTCCTCGATTCTAAAAACAATCAAGTTTTGTTGTTCGTTTGTCACAGCAGAAGCAGCATCATTACCCATAAGCCTCACCGCCCGTTTACTTTACATAACTTTTATTATTACCATGACACTTTTATGTTGTTTACATACTGAATTTGTTCATAGATCATCTAGCTCTAAAGTATCTTAAGTATCTAGTACAGCTAAATCGGCTGTTCTATTTGATATATTCAATAGATATATCTTAAATAAGTGCACCGTGTTGTGGCCGCATTTGAGTATTGTTTTGGACTCTCTGGGCTTCATTCCATTTCGGATGGCTGGCCGTAACCCTAGTCTACACCCTTTTGAGATATATTTAGTAGAATATGTGGTTTAGGATTTTTAGGATTTTGAAATTAACTTTCTTAAAACAATAAAGCACTCAAACTTATATTTCCTTTGTATGGTCAGTATTTTATTTCAACTTTCTCAATTTCATTACCTTTAGCCTACTATTTCATTCTGCAAATACATTTGAAATGTTCAATTTAGTTTCAACATTAGGCTACTTTATTTATTTCACTTTATAAGTGGGCCTTCAACGTGTTCTCTGAGACCAGGCCTTGGATGCCTAATGTGCATGAAATGAAAAACTGAAAAAAAGACTTTGTCATAGAAATAAACCAAAGACATCATTAGAAAGGTCTCAACTTGGCAAGGAACATACATCACTATTGAGATTCTACATGGCTCCTTCATTGTAATACTCACCTCTGACCTTTGACCTCAGTGCTTGTTTTAAGGTTTATAATACAGCATTTTAAGGACCTCTTGACTTCAGGTATCATATGAGTATGGGCAAGAACTGAGTGGGTAGTCAAATATGTTAAAACTAATTTTCATCCATTTAACAATTACATAACCTATTTAAAATCTGATTACACAAATGGTTTTTAGCATCCACTGGAACTCCTCTGTGAACTCTCAGTTCAGTAGTTACATCTTCTAAAAACTACAATTGCCTAGAGCCGTGCCATGCAGTTTGATACAAATCAGCACCCCATTTGTAGTTCTCAGTTTGGGGTTGCAAATAGGGTCATAAAAAGATATATCATCTGAATATATCACTTATCTAGCACACTTGAACTAGTGATTACACTGCATCTACATGATGTATATTAACAAAAAGTAAAGATGTTGGTTTATGTTTGATATGTAAGCTAGTATTCTAGAAAATGAAGTTTTGGATGGACAGTTCTTAAATGAGTAAAATCAGTATGGCATTGAAACTACACGGACTTCTATGTGTTGTTGATTGACACTGACGTTGTTTCTGTGGTGGCGGCACATAATTTTAACATTTTACCAAGAATTTTAGCATATTGCCAAATGAGCTTTGCACAATTTTATTCTTGCTACAGTGCACAGTCAGAGGGAAAGATAAGTGGATTCTCCATTACAATTTAACAAACTAATGTCTTGTCATTCAAATCAGGTTGTAGAGCTTTGCCATGCCACAGAAATTAGAGTGAAAGTAAGGTTTGTGCTGAAAAATTGATGGAAACAACGTAACAGTAAATACAGTCGTGAACATGATTGTTGTGGGGGTTTTATGAGCTTGAAATAGACTTGTACATGAAGCAACACAAACATGCAGCATGCCTCTCTGAAATAAACAATGAGCAGAGGCCCTGGGGGAACACAGGGACAAAATGCAAATACAGCTACACAGCACATTATTCTGAGAACCAAGTTGTACGGCATATCACTATGAAGCAGCACATATAATGTAAAGTCCCCTTCTTTGTCTGATATCAAATAAATGAGTCACTAAGATTTGAATGCTCTTATTGTGGTTTGGGCAGTAAAGCTTCATTGATCCATCCAAATTAACAGTCTGACAGCAAACAATAAAGGAAATATTTAACAGAAAAGGTATTTGTGGCTGCCACTGGGGTGTAGTAAACCAGTCCAATCATTTTATTGAGTCAGAGTGAACCCTGAATATCTACCTACATACCTGACCTGTGTGCATTCTGCAAGTGCACTCATTTCACACGACCGCAGTCTTCCACAAGGCTAAAGTGAGTGAACTAGTTCTCAAATGTATGTATTGCAACTGACTGTCATGAAGTGAGCTAACCTGTTAGCACAAATCACTGCCTCTGAGCCAACAGAGCTGTAACTACAAGGTAAAGGTAACATTTGCCATGACTATTTTCCTTGTGTTTATGAATTCTCATTACTATTTTGGACTCATCCTCCAGCAGTAGCCAGGCAGTGCCTGTTCATATGTTGTGGCGGAGTGACATTGGAGGGAGGCCTGAAGGGATGGGTGGGATATTTTCAGTTAGATGCTTTCAAAATCAAGCTACTCTTTCTAGTTTCTCCAATTTTGCAGACCCTGCCTTTAATACATCTTGACATCACTGCTCTGTCACACTCAAACCCAATTGCTTCCTAAGGTAGACAAAGATCTTTAAATAACCCAAACCCTATTTTGCCCCTAACCTAACCTACTGGTAGGTAGGGGGAGTTTAAGAAGTTAAAAAAAAAACTACTGTTGCTTAATTTGACTTCATTCCACATACACCGTCCTGCTTTTGGCTAAAAACTCACAATTTCCTCCTGCTTGAGTGATTTTTGCTAAAAATGCAGTGCCTACCTGTTAACTGAACCTTTTTTTTTTTCAAAACTGAAACTACATAGGGCAGTTAGGGCTAGGGTTAAGAAACCTTGTACATGCATTTTGGTTTCAAATTGGGATTAGAGTTAGGGTGGAGTTGGAGGATAAATATATTTCTTTTGCATTTCCCACCTTCGTGGAAGTGCAATACTAAATTGTAAGACTGCCCCAATAAAGCACAAAGTAATTTTAAACCACAACCTGCCACATGACAGGAACAAACAAAAGAAATGTTCTCGTACAGCTGCTCGGTGACCAGCAGCATCAGCAGGACCAGGTGTGCTGGGCGGGTGAGAACGCAACTACCTGAATGTGAAGTAGGGCAGTGCTAAAATAAGAGCATGCATTATCAGCAAAAACTCTCCATGGAAAAATACAAGGACGCACACTTCTTCAACAACACTTTGTCAATTCTACTTCACAGAGTTCAGCTTACTCACATTTGCTCTCGAGTCCTGCTGCACAAAGCTTGATTGACACGCCACTGATTTCTCTGCATCACGTGACCATCACAGCTTTCAGATGGCTCCATTATTATCTCTTAGAATGAGATGCCCCACGCCCACGGGGTGCCAGAAAAGAGGCAGAGCTCTATAAAAAGATGAGACACGGTTAACTATCATCATAACAGACAGGCAGGATTATGAAAAGTTGGGGGTGCTTCTAAAAACCTTTTGTGCAGCAATTTTCTTTTCTCTCAATTGTTTCCCCAACATCTGCCTGCCTCCTCCCTTTACAAATTGTTTATTAATCAGGGAGTTATGTGTATGTGTCAGCAGAGATGTGCAGAAAATGAAAACACAAAAGGGTGGGCAATAAGTGGCAAGTGCTGGGCAGTGTGCTCCTGAAATGTGCTTGACCACAGCAAGGTTTGCTTAGGAGGAAAGGAAGGGAATTGTGAGTGATGCAGTTTTCAGTGGTGAAAAGAGTTTAAGTGTCTGACTGATAAATAGAAAGAAAAAATGAATTATTGTTTTGGGAGAGACAAAAAATTGGGAGTTGACAAAAGACAAGAAAAAAGAGGTAAATGAGGTGGGGAAGATGAGTGGATACTGGCTGTTAAGCTGGTTCTCACAGTGGAACAGAAAGTGCAGGTGGGGTGAGGCGGCAGTGTATGCGCAAGGAAGCAATTGCTTTCATGTGTGCGCCTGCTTTACAGTATGTGTGCTCAAGTGAGAATGCTGATATGTTTGAGTGATACTGTGAATTCATGTATTTCAATGAGACTGTTTGTCTTTTTATGTGTTTTTCACAACGGCACCCGCTGGCACCCAAGGGGCAGGCCTCGCCCTCACAACAGGAATGCTGGGAATCCCATCTCTGTCTCCCAGTGCTCAGATAAAATATTTCAGTCTTCCAGGTGCACACACACCCCAGCGAGTGCATTACATGAGATCATGATGTTGGAATCACACCAGCACAGAGGTAAAAGGACGATGTTTTTCCAAGACCTCCCCCTAAACACATAAGCACACACACACACACACACACACACACACACACACACACACACACATACACACACACACACACACACCTTCTAAATTCAACACAAGGCCTTTAACTCCAATACTCAGGTTTGCAGAGACATGAATATACATTTAGCTGCAACAAGAATAACTAGGGTGAGTTGAGTGGCACGGTGGCACGGTGATGGAGCCTACCGCCTGCCTCCCCTGTAGTTAAACAGTATTCAGCATAACTTATGCAAGTGCCAATCACTCCAAATGAAAAGTGCAAATTAAACTCTCACGCTCAAATGCATAATTAGACCTCTGACTTGGCAGTGGAGCGTGAACGATTGAGGGTGGAGAGATGAGTACCCAAGCATTTCTTTTTTTTTTTTTGCTTGCAGATGTAGGTACACACACAATCATGTAACACTATGCTGAATGTGTCACAGAGTTAAAATAGCAAACTAACAAAATATGTATTCACGTTAAAGTCTTTTTTACAGTATAAAACATAATAAACCTGTATAATAATGCAATATTCAGACTATATCTTTGTGGTCTCAGTTATGGGTAGTTGATAAGTTACTGGATTTGCTGTAAAAAATATTCATGTCATCATAAAAAGGAAAATATCAGCTTAGCACATGCAAGCTAGGAACATAGATTTTTTTTTTATAAATCTTGCAAATCTTTTCTCATTCATGCATCCAGAAACCTCAACATATGCAACACTGAGGTAGCTATTCAAAACATTTTTACAATGATAAAAACACTAGAAACACATTTTGCAAAAAGCTACACAAATAGACTCAATCCATCCATTATCTTCCAATTATACAGAGTTGGGTCGCGGTGACAACAGGTCAAGCAGGGCACTCCAGACATACTTCTCCCGAGTAACGCTTTCCAGCTTTACCCTATCTTTAAGGCTGAGCCCAGAAACCCTAAGGAAAAAAATTAATTTCAGCCGCTTGTATCCGCAATTTAATTCTCTCTGTCAATACACAGAGGTCATGACCATAGGTAAGGGTTGGAACGTAGAAATCAAGAGGTTTGCCTTCCAGCTCAGCTCCCTGTTCACCACAATGGACCTGTACAGCGCCTGTATTACTGCTGACACTGCACCAATCTGCCAGTCCATCCCACGGCCAATTTTACCCTCACCCGTGAACAAGACCCCGAGATACTTAAACTCCCCCACTTGGGGCAGCAACTCGCTCCCAACCCAGAGCGGGCAATCCACCATTTTCCAGCAGAGAACCATGGCCTCAGACTTGGAGGTGCTGACCCTCATCCCGACTGCTTCACACTCAGCTGCAAAGTGCCCCAGAGCATGCTGAAGGTCACAGTCTGAGGAAGTCAACAGAGCCACATCATCTGCAAAGAGCAGAGATGCAATTCTGACATCTCCAAACCGGATGCTTTCATCACCTCAGCTGCACCTTAAGATCCTGTCCATGAAAATCACAAACAGGATCTGTGATAAGGGACATCCTCGACGAAATCCAACACCCACTGACACAACACTCAACTTGGTTATACAGGGACCGAGTAGCTTGTAGCAACAAACCCGTACCCCATAGTCCCCCAGTACCCCCCACGAATTTGCCAAGGGAAATCCTGGGAAAGGGTCATTGGCCCTCTCCAACTCTACAAAACACATGTAGACTCGATGGACGAACACCCATGACCCCTCCAACAACCCCGCAAGGGTAAAGAGCTGATCCACTGTTCCAGGACCAGGACGGAATCCACATTGTTCCTCTTGAATCTGAGGTTTGACAATTGGATGGAGTACCCTGGAGTATATTTTACCGGGGAGGCTGAGCAGTGTGATACCCCGATAACTGGAGCACACCCATCTGTCTCCTTTTTTGAAAATGGGGACCACCACCCCAATCTGCCAATCCACAGGTACTGTCCCCAACCTCCATGCAAAATTGAAGGTCAACCACTACAGCCCAACAATGTCCAGAGCCTTCAGCATCTCAGGTCGAATCTCATCCACCCCTGGCGCCTTGCCACTGCAGAACTTCTTAACTTTCCTCAGAGACCTCTGCAAGGGATATGGACAAGGCTACCCCCGAGTCTTCAGACTCTTCCTCCTCCACAGAGGACGTGTTGATCGGGTTCAGGAGTTCCTCACAGTGCTCTTTCCACCTCCCGACGATATCCCCAGTCCGGGTCAGTAGTTCTCCTCCCCGGCTGAACACAGCCTGAGCCAAGCCCCGCTTTTCCTTCTTGAGCAGCTGAATGGTTTGGCAGAACTTCCTTGAGACCCACAGGGCGGCAGTTCCACATTATTCCTTTGGGCTTGGCCTAGATGGGTGCCGTGGATCCAGGCCCGGCCACCAGACGCTTGCTCCCTGGTCTGGCTCCAGGAGGGGCGCCGGTTTCCCTAACCGAGGGAACACTGAATTTCATATAGAGTTTTTTGAACCGTTCTTAGTTTGGCCCCTCCCCTGGAACCACTTTGCCTTGGGATACCCTACCAGGGGCTATAGCCCCCGACAACACAGCTCCCTGGTTCACAGGGGCGCACAAACTCCCCCACCACGATAAGGTGGCGATTCACTGCGGGCAACAAATAGACAAATAGTTCAGATATGCCGAATCAGCGTATAAGTTGCCCCATGGAAAAACAATGAATCAGTTATTGTCATTTATGGGCATGGTGCTTCAACCATTCAGTGTGACGCATGGCACTAAAATTTGACAGCACTGCAGGACCTCATTAATACAGCAATTTATTTAGCTGCTATATCCAGGAAACAGTAAAACATAATCCTCAGTTGTGTTTGACTCACATTTTTTTTCATCTTTCGATTTCCCAGAGTTTTTCTGTCTGAGCCTCCCTGTGCAGTGATGCAAACACATTCCACAAAAAGCATTAACAATCCATACTGATCGAGAGACAATAGATATTGTTGTTGATGTGGTTAGACTTGTTTGTGGTGTAAACTCAGCCATGATTGAAGCAACATGGGGCAGACACTGTAGGGACCTGTTGCACATAGTAATGCATTCAAGGGTTTTTCCACTTATTGTCAGAAAAATAAAACAAGATGACACATATGAAATTAGTTTTTGGCTAAGTGACAGTATCCATGTATATGACTAAAGATCCTTATTGTCAAAGTTTTTATTGTCATTGCACAAAGTAGTGCAACGAAATGTGTTGTGCTAAAAAACGTACAAATACACTATGTAACATACACACACAAACATACATTTGCTCATTCACTTGTGCATCAATAATAAATAACAATAAAAAGGCATAAAAGAGCAGCAGCAGTGAGTAGTGCAAATGTTGCAATGTTCACATTTATTGCACATAGTGACCACAGTGCTTGCACCTATGAGGTGTGTGGGTGGTGGTCAGGCCTGATGTGTGTGAGTAGGGTTTGAGTTCAGTACTGTGATGGCTTTTGGGAAGAAGCTGTCATTAAGTCTGGAGGTGCGGGCTTTGATGAGTCTGTAGCGCCTGCCAGATGGTAACAGAGTGAAGAGGTGGTGAGATGGGTGAGTTCTCTCCTTTGTGATGTTGCTGGCTCTGCGGAGGCAGCGTGTTATGAAGATGTCATCCAGTGTGGTTAGTGGGAGTCCAATGATTTTTTGGCATGTCTTGATTACTCTCTGGAGATTTCTGCGGTCGCTTCCTCTGCAGTTTCCATACCATGCTGTGATGCTGTATGTGAGTACTGACTCGATGGAGCACTGGTAAAAGGCTCTAAGCAGCTCTGCAGACAGGTTGGTCTTCTTAAGTGTCCTCAAGAAGTAGAGCTGCTGTTGAGCCTTTTTTACCAGCGCCGTCGTGTTGACAGTCTATGTGAGTGACTCTGAAATGTGGGTCCCCAAAAACTTAAAGGAGGAGACCCTCTCCTCCTCCTCTCCTTTGAAAATCATGTGCTAAATAAGAAGCTTGCCATGGAGGTGGAAACTTAGAGACTTAAGCAGTGGAAACTGCTATTCCTTATAGCCAAGGAATAGGTACAGTAAGTAAAACCACAGCTAGTTGTTTTAACACGTCTATTTTTGTATTTTTTGGCTATGTTTTTCCAATTTTTTAGCAAATACAACACATTTACAGTTAGAAAGCTGCAGAGTTGCTAGTAGGTGCTTTTATTTTACTGGACAGAGTTAGGCTTGTTGGTAGCAGCTTCATATTTTTTGTACCGACATAGGAGTGGTATTATCTAACGTGACTCTGGTTCAAACGAGGGAGCCAGTTTCATGTGTTTTTTAAAGTGCTTCTCAAGGGCACCTTTCCATTTGAGGATGAAAATGTTAATGTATGTACACTGTTGCCCATAAAGTTGGAATAACATGTTTTTTACCTCTTATTCTTGATAAATAAAGTGTATATCTTCTCAACTTTATTGATCAAACTCTTCCAAACATATCACAGTGAAACCTGAACCACAATTAACCTTTGCAAACTCTGTATTCAGGCTTTAACAAAATTGGGGGTATTGAACAATTATTCCAACTTTATGGGCAACAGTGTATTAACAAATATTGTGTGTGTATCGAAAGCTTGATATTTTCTTCCTCTGGGCCAAAGAGCTCCATTGTTTTTCAAAACTAGTAGAAACCACATCAACGTGCCTCTCTATGGGTATGGATGTCAGAAAGTATTGAATGATAGACAACAACATTGGTTTTTGGTTGGTTCATCATTATATGCAAATCCACACTGGGTAAAAATCACCATACAAATCCACACAGGAAACACAGACATACAGTGAGAAGTCAAGAGTTTAATACTGATCCTCTTGAAAAGTGTGTGCCACAGGTGCATACAAACATAAGCCACACAGTCACAATAACACACATTCTACTGCACATAGTCACAGATCAAAAGTGCAGCAAGCAAACTCACAGGCACTGGCAAATGCACTCCTATTACACATTAACACACACACATGCTCACATACATACACAGGCTTTATTTTGGCATGCTGCTTTGCGGTGAGCAGTGTGAGGGTTTAGAGGGATTGGACGGTGTTGACTTTGCCGTGAACCTGCGCAGCCTCTGCACTCTCACAGCTACCTCCCCCATCATTTGCAGAGGGCCTCCAATCACTGTGGAAAATCTGGGCTGGGAAGGGCAGAAAATATATCACTTCTCCCCTCCTCCTCCTCCTTTCCTCTCCTGCCCTACCTCCATCTCCCTTTATACTGCACTCTCAAAGAGGGGTTTTATTGCTTCTTGTCCAAGGCGGTTGTCATAACTCACATTTCTTTGAGTTTATCTAATATTCCAATTACACAGCTGCATATTTGACGACCATTATTTTTAAGAGCACTTCTCAAGGGCATAACTGCAGCTCAGGCATTTCTTAGTTAGCACGCTAAAGCAGGTTGGCTGGCTGTGACAGTTCTGTCAACCTCCCGCTGGATTTTAAATTGTCGGCCTTCTCAACCATGGAAAAAGTCAAACATTTACCACCTGAGATATTTCTAAAGTACAATATTTTAGATGATTGTGCTGAAACCAGTGAAGCACTGGTGAAAGCTTTAGTCCAACAAAACAGGTTGTGCTGTTGAAAAGACATTTTGACAATGCTCATAGCCACTCACAGACCTGCTCTGCCTTCTCAAATTACTGAATAAATCATGTTTGTCTCTGTCCTTCTCACTCGTAAGACATGTACTCATCGAATCTTTGAAACTCCCTCTGGGGTATTGCTCTGACAGTTGACCAACACTGCTACATGAGATCATGACTGTAGCACCACAACTTCACACAAGGCAGATAATTTTGAACAGAACAACTTAAAAAAGGGTGCTCAAAAAATAGGTAAAAATCAAGAAGTAAGTGTAAGGTTGTATAGCACCTCTCTAGCGTTAAAATGACACATTAATTAACTCACACTCCATTCACACACTGATGCCAAGTCACCATTCTACCATCAGGAAAGCAAGCATTCACACTCTCACATACACACTCACACACCAAAGCACAGCTTAGGGTTCGGTGTCTTGCCCAAGGACACTTTGACACTTTCATTTTCCCATAACATTTTCCCTGCAACAGACTGGTTCTGCCAGAATGCCATAGTAACTATGGTAATTAGGGTATCAGATATTTTTCACGTTAAAGATTCTACTTTTTTTTTTTCAAAACCTCTTTTTCTAGAATACTAGCTTAAATATCTGACACAAACCAATCTACTTAAATGGATTATCTAGATGCAGTGTGATTACCAGTTCAGGTGTATTAAATATATGATATATTCAGTGGATAAAAATGTATTTTAGTTTTAGTTTTGTTTATTGTGGTTTTTAAAGAATAAGAGTTGTTCTTTCCCTAGACTTTGGAAGTTGTGAACACTTTTCTAAACATAATAATAAAAAGGAAATGGTCTGTTTCTCAAATCAAAATAAATAGCTAGATATCAACGTCTAGCTGCTAACTGCCACTGTTGCTACCAGTCCAAAGGAGGAAATGTACTAAATAAGCTAAAAGGAGAAGCTAACAGAGGAGTTACAAGAAGAAAATCCTACTGGGATACTTGATTGTTATATTAATATAGGTCCTCAACACAAGCATTACCCAATCAAAGTGGTAATAAATTATAGATCGATGTATTGCAAAAGAAGATTTCCAAACATTAAAAGAAACAACTACAACCATATTCCACTTGATTCCCCAATTATATGGGAAGAATTGACCACAAAGACAAAGCAAGGAAAGCTTGTGGAATACTGAAATGCAGCACCCCAGTCAGGATATTTTCCTAACATATTGTGCAAATATGTCAGTCTCTGGTAATTACATTGGCATCTGTGTCAGGACTTGTCTGGGTCAATTATTCTGTAGCATTCTAAATAGCAGATTAGATTTCCTTGATCAACACTCCATCTTCATCATCATCTTGAGTAAAAGTCAAAATGGTTTCCACAATCCCACACCATTGTAATATATATGGTGCAGAGGTTAGCATTGAAAGCAAGAGGGTTTAGGGTTTGAACCTGTTGGCCGGCTGGGGCCTTTCTATGTGGAGTTTGCATGTACTCCATGAGACTGGCAACCAGTCCAGGGTGCCCAAAGTCAGCTCTGATTGGCTCAAGCCCCCCTGCAACCCTTAAGGATAAGCGTTAAAGATGGTGAATGAATGGATGATAGTGTCATCCCGACCACTCTACTTTATGGAACTGAAGTATGGGTTACAGTCAGTCATCAGAGCTTTTAACAAGTCTTCTAAATTCTGCAGATACATTTCAAATTTACACCAAGGAAAAAAAAACAAGAAATGCAATGTCCATGCCCACTGATCTTTGGCATTCAAAGGAGAGCACTGACATTTTTTAATCACCCTGAATCCAGCTCCAAAACCATCTACCATTTCAAAGACAAAAAGCATATTTAGAAGATTGGAAAGGAGACAGAAAGAAGATACAAATCATAACCAGTATCTAGGATACAAACTGAGCATCAAAAAAGGAAGACCCAAAAAATAAATCATGGCAACCAAAAGAAGAAAGAAAATGTGGTCAATGATGAACAGGTGAGGCTGAGACAGAGATGCCCTTCCTCCTCAAATGTGAAAAAACTCAACAGACCAAGGAAAACGTACTTTAACCCCTGTGGTCTCAGATTTCAATGATCTTAATAAGCTCTCCAAATGTAAAATAATCTTGGTAGGAGGCTAAAATCTACAATCTGTTGTATGTATTCTACAAGCTTTTGCGTTCTTTCTCTCCTTTCTTTTGTCACTGTCACTTTACTGTATGTTTTTGCGTCTCCTTTGTTCCAATTCATTGGCTGGAGACCCATCGGACTTCTGGAGTGTTCTTCCTTGTCTGGTGCAGCTATTTCAAGTAGCAGCAATCATCTCTGTCTCTTCTCAGGTGTTAGCTCAAGGCTTTCTGTCTGGAGTTAAATGCTCCACTGAGGCTGAAGAGTCGAGAAGTGATTAGACTAAGACTGGAAGTTAGAGGAGGTTGCAAAGCAAACTCACTTACTGCAGGGTCTTTTGTGTACACATGGTGTTTACAGACAGATTATGGGACAATGGATGGATCTGCCGCCGCAAGCATGCCATGCACATTGAAAGGCACGCAAAACAACTACAGAGAGACGTAAAACAACGGCAAATGATGCAGCCACATTGCCACATACTGTGTATACCATGTGAGTGGTACGGTTTGCAGTTATTTTGTGTCAATTTCTAGTTGCATTGCTTCTTATTGTGGTCATTTTGCTTCTCTTAGTAGTTGTTTTGTGTCATAACGGTCATTTTGCATTAAATTTTAGTTTCTTTTTGGTTTTTTTCCTAACGATAACTAAACATTAACAGTTATTTGAAACAGATCTGGCCCAGGCGCCCTCTGATCCCTCACGCCCTCAGGTCTGTGCCCTGTTCAACAATCCATCCATGAGTATGCTAGAAAAATGTATGCAATACCGAAGGGCAGATGGTGATTGAAATTAAGGTTTAAGTAAAGGTTAATATGTTTGTTGAGTTCTATCCAGATTTTAACCTTCTTTACTTTTGGTAGAGGTTTTGATGCAAAAAGGTTTTATAAGCAGAGGACCTGAGCTGTATGTTAATTCAGTGGTAATCTAGGGTTGACATTTGAATGATAGAACAGCCAACATGACAGCACTGGCCCTTTTTCAAAGACTAACCACTATAGGTATGTTTCCTCTAGCATTTGGCTTTGATTCACGACCAGGTTTCCAGCCATCAGTTACTGCCTCTCTATTGAGGCTTATGTCCAGCTAAGCAAGATATATCTTTTGCTCATTCACTGCCTGAAAACCCCGGAGACAGTGAATAGAGAATGATCAATTTCGGTTCATAATGAAAGCCAGTGCTCAATTCTACTCAACTGCATTTTTTGCCCAGATCAGTGAAATTCAAGCTCTTCAATTCATTCCCTGAGAACAGGCAGCGCATACCAGAAGCCGAGCCGATTTGCAGCAATAGCAGAGAAACTGAAAACAAGAGGGTGAGTTGCAGACAAGAAGAAAAGAACAGAGAATCTGGAATTTATTCGTAGGTGCACTGGTGGCCAAAGAAAATGGATACCACTCCATTTTGGATTCCTTAACTCCAGACTATATACTTACATGTCTCTCTGGCGGGTAACCATTGGCTGCAGGCAGACAGGAGATTCTTGTAGATGGGTGAGAACATGCCTGTGGTAGATGTAGAGAAGTGGACAGGCTGTTGGTTTGCCTCTCTCATTTACTTCCATACCTGCAAGGTGGCTTATAAGCCACGCAGACCACAGGGCCAATTTCAGGCCCAATTTCCTGGCTGGCCAAAAGCAGCTGTGCTCAGGACCCTGAGCCGAGTGGTGTAATATAAAAGCAAATGGAGCAAGCCTTGAACTCTTGTCCATTTAGGCTCACCTATGGTCACATTTCATGAGAAAATGAGAATATGGAATGTCACAGGTTTCTCAGAACATACTTTTCTTTCCTGATGAAAACTACAGACATGTATGGGCACCATTCAGCCAAAATGCAGCCTTTGTTTTCCTATCACCATGAACTTTTAGAGTCTCCCTTCCTTGCCCTTATGGTCAAGGTCTGTGATAATATCATGCAAATTATATGCATGGGTGATTTACTTGACATGTCTGGACCTAACTGTTACATCTCACCTTTAATTTAGTCTGACACATCAGCAAGTTGAAGCATCAAAGCCAACACTAGAAAATAAGTCATTTTCAAGTCAGGTCTCAAGACCAGGGCCCGTCCCTGAGTTGCTGCTGGCTGGCCCGGGGGCTGTTTAGCTGACCTACTAATCAGCCAGCTATTCCCAAAATAGAAATCAGCCATTCTGGAAGTCTGTGTCAGCAGTTCTATAAGGGGAGAAATGCCCTAGCTCTGCAAATCAAAAGACACAAATATAATTTTCCAATCCTTGTGACAGAAAACTTTAAGCTTGACAAAGTATTTTGTCCATCAGTCACTCTCCCTAAAAAAATGTATGCTTACCCACTAGGTTTTACAGTTTAAGACACAAATAAGCAAAATAAAATGACTATTGTAAAGAAATAAAATGTCATTAGGCATGTGTTTCATGCCACCACAATAATCCACCATGTAAATGTAGGATCCAGTTAAACTGGCCATCTTATTTCAATTTCAGTTGAAATTGTCATTTAATGGTGAATGTTTCCAAACAGATTTGTGATCAGAAACCACACACAAAGAGTTGGATTCTGCAAATGAGGGTCTGGAGACCCACAGCAGTCACACTGCTTAGCAAGGTAATTCAGCCTTGGACTTTAAAGTGGAGCACTTTTACAGTCACATGTCCATTTTTTCTGTGATGTTGGCAATAAATGAAGTAGATATTGATTTTACGTGTGGTTGTTTGGATTTTTATCACAGAAAAAGAAATTACTCATCATATCTGTACATCACAAGTCTCCACATTATAAATGTAGGGTTTAAACCCCAAAACTAGTGATGGAATGCAACTAAGCACATTTATTCAAGCTGGACTTTATGTATACATTATGAAGTGAAATACTGTACATACCCTTAACAAAAAAACGCTGCCTGGTTCGGGCCTCATGTCACATGTATGAGTTTTTATCAGGTCCACTGAAGCCCTATCTTACATCTCCCCTAAACTTCTCCTAATGGTCTTACAAGTTCACCTTGAGATCCTGTCTTGAAAAGAGTTAAAATCTATTTTCAAGATCTTCTTTTATTCAGAATTATTATTAGAGTTTGCATATTCTGAAATGATTGTGTTTAATTAAATTGCCACAGAGAATAATTGGGGCCACACATTATTCAAGCATAACAAAACTGTACACAGTGCACAGAATTGGCAGAACAGGTTGGTTAACATGGGTAATTTTTGCCCCAGTGCCCCAAGTACATCAATTCTGCCACACTAATAACATGACATGTCACACTGTGGCTAAGGAGAAATGGTAGCATAAGTATGTGACTCAATAATCACGTTAACTACAGAAAATGAAGTCAAGTACTTAAATACTTGAAATGCACACTTTTGCTAAAAATTTAGAATTAAAAAATAAAATAGCTCCTGAAATTTTTTAAAAAATCATGATGATGCTGTTAAGTTAAAATTGCTTAATACGCATCTCATTCACTCTCATTCAAGTCTTGAGTTTAATCTTTGTGAAAGTATTTCATTTTCACATGGCTGTGCATGCATCATCAGGTAAGCACGGATGTCTTTTGCGTTAAGCACAGGGTTTTAACATCGCTGTTCTTCGACAGCTTGGAAGATATGAAGGCTCTTTTAATTACCGTGCTCGTAGTGGGAAGCTTTTATTAAACAGCAATGATTGTTATTCATTATGGATAAAAAGTCATGTGATTGGGCCAAATTAATCCATGCCTCTTCCTGTCTTAGAAGTGCATGTGTACCTCTTTAACCACACTATCCCATATTACATTTCACTTAAAGGAAAAATAAAAATCACCAATGGCCATTTACAACATATAACCATTAACAGTTCTTGTCAGAGAAGATTTCTAACATGAAAATGAAAGGGGAGTTAGATTAAAAGTTGTTGTTGTTCCTGTTTTGTCGATCGAGACCCATAGATCTGACCTGCTGACCCATATTGTGAAATGTGAAGGTAGAAGCTTGGAGAAGCTGACAGTGTGTGATGTCATATATGATTACATATTTTCAGAAAAGAAAAGCCCATCTTTCTACCCATAAAAAATAACAATTTAATAAGGAATAAGGAATAGCCTCTGATTCTAAACATCATTATTTCATCAGCTTTGTTATTAAGGTTAAGCAAGTATTGTACTCACTTGTGACTTGACAGGCTGCTTCTGTAACTACACTGTGATGTGTGGGTTAGCGCTGACAATTACTGTATATAAAGTAAAACACTTGTCAGACCTATACATGGACAGGTTTAGACCTAGCTATTAAGTCGCTCTGGGATTCATGAAATGTTTTATAGAAAGCATGTTGAAACTTTCAAGATGAAAAACAGAGATGCCGGACATTGTACTGTAGTAATAGGAGTGTTGAACAACGAGATTTATTTGAACAGAGGCCTCATCAATTAAAGATTGCAGGATTTTTTCCTTCTTAGTGAACTGCAGGACTTTTTTCAGCTGCAGTGTATTAAGGGTATGAATGCCTCTGCAATGTAAGTGTCTGAGTTCCATTAAGTGCATAGATGAGATGAGATATTCCAAACACAAAAAAAATACACAAACCTCCCTGTTGGGGAATTGAACCACATTTTTTCTGTGTGACAGTGCTTACATGTCACTATCTGTATAGGAATTCCCAGTGTTGCAGGGACTCAACTTGACTCAACGAGAGATTAGTCTCCATAACATCTGTTGAAAAGAATAAGAAAAAAATATAGAAATAGATGCAGAAAAGGAAAAAAAACTGAAATAGTTTTCTGAAGTAACCTATTTTTACTAGATGTGCACGGCACAGTAAGACCACATATGAATAAGTACTGGGACATGGGACTGAATCTGAAATCCTGTGATCTGTTTTGATTTTTTTGGATGACGACAAGTAATAGAGTGAGAAAGGGAAGTGGTGGGGCCTGCGTTATACAAACACAGCCCTGCGATATCTTATGCATAGAAAATGAAATATGCTCATGCAGGTTGAGTCTTCCAGCAAACTTAAGCTTGACTGGTTGTGCTACATTACTTCTGCTCCTCCACTCACGCATTTTCTCACAGCTGTGTCTGCTGCTGAATATAAATGGAAAATTTGGTGCAGTCGCAGTTGCCACTACTACTTCCTCTGTGAGGTACTTGTGAAGTTAGATTTACATTCTAAGTATTTCTTTCTGGATTCAGTCAGGCTTTTTTTATCCCGAGTGTGGAGACATTCTTGTCAGTTTCCTGGTTTATATGGAGTAGTTGCCAACAGAGCGGATGCAGTCTATTGTGAAGATCAAAACGGAATGTGGTGGCCAGAAATGACAATCACCACGGCAACCCTGCTCCATTGTGCCAGCCTTCCTCTTGTTTCCTGTGTCGCCCTCTTTGTAATAACACCCCTCCCCTCCCACACTCTTTATATTTGATTGAATTACTGTCACCATTACCCTCTGCAAAGTAGAAGTCGTTCTACCTAATGGGGTCCACATCCACTGACACACAGCCCTCGTCACCCTTCCTATGGTAAATAGGCTGAGTCACAAGCTAATCGGTGTCGTTGTCTTGTGATTGGCAGTTAACAAAATCCTCCCTCTACCTCCCTGACGCACACATCCGTTCCTTAGTCCCTGCCTCTGTCCTGAGTAAACACAGCTTCATAGTTGACATCAAAATAGCAGGAAAACTGTCATAAAAGTTTTGGAACACTGGAAGAGAAAAACTGCACATTCAAATGGAAAAAAGGAGAAATTCTCACATATGGAAGTGAAAGAAAGATTGTTAGTTTTTTCCCCAAGTTTAAAGACAGTCAGCAGACTTCCATATGGACCTGTAAAGAATCAGGCTATATGCAAACCACTGACTGTGAATCATGCTGTTAAGGTTTTCGCTTAGTTGTCCAGTGAAATATGATATTATGCTGTGACATGGTGTGTGCATCTTTGGGAGACTAGTTTGAATTTTACACCTTGTGAGTGACAGTTTGGACAATTCTGATTGCTTCAAAGGTCTGTTTAGGATTAAGACTTAAGCGTAAGGGTAAGAATAAGGACATTTTTATATATTATTTCTTATTCCCATGAAAAGACAAGGACCACACTTGGGCACTGTAGCTTGTAGCAAATCTTACTACGCACATAGATACTTGAGGAAAGCACACCACCATTCCTGAGGGGTGGCGGTATACACACAGTTCAATGCAAAAGTTTTAGGCAGGTGAGAAGAAATGCTGTAAAGTAAGAATGCTTTCAAAAATATAACATTTAATTGTTTATTTCTCATCTCTCAAGTTCTTGTGGATCATGGTGATGGTTCTCCTGGCTGTGGTTCTCTGGCTTCCACGAATCATTGGTGCGGATCGTCGGCCACTGCCACTTTTTACAATTAGTCGTATTATTATTCATGTTAACTACTGTCATGTTTTTCACTGTTGCCATATTTCTAATTAATTGCTAGTCATATTCCTATTATCAGTACTATAGTTGCTGTTATTGTTTTGGTTGCCGTTTTGTTTGTGCACCCCCCCCCCCCCCCCCCCTCTGTCCAACCTCCACCCAACACGGACCCCAACAGAAACCACCTCTGAGCCTGGTCTTGTTCGAGGTTTCTTCTCGTTGTTTCAGTTAATGTAGGTGTGTCAACCTACATATGAAATTGATGATCATTAGCACCTGACTACAATCTTACAAAATCCCTGACTTTGTGCAAATTTACCTAGAATATTTGATACTGCTTTGAAGGCAAAGGGGGTCACACCAAATATTGATTTGATTTAGATTTTTCTCACTTTGCATTTTGTAAATAAATGTGTATTTATATATCTTCACAGTGAGGAATGAAGGGGAAGATAAACCGGAATGGCACCTACATTACATGCCGTCACCCCCAACCGGGGGTAGTCTGTCACTGCGAGCAAGCATTAATCTGCCTACCTCTGGCATCGTACGTGTAAATCTGCCGGCTGTTAGGCCGTCATTCTGTCCTCACCTGCCATTCCTTCGTCCATATGTTCCCCCATTCCCGCCATCTACCATCCGCTCACTGCCCTGATCCCTTGCTGCCTCGTCTGAGCCACATATGGTAGGTAACGTTGGTCTGTCCAAAGTGAGCTTAAAGCTGTTGGTGTTTTTCACGGATTGCCTGTGTAATACACTGTGGGAACACTGAATTTGGCAATGCGAGTTCTGTGCTTGGTACCATATTTTGTGTGCTGGAATAGGTTGACGACTTAGCTGCTGTTCCTGTATACAAGTTGCTGGTGGTTTATGTAAAATTCATTTTGTCAGACAAAACTGACTGGTGCACCAGCTCAGTAGCCAGCAACCACTACAAATTTGAGGGTTCTATGTAGTATCTTAGCAGTTCCTTGGGTTGTGCTCTTCCGGACAGAGCTGTTTTTTTGTAGCTGTCCTGAACATCTGTGATGGTGCCTTCTGGTACTTCAACCCCCTCTGTGTTGATCATCTTCTCTCTCTTTGTTGTACATTTCAAAGCGTTCCAGCATATCCATTTGTGTGGCATAGAGTCTTAGGCTCTATTCTAGTCAGTCCAGGTGGTGCAGAGGTCAGCCTGGTCTTGCAGTCTTTGGTGACCACCACCGGACCCTTTACTGAATTGGATTCCACTGTCCCATTTCCACTGCTGACCACTGGACCCAGCTGGGAGCTAAGCCCAAGACCCTGGTTAGTTCCACTCCGAGCCAAGAGGAGTCATGGACTACTGCCTGTAAGGGTAAGCATGGTGGGAAACTTCTCTTTCTTCCCAATCCAACTCAAGTCCTCCAGCTGACCAACAAATTCTCCATCCTGGATGACCAGGACTTCCACCCACTCGGAGGTCACTCCATCTACCCGTCATTTCCACAGGGTGACAGCTCCCTCTCATCACTTCAGCTTTGTTCAAGCTTCCGTCCAACATTCCCATGTCTGTTGGCCGTCGTTCCCAATGACACGCTGCCTCTTTGAGACCTGGCCACTTACAGTTCACCCCTCGCCCAGCAACCAGCTCTCTGGTCCAGCTGTGAGCAACCCTCTATCAGTCCTGTAACCCCATCACTTGCCCAGACCAGGCCCCTACCAACTGCTTCATCTCCTCATCCACTCTTCTCCCTAATTACAGTAATAGTTGGTGATTCTATAATCAGAAATATCTGCTTTTTCACACCTGTTGCCACCGTCCTGAACATCCTGGTTAAGTTCTAGCGGCTGCTGCACCCACTCCCGTAAATGGTCTGTATTTGTATTTTGACTGCTCCTTTTACATTACAAGTTGGAGTTCAGTTCACTTGCCCAAGGACACTTCAACATGCTAACTCATAGGAGCCAGGGATCGAACCAGCAACCTTCCTAAGCCACAGCCACCCCTTACCCGTCCACCAGTGTATTAGTACATGTGAGGACGTGTGATATACCTCATCAGCAGTCTGAGCTGACTAAAAATGATTTTAAAGTCCTTTTTAACTTTTTAAACTGTTGTGGAAAGTCCGTCTTTATCTCCTCCCATTTCCTCACTGGCCCGTAGAGCAGCTCGCTTCAGTAGACTCCTCAGCCTCAACATCTGGCTCCAGTCGGCCTGCTGGGCTCACAATTTATGTTTTATTGACATTTTTAACTTGTTCTGGAATTGTTTCTCCTTTTTCAGGCCTGATGGTATCCACCCAAACAAACAAGGCTTTTAATTTATCGTCTCCCAGGCTTTAATAGCTCTGTTATGTCTGATTTTAGTGGGGGTTTTTTATCCTCTATTACTATGCTGGGCAGAGTTATGGCTGGTGATTTTAATATTCATGTTGATGACGCTTCATGTAACTTTGCTTTTCATTTTGTTCAACACGTCTGGGTCCACACACATAAAAGGTCATACATTGGACCTTGTTTTTATACATGGTTTAGATATTGATTTCATTTGGTCTGAGGAGCTGCATGTTTCTGACCATGAATGTGTTTTATTTAACCTGTCTTTTACGTTTGATTCTCTGCCCAGTAAAGATGTGCGTTGCTCTCGTATTTTAAACCACCTTTCAATTGAGAAGTTCACTGAAACTTTTAACCCGAGTGCTGTACTGTTTTCTGATGTTTTCTGATACTGATGTTGACAGTCTAGTCCACTCTGTTAACTCCCATTGCTCTGACATCCTGGACCAAATAGCTCCCAGAAAGATGAGACTCATGCCCTCTGTCACTCCATCCCCCTGGTTGAATGACACTATTCGTTGATTCCGGTGTAAATGTTGAAGGGTTCAGCGGTTGTGGAAATCCACCAAACTCCAAGTTCTCTGTCTCTATTTTAAGGACCTTTTAGCTGAATTTAATAACATGGTTAAGGATATAAGAGCCACCTATTTCACCAACCTTATTTCCTCTAGTAAGCGCAATCCTAAAGTCCTGTTTGACACCATAAATAACATTGTCTCTCCAGCACCTCCTGATGTTCCTGTTTTTTCACATATCTCCCTATCCAACTCGGCCATCAATTTTGAACCAGTTTTCTCCAATCCTCCTCTCTGATCTGGCGGGCAGTATGAAAATTTCCTCAAGCCCTGCTGATTTTATACCAACTTATTTTCACAAAAATGCTTTTGGGTATCTTGGTTCATGCCTACTCACTATATTAAATAACTCTCTGCAATCTGGATGTGTCCCAGTTTATTTTAAACATGCAGCTGTTCAGCCTTTTCTGGAAAAAGCCAACCTTGATCCATATGTTCCCCAAAAACTACAGGCCTATATCCGAGCTACCTTTTTTAAAAAAGTTTCTAGAGAAAGTTGTTGCTGAGCAGCTCATTGCCTTTTTAACTGTCAACAATACTTTTAATGAATTTCAATCTGGTTTCCGTCAGAGGCATTCCACTGAAACAGCTCTTCTCAGAGTCTGCAATGACATAATGATGTCATCTGATGTGGGTGAATGATCTGTTCTGGTGCTGCTGGACCGCAGCATTTGATACTGTAGATCACAGCATCCTAATTGAAAGGCTCAAGCAGTGGGTGGGTGTCTCTGGGAGAGCCCTGGACTGGTTCTCTTCCTACCTCAGTTTCAGGTTAATTTTAAGGTTCTTGTTTTTACATATAGAGCGGTGTTTTGGTATGTTTTTAGATCTGTTCATTCCTATGGCTGGTTGTTGTTGTTTCTTTTATTATTTTGTTATATTGATATTGCTTATTTTCTTTTACTCCTGTAAAGCACTTTGTGACTTTGTTCTGTGAAAATTGCTATACTAAATAAACTTTGCTTTACTTACTTACTGCGCATATATTGGGCTATGTAGCCTACTCAGTTGCTGTGATACTTGGCAGGAGCCTCCATGTTGTACAAAAGCATGTAGTTGGCCAGTAGATAGATGGAATTGGGGTCCTTCATGATCAGGACTGGTCGTCCTTGGGTTAACCACTCCCATCCATCAGCAGTTGGTTCATCTATGCTGCCAGATGATTCTTTTGGTGTGGATCATGTCTGGGCCTGGTGCTGTCCAGCTCTTCATACTGGCCACTCTTCACACTGACAGCAGACTTTTATTCAAGAGTCACATTAAACATTTGGCCCAAAAATTAAAAATCAAACTGTGTTTCCTATTGTGCGATCACCCATAATGTCAGTTCTTGACTATAGAGATTCTGTATTGTTATGTGGCTCAATCAACTCAACTCAAAAACATGACAATAGTTAATATATGAATAATAATAACACGACTAGTATTAGTAAAAAGTAAAAAAGATCTAACAAGACAAGTACAGAGAGAAGTCCTCTGTTGGATGCCAGAAGGAGGTCGAGAGCAGGAGAGGGAGAGGGAGAGGGAGAGAGAGAAGCCATCACTGAGTGTTTAGTTAGGTTAGCTGTTTAAGCTAGCTGATAAGAAAAAGTTATTAAACTGTAGAAATAGTGGGACAATGCCCTTAAACTAGAGTCACTCATTACTCTCAGATATTAGATTATTGTAAATCTTTCATGTAACTGCTTCTTTGTCCAGTTATTGTTAAATTGTGTACATTTCTTGCTCTGTGTGGTTTTTTTTTTTTTTGTTTTATAAATGTTGATTGTTCTCAGGCCTCTCTTGTCTCAGCTCTGGGCAGATCTGCTCTCATGCTATTACCTTGCCACTGAGAGTACGGAAGGTTTGGTGGAGAACATCTTATGTATTCTCCTGGCTTCTGCTTCTCCTGTGTATCTCTTCATTTGGGCCAGGGCTGTTAGCCTTTTCTTGGCAGTCTCCATTGCCTCAGGTATGAACACTTTGTTGTACTTCCTAGGCACCTCTTACTTCCCCACACCTTTCTGTAGCTCTGAGAGTTGACTAACTTATCACTGTGTTGCCTTAATGTTCGCCTCCACCTTCCTTCTCCCAGGGGGGTAATGCTTTTTCTGGCTTCTGTTGTTCATCTTGTAGCCAAGCATCTCTAGGATCACTGTTGCTGTGGTTTATATCAACTGATTGCTCTCATTTATGGTCCTAGTCAGGATAGTCTGTTGCACTGCATCCACATCCTCTAGCAGACTCTCAGAGGGTACTTTGTCTGGCTGCAGGGGACTGGTGACCACCTTTCTCATGATCTTCAATCTCAGGTCAGTTGTGTTAATGGCATTTCTCATGTAAGAGCTTGTTCTGGCTTGGTACCCAATCTCAGAGTGTGGGGATGATGTCCCGGCCTCCTCTTGGTGCTAAATCACTACTGTCAAAGTATCAAAGTGCTCAATCCATGGAGAAATGCATACAGCCTGTATTCAAAAACTGTGCATTAAAACAAAACATTATGAAATATAAACGTAAAAATCTAATAAAAGTGCAGCTAAATCTGTCTATAAATGTTCTTTAGCTTTAAAAAACACTGGCAGAGCTGACCATTCAGAGCACACTGGGCTTTTTGGGAGGGGGGCCTTAAAGTGATAGGAGCTAAAATGGAGCATTCAGACAGAGGGTGAAAAGAGCAGTGTGCAGTATGAGAAATATAATGTGTTCTTCGCCATGTTATCCTATTCTAGTAAGACCCCCAAATGAAAAATATGAACCTGACCATGGGCATAATATGAGACCTTTTTTAAAAAGGGAGTTTAAAAACTAGGGACATAGAGCTTAAAAGATGTGTGTGTGTGTGTATCACAGAGGTGTTATTGAAAAAAAAATCTACAATATGCATTATGGGAAATGGAGGATAGAGTTTTTTTTTAGTCAGGAATCTCTGCTGCTTTGATTTTGGCCATTAAATTCATGTTGTGGGACCATGTCAAAAACGAAACAACACTGCTTGTACACTGTTTGCCTGACATGGATGTAAACACCTTCAAATCAAAACTGAAAGTCATTAACTCATAGTAATTGTTTCATTTAAATTCAATGTGCTACAGTAGCAGAGCCAATAAAGCAAAAAAAAAAAATTTCACTCTCCAAATACTGGTGAACTGCATTGTCCTGTATGTGTCTACATGTGCATGAATTTGTGTTTGCTCATCTGCGTTTTCCGTTGCAGGCTAGAAAACCAAAGCAAATATGTTTACATGCCAATTACAACAGCAACCTGCCAGTTGAAGCTTTCTCCCAGCAATCCATTATTGATATCACATGCTCAGTGTAACCACCATACAAACACAGTCCGTCTTTTTTTACTGACTGGTTTGAGGATAGCAACATCCCAATCAAAGACAACAAACAAAGCAAACCTTTAGGCAATACCATGCCATACCTGACAGCATCAGGCTGAGACACAAGCCTTTAATAGCTTATTCCATAATTACTGCTTTGATGTCGACAGCATGCTCGGAATGAAAGAACAGCAAACACCTATGTGCCGTCAGTAAGACTAGAGCATTTCCAGCTAAGACTAAATGACACGTGAAAACACACAAGTGTAAATTACAAAGCAGTTTTATTGATGAAAAATAAGTATGTGCAGCTGTAAAAGCAACTTAAATAATTATACTTGCGTAAAGGAATCATGCACTGGCTCATTCATTCAATGTGGAAGAGGAAGTCATGAAGGAATGTGGTGTTGCATTCCCTGTCTCCCCGCAGAGGGCCTTCAGAGATGCATTTCGAAAGAGCACTGTCATCTTTGTAACCTGAAACTGTTTGTTTACATTTTTTACTCACAGGAAAGAAGGGTAGACTAGTGTCTCATGACAGCTTGTCCTTGTATTGCGACTTGGTTGACTGACAAATGTGTTTTGAGACCAAATAAAAAAAGTACTTGAGCTGGGCCCCCATCGCCCTGTTGGGCAGTCCTGTCTGAAACAAGATGCATTCCCAGCTTCATTGGGAAATATTACACTTCGATGAAGGTAATTGTTTTTGACATCTGTTGTTGCTATGAATCTTCCTTCTTTGCTTTTTTAACACAAGACAGGAAAGACATGTTTGGACAAAAACGTGGTGAAATTGGCAGCAACTTACACCAGAAAAGTACTTATATGCCTGTTTTTTTTAAGTCGAGATTACATATACTAGAGTATTTTAATGGACTGAATGCTGACATTAAAAATCTTCTTTTTTGTTTTGTTTGTTTTTTCTTTGATCAGAAACAGGATTATGTCTTGTCTTGGGTGTTATTTCTAGCCTTTGCTAGTCTCTTCCAGACTGTTTGAGACAGATGTGTTGTCCCCCCTGAACTCTGTACAGACAAATGTCTTTGTCAAACAAGGATGAACAATTTGCCAGTGGGAAGAAAACAGTTGTGGTTCTATCTTAAAAAAGCAACATATCACCAGTGCTGGAGTGTGACTATTGCTCTGTGTTGCATATCTGCAAAAGGAAGAAAAAAGGAAAAAAAGGAATTAGAAGTATAAAGAGGGACAACTGATCTGTCCCTATGTTACCTTGCGACCATGTCTCATGTTATTTTGTGTGAAACAACTATAGCTGAGGAAAAATATTCTAATTAGACCAGGCAAACTCTTACTGTATTCAAAATCTCCATGGGATATACCTAATTTGATGAAATGCTCTTTGCGTGTTTTGAGCTCTTTCTCTTCGTGTAAAAAACTGCAGTTGCAATTTTTAATATGCCAAAAGTAATTTCATTTGATGATGGCAACATGTTGAGATTCATCTATTTAACTATCTAAATATACTATATGTAGTTGGAGTGATTTTTAGGGATGGATTAGAAATGCCAGATGTAGAAGATTTGCTTCAATCTTCAATATTGACTCGTCATGAGACTTAAAGCTTAAGCAGAGGCATCGACATAGAGTGCTCCTTTGCATCTTATCAGGAACCAAGCTAAACATCTGTCTGTTCAGGCGCTGCACTTCATGTTACTTTGATCACACTCCTGTGGAAAATACTGAAACTAATGTTTAGCAAGGCGAGACGTCCGTATACCAATTTAGTGAAACCTACACACACTACATACTGCAGCCTGCCAGTACTAAATAATGACAAGATTCTTAGTAGTGTTTATTCATCTACACCACAGCTATCTGTTTCCAATTTCAGAAATAAACAACTGATTTAATATTTATGTACCCAGAGCCACTCTTGGCCTGTGATTATTTATACTACATTTAGCCAACAAGAGGATTTTCCCATTAGGATGAATTTGTCTTTTTTGTTTTTGATAAAAAATAATAATAATAATTTTGATATAAATCAGTTATATGCTAAAGGTATGTTGGGCTGGCCCACACAGACTTCTCTGATATGATAGCTGATGCAGCAACACAAAAGTATAGGCTCTGAATCTTTTTTTGGATGGATATCTTTGATTAGCTGGAGTTTAGGGTCTGTTTCATTAAACAAAGGCTCTTTAATGTAATGTGGGTAACCAAAGACTACGGAGCCTGAAATGATTTAAAAAATAATGGAAAGTGCTAAAATGCACGTGAAAAGATAAATAAAATGCCCCTAAGCATTAACTAAGTAATGTAAATCAAGAAATCAAACAGAATTAATTTACTTAAAAAAGAGCAGCGTCTTCAGCGAAGACTGAAACCATGAATCGTGTGTATTTTCTTGTACGTTTTTGAAGCTTAATAATTCCTCTTGGGAGCACAGCAACACTGTGGTAGTTCTGCCACTTCCATGGTGATGATAAGAGTAAATATTAGGGTCAGAGATCTGTGGGATCTGACACTTTCTGTGACATGCTAAAAAAAAATGGGTTTCTCAGAGGTGTATCTGAGAAACAAATGAGTTATTAAACTGTGTATAACTTGGCAATTAAAATACCCTAAAAATAATTGACTATTAAAATCAACCCCATTAAATTGCCCCTGCATAGTTGCACCTCTCCATCATTTCAGTTGTTCCTCCCCTGTCAGCCGAAGAATCATGAGATGAGCTGCAGCCTGAGAGGAGGAGACAGTTTAGTAATATCTGCTCCCCTTGGCCTTGTGTCTGGCTCTTAATGGCACTTCACAGCAGTAATGGTGCCTGGGTTAATGTTAATGTAGAAATGAATGTGTGTGTGTGTGTGTGTGTGTGTGTGTGTGTGTGTGTGTGTGTGTGCGTGCGTATGCTGCTGGGAGTAGGCCCGTCCTTCATCGCTGAAGCTTTAGCTCTTTATCAGTCTCTCTCTCTCTCTCCCTCTCTCTCTCTCTCTCTCTCTCTCAGGAAATGGGTGAGAGCAGCCCTGGCTCGTGCCACTAGACTGACACAAGCCTGTGGCATCACCCCCTCACTCTTTTTTCTTTGTCTTCCCCAAACGCACCCTGTGATTTACAGGCTGGATAGCCCACAAGACGGGGCTTAGGGAGACGAGGTCTGGGCCGCTATTGATCTGGCATTTGATTGCTGCGGTTTACGAGCTGCTCCAGTTTAATTGAATAAAACTAAAGGTCCTGAGATTTCACCTTCTCAATGAGAGCTGATGTGTGATTAGTGTAATGGCTCTGGACAGTTTTTCCTACGCCATTTATCAAATTTCTATCTAACAGATAAGATATCTGTTGCAGCCTTTATTTACTATCGCAACATGTCAAGATCGCATCATGTTAAGAGATGTGCATTGATTTTTAGCACAAGCACAAGAGCAAATGTTGCCCGTGTGGCAGCGAGACACAGTTTACAATACCAGTCAGGTGTTTTTATCATGTCAAGCTAAACTGCAGTGATGCACAATTCAAATTCAAACTCTATGTGTAATAAGTACCTGAGTTCTTCACCTACTGCTAATTTCCCCCATCTGCTTTGGACTGAGATCCAATGGCCATCTGGCTCCTTCTTTATTCTCTCAAATTGATCTACCACTCAGCTAACCCTCCCCACACACAATATATATGACTTCACCCTCCCATTCTACAGTTAACCCACAGCAAATCAGCAATTTAAGTTTGGGAGCACGGCCAAGGCTATATTTCAGAACAGAAAAAGAGGGAGTGAGGTGAAAATTTGGGACTATGACTAAAAGCATTGGCTCACACCCAACTAAACAGTCAGGGTTAAGGTAGCTGGAGCTAACAGCTCTGAACGTGTGAGCCTAGGGCTAACAGTGTGTATGCATGTTTTTCCAGTTTCCTGGTGTTGGATTTCAGTCTTCATGCTGATGGGAGGAAACACTTATTTAATTTCAGCGTCCTTTGAGTGCCTGTGGAACTCTGATTTACAACCTTTGATACTTGGAGATAATACATTGTGGCCAGACCACATTACATATAAGAGCAGGGAGCATTGACATTAGGATTCACTGTAGTGTAAATACAAGTGAGTCATAAACAGAGTTGAAGCAGATGTGAAAAGTTTCAAGCTGAGTCCCAGAAGCTGCTTATATATTTGAACTGCAAAAGTGCACCAAAGAGGCGGCTGTGGCTCAGTGGTAGAGTGGGTCGTCCCTCAATCAGAAGGTCGGGGGTTCTATCCCCAGCTCCTATGGATCAACATGTCAAAGTGTCCTTGGGCAAGACACTGAACCCCAACTTGCTCCTGAAGCATGGCTTTAGTGTGTGAATGAGTATGAAAGAATAGTCTCCTCCAAATTACATTCCTCCTGTATGAATGATGGGTGAATGGGTGAATGAGGATGTGATGTAAAAGCACTTTGAGTAGTTGAAATAACTAGAAAGGCGCTATACAAATACAGACCATTTACCAAAGGAAAGTAGATTTTGGTCGATTATTTTTTAGAAAGAATTCTTCTCCATTGAAATTGGAAATGCATTTTGTAGGAGTCTCTAGATGCACATTGGATAATGCATATAAGACAGACAGGAAGAGAGACAGACAGATAGGGAGAGATGGCTGTCCTACTCTTGACCACACTCTCATCTCCTTTTTGACCATGGATCTCCTTGATGAGCTCTTGCAGTTTTATGGCCTATAACCATTCTGGGCTATAACAGGAGATGTCATTATACATTCCATGGCAGAGTGACTCTTCTCGTCTGTTCTGTCCCATTGAACTGCAAGGTGCTTTTCAAAGGAGGCGCACCAAAGATGGGCCCCCAAGAAAATGAGATGCTAAGGTCATTAACTTTTATCCTTCAACTCGGCTATGGATTTAACGCCAAGGCTCCAATCAAAAAGTTGCCCTACACCAGTGACAGAGGTCCACTGTGGAATGCAAAGCAAACAGAAACAAAAAGGGAATTCTAGTGGTTGGATGCTTTTCTTAAGTTCACTGTTGGTTTCAGAGCGGCTCTCTTACCACTGTCACTGCAGCATTACTACGCCGGTATTAGCGCTTTTTATGAGCCTGCTCTCTGGCCAGGTCCAAGTTACAGTTGGTCTAATCAACCTTGTCTGTCTTTCGCTTTGATTGCGTGGTGTGTCATAACCATCACAACATAACATGAACACAGGAGGTGAAAAATGTGTATATGACACTACCTGCAGTGTTTGCATTGCCTCTAATTATCACATTTTGTATAGTTCTATTTGGATCAGGTCTGACTGTCCTCAGGTCACCTTGGATTTTTTTTTTTTTCATTATTTGTAGGTCCATACATTAATTATTGGTTTGATCAGGGTAAGCAATTGAAACTACAGAAAGAAGATATGAATTTGGACAGAAATTGAATTTAGATTAGGATATAGAGAAATTGAGAGCTTCTCTTTGCCAATTTTCCATTTGACATTGTCTCAAATTCCAGCACAGTTGGAAAAGAAATAACCAAAAAAATTATCAAATGATACATTAAACCCACATGCCCTCTTTGCGGGGATCATTGAAGCATAATGTGAAACAGAGAATAACTCACCAGAATGGAGACAGGGGGAAAAAGTGAAGGAAATAAAAGTGCACCAGAACCAAAAGTGAACCAGCTGTCAGTCAATGTCAGTCAGGTTGCGAAACATTGATGACAGTGTGTGTGTGTGTGTGTGTGTGTGTTGTATAGAGGTGTGTGTGTGTGTGTGTGTGTGTGTGTGGGGGGGGGGGGGGGGTCCTTTGTAGCACCTTAATAGCCTGGAGGGTAGAGAGAGGGTAGAGAGACAAACTCAGCAACCCTTTTTTTTTGCTTCATCTACAGAACTATGTGCAAAGTTTTGATTTTCCATAGGCCTCAGCAGTCCTGCTGTACCCCTGTGAATGTGCCCGTCTTGGTGCTTCACTTGTCACTTCTCCATTTCTTCCCCCTTCCTTCATCATTTTATTGTTGGACATTTTGTTTGTTTTGTTGTTTCTACTTTCAGTAAATGGAGGTGAATCCAAGTGACTCATGGGGGGTGACAGGGAACACATAACCCAGCCCTAAGTAGAGATCAATGAATACATAAAAAGATATCACTACGACACGCCGACTTACTGTGAAAAGTGTGTAAGGGGCCTGTGAGGAATATTTCTAGGGCAGTTGGTGATCTTTCCAGTTCCTCCCTAAGCTGATGAATGAAAGTTACTGTCTCTGCTATAAAGATTTGCACTGATGCACTGTGTGATCTGTGATCATCGTTTCATGTTTTTTTTATATATGGGTTCAGTGCAAGGGCTTGATCATGGCATGTTTGTATAGCAATATCGTGTTATATCTGGTGGTTTTTCATATGCGTTT
Source organism: Pempheris klunzingeri (assembly GCF_042242105.1). NCBI lineage: Eukaryota > Metazoa > Chordata > Actinopteri > Acropomatiformes > Pempheridae > Pempheris > Pempheris klunzingeri. Next base: position 5,198,028 of record NC_092021.1, on the reverse strand, counting down.
GAACTCAGTGAATCTCTACTGCCGTCACTTCAGGTCACCTCCCACGCAGACATCCACCAAGGCAACGAAGACACAAGGAGAAGGGGAGTGGGAACAAGAGAGTGCTGTGGGGGGCTTTGAAAAAAGTGATAGAAAAACAGTGGTTGAGAGAAATTAAGTGTGTATGTGAGCATGCCAGAGTGTGCGGCAGCTCAAGACACAGAGCACAGAGAGGCAGCAAATTATGACAGTTCAGGGATGAGCCCAGAGCTATCAGCAAAAATGGACATAAAAAGGGATGTGAGCGGCCCCGCCACAAGTCAAAGTGACAGGCATGTAAATAATATTGGCGGAATATGCTGCAATTTAGGTATAATTACGCACCCTCCTCCCTATACCAAAGAGAAAAAGAGGACAAATTGTACTTTGAAGGTTAAAATGAGCATTTCGGCTTTCAGTGTTGGCTACAGAAAAGGCACTATGAGGAGAGCCTAAGCAGGCCCGTGCAATCCCTGCACCACTGCACGGCCCAAGTTCTGAAAATCATTATAGCACCATCTGTCTGTCATGACCTTGGCATATATACACTTCACATTTATGACATTTAAACGGAAAACAGATGCATAGGGGCCTTAAAGAGATGTCTGATCCACCACTCAGCGCTAATGGCTCGAAAGTGTGAACACTGCCTTTGAGAAGCCTAACTTTGCCTGCTCCAATATTGAGCGTATTGCCATCAAATGAAAATACCATTTAGAGCTGGCAACCATGGCCCCATTATGAGGAAGGTCAAAAGCACTTCTTGCGATTCTTGTGTAGTGTGTCTAACTTTGTTGTGTTATAAGCCACAGTGAGCATGGACAAAGCTTCCTTGGACTGTCTTAGAAAGGCACTAGAAACCAGCACAACTTCCCTGCATGTTTAGAGAGACAAAGCATGCAGAGTCCCGTGTACATGTTCTCTGTGTCTTACCAGGGAAAAGATCACCACAAAATGTCCCTAATTCACATGGATGTTAAAAACGGAATTGTCATAAAACAAATGCATAACCAAAATTGATTTGTTCTGAAAAACATTATATATTAGATATTGGAGCAATAGTTTCAGACATTGCTGTTTTATAATACATTGTGTTTTAGTGTCTCATACAGACATTGAAAGGGCGTCTAAAGGGTGCCTTGTTCATAGGTACCAGATGCCAAAGAAGGTGACAAAGCAGAAGTATTTGGCACCCTGGGAATGAGATGGTATGAACTGAATAAAACTCTCCATACTATGTTTACATTCAAATGACCAAGGAAACATCCATTATCCATCTATTATCTCTACCGCTTATTCGTCAGGGTCGTGGGGGAGCTGGAGCCAATCTCAGCTGACTTTGGACAAGACGTGGGGTGCACCCTGGACTGGTCGCCACCCAACCACAGGGCATGAATAGTCATTTTAATATGGAACGTGTTGGTGAAGGAGATGGATGTATTAGTAGCCTAGCAGGTGATGCATGACAGCCAAGTAGAGACTATACCTAAATTCACTTCATTCAATGATTTGATTATCATTCACATTATTACATTATTAAAATAATCCAAAAATCCAATAACAAAAATCCAATATTACCATAACTTTGTCCTCAACCGTCTTTTCAGTATGAACGATCGGATCCTACATAAACGTACAACACACTGTGACTGCAGGGAACAGGGGATTAGGCTTTCTGAAGTGGGAGAAAAAAAAAAAGATTTATGCTGACACCACTGAAAATCTATATAGTCACTTCATAGCACATATTCAAACAAGAGTGAAAGTGTGTGAAAATCAGACATAATACAGGTTTGACAGTAATTCTTGCCCCACACTGGAGGGGCTCCCCTATTTTGAATCCTAAATTTCAAACATGTTAAATATTTACGATCTGAAATCCTGTGTGAAAAAAACACGATTAATTATGGACTTCACCTCCCACCAAAATGACAGCCAGCTCGAACGTGGACAAGGGCCTCGTCTGATCACCCGAGTTTTTCTGTGAAATCCCAAGACTCTTGGCTTGTCACTCTGAAATCGTGTGTGGTCCTGCATCTTGACCAAATTGTCTAGTTGTGTGCATTCTTACAATTAAAATATTACAAATCGGTTAAATCTATCATTATGTATGTGGGCTTGAAACAATTTAAACATAAGATAAGAAAATAAGAAAAGATAAGATAAGAAAATCCTGTAGAGGTATTAGGTATACAAGGTGCTGTAATTTATCTGTGGAAAATTTGATGAGCTACCCTGGTGGTAGCTGAATTCATGAATGATTTGCAGAAAATCCACAAAAGAAATACTTTCAGATACCCTTTGACTCAGCTGTGGTATCATGCACCCTCAAACACACATGCAATATATGCATATACAAGCTTAAATCTCAAACATTGTCACTGAGCCGTGGTCAAGGCTTCCCTCTTCCCAAAACTCACTTTATCCTGAGACAGACAGATTAAGGCATCAGACCTTATCCAGGAACCAGAGATCCAGTGTCCATTTTCCCACTGCTTTCATGTGCAACAGTGGGGCCAGTCTAGCCCTCAGGAGCTGATTAATCTGTAGACTATCCCCCAGCCTGCTGCCCTGCCCAGCCCCACTCTGCTTGCCTTACAATGCTTACAGAAAGAGAGGAAAAAGGAAAGGAGAGCCACAAGATGCAATCCAACACCCCTTAGGAGTTTTCTCCCACTGAGTGGGAGTATTGTGGAGCAGCTCAAACAAACAGCGGTGTGTGTGCCAACAAAGGTTCCCAAAGGAGCTGAGGAGAAGTAAAAGAGCAGGAATAACCTCAACCTCTGGATTTGCTGCTGCTCCTCCCACCCCACTCTCACCTCCCACTATCCTCAGCCTGGAGAGCAGGGAAGTTTTGTAGGAGTGAAAGTTCATAGAAGGAGTGGCAGCCTCTCTGGTCGCATTCCGTCAAACACTACCAGTAGCAGAATTGATCGCCGGGATGGAACGTAAATCTTAATCTTTAAAGGATGCATTTATATTTTTGTAAATATTCAAGAATGAAAAACATGCATAGGCCTTGCACTTGCTTACACGTGCATTCAGCACACATCTTCAACGCAACTTGGGGATCACAAAGGAGCAAGCTGGGGAACACATTCACACAATGTGTGAAAGAATAGGCTCCTCCAATTAGGATCCACCTGTATGAATGATATGTAAATCAATCAATCAATCTTTATTTATTTAGCACCAATTCACAACAGCGTTATCTCAAGACGCTTTACATAAAGAGCAGGTCTAGACCAAACTCTTTAATTAGAGAGAGACTCAACGATTCAAGAATTAAAAATGAAGGATTCAAAAATCCCCACATGAGCAAGCATCAGATATTATCTTGAACAACAGTGGCAGGAAGAACTTCCCTTTAATGGGAAAAAACCTCGAACAGACCCAGGCTCAATGTGGGCGGCTTCTGTCAGGGTCCGTGTTGGGTGGAGGTTGGACAGAGAGACAGAGAGAGAGAGAGAGAGAGAGACAACACAAACAGCAACCAACATACTAACAGCAACTATAGCACTAACAATAGGAGTGTGACTAATAAATTAGCAATATGGTAATATTGAAAAACATGACGAGTGGCCGACGATCCGCAGCAGTGATTCATGAAGCCAGAGAACCACAGCAGCAGGACCAGGATCCACAGGAACCTGAGAGATGAGAAAAGCACAGAAAGGCTCCGGGGAAGATAGCAAGTTAGACATTCAGTGGACATGAGACATAATGATGGAGAGGAAGAGGAGGATAGAGAATAGAGAATGGTATATTTCTTTACTTTAAGCACCCAATGACCACTTAGAGCAGGGGTGTCAAACTCAATTGCACAGGGGGCCAAAACTCAAAGCACACTTTAGGTCGTGGGCCGAACAGAATAAACATTTATTGAACACACTAAATGTTTTTTTAACATAAATATGAATAAAAACAGACAGGAATATTATTCCACAATAAATAAACTTAAACTTTAAATAACTTAAAATATTTTGCTCTCCATAAAAATATCTCCTGTCAAAATGATACAAATTCAAAATATGAACATGCTGCAAAAAAACCCCTGGAAATAAAATGTGTGCTTTTCAGCAAAAGTTAAAATAACACATCAAAACATTCAGTTTTCTTTGCTCTTATGCCATTTTGTCAGAGCTGGATGCTTGGCATCTTTTTTTGGCAACAAGTTCGTCTAGGTTCGGTGTGAGGTCCTGTGTTGTGGAGATTCTCAGGATGGACTGCAGGTGTTAATCTTCATCACTGAGAACAGCTTCTCACACAGATATGTGCTACCAAACATGCACAAGGTTTGAGCCTCATGTAGATGGAGCTGGGGCATTGCTTCAGGAATGGAGCGAATAAACTGTGCGGGCCCTGCAGTGTCGTACTTTGTGATTTTGCTCTGGTGAAAAACGTCTGCTGAAATGTCAGATTCTTCTTTAACTCTTCTACTTTCTGTATCTTCTGCTCTGCATTCAGGTTTCTCAGCTTATCCTGATGTTTTGTCTCATAGTGCCTTCTTAGATTAAATTCCTTAATTACAGCCACATTAGCTCCACAAATAAGACACACGGGTTTACCGGCAATGTCAGTAAACATATACTTAGCCTCCCATCGGTTTTGAAAGGCTCTGTTTTCAGAATCAACTTTTCTCTTCGCCATTGTGAGGGGCTAGCTTCGAAACAACTTTACAATAGGGTTGTGTACAGCAACAGAAGCTTGACTTGATTGACGCGGGAATGTTCCCAGGTAGCCTAGTGTTCGGCAAGGCAGCTGAAGCGCTGCATTATGGGATCTGTACTTTGTGTGTTATCAGAATCAGAATCAGAATCAGAATTACTTACATTTTTTATCAGCGCTTCATATCGCCGGGCTATTAATAACAATAATAATAGATCTATATAAAATGATCTCGCGGGACGGATATAATTGTACGCCGGGCCGGATGTGGCCCGCGGGCCTTGAGTTTGACACATATGACTTAGAGTAACTTATAATCACATTAGAATGCATTATAAAATGATTAGAATGTATTAACCATGAGAATTATAACACACAATGATAGCTGTAAAAAAAAAGTCCCCAGAAATTATGAATTATTATGATATTTCACCTTATAAGTCATTATAAAAGTCATGATTATTGTTATAAAGCCCATAACCATAATTATACTGTGCTATAAGAAGATTGTAACGATGTGTTTATAATCTATTAGACATGAGCATCATATAAATGGTTACTGAAAATACAGCTCCACATTTTTACTTTTAAGATGAATTACCAAAAGACTGTGAGTCTTGCAGAGTAGTTATAGGAAAATTAGACATTTCAGTAAGCTGATCGAGATTTGATATTAAAAGAGTTCAAATGATATTTACATGTTAATGTCAGTCTGTACTTTTCATCAAAAAGATTTATGACTGCTTATTAAGCTGTCGTGATAGCTTATATTTACTCTCTATGTGTGCCTGCCAAAATCAATGTGTTTTCCCTTATTTTGCCCCTTTCCCTGCTTTTCTATCCTGTGGATTTTTAAGGGGTTTCTGCCTTGGTTTAATTTGGCGGCTACCCATAGCTGGCATTCTTTAATCCCACTAGCTTCATGGAGACCTTGCTTCTAGTAGAGGCTGCTGTCACAGAAAAAGAGAGAGAGAGGCAGCAGCCACAGGCCACAGAAGATGAGAGAGAAGAAAATAGGTAAATGGAAAAGGTAGGTCTATAGCCAGCCCCCCTGCCAGTCACCCCTTACTCTTTTATTGGCTACCATTAAAGCACTTACAGTTAGGCTGGGAAGGGGAGGCCCTTGGGCTCCATTCACCCTTATCCACTTTCAGAATGCCTTAAAGCACTCAAGTCAACATTCCACTTTTTCTTAAATGCTCACAAAACTCCATGTTTCTTTCCACGTTCTTGCTCAGACGCCCACGTAGGCAACCATTTTCTTGTGACCTGGGGGAAGTCCTATTAGGTTTAAAACATTTTTACACAGGATTATAGAAAGAAAAGTGGGTGCCAATAAAATATACATGATATAAACACTTGTGTAAATGTGTTGGAACACCCAGAGGAAATGCATGCACAGACATACCTAGAGTACGCAGGAACTATGAGACTGATGGCTGATCACATTAGTGAATTGAATGACTATTTATGACTCCATGCACCTGTGTAATACCTCTGTGTTTGTGCTTGTCATATGTTTATCTGCCCAGCTGTGACCGGAGGATTCCTGCAATGACAGTCCCAATCAATCATAGCAGCCACTAGAGTGCAGAGTTCAAGAGCCATTTTGGCAGCAGGCTTCACTAGGGGGCCTGCCAAGGCAAAGAGACTAACCTGGAGTAATGATTGCCATTAGGGAGCTTTATGAATATTTATGACAAACATCTGCACTGAAAACATAGCGTGAATGCTACACAAGACTACAATTTAGTAAAGCTATCTCTCATTCGGAAAGGCTCAGATCAAACGGGAGCTGGACAGCCAGTGTCGAACAAGCCTCTGGGGTTAAAGGTCGCCGGTGAAGTGTCAGGCTCCAGTCGGTAAACCGGGTGTCTGGGATCATGCTGGGGCAGCTGGACCAAAACCACACACCAAACTGGATTTAAATCTGCAGATGCTCACATTGGCCATGATTTCAGCTGAATTTAAACTCCAGATTTAAGCTCTAGAATTTAAACAGTAATACAATGAAATGGTATTGTAATGCAATGTTTTATATAAATGTGATAATTGCATTGTTTATAGTATAAGTATTACTGGTAGACGTACAACGTGAAATTCAATTGGTATTTTATACGCAGGCCTCTAGATTCACATGTCACTGTGTTTTTATTCTGTTGGTGGAATGTCCATATGTTTACACATTCAGGAGGACGTGGTGAAAAATTAGCATTCAGCTGAAGTTGTGTTTGAATGGGTGAATGTGAATATAGTGCTAAAGCACTTTTGGTGCTCAAAATGAATAGAAAGGTAACTAGACAGCACAATCCGTTTACCAAACCACAGTTCTTGATCCAAAATATGCACATAAACACACATGCATTGTCTCATGTCCGCTTAATGTCTGCTACTAACTTGGTAACTCAGGTTCCAGTGGATCCTGGTCCTGGTTCTCCTGCTGTGTGCTGCGGATCCTCATTCATCGTGTTTTACAGTGTTACCATATTGCTAATTTATTAGTCACATTCCTATTGTCAGTGCTATAGCTATAGCCCTACTTCACCAGGAGGACCACCACCAAAGCCGGGTTACTGACAGCTCAGGTGGCGACTGAAGCCATTGAGGAGGCAGAGGACTGTGGTGTAAGGCCACTTCCTCTTCCCTGCTCCCGCCCCAGCCACAGAAGAGTGCCCATCGGGGCCGCTCCTGTCAACAGCTCCAACCTTTCCAACAACTGTCCTCTCATTCTGCAGATATTTGTAGTTCATTTTTGAATGTTTTAACTAAAATTCTGGCCAATCATTACATATTGTACCTTTAAGTGGCAAATTTAACCTGTTTCACTTCTATTTACATTAAAATAAAAGCTAATTTAGTTTGCCTGTGCCATACAAGCAACATGAGACGTTTTATTAGGCAGAAAAAAACATGAAAAATATAAGTAGTATGACTATCAACAAGTAATGACTCACTTATCACTTCAGTCCCTGTATAATATTCTTATTACATCCCTATAAGGATTTACATCATATCTGGTTTGGATTACTGACTTCAAAGAGAGCTTAACTAGCTTTCTTTTTGTAATCTCAACTGTCACTTTAATATTTTAAAATATTCTCTTCCCTATTATATTTCACTCTTATTTAACATTAGTGTTGTATTTACTGCACATCCCGTTTTGTCACAACATTTTTCTCATATAATCAGTATATAACTATAGGAACTTTATGTTTTCAGAAAGATCAGTTGTGTAATTGCAGTTGTCAAAGGTTAACAGTCTAAAAAGAATATATATATATAACACATCCATGTGGGCCAGAATGACTGAACATACACAGTTATTTTACATTATCGGCCACTTCTACACTATTAAAATGGAGGCCACACAGGAAGGAGTATTTGTGTGAACCTATCAACACGTTGACTCCTTCAAAGTGATCTGCACTATCCCCCTTTTTCATGTTCTTCATTGCACTAATGAACTCCAAACAAGTCAGTGCATTGAACACAGCGGATTAGGACAAGAAGCTGTGCCATTGTGTCATTCATGTTGTCTGAAATGTTCACTCATGTGCTTCACTTTGCGGAGCCATTACTCCTGCCAACAGATTTAATGGTGCAACTTCATCACAAAGCTGCTTAACACGGCACAAACAAACCAAAGTGATATTAAGACTGCGTGTGAGATATAATTACATTTCCTTCTTGAAAAGGCAAGGTCCAAAGATTTGTCCAAATGAAATACACAATTAGGATTCTTTTGGATCCTCGATTGGTGGTAAAGTATTACAGGCTCAAGTCATGTGTATCAAGTGGTGTAATTCTTTTTCTTATCATCAGAGCTGGAATTAGCTGAAAATTAACGTGTGGTGTTCCACAGAAATAACACCAAACACAAAATGTCAGATAAAAATGTTGAGCTTCTTTTGGTGGATAAGTGCAAATTCTCCTCCTTTGATGGCTGAAAACCCAAAGCAGCAGTTAAAGCTCCTATCTACCGTGACATGATTGGGTCAGAACAAAACCCCACTCAAAAGGTATGGGGCTATGCCTTAGGCATTCATCAAATATCATATTACAGTGGCTGGCATTTGACTGTCTGCCACAGGTGATCTGAATCCAGCTGAGCCTGACATCATACAGTACCATGGGGGATTTCCCAGGGGGTCAAACAGGGGCTTGACAGGATATCGAGTTAATGAAAACCACCAAGATGTGGGGATGTCTGCAGTTACAGTAAGTGATAAAGCTGGAGACAATTGGGGAATTTGTGGTTTGGGTTTTATTAGAATGAAGCGGCTCCTGGGATGTTTTTTTAATTTGGTTTCTATGCTAAAGTAAAGGGTGAGTGGTCTTGACTGCTGTTGTAAGCTGCTCCTGAATAGCAATTAGCATATATTATTGTAATGAGCTTTGGTCAATATGTAAGGTCCTGGTGAAAAGTTGTTTACCTTTTTAGAATCACAGCAACATTTTGGACAAATTGCGGTCAGGTTTCTGGATGCACCACAGTGCTGAGTCAGGTCTTCTGTGTGCCCAACAGACATCAAGGGACATCATGAATTTAATTCAAAGTCGGTTTTCAGTCACATTTTTCAACTTTAGCAAAAAATTTGCGTATATACTGGAGTTTTATGAATTTGGACCATACACTTACATATAGGAGAGGAAGATATGGAAATCCATGTCTACCAATGAAAAAAGATCCTGCAAGAAGACAATATGATTATAAACTTTCTCAAAATAATGTGTCTGAGTATCTCAAACTATCTGAAGTCATTAATTTGGCATACAAAAGCAGTATTTTGACATACATGCAAGATTTTTTTTTTTTCAAACCATTGGTGGAAATGGGCTTCCATAGGAAAAGTCAGCAGGCAGGAGGGAAATGACAGAAAAAACAGAGGTTATTATATTATAATTAAATTATATTATATAGTATAAGTTCCACTAGTCTCTGTCTCTGCCTTGAAATATCTGTACATCTTCAAGAAGTCTGGGTGTCTTCAGTAGTATATTTTTCTACATTAGTTAGATAGCAGAACTTTCACATAATGAATACTCTTACTCACTTTATGAGGAAGTCAGTCGATCACCTCTGCTTCACCTGTAGCTGCTGTGTGATTCCTCACTGGTACCAGGAGGAGTCTTTTTGACCGCTCAGTGTACTTTAACACTACATACACATTCACCCATTCACACACCACTCACACACTGATGGCAGAGCCTACCAACTGGCTGAGTAGGGGGAAACAACCATCACAAGCTTTGGGAACAATTTTGGGTTCAGCATCTTGCCAAAGGACACCTCAACATGTTGAGCTAATTTTCCGATCAGTAGACAACCCGCTCTACCACTGAGCCACATCTGTCTTAAAGTCTTAAAGTGACTTGTTTTCGTTTTTTCTTAACAAAATGACATAAATAGTTTTTTTCTTTCATTTTACTTCATTTAACCAATTAAACCAACCAAACTAAACTGACTTACTATAAAATGACTTCTGTTTTGTCATTTTTTTTTTTCATATTTATTTAGATGTTCTCTAAATTGTAATGCATTTTGGTTAACATTTGTTCTTTTAAGTTGCTTTATAAATAATGCACAAATACACATAGCTTGGCCTCCCTGCCTCATTGTAGTAGCCCAGGAGTGGGGTTCTTTTGACAGCGACTGACAAATTAAGTGACAAGGGTGTTTCAAGTGGTGCCAACAGCCCTTCTGTCCTCGTCCCTCCTTCCACCTTTTGTTTGTGAGTGGTGCTCCATGTCACGGGCAGGCCTCGAGGCTCGCCGATCCCCCTCCTGACCTCCCCCACTGTTGTTTATGGAAGAAGTGTCATCCAGGCTCTTATTATTCCAGCTGGGCAGGAGCTGCCTCTGCCATCCAGTCTGGATGGTAGAGGCCCAGAACTGCTGCCAAGAGAAAAAGAAATGATTTTCAAGGCAGCACTCACACACACAGCTCTATGTGTGCCAAAGATCTTTTTCATCATTTCTGTCTAAGCTTTAAGATAACAAACAAGGGGAAGTCATTTTACTACCGCTCACTATCAGAGGGTAGACTTAAAAAAGGTTGGATGACCCTTGTGAGGCCGCTATGTGAGCACTCTCCAGTATTTCTAATGGAGGGAGGACCCACTCAGGTGTCAGAAATGAGGTAAGAAGTTGCGCACCAGGGAGTTGTAGGGTCAAACAGTTGGGTTGGGCTTGTTTTTCAAACAGAAACTGCCAGTTCCTAGCTTTCCGCAGAGTTTGAGGGTCTTGACGTGAAGCTGCTTCCTGCTCTCAGCCCTGTGTACATGATCTGTTCCAGCAAGGACTGGCTGGTCAGCAATGGCTCAGGCGAAGCTGGTAAAGTGCAAATGTAACATGGCAGCTCTCATATGCTCCAGAAACAGTATTCCATTTAAATGATGGCACCTCAAATTGGTAGGATTTAGAAACATCATTCATGCAGAAAATTTTTACCAGCAATAAGTCACACTGGCAGCTACACTAGCCAAAACACCTCCCTTAGCCTTTGCTGTAATCATATACTGTAATGATATAGTACCCACATCAACACTGTTTGGAGGCTATAGCCAAGCTCTGCGGGCTTTGCCTCATTCACCTCCATTACTCCTTTAAATTACATACAGACAACTCTTACACTCAGTCATTTTTCAAATGCAGTTTACAACCTTTTCATTTATTTTCCTACGTTGAGAGTTCACAGACAAGCATGTAAGGTAATACTAGGTTTTATTAAATGGTGTGAAACAAATATACGGCACACATAGCGCAGTTTCACAACTCTGTGTTCATTTGCTAAATGTGTCCATTATGAACCCACAAGAAATTAAATGCTTAAAAAAAAAAAGTGACGCATGTACAATGTTCAGAGAGACAGAAACAACAAAGTGCATGTAGATCAGCTGAAAGTAAATAGCAATATGATTCAAACAACACGAGTAAAACTATATTACATCCTTATCACCCAGGGGCTGGGCTTTTCAGTCAGTTTATGATAATTTCATTAAACGTTAGAGCTTCGAGCTGTGAAAACGGAACCCAATTTGCAACTAAGCTGTAGTTTTCATGCAACACCCTTACCATTTCACTCCATATTGTTCTTGAGTGGCGCATAACATCAAACAAGTTCGCAATTAATTAAATTACGACAAAGTAATTGACTCTGAATGAACCAGCTGGTTTCGAGGCCCCTGAATGGGTCCAGTATGCTTTAAACAAAGCCTGTTTCACATGGGATAACAGGCCACATTTTTTTGGACAGTATCTTGAAGCCATGAATAGTGTGTGCTTGTATGAAAAGTAGTTGTGTGGAAACATCTGGCCAATCACTGCGCAAAGTGGACTTGGTCGTCGGATTGTACGAATTCAACCCGACTTCAGCTGTCTTTGAGACAAACTGACACTTTGAGCTGAAATTAGTCACTGACATGACTCTTTCAAAGTGATCTGCACTATCCATCTGCACTAACGCTATTTCTAATGTTAACAAATAAAGCAATCAGTCCGGAGTTAAGTAGGGTTTCACATTTAGTTATATCCCTGCATGACACATTATTGTTTGCTCTTTATGTACATATTTTCCCCCCGTCAAGCCTGGCCTTGTGTTTGACACATGGTGGAAAAGATTTCCCATCTAATTCACCTGCTTAATCATGTAATTTAATGCATTGTTAAACACAGTAAAAGCGGGTTGCTTCACTACACCTTTAATTAATGTAGAAAGTAAAAAGGGCTTGGGAGGTTAGTACCAACTTAGCCAATGACGTTAAGAGTGATTATCTGAATCCAAATTACTTCTGTTTTTTTTTTCTGTTTTGTTTTTTACACTTACCCCTTGTTTAGCAGCTGTTGGTCAGTCTCTGGGTGGCTGCGCAGCCTCTTCCCTCACAGCCACTATTTTCACTTGCAGATGGAGCAACCTCACCTGACCTCCCTTTACAGGTTCCCATTTTGTGTTTTTCTCTCTGTCTCTCTTAACAGTTCACTTATAATTAGCCCAGTGAGACATAGATTTTTTTTTTGTAGTAAGTGCTTCACTAATTGTGTCATTTTATTATTTTTTGCTGCCTATATGAAAAGGGGTATTTAGAGAAATAGAAAACAGCTGCTCCATTTATCCCCCTCATTTGTTTTGACTGTCACCACTGATTCAGACCTGCTTCTGTTCCTCTCTGTTTGTGTACCTTTGCCCCATGGTGCTGATGGTGGTGGGTGGTATGAAAATGAACAGTGCTGGAGAGAGAAAGTGCAAGCTATTATGCCATTGTTAGCTCATACCATCTATCCACCCATTTTCTGCAGTTTATCTGGGCTTATCCCTCACCAATGTTTTCTAGCATCTCCTCTCATCTCTCCTCCATTTTCAAGCTACAAAGGGAGCTAATTTCAGCTGCTTGTATCTGCAATCTCATTCTTCCGGTCACTAACCAAAGCTCGTGAGCAAAGGTGAGAATATGAATATACCTGTCACACATGTAAAACACATGTAAAAGGTTCAGATGGCTCTTATGGCGCTTTTCCACTAGCACCTACTCGGCTCGACTCGACTCAGTCTTTATGGTTTTCCATTAGGTGATAGTACCTGGTACCGGGTACTTTTTTAGTACCTACTCGGCCGGAGTTCCAAGCAAGCTGAGTCGAGCCGAAAATGTGACGCCAACAGACTGCAGGCCACTGATTGGCCAGGGAGTGTCATGAGAGGTAAATGGCTACACGCAAACCAAACACTCGATGTCCTTAGATGTGTTGTGTTTGTGACGCATACAAATTACGCCACTGGAGTTTCCGGCTGCCTTGGTATGACGACCCCACCCATGTTGAGGTGGTACGCAATTGTAATGGAAAACGACCCAAACCGAGTCGAGTCGAGTCAAGTTGAGCAGAGGCGAGTCGAGGCGAGTAGTGTGTAATGGAAAAACGCCATTAGCAATGGGCCTTGTAACCCCAAGAGAATGTCAGGGGAATGACCAACTATGGCAAAGGCCAGGTCCGATGGTCCAAGAAAATCCAACAATGTCCCCATCTAAGGGTAAATCCTACTCCCAGGTCAGTAGGAGGTAAATCCCTCCAACTGACACGAGCATCCTAAGTTATTGTTCATATTGTACATGCATATATTTACAGTATGGATGAGCGTGAATGTGAGTGTGTGTCTGTATCTATATTTACTCATTTAAATCTGTGTATTTGGTCAAGTTTCTATGCAACTTATTTCTGCCCCTTGTGCTCATTCATGTGTGTCAGAGATAGCTCCTCCTTGTGTTCCATAGTGTCTGGTATAGTTTGTATTCTGTAGCTATACTGTAAGTGGAATTTCATGTTGTCTGCTGCAGCGTATGGGACCGAAAAGGTAACCAGAGGTTGAGGACAAGGGCATCTGCCAAGGGTGTGAATAATGTAGCGCTACTGTACAGAAAAAACACAACAATATATCATCATAAAGCGAATAAGTACAGCACTATAGCTACTCTTTCTTTTAAGGTCTTATTATTTTGAATTTGAAGTGGCTGAATAAACAGCCACTGGATTCAAAGAAAAAGAAAGGACAAATAGCTTGTAAAATTCTATCTGTCTATCTATCTATCTATCTATCTATGTGGAACATGTGGAAACAGTGAGGTAAAACACAATGTTGTCTCATACACTGTGTCAGAGTCAAAAGAGTAAAAGAATAACTGGATTAAGGAGACAAGATAGGAAAGGGCAGGTCAAAGAATAGAATGGGAATGGTGGAATGTGTGTGAGAGAGAATACTCTAAACCAGGTTTTACTGACAATTAGAGGTTAATTAAGGTGGCACTTATATATATATACACTACTCACAAAAAGTTAGGGATATTCGGCTTTCAGGTGAAATTTCAGGATGAACCTAAAATGCATTCTAAACTTTCCAGGTGAACTTAATGGGACCTTCTCTAAACTTTTGAATGCACATGTCCAACTGTTCAGTGTTTCAGTACTTTTTGCACAAGTTGCTGTTCTCTAACAAGAAGCTTAACAGCAACATTCACAACAGGTTTGATCCATGAATCGACCAATACATTTCCTGGTTCAATTAGAATCTGTATTTAAACAGTCCTCCTCATCATGCTGTTCACATTCTGACATCATGAGACCAAGACGACACCTAACAATTGATCAGCAGCACCTCAACACTGGAGGCTTCAAACAGGAAGTCCTCAGACGGAGGTGTTCACTGAGCTTAGAGGGTCACAGAGTGTCATCAGGAGGTTGTAACAGTGATACAGAGTGACTAGAAGAGTCACAGAAAGGAGAGGAGTGGACGTCCTTTGGCCACATCCCAATTTATTGAGACACTGAAAATGTTTTGTTGTGGTATACCTACCACTGTTGTTAGATTCTCTTTCAATAAATTGTTTAAGATGAATAAAATTACCATTGCATGCTTCTACTTAAATGCCCTACTTTCATGATATAATATCACTGTAGCATTCACTTTTTATATTTTCCATATATTTCACCTGAAAGTCGAATATCCCTATAACTTTTTGTGAGTAGTGTATATCTAGTGTGCAAAAGATAGATATAAACCAATGCAAAAAGAAGCCCTGTGATTTAAGAAGTGGCAGTTATTTCAGTTGTGCATTTCACTACTTCATATTTAAAAGATAGAGTAAAATAAGCTGAATATAAGAATATTATTAAGGTAGGTACTTGAGCTTCCATGTTACTATAAGCCATAATTTCAGTCTTTTATAACCACACACATACAAGCATATGACACTTGAAAAAAAGGTATTCATAATAAAATATCAAACTTGATCTAAAACCGAATGTTGCTTTACAGTCTACAAATGGCTGACCTTGGTAAAGGTGATTTTGTGAGATCATACATTAAATAAAAGACTGGTAGCAGCAGACGCGTGATGGGTTTCGGGTGTGAAGTGTGTTGCTAAACAATAAGGGGGTCAAAACAGTAAAAGAACACTGTTCACTGCCCTGTCGCTAAAGCTCTAGAGTTTCATTGAGAGGGTGGAAAAAATTAGGAGACAAAGAGATAGAGGAGAGGGAGGTTACACATTCCATTTTCCCCGAGGCCTAAAAAGGTGTAGGCATTACAGGCAAGTGGTTAAGTGACTGTCGCATACTGGGATTGGACACACAATAGTTTTGGGCCGAAGTAGACTCTAATTGCTATCCTGAGGTACTCCTCGACACTTTTGATTTGCTACCAATGTCATTTGCCATGGAAAACAGAATTCCCCGCAGCCTAATGTTCATTAGCAGTTGACCAACAACAAATTAATATTTACCCAGAGGCTAATTTCCTCATTAGCACTCAAATTTAAAGCATGTTTTATGTCCCCAGTCACTCCAAAGTTTTTGCAAGTGCTGCAAGAACTGATGACTTTTACCAAAAACACATTGATTACCACTATGAACTTACTATGGCCACTGTTTAAATCTAATTTACAGCTGGTAACTTTATATAATGTCATTACACTTATATGGTATACCAACGTCCTTGACCATAAACACTGTAGGCTAGCATTCCACTTCAACCCTAAGGTATGTTCCCTGGAAGGACAATGGCATTTCATTTAGCATAACTCTATGTAGAGGGAGTGGCCGAGGATGCAATGGCATATGCAGCCATATGAGAGATATTTATGACCAAGTGAAAGGAGGATCCATTATGGATAGAAATATGACAGGGCTCTGGGGTGCAGATATCAATTGCAGCCCAGGTATCTCTCCAGTGTTTTCATCAGAGTGATGGAGAAAAGGGGTAATATGCAAAGCCAGGGCTCCTCTTACGGAATGACAACTTCAATCTATCACTGCCTCTTTTCCTCAGATCTGAGAGACAACAACGTAGAAGACGATAGGGGGAAAAAAGAGGGAGAGCAGAGGCATTTTCCATCTCATTCCCTCTCTGCCAACTGATTACAGGGCACAGGGAGGGTATCAATCTTTGACAAGTCATTCTCTGTGGATGCTCATGGAGTTGATAGGTTTTTTAGGGGGTTCATTTTCAAATGAAAATGACTATGAGATTGATATAAGGGGTGAGGACAAGCGATGTTAAGAGAGCAAGGGGAAAGTCAGGTGTATAGAGGGCACAACAGGGTCAAGGCATTAGCTGCGGATATGCAGTTTAACAGTGTTTACGCGGACTAAAAGACAACAATTTTACATATAATGAGGGAGCAAAAGGTAAATAGAGATTGAACCCAACATGATAGAGTTATACCGGAGCTCTTCTTCATTAGGTATACAGGGCGTGAGCAAACAACGAAGAGAGTGACTGTGTTTGCATAGGGCCGATGCACTAATAGGCTGACACAAGGCATCATTTGCATTCATTAGTAGACAAAAGTTAGAACAATGGTACCTACAGCAGAGGTTACTGTTGCCCTTTGACTCTGCTGGAACAGACGCATGTGTAGAGGTTGCCTGTTTAATGGAGTAGAATGGTGATCCAATGGCAAATGGATTGCTGGTTAAATAAGGAGAGCTGTATGGTCATTCATTGGCACGTTGTGTATGTGTATGCAAGCTTCAAGAACTTTTTAGCTTTGTGGTGGAGTGCATTTGAGAGACTCAGTCTCCTGATGAATCTTTAAGGGTGTTTTCATTACTAATCTGTTTGATTTGGTGAAAACCAACTCTGGTGTGTTTGCCTGATTAGTACAGTTTAGGCTGGTGTGAAAGCTGTAAAGCAATCTAATTGAAAAGGAGGATCTCTTTCAAGAGGTGCCATTCGTTTGTGGTCTGAAAGCAAACAGAAGAACCACAGTATGTTTTGAAAGTAGTATAGATGTGTGGTTTTAGCATGATTATGATTTCAAAAGTGAAACTATTAACCCCAACTCCTGCTTGTTAAGGAAGAAATATTATAATCAATCAGAATAAGTGATTTATGGAAATAATTTGGTAACCATAGCCACATGTATGTGCATCAGCACCTATAAACAGGGATTTGCCCAAATCAATCAGACAGTCCAGGCCAAGTGAACAAAACTACAGTTTTAAAAGCACATTAAGATTTTGGAAGACTCTTGGTCACTCATTTTTCTTCCTCTGTCTGGAATTGTCATGTTGTTAATATATGTATGTTTGACAAAATGGTTTAGAACCTCTCTGAATGGGATTACATAAGAAATATACTACTTACATCTATATTCATCTAATTTTAATATTAATTCATACATAAAATATAATTTGAAGACAGCATTGCAGAGTAATCAAAGCCTTTCATTGAAAGAAAGAATTCATATGCAGAATAAAGCAGATTAAAAAAAAGATAAAAACAGAGTTAGTGAGAAAGAGTAAGGGTCAAAAAATGAACAGAGGAGGATAAAAAGACAAATAAAAATACAATTTACTCAAAGTTACAAACCCATATTCCTGTTAACTGTTCAGTTATCTCTAGATAAATGCTAAAAGTGTCAAGTTGTTCAAGTTGAGTGTTTTTATATCAAAATCCTTCTCTTATTTCTTGAAAATAGTATTTGATGACTGATCCGTGTGCAGCAATTCACCCCAAACATAAAATAAACTACAACTCTGTGAGCAGCTTTTTCTGGTGTCTCCGGTTCAAGTGGTGAACACTAATTAACATTAATTCAATTACAGAGTTAAAATTCAGTGACATGAGTTGAAAACAATGGGAAATTACACCAACAAAGTGTTTTAAATTTTCTAATGCTCTTCTTTTCCGTGGCAACATCGGTAAGGCTCATGATTATCGTAGCATGTTGAACCATCTGCCAGACCAAAATAACATGACTTTTCAGAAAAAAAAGTGAATGGATTTAAAGCTTGGGGCTGTAATATAAACCCACTGAATTGTTACATTAACTGGGAAAGTCCCATGCTTCTGTTAAGTAACAACGAGGATCTAATTCTAAGAAAACATGTTGTTTCCTGTAGAGGCAGGACACCATCTTAGCACCTAACTGGTAAACTATTTCTTTTTATTTTTGCACAAGATATTTCTATTTCTTTTTATTTTTTATATTGTATAGTAATAGTCTTATGTTATATTATTCTATTTTAGACTTTACATATTTTACATTTTCATGTAATGTTTCCTTTTTTACCAGTGTTTTTGTGCCTTAAGTGTTGGTTGTCTTGTGGTGGCTGTTTGTTGTCTGTGGGGTGTCTGTACTGTGCTGCTGCCGTGACAAAATAATTTCCTGTGAAGGATCAATAAAGGAGCTATTCTATTCTAAACATAGTGGGCCATTTAGCAGCCAAATAACCAGGTATTTGCTTCAGGAGTTTGTGAAAATAAAAAGAGAGCTAAAATGATAAATGCAAAAAATATAGTGCGAGGTCAATTTTGCCTTACATCATATTTGTCAGGTGAGCAGAAACAGCATTAGCAAATAAAAAAAAGCAAACTGAGTAGACCGTTAAGGTGTATGCTCTATTGATATGACAGGGGAAAACCAAGAGGTGATGCCGTGGGAAGTGCCCCTGCGGTGGTGGCTGTGAATGCATTTAGTATTTATAATAGGTTAACAAAACCTTGTCCTTCCTGTGACCCTTTGTCTTATGTATTGTGTCCAATGATGATGTTTGAAATAACCCAAATACAGATATAGAAAATGTGCTACAATTTAAAACTGAGGTTAAATTTAAAATAGAAAGCAGCAATGTGGTTACTTCGATTTAAACCCAACGTGTGTTCCACTCAGCGGTGTGGTCACTCTCTAATTGTTTTTTTTTTTTTTTTTTTAACCCACCTATTTGTGTGTTTGTGTGGAAATATGAAAAGCTGAGGTGAAAGACTGTCTAATAGTCAAAAATACAACCACTTCTGTGGTCCCAATGTGGTATGGATTGGTAAATTCTATTAATTTCACCCATCTACTGTATAATATATTGTATTTCAAAAGGTGGCAAAATGCATGAAGATTGCACCCAATTTACTACCAATTCACAACACTTACTCACCCAAATCATTTTAGTACACACACTCTTTTAACAGGAGGCATGACTTTTCACAAATAGTTTTGCTTTTCAGATCAACTGCTATAATTACAGTATGGTATCACTGCCACAGCCAGGCAAACAAAAGACAGTGTGTTCTCTCAGAATGCAAATTGAGGCGATGACTTGCACTGTATTTTACATTTCCACTGAATTATTTAACCTTTCATTTTTGTCTGCACTTGTAGATTGAATTAGTGTGTATAACTTTGTTAGTCAGCCGTTAAAAAACGGATGGTATAAAGGTAACCTTTGTAACACAGAGTATGACAGTTGTATATATATAAATATACACACACACACACCCGAGCAACACCATCATCAAGTTCGCGGATGATACCACGGTGGTGGGTCTCATCTCTGGAGGAGACGAGACAGCTTACAGGGTGGAGGTGGAGCGACTGTCAGTCTGGTGCACCACCATCTTGAACACATCCAAGTCGAAGGAACTGATTGTCGAATTCAGGAGGTGTAAACCGGACATTCAGCCCATCACCATAAACGGGGACAGGGTGGAGATGGTGCCAGACTTCAGGTTCCTGGGCACCTACATCGGTGAAGACCTGACCTGGACTGCAAACTCCACAGCAATCCTGACGAAGGCACAGCAGAGACTCTACTTCCTGAGGATTCTCAGGAAGAACAACTTAAGAACTGAGCTCTTGGTGTCCTACCGCTGCTCGGTGGAGTCGGTGCTGAGCCATGGCATCTCACTGTGGTTCTCCAGCTGCACTGCGGCAGAGAGGAAGCAGCTCCAGAGGGTCATCAACACCGCCCAGAGACTGACTGGCTGCCCTCTTCCATCTCTGGAGGAGATCTACAGCACCCGCTGCCTCAGAAGAGCCTACAGCATCATCAGGGACTCCTCACACCCCGGACACTACCTCTTTGAACTCCTTCCCTCAGGGAGACGTTTCAGGGCAATAAAGTCCAGCACCAACAGACTAAAGAACAATTTCAACCCTAGAGCTGTCATTGCCCTGAATAATAACAATACACCCTGAACAATACAAATCAACACTAAAAAATACAACCAAAGAATGTGAAAACAGGAATGTTCATTTTACTGTGTTGTGCTCTGTTTCTAAAAAAATATTCCGTTCTTCACCTATATTTATATTTTTGTATATATTTTTTTTATTCTTCAAAAATCCAATGTAAATACCCCCCCACCCGTGAACTGTACAGTTTTTGCATTATTCCGTCGATTTTGCACTACTTTGTATTTTGCACCTTTTTGTTGTTTGCACTGCCCATGAGAGCTGCTGTTTTTATTTCAATTTCGTTGTGCTTCTTGCACAATGACAATAAAAGCATTCTGATTCTGACACACACACATATATATATATATACACACACACACACATACATATACACTGTTGCCCATAAAGTTGGAATAATTGTTCAATACCCCCAATTTTGTTAAAGCCTGAATACACAGTTTGCAAAGGTTAATTGTGGTTTAAGTTTCACTGTGATATGTTTGGAAGAGTTTGATCAATAAAGTTGAGAAGATATACACTTTATTTATCAAGAATAAATCACATTGTCACAATCATTTCATGAGAAGAGGTAAAAAACATTTTATTCCAACTTTATGGGCAACACTGTATTTGTGAAAAGTCATGCCTCCTGTTGGAATAAAATGTGTGTTATCTAAAGTGTATATATAACACACATTTTGTTTATACAACAGTGTGTTGTATAAAGTGCATATCTTCTCAACTTTATTGATCAAACTCTTCCAAACATATCACAGTGAGACTTAAACCACAATTAACCTTTGCAAACTGTGTATTAGGCTTTAACAAAATTGGGGGTATTGAACAATTATTCCAACTTTATGGGCAACAGTGTACACACACACACACACACACACATATATATACACATATTTAGAATAGACAAAAAATTATATAGCAATATTTTCAGTTATTTATATTATCATACACATATACATGTATACACTGAAAAGAATTATGATAACATCTATTAGAATCTAAAAAGCACCAATATGGTAATATTGATAGTATGGTCTTCAAAGTTTTACATCTGTCAACACTGTCTTGGCTATGTTTGAGCACAAACTATCAAGGATAGACACAGAGTCCACCTCCCCTTGTCTTGCTAGACTCGATTCTGTCAACTTGGAACATTGTCCATCTATCATTTGCGGTGGTCTTTTCAGGGGCTTGTTTGTGAGAGACATTAAATGTGTTTCTTGTCGAATAAGACAAAACATTTCTGCATGAATGAATCTGGACTTAGATTTTTTTTTTAAAGAAGCAAAGAAACAACGCATGACGAAAAGAGAAAGAGAAAGAGAAAGAGAAGACACAGAGAGAAAAAAATGTGCTGTGCTGTTGTGACATGCTGGGAACAAGATAAGGTAGATGGTAGTGTCACCCTGCCCCTCACGTAGACTGTACTACACAGTGAAAGCGGCTTTGAAGGTTTCTCTTACACTGTAAAATCTAAATATAAGAAATAGACACTATGTTTGAGAAGAAACACACTAAAAACAAGTTGATTTTATCTACATGTGTCCAAAACGATTATACTTGATAAATTATATCAATTATACTTGATAAGATTTTTTTAGAGGCTCTAGAAAAGTGAGAAATATCTTGAAAGACATGTTAAAACACTCATTCCAAGTACTGCATTAAGTCAAACAAAGTCTAAACTAGTTTGTCAGGTCTTCTGTCACTGTTACTTTCTTTCTTAATTTGAGTGAAAAAAAACTTAAAACCTGAGGCACTAAACGATATGAGCCCGTTTAATTTGGTTATCCAAATTATTGGAAATTTTTATTTTATTTCATTATACCTGCAAAAATAATGATGAACGGTAGTTAAATGTATTTGTTGTATTTTGTGTTTGATCCATACTAACAAGCATCTAGCTATCTAGTATCACTGTATCACTGTATCACAGGTCTGCTAACAACACTGAAGACTTTTAGTGTTGTTTATTAGCAATGGACATTGTGAAAATGCCATTATGTTACATTTATTTCAAAGACCTTTTTCATTAATTTTCTATCAGACAGATGACATCCATAATAATTATTGTAGGTGTACGATATGTGCTATTCACACACAAACACACACAAAACCTTACACCTTACAACAACCTTACAAAATCTGACACCACAACATTTTTTTATTGTTTGCTTTGTTAGTTTACTTTTAGTAAAGTTTAGTGATATCAATTACTGTATTTCCATGACTTTGAAAAGGGTAAATGTAATTAGCCGTTGTCTAGAAAACTGTCAGATGGAAGCCAGGGGCCAGTAATAAGATTTAACCATGCAACCACCTGATAAGCCTGGCTAGATATAAGCCTTACTGGCAC
This sequence comes from Pempheris klunzingeri, assembly GCF_042242105.1. NCBI lineage: Eukaryota > Metazoa > Chordata > Actinopteri > Acropomatiformes > Pempheridae > Pempheris > Pempheris klunzingeri. The sequence continues at coordinate 5,175,030 of NC_092021.1, read as the reverse complement.
AAAATTACTGATGATGCATGGTTCATTGCAAAGTATTTTGGATTGTACTTAAGGAAGCTTATAGAGAGTGATCAGTTCCATGAATAAGCCAATTATTTCGGCAGGTAACTGGCTGAGACTGCCCTCTCAAAAAAATGGCAAAGTAAAGTTCAACATACGCTGCATTACAACATACATTGCATCATTTGATGTTCAAACCAAGGTCAGGGTACAGTAGCCAGGACTTTTTTTGGTGTTGCCCTTTTATTTAAAGGTGACCTTTGTTGACTTATGTAAAGACTGTTATTGTCTGTGTGAATAATATCTCTTTTTTTGTCAAGAGCAAAGGAGGAGATAGTATGACTTAACAGAGCAGCAAAACCTCTTACAGAAGAGGTTGGGGGGTGGTTGGCCACTTTATGCCATTTTTCTGAAAGGGTTGCGAATACTTCGGCCAAGCACACCCGTACTGCAATGATTCAAGCTGTACTTGGAAGGTACCAGTGGCTTTACACAAGCCAGCATGGCCAGGAAGAGTGCATTGTTTAAATTGATGGCATGCTGAAGGTGTGCTTCACAAACGGAGTGCTGAGTGCTCATTGGCGTGTCCTCAACTCGAGCATTCTATACATCACAAGAGAATGTAAGACTTGAGATTATGAATAACCACTTTAGGGAGAGACACTGAGAGGATTCTAAAATGCATACCATTTAATGATTGTCCTGTTTAGTTGAACTGCTATATGGGTGCATTTTTGTCCATGCAAATCAAGCAACTCTATTTTTTGTTGTTGTTATTCTGTCTTCCCACTGTAACCACTACCTTTCCCTCCTTCCCCACAATGGTCTCTGCTGTCTCCCCTTGTCCCTGTGACTTACTGTTATGATTGGACCCAATGAGCAGAGAGTGTTTGCCAATTTGGCAAACAGAGTTTTGGAGGCTGAAGCTATCTGCCAGGGAACATAGTTTATCTGACTCTACGGGCTGACCCCCTGTTTCCTCTCTGGCCCTCTGACGCTGGGATGGGACTTCCTCAGCCAGCCTTATCAGTTTGAGCCACAACACTGGAACAGACCCACTGACCAAGATCTTGCAAAAAATAATTCTTCTGTTGTTACCAAAGTATGTAAAGCTGCTTCAGCTTCATGCAACCAGCAAAGGCCGGTTGGTTGTTGAATGGCAATGGCCACAGTCACCAGAATATGCTTGGTGAAGTCATCTTGGTTACTGTGTCAAGAATGGAGTCTTCATGCTTAAAGCTGGCTGACAAAACAAAACGGAGCTGAACAGCGACATCAGTGAGGTATATGGTATGCTACCTCCTGATTGGATAACAGCAAAGGTCTGTCTCAGGTTGCTGAGGCAGAGCCTTAACCAGTAGAGCAGGGGTGTCAAACTCAATCAAAGAAAGGGCCAAAATTTAAAACACGGTCTAAGTCGCGGGCCAAACGGGCTCAACATTTAGTGAAGACTCTAAAAGTGACTCTTTTATTATAGTATATAATATAATATAATAATAAGAATATATATTTTATCCAGAAATATGAATGTAAACAGCCAAACTTCAACAACTTTTCCTCAATAAAATAAATAGAATTTTAAATAATTTTTTTTTTTTTTTGTACTATCCTGATGTTTTGTCTCATAGTGTCGTCTTATATTTATATTCTTTAATTATGGCCACTTCAGCTCCACAAACAAGACACACAGGTTCACCTCCGACAGACAAACAGGTAAAACTCTGCCCCGCACCTGCTTTGAAAGTGTCTGTTTTCAAAGTCCACTTTTCGTTTAGCCATTTATTTTGGGGGGGCTAGCTTAATGGCGCGTTTCCACTAGTACCTACCCTGTACCTATGCCGAGTAGAGCTGAGTAGGTACTAGTGGAAACGCGCCATAAGTGTTGCTATAACAGCGCTGATCGATGCATTGATCCGCTGATCGGTGTGTCATTATACCTGCGGGAGGAGGGGCTGCTGCACGGGTCCTGAGTAGCGCGACAGCTGTTCAGTGCATTGTGGGATTTGTAGTATTAGAGGTGGGAGTGCTGTTTACCGACGGGCCATTCTTAATAGTCACATGAAATTATCTCGCGGGCCGTATATAATTGCATCCTTGCATGGGCCTTGAGTTTGACATATATGCAGTAGAGAAACCCATTAGGGGACGTTCAAAATAGATGACCTTTTTCAGAGTCAGACCGTCACATGATCGGAGTGGTTAGTTAGATACCAGCTCTTGGATCCACTTGGGTTTTGGGTAGAACCAAAATCTGCAACAATGACACATTACCTGAGTAGATCCCATAACCTCCACAACAGCGGGCAGTATGACAACCACTGCAAACTTTATTTAAGGTATTGTCTAAGTTTTTCCAATTATTCATACCCCCATAGAAATGGGTGGACTTTCTATTCCAATATTTTACTCAAAATATACTGTAAAAATTTACCTTTTTGGCAATAAAGTCCTAATTTTACTTATCTTATCAGATTTTCTTGAAACCCACATAGTGCACATGTTGGTCATGACTGTTGGACATATGGGTTCAGAGTTTGAATGACTTTATTTGGAGGCATATCAAATGTAGTACACATGGTTGTTATTCTAATGTGATTTGTTTCACTGTGACAAATGTGTTTCTTGATTCTAGTCTGTATTCCAAAACAAGAGTAATAACACCTAATGAGCCTATTTACATTACTGACTTGCTAACTAGCCACAGAGCTAATTTATCAAAGCAACCACTGTTAATGTTTACATGGGGGTACTGGTCTCCATTATAGCTAGCTCCTACACGCAACAGTATGGTGACTTATTTTTGAAGATGATACTTTTTTTAAAGACAATGCCAGCTGTTGAAAAGAGAGGAAAATATTTTGGCTTAATTATTATTTTCACTTCAAAACCAGTTGTCCTTGTCTATATAATTCTGCAGAGAAAGCCATATTTGCACATTTGGAAATAACAGTTACCACCCATGAAGTCAAAATGCCTGTTAAAAGATGAGGTCACCTGAAAATCCTGTATATAAAGACAGAGGGGTGGAGAAATGATTAGTTTGACTTGATTTTGGAAGGTGAGAGATCGGAAAAAAGTCAAGCCTGCGGTTTCGGATTGTAAAGCCATTAGAAACACCCAATGCACACAGATGACTTCAGGCTTCTGGATTTGACGACTGGAGCTGTATTATTCTTTGCCCCATTTGAATAAACAGTGCTGCCCTGGGCCTGGCTTTGTTGATTCCAGAGGGGAGATAAGCTGGGTAAATAAAGCTGAACTCGGAGTGGAAAAGGTTTCGTCTCGTTGCTGCTCAATTGTTTTACTGTTTAAATGCCTCCAGATGGGAGTTAAAGACACACCATTGGATCATTTTCTCAGATTCTGTCACTCAGCAAAAGAACAATTAGTGTGTATGTTTAGAAATGGAAAAAGTTGAATATATTTTAAGTGCAAGTGTGTGTGAATTAGTGGTCAATCTGCTATTTAAATGCATCTCAGCTTGTGAGCCCCTGTAGTTTGAACGTCATATAAGAATAATGACACACAATCACAACTGATAATTTATCACTGATGGCTGGGAGTTTTCTGGAAAACTGATGTGCTCTTTGGGTGTTGGGTGATGACGTTTCTGGGGCAAACAGCTTGCAACAAGTAGCACATAACTTGCAGGTGAGTAGTTGTCTTTAGGAAAATGGCACTCCGTAGAAACCAAAGATACATCTTTTATAAAAGACAAGATGAAGCACTGTGACAAAGTGATGTGGCATTATGTGAAAGATGACTTAATGTACGACTTCAACAGATAGATTTGGACCGAGGTGACTTCTCTCCCCTTGGTTTCCCTCTGAAGTGACTGACATTTATGGTGATGAAGGGCCCAGATCTTCTAAACAGCAGCTCGTTATTCCATTAAAGGTACCCTCTAATAACTTGCAGGAAGCAAAACTGATGACAAGGTAAAATAGATTAATTAAGGTACCTTGGCGGTGAAGCAGCTACTTAATCATAGATTGTGCTTGTCACAGGGATTTAGGATCTGATTGACTTGAACAGATTATGCCTCTCTTCATTTTCTGCCTTTGTGCAATGGAAAATTAATTGTCACTGACATTTGGTTGTAATCCCCCCCTACCCCCCCCACCCACCCCCCCCTTTCCACCACTCTCTATCTCTATTCCTCAATTAATTATTGCCTCTTTTATATTCTCATTCCAAAGACTTTCTTTGGAGATACACAAAAGGCAGAATCATTTCCTCAACTGCTGAGAACAACATCCGCTTTTTGATTGAGTGGAGGCAATCTAATCATCAGCTGTTGCTGAGGTGATATTCTCCTCTCATACTTAGACTGCTGTGTCAGTGCTATTACCCACCGCCCTGCTGACACTCACACAAACACACACACACGCACACACGCACACACACACACACACACACATACACACACACACATTTAAGTGCACTGTCTGAGTGACGGCTACAGAGCGGGAAGAGTCCAGTCCATCTTGACTCGTCAATCATCTGTGGATTTGACAGCTCATTTCATTGAACAGGAAACAAGGAGAGGAGAGGAGGAGGAGAGAGGTAGGGAGTAAGAGAGGGGAGGAATGGAGAGAAGAAATGGAGAGAAAAACAGAAAAGAGCAAAAGAAAGGGTAGGAGGAGAGATACAGAGAGAGAGGAGGAGAAAAAGGTAGAAAGAGAGAAAACCAAATAGATGAAGGAGGAGTATCCACAAGAATGGAGGTGAAAAATGGAAAGAGAGGATTCCAGTGAAAAAAGATAATTGAGAAGAGGTGTGGAGAAAAGCAGACAAGACATGACATAAGGGAAGACATGCAAAAAAAAGTGGAGATAAAAGGAGAACAGTTGTAAAAGGAGAAGAAAGAAGGAAGAGAGGAGATGCGACAAGTGGAGAAAAGGGGGAGATGAAAAGATGGGTAAAAAGGAGTGAAATCAAGAAGGGACTTTGGTTCCCGAGAACAAAGAAGAGAGAGGGAGGCAGAGGGGAGTTAAAAGGGTAGTTCAAAGAGAGGGTTAAGAGAGAGCCGGGATGGATGGAACGGTTCTCAGTCAGTGTACTAAAGGAGAGAGGAGGAGAGAAACAGTGGAGGTGATAATTGTGGGATGCAGACTGCTGACAGACTGAAGGCAGGGTAAGAGGAGACAACGTTCCAATATGATGAAACTTAGCTCAGATGTGTGTGTGTGTGTGTGAATACTGTTCAACAAATCAGTATTTAATTACTTTTTGATGACAGTAAAAGTAACACATATAGCAAATACAGTTAACTGTAGTGAAAATTAAAATTCATGCTTGACCATGTCACCTGTGGTTGACAAAATAATCTCATTGTAAATTCTGTTTAGTATTTAATTGCATTTAAATTTTCTTCTTGAGAATTGATTGACTACATCTGTTAATGACACAAGATTGTTCTGTCAAATACAGTGAAAACTGGAAAAATAAAATGAATTAATTTAATTTTGATTAAATCTATACATTAATAAATACTGCACTCCATGAAAAATATTACCAACAGCAGCAAAACAAAGGTTCTTCTCCTCATCCATCCATTAATGACGTGACTTGTGGTTTATGTGACTACTGCAGAGATCAGCTTTTCTAACTCCTGACGCCCAAGAGCACAGGAATTTAGCTCAGGCTAAAAGTTTAAACTCACCCCTGGAGGAATAGAAACGTTCCGTGCCTTCTCTGGGACTAGGGGACTAAGATTGTTTGACAAACATCAGGGACAGTGAGCACTGTGTATTTTTTTTTTGGTCTGTGTAAATTTGTGTTACAGTTTGAGTGTTAGCAGAAAAGCTCTGTTTATTGTCTGTGGGTATGAGCGGCACAGACATTACTAATAATCTGGATATTTATTCTTTTTCCTGATATACAAATGTGTCCAGCCATATTTGTGAGAAAGCAAATAGGGAAATGGTTCCAGAGGAAAGACTGAGATCCATCTACTCCAAATGTCCCTCTGATCTCTGTGGCAAGCAAAAAAAAACACAAAAAGAAATAGAGAAGTCATGAGACATACATATCAGACCAAAAGGAGGGAGGGTTAAAAGTAGTCCATGAATCAGAGGGGAGATTTCCTCCCCTTTGATTCATGGACCATCTCAGAGCATCTGAAGTCCAGGTTATGGTGCTCTGATGCATCATCCAAGTGTGGCTCTACAGGACTAGTTTAGCATGCCACTGTGATACGACTATCCCCTTCGCTCCATGAATGGAAATGACCCCTCACCTCACTCACCTTACTAAGCCATTGTCATTAAAAGTTGAACTGGAATGTTAGGTTTTAATGTCAGTATGCATCACCATTACCATCATCATGCTGCTTGTATTTTTTTTTTTTTCTTTTTTAACAGCTAAACGTTGCAGTGCTTACAGTGAGTAGGTATTTATGTGGAGTTCCAGTAACTAAAGTAAGTACTAAGTAAAAGCATAAACCAGACAACATGCAGACTGGCAACTCTCTGTTGAAAGGGTACAGAAAATGTAACATGTATTATGAGAAATTATATTAAAAAATTCATTTCATCTGGCATCTGTTGCTTTTCAAAATTAGTCGGATGTTCAATCAGCTTTCAGTAAACTGAAATACATAAATGAATGACTAAATAGTTACTTACTTAGATTAAATAAAACCCAGAATCAAAATGGCTGGATATAAAGTTGTATGACTATACCCACAGCACAAGACGGTTTTGCTATTTTACCTACTCCAGTAGCTGCATTGTGTTCCAATTACATCGTGGCAGCTTCAAACAATTCACTGCCATTCTAGTCAGCGCAAATGTCTACCAGGTGTATGAGTGAGGTGTCCCAATTGTGGCTCTTTTCTCTAAAATCAAAACTAATGGGATTAAAGTAAGCAGTCCTTATATGGCTCATTTATTCCATCCGTCCGTTACTGTGGCTTAAATACATTTCCAGTTGAAGTTAGAGAGAGGGGTTGACATGTTCTTTATTTTGTCCCACATACACCACTCTACCAACAGAAATACTCAGTAAATGTGTATTAATCCATTGCCCAATAAATGGATTATTTCCTCTTGTTGGGATGTTTGCTAAAAACTACAGGGCCCAGTTGTGATTTACTGATCCTCTTTGAAAGAATCTTCTTTGAAGTATCTTGGTCTTTCCATTGGTCTCTATTGACTTTTAGTAAAAACAACAGGGTAGTTGAGCTTTAAAATCTATTCATGATAGTAGTCCTCACTACAAAAGCTCTTCTGGAGCTTTCAATCATACTGCATGTCCATCATCAGTAGATGGAGGTGGCTAAGTTGTCATGGAATTGTAAGTATTCAAGTCTAATTTTTTTTCTTAACCCTTTAACGCCACAAAAATGTCGGATGTAGCAAAAATGATACAAATTAAAACTTTTTAAACTTTAAAAAAACTATATATTTTTTTAATGTAATTTGTCAGAAGGTTCAATAAACACTCCAGTTTCAAAAAATTAGAATTTTCTGGCAATTTATTTCATGGTTCAGGCATTAAAGGGTTAAGCACTCTATAAAGACTTCTTATTCACGTTGGACAAAAAGTTTTTATGGTACAATATGATACAAAAACTCACCTTAACAATTTCCCAATCTGCTGATGACAATCATGTGCTTTGATCAAAAGCAAAATCAACTAAATAGACCTTGAGATTGTTTTGTTGACAGTATGGTAGTTTTCCAACAAGCCTGATCTGTTGCTCGATCAACAAGCATGATGTATGTTTACACATGTACATTGACAAGGCAGACAAAGATGCCAAATCTTAAGTGTATATCGCTATTAGTATTTCAGATAGTAACTCTAACCACCCCCAAGAAGTACTGCAGATGACTGCTAACATAGCTAAAGTGTATTTTTCACCTTTTTTAATATTGTACTGTCTGTCCATATCTCAGCGGACTGTAGGTAGCTCACAATCAATAACGGGTTGACATAGGCGAATAATGAATTGGGTTGATTTTCCCTTTAACTTCAGACTGTACAAATTGAACTGCCAAGCAACATGGGGATAATATATTGAAGGATGAAGTCCAGTGGCATTTCCGTTAAACCCAGACTCTCCTGACCCCACAGAGCAGGTCAGATGGAAAGCGAGAGTACAGTCCCCCACCCCAACAGCCCCTGTGAGGGAAATGATAAACAGGGAGCTGCACAAAGCCAGCACTCAGCTTTAATTGGACGGAAGGTGGCTGTACACTCATACCATAAATAACTGGACTCAGAGAAAGTATGTGTGTGTGTGTGTGTGTGTGTGGGTGCTTGTGTGTGTGGGTCTGGGTGGCGTGAGGAGGGTTAACCATCATGCAGTCCTGCAGTGAGCTTAAGCACCATTGAGTCTGAGAGAGGCTGTCAGGGACGTGGTGTAAATATCCTGCAGGCTAACTGATTTGTCTACGGTCGTAAACACGACATAAAGAGCTAATATACTGGTCAGCACCAGTGTGATTTACACCCCCAGGAGGCTAAAAACGTCATCAAAGCATTTCATTTCTCTCCTCTTGACTTACTTGCAAGTTTTCCCTGCAAAGTTTTTTTTTTTTTGAGTTTTTTGTGAAATGTTTGTGAGAGAAAAAAATGATGTTTAATGATTTCTGCCATGAAAAACATAAACTTTATACATTCTTTAAAGTCAATACAGGGTGAGTATTTGACATCCCCCCCCCCCCCGTATTGACTTTTTGCTGCTAAACTCTAAACATTCAAAGACAATCCAAGATCAAGATTAAGATTTACAAGATAGAAAGTCTTTAATTTGTTTGTGGCCTGGGACTCATAATCAATCAGGCTTAGGGACCAATGCATCTGTCTTCATTCAAGCTGCTCTTAATTCAACACAGGAACACAAAGAAAGATGAAACGGGGCAGGGAAAAGGGGAGCAGAGCTCTCATAGGACAGCTCACTGATGAAAACATCCAAGTTAGCCTCTAGCCTAAACAGAAGTTTAGTTATCAAAATAAGACATTTCAAATTTACTCTGGACTTGCTTTAGTCTTATGTTAAAGGAGAAGGTAAACCTTGGCTCTATTTGTACATATTCTATAGTTCTGTGACTGTTTTTGAATTGGTCTAGTAGTGGATTACCTCAGCCGGCAGCCACAAAAGGGGCTGCAATGGCTGCAACTTAATCCTTTGGAGCAACTGCTCCCGATCAAAGCATGTCCACTAGAAGTGCTTGTTTTCGCCACTGACAGGCTCAGATTGGTTGAAGTACTTTGAGCAGGTGCAGTTGCCCCAAACAATTACACTGCAGCCATTGCAACCCATTTCGCGGCTGCCGGCTGATGCAATCTACTGGACAAATTCCAGAACATTTGTACCTTTTAGTCATTTAGACACCAAAATATTTCAGTCTGGACTGACTAGCAGACCTGCCAGCATTGCCATGGTGCTATGGCTAGACTATGTCTATTTCACTTGACATATTAACACTGAAATTGTAAATATTCTGATGAACTTTGCATGACTGGTCTAATATTCTTACAGTACCATTCATTGATGATGATTGATTGGCACTGATAATATAAAGTAGACACTGAAATGGGAGAGAAAATGAACAAAACGCATTAAAATATCAGGTTGCTGTGTTTCCATTTTCAGTGAACTACCAGATCTCACTGCTTTTCCAGCTGACATACATAATTGTATATCAAATAAATTTTTTTGTACAGAATCTCCCAAACAGCTGTTTTTCCTCATGAAATAAATCGTTTATTATTTCTTATTGTTTAGCTTTTGACATTTATTCATGAATCATGCCATGTATTTCTATTAAGTGCACTACGTGCATGAAGAATCAAATGGCCCACACTCCTTAAATTAACTGATTTCTGCTGGATTCATCTTCCTCATGTTTGCCCTTGGAAAAAAAAACACAGCTTGTCCCTTTGTGCAGGAAAATGGTCCAGACACAAGGCGTGGAACCTAAAACTCTATCATCATCAAGCTTTTTTTTGCCTTCGTACTGGCCCTAATTGCCTTTTTCTCCTTGTGTGTGTGTGTGTGTGTCTCAGACGAGGTGTCCATCTATAACTTGCAGAAGGAGGGGCCCCCGTCCGGGCCAGCCATCTGTCACCTAGGCACCTAGAGGGACTGCAAGTCTTGCTTGGCTTAAAAGACGAAATCATTAAGATGTGAGAATAACAAATGTCCGGCTATGTTTGGCTCTCAATCACCTGTTTCAAGGTGATGAACATTCCTGAGTCGCTACCCTCTGCTTGACTAAATTAGCGAATAAAGACACATCACTTAAGAGGTGGTTTTCTTCATGTCAACTTTGATTGGTTTAGCTCTTTGACCTGAGTGCTGCCACCAGACATTATTTTGTGTGTGTGTGTGTGTGCAGCTAGCGGGGGCTGCCATCCTGCTGAGACACGCGCACACACAAAATACAAATACAGCTAAGCGCATACAACTGATTACATGCCATGACTCCTTTCAAATCTTTCTTTCCCTCATTTTCTCCCTCACACACATACAGGCAGAGAACCAAGGTCAGTGGAGGTCTGGTGGGACGTTGATGAATGGATGTAGAGGGTGTCATCCTGGACAAACAGAGCCTCAGCCCACATGCGGCTACATCCTGAAAAATATGCCTGAAACACCACCAGCTGAGGGAAATATTTGAGAGGTCTCTCACATCCTCTCTATTGCTCACTCTTCTGTCTCTCCCTACGTGGAACATACATACTTTATCATTCCCCGTGCTTAAAAAGTGAAAAATAACACGCCTACACAAAGGCGACGCATGCAACTTTACGTGGACAGATTGGTCAATGACAAAAAGAGCTTTTCAGGCTGAAATTAGAATGGAGACTAATATCTGATACACGAAAAACACACTCTCTTTCACACAAGGTCAGTGAGTTTTGACAAACACTCGTCCTGCTTCCAAATGCTGTCACAGCCAAACAAATGTGTTCGCATCTGCCTGCTAATCTCCGAAGCCACCCCACCTCACTCCTCCGAGGGTGAGCAGATAAATAGCTTAGTGCAAAATGGCCTCTTAAGATATGACATTATCATGCTTTCAGTGGAGCGACTGGGAGAGAGGCAGATGAGGTGGGAGGTGATGGAGGCAGTCGGGACGAACAAAAACAAGACAAAGAGATGGACTAAAGGTGGTAAAAGTTAGATTTTACTGTCTTATAAGTTTAAAGGTGGATCAGAGTCTATGATGATAAATCCATTCCTTTTTACTGCATTACAGAAAACAGCTGGAATTGCTCTGGGACATTCAATCATGTGTTAATTTTAAATTCTTCTAAAGTGTGAATTATGCATGGGAAAAAAATATTATTATTATGATATCTATATATTCTGTTTAGTTCTAAAAAATAAAAGTCTTATTCATATTTGGTTTTATTCCAAAGTGGTTCATATATTTAATAATTCATAAAGAAAGAGGGTTCTTTAAATCTCCCCTCTTCTCCCACTCCTTCAGATCTTGTTGTCATTGTGCCCTGACAAGGAATATTCAATATTCTAAATTCTGCATATTCCCCTGCAACTTGTTACACTTTCATTTTCATAAATATCAAGCAAACAAGATACATCACATTATTTGTTATTTTTCTGTCTTTATGCTAAGCGCCTCCTCACCTAACTCTCGGCAACAATGCAAATGAAATAGAAGCATGTGTCAAAATATTTTATCCTGCAAAAAGATGTGATGAAATTTAGTTCAGTTCTCAGTGGCGATTCACACTGAGGTTGTACAATGACACTACAATGCACAATAAAAATTCACCACATTAAAATTGATGTAATAGTAGTTGGTTTGTTTTTGCTTGCTGAGCAACAGTTAGAGTGACAGAAATTCTCTCATCCTTCATGTGAGAATAATTCAGGAAGCTATGATTGGAATGAGCTTGACTTCCTTTGATCTCAGTCTTGACTCTGACTGGACTAAAATGATCCGGTCTGAGTGGAGCTTGTTGTTGGAGCCGGTTGCCGGGTGCACACAGAGACAAAGAATGCTGCTTTTCACACTAAGAAACTAGACATGGAAGAGGCAGAAGGCGGCGGTTGGGAGTGGAGCAGAGGACGGGGGAAGAAATAAGCAGAGATGAAAGACAGGAGGAGGAGGGGGGAGGTAAGGGTTTGTGGAGGTGTGTAAATGGGACGAGGTGCATTGGTGGGGAGTGTTTCCATACAGTACATGAGGTCGGTGAGATATATGAAAGCTTGTCACATCACAAAACTTGAGGTATGGTCTCTATAGGTCCAGACAGTGACCTCCAGCGCAGAGCTAAAACATTTCCAGATGTCTGCCAGCAACGTTACCAGAGCTACTTCCATGTGGCAGGGGAAGGCAGAATCAGGGGGGAGGAGGAGGGTGGTGAACCCTACAGCACATTGCTAGGAAGAGAAATGAATTTGGCTTGCAAATCAATTGGTGAGCATCGATATAAAAGTCTGACGCTTTACAGAGAGTGGGGGATAAGGCAGACTGTGCGTGTGCATATCTAGATGTTAGTGAAAAATGGAGACAGAGACATTAAAGTGCTTTAGATTTCTTCCCTCTGTGCTTCTGCCCAGAAGGGAATCTTTGACGTTCATTTATTCTGCTCCCCAGCGTGCCAGCTTGCGGAGGATCTGACATCAATCACGTCATTTCATTTTTTAATGTTCATTTTGTATCACCATTTTGCATTTTGGTTCGTCATTACTGGTGATAAATAGTCAAACGCACTGTCTGGGCAATGGTTACATTATGGGTGATACACCGGGGAGTCTACACAAGTCTGAATTATGAGAGGATTTGAATTGTCTGGGAAATATTTCTACTAAAATGGAATTTGAAAGTTCAAGCTCAGGGGAGGAAAAACAGAAAGTTGGACAAGAATTCTCTGCAATGCAGCATCACTTGGGATTTAAAGTAGGTATTAAAGCAGGACAAGATTTCAAACATTGTAATTCGTGTTTTGCGTCAGCTGTCAGAAGGAATTGCACTAGTTTCTGTACATTAAAATTCATTGTCTTAACACTAGTTAAACTGAACAGAGCTGATGCAATTCTTCTCAGCAATATCTGTAAACCAAAGCAGAGCATCATGAGAAAGAGTATTCAGCAAAATAAGTATCCTATGATTCTTAAGGAATCCCAGGATACTTAAGAAGAATTACGGAATCTCTTGCAGCAACTTGGTGTTAAAACAGCAAGAAAAACACTCAAGATGCTGAATAATTTCAAAGTTGATACCCTGTTTCTATTCCATACCAGCTCCTCCTCAAAACCTCCCAATCTGGGCTTTTAGTGTTGAGGAATGTCAGTGAGCCTCAGGCTGTCTCTGCAAGCTCTCTGTTTACCGTTCCATCTCACTTCCACCTGTTGGATATCTCCTCCTGTCTGCCTGCTGCGCCACCTGAATCTAAAGAGGTTTCCAGAAAATAGGGAAACTTTTCAGTCCGTCAAAAAGAACATCAAAACATGGACCGGGACACAACTCCAAAAAGAATTTAACAACAGGCTAATACGGCCTGGTTTCAACTGCCAGGTTACAGTGAGTTTTGATGCTGAAATTGTATGCACTCGTGGAAATGAAAGGCGGCTTAGATGAAGGTGACATGCAAAAGGGATGAAACTTTGCTGACCCCATTGGAGAAATTACACTGTGACATATGTCATATTATTCCATACAAATATAATATAAAACAACTCGGCGGATCCATGATGAATTTAACTTTGTGGGTCATATTTAACAAAATACAGTAGAAATATTTACACAAAAAATCAGCACTATATAACATATTTGGATATATATGTACTATAAAACGTATTTAGCAATTTCCAAGACATTGATTTATTTATTTTGGCAATTTGGTATGAGAACAAGAAACTGCACACAACGCTAGCATATATATCATAATAGCAATAATAGCTAATAGATAATAATGATAATAGCAAGCTAGTTGAAAACTGCTGCCTAAAAATGGCATAAACATACTATCAAATGAAAATAAAAATCTTGTACTGCCAAAAAGGATGGATATTAGATGTAATCAAAAGTGTGAAGTGAAATATAATATATAATATAGTAAAATATTTAAGGAGTATGTCTCATTTAACATTGTTATGTAACATTTACAAATATGTTGGTTAAAGCAGTAATTGGTAGGATTGAGAGGAAAGTGGAATTAGCCCCAATTTTTGAAAGTGTACAACTTCAGCTGCCCTCATCCGCTACACTTCAGTTCTGCCTCCAAAGCTTCTCCCACAGAGCTGCCTGCTTCTGGCTGAGGTTATTCATAAAGATCAGTCTTGCATGTGATTATAAAGGAGCAGAGCACAAGAATCGCTTGTTGACTAACGCAGAGAAACACACTTCTGGTGTGAACAGCCAGTGCTGCGGCTTGCAGGGAATCAACATATCACAGCGCTTTGTGGCGCTTTTGTCTCAGATATGTCCGTTGAGTGAGAACGAAACACAAAGTATGGTTAGAAATAACATGTTTTTCTTTTTTTCATTTCTGGTGAATGCTTCTCAGCTATTTATGTTTGTAAAGCTCCTCCTGAGGCTGCCACTGACATATTGATGAAATTAAGAGCAGTAAGAGGAGTCAACGAAAGCTAATGTTTTTCATATATTCCCTGTCTCGTGTACTACTGTCAGGTTACAATGACAGTTTCAGCAAATATGACAAAAAATACTTTTGTAAACCTTCCCAACTGCTGTCTTGAAAAGTCAATACAATTCTTTCTAACAACAACAATAAGAGTAAAGAGTAAAATAAGTTTATTAGGAACAATAAAAATAAAGCATTACTGTACACTTTCACAAAGACAAAAGTTGTAATTTAATTTAAAGTTTTAATAAGCCAGGATTAGATATCAGACAGGCAAGAGGCAAGGTTGGGTAGGCTGCTAGGTTCGGTTGGTTTTAAAGGTAAATATGACAGTGTCATCGGTATAAAAATCATAAAACAAGTCATGGTTATAAATAGTGACAACATGTGTCTGGAAAACAAAAGCGGGCCAAGAACTGACCCTTGGGAGACATCACAACTCAATTGAGCTATATAGGAAGTACAGTTACCCAGAGTGCCTAAAAAAGTTCTGTTGGAGAGATAAGTGCGTAACAGGCCCCTCCCCGGCTCAGAGCAGGACAGATCTCCTGAGCTACTGACACGACCTCCTTCGGGCACTGGAGACGTGAAGAAGAGGATTTTGCACGGGATGAGGGCCACTGAGCTGTCGGCGTATCAGCCGGTTAGACCAGAACCTCAACTGGGTGGGTCGGAGTGTCATCAGACAGGGTTGCGTAATAGCATGTCCACATAATTTCTGGGATACAAGAGTTACGTGTTTGGAAACAGTTGCCGAGTGACTTATCCAGCAGACACAGAGTAACATAAGGTTTCATTAAGAGTAAGTTTGTATCCAGCTAATGAATCTAAGTCCTATACTTATTCACCTTTTAGCTTTTTTTGGGTCTACAACAACTCCTGACAGAAAAAAAATCTTGCTTTTTATGTCTTTGTCTCTGTCTTGTTGCAATGCTCTTTGATGCTCACCAGCTGACCTTTTCATTCATTGTTTGATCCATTGTTTAGGTGAAATATTGATCAGCGTAGCTCCAACAAGTGTCTGTAATGTATTTTTCCAAAGTAAAAAATGTAAACAATAGCAATGATTATTAAAAAAAAATGTAATAGAAGCAAGATGAAACACCTTCTCACAGACAGTTGTGGGCTTGTGAAAATATATGGTATTTATTTAATAGGAACAACAGAAAATATGCACAAATTAAACTGAGCATTGCTGCGTTGTGATATGAACTCAGGAAAGTATCTTACTGTATAGCTGCAGTGTCACCTCCAGCACTGCCACACCATTGTAAAATACATTTCTTCACACTCTGAAAATGTGTTCTAACTCACAAAGACCCAGTGTAGTGTCAGCATGTCAGTTGCTCAGCAAAGGATAAAAACATCATCCCCAGCTGTCTGTGCCAGAATCTGAGTTAATGCAGCCATATGGAGATAGAGCTCTTTGCTGAATTCCCTAACAACAGAATAGGTTACTCATTTGGCTAAAAAACATTCCCCCCGGAGACATAGTTGATCAGGAAATTAAAAATTTAGTCTGAAAAACAAGATAGCACGTTCACACCTCACTCCTGCGGAGCTCAGAGCACACATGCTCGTAATAGCTTGGCTGAAGTTTTCATCCATTTCCCCTTCGTGTCGCTTGCATATTGAGGTTTAATGACAGTGATTAACCTTGCTGATAAATCCTACAACCACATATAACAGGTTAAAGTTTTTCTCCCTTATTCTTTGTCTGGCTGTCACGCAACAGACCCAAACCCAAATTCCAAGGCCGAGACCTTTCCAGTGTTGTCCTTGTGTCATACAATGACGCTATTTTGTACACTGTATGAGTGTGGCTGCTGTGCACGCTTACTTCTCTTAATATTAGTTGCCATAGGTTACATGACATGTATGTTTATCAAAGGCAACAAAAAACAGAAAAAAAGGAGTCACTCAATCAAATAATGCTAGCAGTCCAATATCCATCCATCCATCCATCCATCCATCCATCGTCTGTACCGCTTATCCGTCAGGGTCACTGGGGAGCAGGAGCCAATCCCAGCTGACTTCGGGCGAGAGGCGGGGTACACCCTGAACTGGTCGCCAGCCAATCACAGGGCCAGCATATATAGAGACAGACAACCAGTCATTCTCACACTCACACCTAAGGGTAATCTAGAGTCACCAATTAACCTAATGTGTATGTCTTTGGATTGTGGGAGGAAGCCAGAGTACCCGGAGAGAACCCACGCTAGCATGGGGAGAACATGCAAACTCCACACAGAAAGACCCCAGGTTCAACCTGGAACTTTCTTGCTGTGAGGCAACAGTGCTAAGCACCGCAGCACCATGCTGCCCAGTCCAATATCCATATTATTATTATTAGTAGTAGTAGTATTAGTATTATTATTCATGAAACTATTTGTTTATGAATAATATATCAATTTGGTAGCCAGCCTTTCTACATAGGCTGTTTTAGACTGTAGGCCCATTTTATTTGGAGTTGATGTAGAAAAGATTTTATAGGAAAAATAAATTCAATATTTCTGAAAATAAAAAAATAAAAAAAGAATGTTTAAGTGTCATTATTCCTGAGTCTGAGACATACCTACTATGCCAGTGGCCACTGACATTAAATCCTCCATCCCATCCTCCAATACAAATATTCTGTATTGCAATGATGTTAGAGGCATTTGGTTTACACTACATTTTTGTTAATTTATCAGTACAACTGACTCAATGCTTCCCACGGGTTTGTTCATGTTTCCTACACTCAGTCCATCCTTCACATCAGTAACAGTGTCCAGATCATCATGGCAGTACTACCCAAAATCTGATGATAAATAAGCATGAGTATGACAACAAGGGCATGATACATCTCTATAAAATGACTAATTAGTAGTTGTTACGTGCAACAAGTTGAATGATCATTTCTCTATGGCTTGTTTAGTAGTTCTAGCCCAAACTGCGTGCTCTTAAAACATTTACCACAGCCGTCCACATCTCTGTCAGTGAGGGCCATAGAACATTAAATGGCTAACACTGAACGGTAATCAACATCCTCCCCCACAGGATGTCGAAGATACGAAACTGAATACAACCATTGGGCCTCGCTCCTACAGCAGCACCAGTCAGCCAAATGAGTGCAAATGCTGACTGACAGTTGGGCCTTAACAGCCAGAGCTGTCTACTGAAGAGAGAAGGTGTCTGTGAAACATGAGCAGCAAATCTTTTAAAGAAAGTTTTGATATCCCTATTTGAAATTCCCATCCAACTTCCATTCACTTGTACTTGTTCTTTTTTTTTTTTTTCCTGCATGACTCCTGGAATCCTTCCAAAGTGGAATAGCAATAACCAGGGAACACCGACAGTCAGCAGTGATGGCGGTGCTGGTGCAGTGGTTCTTGGCATGGCTCTTCTGAAGACATGCTCTGTACAAGCACTAGTGATTATAGCTAGTTATCCCTTATTAAAAAAAGATTAATGCCTTGGCTCACAACATTACAGTGAGGCTCTGTTGCACTTTGATTTGGCAAGTCTATACAAATAAGTCTATTGAAGATTTGAAACTATGAAAACCGAATGAAAAAAGACATGAATCTCATGAGAGATAAAAACCATTGCAAAGAATTGACACGTTTGAAATATGTCTAATATAGAAAAAAAAACACAAGCATGCATTCATTATTCTATTTCATAAGAGTTTAAAGCAGGTAAGAACAGTCTGGCATCGAACTTGACAAGCAGTCGGTTACAGAGTCATCTCGGCAGCTCGCCCTGATATTGACCCTTTCTCTGCAGTGAGAGGCTGAAGTCCTGCTGTCCAGATTAAATGTAATTGAAGGGTAATGCTTCTTACAAACAGTGAGACATCATCACTTCTTAAAAGAACTAACGATCCATGTTGTCCATGGTGATCTTTGACTCTCTCTCCCACCTCCCCTCTCCACTTTTTCTCTCATCTTTGTGTTGATCTAATGAATATTGTATGTAGGGCAATGAAAACAGCTTGCTCAAATAGCATTATCACACTATACACATAGGTCAAGTTGATACAAATGTACACACATACTTTCAGTGCGGGTAAAAAAAGAATGTAACAAGGTATATGCAGATAGATTATGTGCCATTTTTTGAAGGAGATGAGCAGACTTGCTGAAACTGTACTTCTGTGTATCCCTTGGCTTTTTTTTAACAAGCTCAATTGGATTTACCCCCTAATGCTCTGATAGATAAGCACTTTACTCATTAGCATGGATTCAAGGGCTCTGGAAGGAATGAAGCAATCAAACAGTAATTCCACAGACAAACACGGAGGCCATAAATCACTTGCTCCCACACACTGAGACCAGATTACATCGCCACTGTGACCGCCCAGCAAATACCAACCCGCAACCAACCAACCAGACAAAATGACCTCCAACAACTTCACAAGACTCCCAATGACACACAACTCCCACTTAGCACAGGCATGTCAAGAGGACGAGACCAGAGGGCTGATGGTAATTTGGTATTGCACGCTGAATGTTTAACAAGAGCTTTACTTACTGAAACAAAAAGCTTCATAAATGTAATGATAATAAATCAATTTCAAATAGCTTGAAGACGTTTTGCAACACAAAAGAAGAGGGAAGGCAAGCTGAACAGGTCTTTTGTTGAAAGTTGAAAGGATGTGGGATAGCAGGGAATGCCAGAGAGAGTGAGCAGCAATGGAAAAAGCCCGTCAGGTCTGGGGCTGGGTCCTTGGAGCTTTCCATCATCTGACCTAAAGCAATGAGAGAGAGTGGACTTGTAGAGGAGCTACAATTTTAAAGTTCTTGTAGGTCTTGAAGAAGATTTCATACTTTAATTGGAATCCAATGGGAATTGTAAATACAAAGGGTGAGGACTTGGAGGGACACAGACAATGTTGAGGGGAAAACTGCCAGCTTTGGATGGTGAGGGAGTTAGGCCCAATAATTAGGAATTCAAATTTAGTGCAGTTGAATTAATGGAATTTTTGGGGGGATTCAGTTTTTAGCATCTGTTATGGTCCCTGTGCACTATATGATTTAAGGCTATGGCAGAAAAAAATTGACAATCTTAAGAGTAATGTAAATGTCATCAATCCAAGATGGTGGAACTGCGTCACACATGTTTATCAAGCGTCCAAAGGACCAAATCTCACAACACCTTATGTGACATCTTATATCTTATATCATAACAGGCTTTCAGTTTTATGTATTTATTTATTTTACATTGTTGATTAGACATTATCTGTGTAGCAAGAAAAATAAATAGAAAAAAACTATTGACAACAACAAAACCACCATCGTCCGGCCACCGTGCACAATGTACGGTGAATTTTGGAGGGCAGGCCTGTAAAAGTGTGTTTTCTGATTGAAAAATGTTCGATCACGCATAAAATCACGCATAAATAAACCATAACGCAACACACTTGATTAAACTGCAGGGGATGCTTGACCAAAACCGAGCTGTTGCATCCATGTTAACTCCCCATTCATCCTATTCAGCGGTACGGTTTTTCAGTGACGAGCCAATTATATGTGTGGTAATTCACAAACTTTAATGAAGAAATATACAACATTAGCATGACAATGTCAGGCATGTTGATTTTGAGTATATTAATATATTGAGTGAAAACTAAACCAATTTCCAGATGAAATTAACTTCTAGAAAGCTTTGATTAACTCACACTGATGATACTTAACGGTGCAGGGGAGTTTTGCTGATGGGTAATTGATCTAAGTGGAGTTCCAACTGTCAAAACATTTGACCTCTACATCTGCAATCACCTGCAGACTATCTATATAAACAGTTTAATTTCTAGGGTTAAAGTCTGGCATCAGCTACGTACATAGAAAGCATTTCAATGCAATGTAAAGCACGCCACTGTATGCTGTGAAATGCAGACAGATAAAATGTGACCCCTCCAGAGGCTAGTATAAATCAAGGAAGTATAAATAAACAGAATGACTTGACTCTTTTCAAGCTCGATCAAAGGCAGAGAAGGGTGTCATCTCCTGATCATCTTCCCCCAGAATGGCACAGTGCCCGGTCATCTTATTTATCTCTGTGATGCATCCTTTTTCCCACAGAGTTTACAGACAACCGTAGCAGCACAGCCAACCCTGCACCCACTCTCCCCTTCTGATACACAATCACATGCTGCTTAGCATCTGAGGAGGCCACTGATTGAAGCTCAGTGGGTGCATATCTTTCATAAATTTGAAGATTTGCTTATCTTTTTGTTTGGATGAAAGTAAAATAGCACTGCAGTGAAATCACAGGACATAGAAAAATGAAATAAATGGATTTGTAAAACAACAAGATCTCAGTACTGTAGAATCTGCTATATACTGTAGATTCCAATTAAAAGGAATATGTAGGCAATATCATAATAAGAGAGATTTAAGCACATTGTTCATATTAGATTCAATCACTTAAAAGTATGTGTGGCTTTGCAAACAAACATGCATGAGTAAATGGACCTCCATTACCTGCTTTGTTAGATCTGGAGAAAGACAACATGAGATAAAGTAATAAATTAGTACACTGTCACATTCTTTCGGGAATCTAAAAAGTTTAAAGTCTCTGCTAGCTAATGCTATGCTAGTTAAGGATGAATGAATGTAAATAATGATCAGGGTTAGCTAACAGCCTCAAATCCCAGTTTAATGGGTAATTTAGGGGGCAATTATTTCTTAGTGCATCACATCATCCTGTAACCACAATCCAGGCACAGGTATGTCTATTTCCTGCTACAGATTCCCACACATACTTGGATATAGACATGCATGCATCAGAGCACCTGTAGTAATCTGCAATTATCGTGTCTGTGGATTAAAAAAAGTAACCCTTTTTGCATGCTTGAGCACATGCATGAATTAGATGTGGGATACATTTAATAATATGCTTCCAGGTGTAGGCTGAGCTATCAAAAATATAATGTGTTATATAAGTCACTAGCTCGTAAGGTCAGAAAGCTGTTCTGACTGACCTGTGATGACTGTGCTGTACTTTCCAGAAGGTGCTCATTCTGTTGCTGCAGTTGTTGTTTTTTGTGACTTCAAGGTGATTCTTAATTCCACCTTTAGAAGTGGTAATCTTTACCTCTCAAAAGAATCATTTTACATGTGTACACAGCCACCTTCAGACATACTTCCTAACAATCTGAGTCGCACCATGCGTAAAAGTCCTTCAGGAGATGTCGCAGCCCTGTGGGTTAGTTTTTCTCTGGAACAGACCTGCTGGTCCCCAGAGAGGCTGACAGTGATACCTGTCTCTATTCAGAGAACAGGAAAGCACTTAGCCTCCAGAGGAGTCTCCCCAACAATGCTCCTTTTCCCCACAGACTGAGAGGAGTGACACAGGATGCCGTAGTGTGAGCTAGTCTTTGGTTTGTGACATCAGTTCAAGTTGCTGGTCTGAGTTCAGGTTTAGGAAAGGCTGCTGGAGAGAAGGCTTAGAGGGGGTCAGAGGTCTGACTTTGTAGGATGCAAGCCAGTTTTGGGTGGTTTTACGTGGCGGTCCAGGTGTGTCGAATACGTGACGATAGGGCCGGTAAAAGTTACTGCTGTTGGCAAAGGGGGTGCTGCGCATCTGTAAATGCATCAGTGAGTGGGAGTTACAATCTAATGTGCTTTTGGTCCCTTCATAGGTTTTTCTGTGAGAAAGTGAGACCTGCTGAGATTTTTTTGAGTCCACCATGTTGCACATACCGAACATCCATTGCAGTTGCAGCTTGAATTTGGGCGAATGCACTGGTTCGAAGAAGAAGAGGAAGAAAGAAGAGGAATACCATTTTGTGTTGTGAGAAATGAAGGATCATTCTTATTATTTAGCACGAAAAAAACCAAAATAAGGGAGCATGGACCCTTGTCAGCCACCGTAGCTTCTACGACACACTTGGAAAGAGAAAGGTGGGGTGAGAGGTATTTAGTTCATTGAAATCTTCAACCTCACTGCTATATCCCCCTAAATCCTACGCACCTTTAAAACTACAACAAAAACATAGCCCTAAAAAAGCTGATAACACTCTAGGCAGTGTATGATGACACATCATTAGATTTCTGGAGTTCAGTATGGGACTTTTTCACAGCTAAGACCAGTTATTCTGGAAAAGGCAAAGGGAGTAAAAGGGAGTAAGGTTTCACAAATCATGGCAATAATGACTAGAGACTCCAAGGTTACCCAACCTTGAGTAGTGGCCATTGAGTAGACCACAGCAGCTGACTGGAGGAGGATTAGGAAAAAAAAACAGGATTGAAAGGGAGGATAGAGTGAGAGAGGTGAGTGGAACAACCGTGTACCTCCCTCTGACCTCTTGTTCTGCACTGTCGATGAGCAGGACTCCATGGAGGATGGAGATGCAGGGAGTGGCTCTTTGAGAAGAGAGGGAGAGAAAAACTGACAGTGACAAGAGTATCTTAAAAGTGATGAGAGATGTTTGCTTTGTTTGGCATGATTACAACAAAAAAAAAATGTTTATGGGGCCTCTTTTGAAGGGATTATAAACGTGATTCATCATCCTTCCTGCGGTGTAAGGAGGATACAGATACACCTCCCCAGTTCCTGTTCAAACAGAAAACTTATTTGGAGCATAAATTATTCACACATTTAAAAGTGGATTACCAGTGAAGACCAATGCTGGACAATATCAGATAAAGATTTCATTGGGCATTTCTTGGCAAATCAGCTCTATTGTACCTTGAAATTTTATACATTCTTTGAGCCCCTGAAACCTTAAACCTATGGTATACACTACTGGAATGTAACTAGGTAGATTTCTACAAGCGTACTTGAGTGTTTTCAGTTTATACTAATTTATACTCCCGCTCCCCTAAATTTCAGAGAGAATTTTTTTTTTCTTGCATTTTTTTTTTGTTCCAATCACAAGAGTTGAGATAGTGAGAGCACTTACTTGTGAATGCTTTGCAATGAGTCAGATACAGATTGTAGGTTAACACCAAGTGGAAATGGGGTCTTGATTTTGTGTGCAGGAAACGTCAAAGCGTGTGTTCCCCAAAAATGTCCATCCATGCCAGTAGGGTTCAGTGTGTGACTGCATCAACCATTCATTTTTTAGGCCCAGAGGTGTTTGCATCTGGTTGTTCTGGTTTACTACTACATGTAGTAAATGTCCATGTACAACTATCAGCATGGTTCTGTGTGTGACTGCAGTGGTCTCAAAACTGGCCCTCTGTCTGTCTTTTAACCAATAATCTTAGTAACTCAGTGTCATCCCAGAAACATCCAGGGATAGCATCCAGTACTGGTTGCTATCTTCCGCAATAAGGCATTTTAATCACCTTATTCAATATTTATAACAACAAAGATACACCAAATTAGTGCAGCAGTTATTAAACTGCAGATTACACTTTTGAGTCTGGAGATTTGAGAGACATGTCTTCATGTTGATAACTATTAATTGATCTTACCTCCACTATGGCAAATTCTTAAATTCTGTGTTATTCCCCTTTAAGAAGGGTGCGAGAGGTCACGAGAACAGCTTCCACACCACATTCATCTCCCATTTACGTAGGAGCAGCTGCCTCATTTGCCTTACTGAGGCTGAATGATTAACATGCTTCTTTTATTTATCCTGTTTTCTCTTATCTAATGTCTATTCTCACCTTTGTCCTCAGTCTCACATGTGCTCACATGTGTACAATGAGTACTGGCAGGCTGGATGGTTTCCTTCCACATCCCTGAGCTCCAAATGCGAAAAAAAAAAGATTATCAATGACTGATTCTCTCTCTCATTCCCCCTCTCGCTTGTTCTTTATATTTTTCTAGTCTACTGCTATGAAAGCGATTCCCTGAGGACCACTTAGGACCGGACATAAGCACTACTGTACTGTTTGTCTGCTTGTCACTTTGAATACTTGCAAACACAAACACATAAAATATTTGTTAGCTTGTTTACATGCCTCTGAGCGCATTTGAATGACATGTAAGCTTTTGTGTATGTATGTGTGTGGGGAGTGTCATTTTGTTGACGCAGTAAATAGCTGTTCATGGTTTTCCCTATACTATTGGCTAATAGTTTATGGATTTGGACATGATCCCTCATATGTTGTGTTCATTTTGCATACGAGGTAAAGGGCAATGTCAAGTATGTGCATTCTTCATGTGTATTTCCCCAACAACTCACAGAAACATTGGGTTGCTAAATTCAAGATTCAAAGATTCAAAGACTTTATTGTCACATGCTCAGCAGTTACATGAAGCAATCACTGGCAGTGAAATTCTTATTTCTCTGGTCCCAGTAACACTGCTATACGTAAGAAATATAAATATAAGTAGAAGTAAAAATAAGGTATATACAACTAATTAAATATAATAAAATAAAATAAAATAAAATGTACAGCTAAGAGGTGCAAAATAGGGCAGTGCAAATTGTTTGCAAAACTGGATTATGCTACAGCAGAGGACCATTTATGTGGGATGTACTTTGTGCAAGTGAGCAAGCTGTGGAAAAAATTTAAATGACTTATTAGATGCGATTAAACTAGTTAATTTTGAAGAGTAGCTTTACTGCTTTTTGGAAAGAAGGGTGGTACTTTGTATAGATAAGTAATAAATCCAACGAAACATCCCAAACAATAACAGTATCTGCTAACAAGTACTGTTTAGTGTGAGTGTACTGTATCTCCCTCCTCTGTGCCATAGAGCTCCATTGTTGACTAAAAATTGCATAACCTGCTAACTAAAACTAGGTGTGAAAAAACATTTCAGTTTACTTAAATAAAAAATTAGACTTTTAAAAAAAAAGAAGTGTTAGAAAACTAAATTAAACAATATTGTGTACAACAAAACTAATTAAGATGAAATTATATATTGATACACAGGAAATATCTTTAGTTTAAATCTTTGTTAATCTGAATCAATGAGTCACCAATGGGGAGGCATTGGTGCAAATGCTTATAAAGTCTGAGTTGTCTTCATGACTTGGAGTCAAACACCTTCACAAAGTGTTGTGTTTCCTGTGGTTCCTGTGGTTCCTGTGGGTTCCTGTGGATCCTGGTCCTGGTCCTGCTGATGTGGTTCTCCATCTGCCAATGGATGTGCGTTTGTCCAAGGCTATAGCCTGTCCGTCCTTGGGAGCTGGATCTCTCCTTCACTGTGGTGCTCCCGGAGGTTTCTCTTTTCCCACTGGGTTTTTTGAGTTTTTCCTTCCTGAAGAAGGAGGGTCATAAAGGGCAGGTGATGCCTCAGACTGATCCATCGGACTGATCCATTGACCTCATCGACTGCGGGACTCTTTATTAGATTGTTTGTTCGCTTACACTTCTTGTTTACTTCAGTGAACTTTGTAAAGCACTGTGAGACAACTCTGTTGTGATATTGGTCTATACAAATAAATTGAATTGAATTGAATTGTGTTTGTATTGTAATGCCTAATCTGGACTTCCTAAATCTTGCTCCTGACAAATTCCCCCCTGTTATAATATATTTTTATGTTGTTTGTCATCAACATGATGTCAGGTTGGTTTGCCATCACCAGTTTGTTAGTTTGGATCTGGAAGTTCCAGGATCTTAGCTTGATCATTCTGAATCACTTCGGGAAGTGTCTTCCATTCTGACCATGAGACTTCCAGCCCATACTCAGCACAGATGTTCCTGTACACTATGCCAGCCGCGTGGTTATGGCGCCCAATGTACACTGTTCTTGTCTGTATCTTACACCCTGCTGGATTGTTTCAGGGGCATCACTGCACAGCCTGCACCTCTGCCCCTATTGATATACTAAGTGCCTGCTCTTGTGCTGCCATGAGTAGTGCTTCTGTGCTGTCTTGTGACTTTTCTAGCCATTTCTTCTTCTTCAATCTGTTGCTCCTCCAAGAATGTTCATCCTCATCTTCTGCATAGTTTCTGCTGCCTGAGGTATTCACTCAGCACCTCATCTTCAGGGGCCATCATCTTGATGTATTTCTGGATCTTGGTTGTTTCGTCCTGGACAGTGGCTATCACACTCACCCAGTCCTTGGCCTCCCTTGCTCCGCCAAGTGCACAGTCTCAGGGTGCTGGACTTCGGATTAAACCCTCCATGCATTGTGAGGAGCCTCCTTGTCTTGATATCAGTGACCTTTATCTCATTCTTTGGACAGCTTATTATACCAGTCAGGTATCGGTTGACTGGCAGGGCATATGTGTTGATGGCTCAGACCTTGTTCTTCCCATTTCGCAGGACCTTACTCTTTGTAGGTATTTGACTGATTTACTTGCTTCCTCCTCATGGTTCCCATTGGCCTGCAGGTTCTGCAAGGTATTTGTAGCTGTCCTGAACATATGCAATGCTGCCTTCTGGTAGTTTGACCCTCTTGGTGCTGATCACCTACCCTTTCTTTGATACCATTCGTTTACTCTTATCTAGTTCGAATGACAATCCGATGTCATTGCTGTATATCCTGGTGATGTGGATCAGTGAATTGATATGTCGCTCATTTCTAGCAGACAGCTTGATGTCATCCATGAGAGGAGGTGACTGATGGTTGAAGGCCTATGCAGAACAGCAGGGATTGTGCACCACCTTGGAATTGTGACCCTCTGGGGGTCCTTCATGATCAGGAGTTAACCACTCTGGGTGAGTCCCATCCATCAGCGGTTGGTTCATCTGTGAACCCAGGGGTTCATGGAGTGCAGTTAGTTTCTATAGCCAGAAGGTGTGGATCCCGTCTGGGCCCAGTGCTGTCCAGGTCTTCATATCTGACACTCTTTCTCCATTGTGATGCTTACTGGCTCTTCTTCTGGGAGATTCGTGTTCTGCTCTTAGATCCACTGAGCATTGGTATTAGGCGATGGCTCCTTTTCCCATATGGTCTTCCATTATATATATATATATATATATAGATACTGTATGTGTGTGTGTGTGTGTGTACTGCTAATATATATATGTACTGCTAGTTGCTTTTCTGAAGCATTTAAACACTATCAAGGGAACTGACCATTTAAGAAACTGTGTGGGCGAGCTGCCTTACATTGGCCTTATTCCCCTTATTACGACATACAGTAAAACTACCTGTGCCGTGGTAAAAAAAGAGTAAACGGCTCAGTTCCCCAGTATATAAATGCAGTATATGGGCTGACTGGTATTTCCCAGCGGGCAGGTTGGTCAGCTTGACCTCTGTTAAAGCTTCCGTTTCTGTCACCACCAGCCAGACTGAAATAAATTGGCTTTGGTCTCTACAGAGGAGTTTGCTGTTGCTGCAGACCTGAGGCCTTATTGGTAGAGCCACAGTCTCACTAGGGAAGATCTTTGTGTGTGCCTATGTGTGTGTGTAACCCTGACCCCGGAAAAGGTGTATGTATGATTTGCTGTGACCTGACAGACTATTGCAGTGTGTGTGTGTGTGTGTGTGTGTGTGTGTGAGTGTGTGTGTTTGTGTGTTTGTGTGAAAGGAGAACTCTTGAATGACAGTGACCCTTTTGTCTACAACAGTATGTGACTTTGGGTGTGTACTTGACCTCTGTGCGGGAGTGCAGAGGGTAGTAATGTTCAGGAAGCATGACTGAAAGATTGTGATGTGTGAACAATCTGCACACACATCATGGAATGTCATCATCTTGAGTGTGGCAATGCTATTCGAAATTACACATTAAAATTATGCAGAACAAAACGCTACAGCAATGTCCCAATTCCAAAAGCTAATAATTATAGCATGTTGTTCTTGATATTAGTATACTATAGTACGCAAGGATTTATTTAAGGATTTTTAACTTGCTTTTTGGCCTGTCCCACATCCATACTACATGCTAACGCTAAGCAGGTTTTTAGTATATAGTGTATTTAACGTGATTAAATAAAATATACAAAACATATAAAACTAGACACAACATATACTGACTAAAGTTCATTCTTGAGTGTGCTGTTGCTGGATATTGTGCTCCCACAATGCAATGCACAAAATAAGTGGAGGAGCTGCTCCTTCTCACAGCTGGGTGGTGAAACACATCAATAAAGGAAAAAATGATATTAAGTTTGAAGTCACACAGATTTTATCATGTGTTTAGTATTAAGTGGTTAAGTATGTTGATTTTTTTTAACACTACTTACAGCAGACAATCTTTATAATCGGGCAGAGAAGCCATTGCTAAGCAAAGAGCAAGAGGAAGAAAAAACAGAGAGAGACAATAGCCCTCCATATTTATTTAAGGTAAAATATCTAGGGACAACGTATGACAAAACTGATGCATTCAGATGGATGTGAAATAATGAAAATGTGACTATACTAATTGGGGAACTTTGCTGGGAAAAGACTACTGAGTCATAGTGAATTATGTAAACAGACATGAATGAAACCCATAAAATCCTCAGAGAGCTGTACAAAGTTGTACAGGCTGAGAGGTTGCTGATCCTCACTGTCATTATTCAGCACTTTAAAGTCAGGCTGGGGTACCTTTCAACAGAGACGAGAGGCTGGGAGGTTGAGACATACCGAATGCCAACTGTAGACGTCTGCCATGTGACTTGAATATAAATTAGGCAAATCTGACTCACCTCATCCTTACCCCATCTGGCACCCGTCTGAGTAAGAGAAACAAAGGCTGTAGAAAAACACTGAGGTAGAGGAGTGTGTATCTGGGAGTAATAGTTCATGGAAGCCAGAAGATGGGTTTGACTAATGATTTTTTCTGTGGGAGAAACAGTGAGATCATCTTTTGTCATGTGTCATTAATTCAATTCAATTTGTTAATTTGAACAAAAACTATCTCATGGTACTTTTCACACAGAGCAGGTCAAGATCATATATTAATAAAAATAAGAACGAAAATCTATGTTGCTGTAATTGTATCTGAGGAATGCCAAATAAATAAATTGAATTAAATAAAGAGCATACAGCTAAACGTTACCTGGAACCTTGATTATTCCATTTATGAAACATCATAGGGCTATGAAGTGATAAAGAACACACTGAACGCTGAGGTCTGTCCTCAAGTACAAATACATTAAAAATTAAACAGATGTGGGTTGACATATGAGCTGCAAAAATAAATCAAGTAGTTGTAAACGTATTTCTCTGGAAATCCTCAAACTATGAGAAAAGACCATCCTCTTTATTTTTCTCCTACTCCATCTTTCAGTAAATGATTGGGAAAATGTTTCTTTTAGATTTGACCCCCCCATGTAATGTCACGCGCAGGATGTTGAACATATGACCTCCTTCAGCCGTTCAGTAAGCTGACAGTCCTGCCCACTGAGTCAACTGCCACCATTACTAATGGTAGCTCAGGTAATAAGCACATTGCAAATTGTGCTGCTAAAATACTAAAAGGGAGTGTTCAGAAAGATGCTGAAAAGAAATGTATGCAGTATGCACAGTATGAAAAAAATAATAGTTTTTTTTAACATTACAGCATGTAAATATATTCTAGTAGGACACCCAAATGCAAGTATGAACCTGAAAACGAGCATAATATGTCTCCTTTAAGAAAGAAAGACAAAAAAGTCAATATTTCTTGTTTATTTAGTCCTATATGATTGTAAACTGAATATTTATGGATGTGAAGGACATCGTTTTGGGCTTTGGGAATTTTGTTTTTGACATATTAGCGATCACAGAACTAATCAATTAATTGAGAAACCTGACAATGAAACTAGTGGTTAGTTGCCCTAGCTGTCACAGTGCAATATAATGAAACAAGTAATGAAATACAGTTCAGTGCACCACAAACTGTAGCCACCAAATAACTATATGGTTAAACTATCTCTGAAACAGCTTCAACACGAACTGAACATTATAACCTTCAAGAAGGGAGGATTTATTGTAGGACTACATTAGAATACATTAGTTAATAAACTGTCAACTAAGTGTACATACTGATAATAATTGCCTGTGCAAGTGTACCCATACGCTGACGTTTTACTAGCACTAACAATGAACTACAATAGTTGAAACAATGGACATGCATCTCTTGTGAACTAGCAACTTCCAAAAATTTCATGAATCTCTATTTCAGAGGCAAGTGGAACTTACATGCTTAAAATGAATAACCTTGAAGTTTTACATGAGCACTGACCACAATGCCCTAGAACAGGTGAAACGTAAAGTCTTGCTTGCCTCTGCATAAACATTCACAGCAACAGCTTTGTTTTCAGAGACCACCAACATTGTTGTGACAACTTTTGTAAAGAAGAATTTTCTGCCAAAGAACTTGGCGGCGAGAAAAAAACTCCCCTTTCAGGTGTAAATACCTTAAGCAGAACCTGGCTCAAAGGTGGGTGATCATTTGAGACAGAGGAGAGACACTGAGAAACAGAGAAGTTTCTGACAGATGCATGGTAAGAGTGCAATAGTAACAATACAATAATAGCAATAACAAATATAATAATGAGTTAAATGACTAATAATAGACAATGACTAATAGTATTAACCCTTTAGGCGCCGGAGTTTTTTCAAGAAAATATACAATTTTGATATCAAGGTTTCAAAAGGCTATAACTTTAAAGTGGTTTGAGATAAAGGCATACTGTAAATGTGAAATATCTTTAGTATGAAACGAAATTTGGGATAGGCTCCAGAATTCATCATTCAGAAAAAGAGAGATGAAATCAATGGGCTCAGAATTTGTCAGATCGTCTCCACAATAACCAACAGGCTCATCAAAATTTCGGATCCACTTTTGATACTCTTCCTCTTCTCTCAAGAACTGCCAGCCATCATCATCATTATCATCACCGCCGTGATTTACGGTGCGGCGATGAACGCCACCTCCGCCGCTATTAGCGGTGTTTTTTCCCGCGGCTTCTCCCGCGTCTGCCACGACAACCGCGGTTGTTTTCATCCCCGCTACATTCACCCATATTTGCGGTGTTATGAGCCCCCCTGCCACCTCGACCACGTCCCCTGCTTGACGATCGCAGAATGCTTCTACCCCGGCCACGCTGAGGTGAAGCATCCGCCATACCATGTGCTGATTCTGGACTATGGCGCGCGGACTTGCCGTCACTACTAATGTCAGTTTCTGCTTCACTGGACAACTGCATGTCTTCCTCCTCGGAATCGGAGTCAGCCAGTACCTGACAAAGTACTTAGTTGATGGTAAACCGACCTCTCGGCATCGTGAGTAAATGAAAAAACACTCTTTCGCTCTCGCTATGCTCTACACTACTACTTCTGCTTCGCCGCCGCGTCTCTGCGCCGGAGGGTGTTTTACAAACTCTTTTTACTGTAAAACTTTGAATAGAACCACGCCCACAAATGCTGCTCAGATTACAGGCACACATGTCCGCCATGTCCTGGTGAAAAGTAGTAACAAGATTCGGCACCACATTTATAGATACAGCCTGTTTTATTCAGCAATGTTGCTTGTCGCAATTTTGCGACTTTGGCGCTTAGAGGGTTAACAGCCGTGCAAGTCACAGCAGAAAGTCCATAACAAAAATCCATTGAAGCCCTTGACCTGCAGCTGGACGTACCACAACCACGATCCACAGGAATCTGCAAGACGAGAAAGCACAAAAACTCCGGGTAGATACCAAGTTAGTATGGAGTTACATGGAGACAGAGAGGCAGAGAAAGGAGATCAGTACATAACGGAATGTGCACCAGCAGTCTAAGCCCATTGCAGTATAACCAGGGACTACCAGGGACAGAACTAGTTTTCTGCATCATTCATAGAGGGGATGGGCCTGATTTTAGCAATATTACATAGATGGAAAAGGGCAGTCCTGGAAATTTGTTTTATGTGGGTGTTAAAGGACAAATCCTGATCAAAGATAACTCCCAGATTCCCTACAGTGGTGCTGGAGGCCAGAGTAATGCCATCTAGAGTAGATATAATATTATTACAAAATGTGTCTTTAAGGTGTTTGGGGCCAAGCACAGTCTTTAAGGCAGACTTGGAGTTTAGCCAACTGATTGGATTGATCTTGCTTTATTGATAAGTATAATTGGGTATCATCTGCATAACTGTGGAAATTAATGGAGAGTTTCCTGATATAAGGTCCTGATATAAGAGGAAGCGTCGTTCATGAAAAAGACCGTTCATACTGTGAGTTAAAGTCTTATGGTGACAATGTTAAGCAAATGTGTCTAATTAATTATAGTGGTAAGACAATGTCTTATCACTGTAATTAACTTATAATATCATAAGTATTTATTATGCAAAATGACTGTCACTATCACAAAATGACAGTGACACAGTGAATTAGTGTTAATACATATCATACTGAATATTATCACTGACTGCTGCATTTAAACACCATTGTTTGTCAAATTTTAGTGTAAAATGGAGACCTTTAAAGCACTTCAATTTATCAAGTATTGGGCCACTAGATTGACTTTCCAATCACTTCCTACATCTGGAGGAAGAATCAACCAGTTAGAGATTAGAGATTATGTTTGAGTGAGCTTTGTCTGTTTATATCTAGCTAGCTACATAGCTACATCTATAATACATTTTCCTGACAGAAAATGTCAAGTGTGGAGGGGATTGTCACAAATATACAGGTTGTTTTTACAGGTTGTCAAATACCTGCGCAGCTGTACTTGAAAAAGCATTAGCATGCAAGCTTTATTAAACTTGGGGCTGTCAACTGTCAAATTGGCAAAGCTTTTATGAGTGGTGTCCAAA
The DNA here is from genome assembly GCF_042242105.1 of Pempheris klunzingeri. Lineage (NCBI taxonomy): Eukaryota > Metazoa > Chordata > Actinopteri > Acropomatiformes > Pempheridae > Pempheris > Pempheris klunzingeri. The sequence continues at coordinate 5,141,910 of NC_092021.1, read as the reverse complement.
TTGCTTTATCTGAAACTAGGTGCTGCTCTAATCAGGATCCACACTAACGAGAAAAAGGAGGAACACCAGATAGACTGCTTGACAGCACAGACGGGACCCTAAAAAGGGTTATACAGATATAGGGCATGAGTTGGTGGCTGATGTATCACAACCCCAAATATTTTTTTTTCACTGAGTGTTGCTGTTGTCGGATCATGATCTTAGTTCCATAGTTCCATTTATGACTTTGCACAATATTGCTGAGAAAATAATAATGAATGAAAAAATCCCCCAAACCTCATTAGCATTATAAGTATAAGTATTGGCTTTGGTTAAAACAGTTCAGCAAAAGTCAAAGCTGATCGAGACTTTCAGTTACCTTAAGAGGACTTTTTCTTTTGGTTCTGAGTGGACTGTTGCTTCAGCTAGGCCTATAAAAATGTTCCCAGATTAGTGTCATTTCAATGGAGAACATGAAAATGGCTGTAAAATCTTAAACATCTTTTGTTTTGTCACATCAACCATCTGTCAAAGTCAAACTGTCAAGCATTCAAATACAAATTTAATGTAGGTCAGATGCCTTAGGCAGCAGTTTTGTGTTACATACTGTATCCTTGTGGATAGACACTGCAAAGATGTGACTAAATACAGAGTTTTGCCTTTCAGCTAATTTGAAAACATCACAACTATCACATCAGGGTAAAATATGAATACACTGCTGCAGTGTGAATGTAGCAAAAGTCCTACCATTTTCATAATTTATCTACAGGCACTGAGTGGATATTTGTGTCAATCTAATATGCTAATGTTCTCTAATATGTGTGATTGAATATTCAAAACACACAAGAAATCCATGTCCACTGCCCATTCTGGTACACATTACCAAAAACATCATCTCAGTTCTCAACTCCCTTTATCGTTTGCGAAAACATGTAGTGTACCACCCACCCTCCTGCACCACTAAATCACCTCTCCAAGGTCAGACCTGAGCTGTGCTCTCATAATTACCTCTGAGGGTAATTAGTTTCTACAGCCCAAGGTCTCTGGCACCCCTCTGCACACCTTTACTCTGTCACCTGAGCCCTACCAGGAGAAATGAACGGCTGTGTATGCTAGGTCGAGTGGGCCCTCATGATCTATAATAAGGTCCCCTTTGGAGTGGTGAGTGTATGTGTGTGTGTGTGTGTGTGTGTGTGTGTGTTACCAAGACCAAGGAACATTACCATGGAACTTAATGATATCTCTTTCTTTTCCAAAGACAGTATCACAATGTCAACAGTGGGGGGAAACCATTAGCCTTCACACACTTAATGAAAGTCAAAGATTAAGTCAGCCGTTCTTAAGAGAGTGGTATTATTCAGCCCACAGACTCTGGGCATCATTTATAAACTTCGCCCTTTCAGCCCATCAGCCACATGTGGGTACGTTCAGCATGTTGTGGTTCTTTTTTTCTGCTTCAGCAACTTTACGGAGAAAAAAACTTTGCACCAGCTGCCAGGCAATGCTTGCTATATACAGACACATGAGCATACAAACACCAGAAGCAGCTCTACCCATTGGCTACGAGCACAAGCTGAACTGAGTCTGTATTAGTAGACAAAATAACACCACAAGAGATTTCTCCTGCACTTGACATATTGAGATAGTTGCATAAATATAGTCATGCTGACTCATCTCCACAGCCTCACAATGTCTTTGCAAAAATCCCAGGGGGATACGCACCAACCATACGGTGAGTCCTCGAAGTACGCCATAATACACCTGTAACTCACGGCTACTCCACAGAGACTCCCAATGTGTTGACCTCAGCTCTTTCTTCCCCCCCCCTCTTTCTCCCCCACCCTCTCCGCATCTTCCACCTGTGCTGCACAGTGCTCAAAGCAAGGATTCGGCCCATTTCCATCACCTATATTCCATCTGCCCTGTCTTCACCTCATCACTGAAGAAACAAGGCCGAGCATGACTAGCACATGCCAACACATACACACACACTCTGAGCTAAGCAAGGTGTCTCCACCCTCTAATGTCCACCACCATCTGTGTCCCCTGCTATCAGCCCTAATGTTGCCTCATAAGAAGCCGGTCATATCTGCACAGGCAGACAGTAATGTTTACTCTGCCACGTCCTCACTTCTCCTTCTGTCTCCCTCTCACCCCGCTGCACCACCCCTTCTCCCCTGTCTCCCACTGTTAATTCAGTTAATGATGGCAGAACACCTCGTAAAGAGCTAGTGATTAAGGGGAAAAGAGCCCTGTTATAAACAAACTTTGTGTAGGCATTGGAGGAGCTTTGTGAGGTATTGACAGGCCTTCCTCCACAACCTCATGGCAGTTTGATGTGGCAAAGAGTAAGACATCGATTGTGACCGCCACAGTCTGATTGCGGATCAATTGCAAGGTACAGTGAACACGCTTTTCTAGCGGTCACGGCCAGATCCGGTGGACATTCTAAGGTCAGGACTGGTTCTGCCAATACATGTCAGTCAGCACTTGCAGGATCCTCACACAGGCAAATCTCCTGTGAGACTAAAGTGCCGGTCAAGCACGCACATATAATACAAACAACCTGCAGAAATTACACACCCAAAAAACTCACCCTCTCAGGGCTGAAAATTGTGACTGAGCCCAAACTGGGCTGAGTGATTCCCTCCAGCAGCACCCATTAAAAATGCCAATAGCTTCCTAATCAACATCAAGCAATTACACATTATGCATACAGTCAGGTATTGATGTGGAGGGAGAATTTTTTCCCGTGGAAATATTCAGGACATAAGATCAATAGAGCGAATCAAGAGAGTACTCTTGCATTAGTGTGCGTCTCTCTCTTTAATTATCTCCAGTGCAGATGGTCCTAACGAGGGGAAGAACTCTAATTGAGGGTGGTGGGGGGGGGTTGATGAACCTCAGAGATACTTAGAGGCAGCGTGCCCGGCTTGCCAAGGCCAAATCTTCATCTCTGTACTGGTAGTCAGTCACTCACCCTCCCGGAATAGACCTGTGGCAACATCCATGTGTATCATTAAAGGTTAGAAAGTAAATTGAAGAGAGGATGATATGTGATTTATATGTTTTCTCACACCTCTCTCGCTCAAATTCGATGATTTTAAACCATTTGTCTCATTTTACAAGGGACACTGACAATTGCTTTTATTTGTACATAGTTAATAGAAACAGCTGTAATGCTACATGAATTCTAGATGAAAACTTCTAACGGTGTGGATGAAAATACATAGTGGTAAAAAAAACAGGAGCTTCTAGTGTGAAAATACAAAATTGCATTTTGCCATGTTGCATGATTTTTCTTTTAAAGACTGAGTAGAGAGGAAGCCCAGATGAAAATGAAGATGTATATTTGGATGGATGAATGGTGTGAATGGAAAAAAATCTAAAAAATGTAGACAGCAAGCTCTCTCTGCTATTTTTCATGCAACTCTGAGACGGTTCTTAACTTCAACTGAGTTTCCCCACGACTATGAAATCGCAAACTCCCATTTTAATAGCAAAATAGCATGTTATTGGTCCATTTACTCCAACATAGAAGCTCTTCCTGATCTGATGCTTCTATCAGTAGACTGATGTGATTGATCTGTCTTTTTCAAAACCATTAAGAAACCAACGCAATTTGGTTTTAGAGAAATCACGGGTTTGGGTTGAAATAATTGTTTCCTACAACCACAAAGGGCTTGGTCACTTGGATGTAAGCAAATGCTGTTCTTGTGCATTTGCCGTCTTGTTCTTCTTGTGAGGATAATATTTTGAGACAGTCCGTCACTTCAGCTTGGCAGTTTCCCTCAACTGTTGCATTGCACGAGAAATAAACACCAATATTGGATCATTAGTTCAAAATAATACCCATGGAACATTTATCATGCACAGCACAACCAATCTGGTGAATCTGACCATTGCCATTCATATATGTTTTAAGCCTTTGGGCTACTTGTTTGCATCTGGCAAATGTGATGGATGGACCTTTGCTACCTTTGCTAATCAAATGGTTTTGAGGGAAAAAAATGATATGCTGTCCTGTGGGGGAGTGTGGATGGAGGGGCAACAAATACTGCTTCAAGTATCTGATCTGTATTTGTTCCTATGTGTTTGAAACACATTGCCTCCTCATATCGGAAGAAAGTGTTTGTAAATTTTTACATATCTACTATCTAATGAACATGTAAAGTGATGCAGTGATCTGAAGCACATGCAGCTGCATCTGATCCTTTAAACATCCATCCATCCATCCATTGTCTATACTGCTTATCCTTCAGGGTTGCGGGGGGGAGCTGGAGCCAATCTCAGCTGACTTTGGGTGAGAGGTGGTGTACACCCTGGACTGGCTGCAGTCAATCACAGGGCCAACACATAGAGACAGACAACCACTCACACTCACACTACCTACGGGCAATTCAGAGTCACCAATTAACGTAACCTGCATGAAGCTGGAGTACCCGGAGAAAACCCACGCAAGCACAGGGTGAACATGCAAACTCTACACAGAAAGACCCCAGGTTCAAACCTTTTAACAGTGTACTTCTATTTCCTCCTCTGAATGTTAAAGAATTAAAGATTGCTATATAGCCAACTAATTTGCCCTTAATAACCTCATCTTTAAGGGTGGAGATAAGGCTTTGATTGTGGTGTTTTATCCCTCTCCTCAGATGAAATTGGAGATTTTAAGGAAGAAGAGACATGATAATGTTTCTTTTTTTACTTTGCACAAATGTGTAGTCAACACATTTTTATAATTTTTTCCCCAATTCTGTCCCCACATCTCCATCTGGGTTATGAAATAACAAGAATATAGAAAACTTCCAGAATTTGAGTAGAGAAGATAAAGCTAAAAATAAAGCATTACAGCTAAAAGGATTTCAAACATGTACATTAATGTTTTCACGTGTCGTTTTCTACTTGTTTGATCATTTTCAGGGTCACGATAGGCTAGATGCCATCCCAGCACACATGCAGTGAAAGTAGCTGGGAAACATCCTGGACTAATTGCCAGCCCATCGCAGGGTTGCTGTCAACTGAATTTTCCTGATAAAACAACAATTTAATTAAAGCATGGCAGCCCAAGCTTAGTTAACACCTACTTACTGTTCTTAGCATAAATTATCACAGATTTCCAGCACCCCCACCCCCTGGTGAAAAAAAAGGAAAAAAATCATGCTGTGACCAATTAAGCAGTCTGGTTTCTGCAAAAAGGATTTTCAACCCCAGGCTGAATTCTCTAATCAAGATATGTGTGTAAAAAGAACTTCACTGTGATGTATTCAGTGATTAATGCAGTGTTTTTGTCTGGTGATTTTCAGCTATAGTCACATAAAACCTGCACTTTTTATTTGATTTAACATTCAGGAAAAATAAAAATGCTTTTATTATCAAATTAGTCATATTCTATGTCTATATCAGTCATTAATATCAGTAAGTCAAAGCATATTGCCATTCTGTGAATTTGATTAAGGAAATAAATCTGAATAAATCAATCACCATTAAAAGAGTAACAGCAAATTATATCAATTTGTTTGTAGGCATAGTTAACTTATATATATATATTCAGTTTTCCTTTATTGTCGTTTTTCTGTCTCTGTTTGGTTAGGTTTAGGCATTAAAACTACGTGGTTAGGTTTAGCCACCAAAAATATGTGATTATGTTTTGGCACCAAACCTTCTAGGTTAGGTTTCACAGTTTGAGTTAAAATAAGGACAAATTATACATGATATGGACGTATCAAAAAAAAATTGAGAAATGAAACCCAGTGTAAATGGTAGACTATACTTCTCTAAGAAGCCAAAGTCCAATAACGATATAGAATATTATAGCTGTGTGGACAATATTTCTTCAACTGAAATCATTGTGATTAGAGATTCCAACTTAACTTTTTGCATGGATGCTAAGTGACCCAATAATGATTTGATGTACATGCCCCATGAATCTAACAAGCCACTTCCCACTGTAAAAAATTACCTGCATTAAGTGTACTGTGCATGCTGTACGATAATGCTGTTATGAATTGCTGCTATATAAATAAAGATTGATTGATTGATTGATTGATTGATTGATTGGAAATAATTTTGAATTGGTTTGAGAGATGTGATGAAACCTTGATCCCAATCAATCAATCAATCAATCAATCAATCAATCAATCATGCCAGATCGCACCAGTTTCTTCCATTTGAGGCGGTTGCATCAAGCATTTTGTAAGCATTGTGTAAACATAGCTATTGTGCTGTCATGTGCATGCATAAGAACACACAAAATGGGGATCCTAACCTAAAATATTGCTTCATAACATTAGAAGTGTTTTGAATCTTTAATCACTATGAACCATAAATAATTGATGTTAAAAAAGTGAATTCTCTGAAGATTGTCCAAAGCCAGAGTGCCTGGATTTGTTTGTTCTAAACAATATCAGAATATAAAAATATAAATATAATATCAACGATTCTAACTTATCTTACAACTATATTGTTACACAACCCAACATTACATGCTATACCGGACTCTCTACTACTTTCTATTGCCTGGACTGCCATATGCTGTTTCTATTGTTGTTGTACTGTTGTGAAGGAAAGTGCTGCTCCAGCAGTGTTGCAATTAGAGGCAGGAAGCAGTAAGCCAACACTCCAGAAGCTGTAGGAGCTCATGCATTGATCAGCATCTGTTCCCTCCACTCCTTCTTCATCTCCATATGACTTCTATTGCTATGCTTGTTTTCCTTTATTCTTCTTTTGTGTCTCAGCTTTTACCACTTTCCACTCAACTCAGCCCCGTTGGCATCTGATACTGCTGCACAACACACCCTTGAGAGTCTGTATGAGATGCTAAAGGTCTATAACAAAAATAAATGTCCTCATATGGAGGTAGAGGGGTGTGAAACTGAATTAAGTGAGTAATGTTCTAACCCAATCAACTTTTCATAAAACCAGCCAACTAGTTTTTGTGCCTAAACCTAATCAGACTGTACAAATTTATTAACCATGCATGTTTTTATTTTCAATATGATGATGAAGGTCAGGTATGCCTGCAGGAATAGAAGGGGCGTCAGCATTTGACAAACTGGGAATGAGAACTGCTTGGATTGAAAGGACAGCCGGATCGGTTGTTCTTAGTGTCTACTATTGCTGCAGAAGGGTGCATTGTGCATCGGTATCAGACAACAAAGGGGGCAATAAAGCATTAGTATTTGACTCACTGGGAATAAGAACAGGTTGTTAAACCAACATTTCTAAGTGAGGTCATAAGGTCATAATAGCAGAGTATTTATTCATACTACCAGTACCTTTTAATCAATGATTTTTTTACTGAAATCCCATCACTTTATTGTCTGATTTTCATTGCAATGATGTTTTTCACAGAAAGTGAGCCAAGTACTATTTTCCCATTCACGATTGCATTAGGGTAAGGATGCTGATGTTTTTTACACTTTAAAAGTGTACATTAAGCTTAGTTATCTGGTATCATACTAGTCTTGTTTTATGGAACAACTCCATATGCAAGGAGTTTGTAGTAACTGAAACAACACATTAAAATCAAAGCTGGAGACCATGAGAGCACTTCTGCCATCAATGCAAAGTACATACGGACTGCAGTTGCACACTGAGGCTGGGCACACTGATTGAGTTTACGTTTGGCTCACTCTTACTGTACAGCATATTTTCTCTCTCTCAACAATACTTAAGACAGGCTCCCCTTTGAAGCTCTTATCTCCTCGGACATCAAAGGGCTCTACTAAACAGAGCAGATCTGGGTTTACTTCCTCAGTTCTTTTCAAGGAGTCCTTTGTTGAATATTGCTGCAAACATACATGACATCTGTGCTTTTGTCTCAATAAATCAAACTTTCACTTTCAGATGTCAAAGCCCTTTGAGGATTTATTTAACATCCCACCAGTTGAGAACATTCTGAGGAATAGCAAAACATTTCAGGCAGCATATAAATGTTTCATGGGTTACTCATTTGTAGTGCACTGCTGATAATACTGACTACAACTGCAATTTGGGGAAACTCCCCCAAGCTCCAACTGAAAGGTAGATTTGTATTAGTGGAAACTCTTCCAAATACCTGGTATGCATCTCAAATACAAGCCAGAGCATAACTCCAGTGTCCAGAAATGCAATGAGTGACACACTCTCGAGACTTTGTAATATACATATAAATTCAGAAGGAACCCTAATGCATTGGTTTTGGGAATAAAATAAGAATACAATCAGGGAGAGAGGGTAGGGGGGCCTGACTAGAGTATTTGATTCTTCTCTAAAGCTCAGCCTTATTACTAACTATTACTGTCTTCCTTTGGGTAGACACATCTTTTACAGATACTGTTATATAGCACTCATACATATAATTTACGGATGTGGATAAATTAGAATATTAGAACAATGGTTGGAAACAGTTATAAGTTTGATCCAAGATGCTTCCAGGTGTTGGGTAGTACCACTGCATCTAACATCACTTGAGGCACATCAGGATCTCTAACCGGACTGTCTAGTTGCATTGTAGGTAATGTAGGTGTCATCTTTTTCTTATTTATCTTCATAAGTATTAGCTCGGTATCTGTGCAGGCTTGGAAAACCAAGTGATTGACAGGTTCAATATCACTGCTTGACAGATAATCGGATTTTAGGCTAATACCATTATTGATATTTGATTGTTTTTTTTCAATATCTTGTCAGATATTCCTTTTCTTCACATAAACACGTAATCTAGAATGCATTTTTGATATGGATCCCTTAAATATGATTCTTACACATTTTTACCAACATATTTAACCTACAAAGCAAAAAGATTTGACATTTGAAAAACAAACCTTTCTCTAGTGGACCAACTATGTGATGGCAACAATATTATATTATTCATTCATTCATTCATTCATTATCATTCTGTTTATTAAGGGAAGTGGGGCGCTGGAGCCAATTCCAGCTGACAATGGTTCAAACCTGTAACTTTCTTGCTCTGAGGCAACAGTGCTAATCACCACACCAAGATGCTGCCATCTTATAAAATGATTCTGATACTGGAATCGGGAATCGGGCTAATATCGGCCATATTGGCTCTCCTTTGGCATGTATGTAAGGCCCAATCTATGTTATATGGCTAATAGGTCTTTTTATTACAGCTATACCATATACTCAAATTCTGTTTTATTTACCTTTGTTTCTATTACATTATTATTATGATAAGCATCAGGCAGGAAGTAACACATAAATAATTTGGTTACCTTTCTTTTGATTACTATAATCTAATTTCATTCCAATCACTAATACCTGCAACGCCTCATTGCATTTAAAGGAGCCTCTTGAGAGCCATATTGCCGTCACCAGCAAGCAACCTATTACTTGCTAATGAGTAATTATTCAAGTGATGCTTGCATGCACGGTTTGCCATGTTCCATGTGTGTCACTATATGCTTTGTAACCTGCCTTTCTGCTGTATGTCTCTGTTGATATTGATTATTATATGAAGTAATGCATCACTGTTCGGGATGCAGGATGAGTTGCTGTGTACAGTTTTTGATATTAACTGGGGCCTGGAAAGCGCTGTTTGGCACCACTGTAAAAAAGAAAAAATCTCTGGTGATTGCTCAAATCTGTATTTATACAACCCACATCTCTTCAAGTATCTATCCTCTATCCTTTAATCCCTTTATCTCTGAAATAGTACTTACTACAGTGACAGGTGAGCCTCCAGATTCACAAAAGAACATTTGCAGAGTAGTTTTCTTTTTTTCCCCCTCTGGAGGTGATAACATAACATTAAGTTTTCCTCTTAGTTGGTGGAGTGAGAGTTACATCGAAAACCCTAGAGAGAAATATCTCTTTCTCAATACAGTGTCTATTGAACTAAATCACGGGCCTTACAGACACACACATTCTCACATATGTATGCAGATCCTTGAAAAGCTGCACACATACAAAATTGCCAGCAAATTTCTCTTTCAAACACATAAAAACCAGCCAGCACATGTATACCCAAGTTACTGGCTGTGGAAATGGCCTGTTTTCAGCTCAGCCAGGGGTATTGTAGCAAGGACGCTAAGGAGTGGCCAAAGGGTTAATATTTGAGGCTGAATGAGGCAATCTGCAGATTTTACATACCGCTGAGGAGAAGAGAGCGACTTGGCACTATTTCATGGGTCACTACATCTGCAGAAATTAGATTGGAGGCAGTATTCTGAGTGCTGTGGAATATCTCTGTGTGCGTGAGCATGTGTGTGTGTGTCTGCAAGTCTAAAAGCCAACTCAGCAGGGAACAATGTCTGCAAAAGGAACCAAGAGACTCAATTATCAGTAACAACGTAAGCATTCCAATTAATCCATTGATCCATCAAAATCAGTCTACCCAAACCATGCTCAGTCATCAAAGTAAATCAAAGTCCTAGAAAGATACCCGCAGAACACTGTTTCTTTGCACCTCTTTTTTGACTTGTGAATGACAAAATTAGAGGTTAATCACATTTATTTTGTAAACCATCAGGGTTCTCTCTGAAGCAGCGCTTGCTCGAATGGACACTCTGTAACAATATCCATGGCCATATTCATCTGAAGTTACTACTATGCTTTTCTTTACCTTACATGTATGGTGAAAATCTAATAGAGTCTACTGCAAGGTTGTACTCAAAACACAGTGGTTACCATGGTAACATTTGCGAATTAGCACTAAACACTAACCTGATGGTGGTGCTGAATGAAAGATTAAGGAGAAACCAATATCATAACGTTCTATGTGTGTTATGATCATCTGCCTCTATTTTCCTCTCACATTTAGTTGTATGTGTGTTAGAGACTATCAATCATCCATCCATTTTCTTCCACGTACCTGGGGTCGGGTAGTGGTAGCAACAGGTCAAGCAGGACACACCAGACACACCAGAGCTTTCCAGCTCCTCCTGAGGGATCAAAATATGTTACCAGGCCAGGTGAGATATTTAATCCCTCGGGTTCTGGGCCAGCATAGGGGTTCCCTCCCAGTTGGACGTGCCCGGAAGACCTCCAAGGGGAGAAGCCCAGAAGGCATCCTGACCAGTTGCCCGAACCACCTCACCTCAACTCCTTTCGATATGAATTAGCAGTGGCTCTACTCTGAGCTCTCTCTCTATCTTTAAGGCCATGCCCAGACATGGCTGAAATTCATTTTGGCTGCTTGTATCCGTGATCTCATTCTTCCAGTTATTACCAAAAGCTCACGACCATAAATGAGCTTTGGAATGTAGGTTGACTGGTAAATCGAGAGCTTTGCCTTCCAGCTCAGCTCCCTTTTCACCACAATGGTTGGGTATAGAGCCGGCATTACTGCTGACACCGCACCAATCTGTCTGTCCATCTCATGCTCCATTCTACCCTCACTCATGAACAAGACCACGACATACTTAAACTCCCTTGCATGGGGCAGCAACTTGCTCCTAACCTGGGGGGGGGACGCCACTGCGTCAGACTTGGAATTGCTGACTCCCTTCCTGACCACAGCTGTAAACTGCCCCAGCGCATGTTGGAGGTCATGGTAGCCCCGTCATCTGCAAAAAGCAGACAAGTAATTCTGAGGTTCCCAAACTGAATGCTCTCCTCACCTGTAAGAGACTATTGTTGAATGTAATCTACATTACACGGACATTTAACACCAAATTAATATTTTGCTTCTTACTACCTGTTATATTTTTATTTAGTAGTCTGGTTATCATTCATTGTTTCCTGTTTTATATTGTAGTCTCCCCTTGTTTCTGTAAATTCCTGCTTTTGTGGGTTTTTCCACCCCTGTGATTATCTCACCTGTCTTTGCTTTCCTCATCAGTCAGTCTTTGTTTTTGTACCCATTTCTGGATTCATAACTGCACCTACCTGCCTCCTGCTTTATAATGAATCTTCCTGATAAAATCACTTTGGGTCCTTCCCCTGTGTACCTGGCTTCTGCGACAGTATGAGCTGGGCAGAATATGGACCTAGCAGACATAGACAATTGACACCAAGCTCCCTGCATTCATTCCAAAGGTCCAAACCCTGAGTTTGTGTTGCTGCAGTCCCGTGATCTCTGACCCATATCCCCTGCATTGTTGCCAGCTACCAGGTGCTGCTCTCCTGGTTTCCTGCCTTAGGTTCTCTGGTCATCTGAGCTCTGACCCCCTATCCAAGTGCTGTCTCCCTGGTTCCCAGCCCTCAATGTTTAGTGTGGAATACCCGCACAAGACTTTTCTCTCGGGTTGAACCACATATAGCCAGACTCTTGAGGTCTGAAAAACTTCTGCAAAAAGCAGATAACATGACTTTAGAAATCCTTAGGCAGCTACTCCTTTAGATGTTTTCTTTTCAAGTTCACTATAGCTTCATTTTAGCAGTTTGCAGTGCGCCAAATATCTGGTTACTTTAAAGGTTTAATGTGAGGCAGTCTTGGAATTCAGCTGCCTCCATCTGGTTTCGGAAGGCTAATTTGTTAGTGATACATCACTGGTTGGCCATTTTAGACAGAGCATTACATACTAATGGTAGCATCACTGAGTGGTTCTATTTTAAAGTATGAAATTAAAATCTGCTGCATACAAGCCACAATATGGAAAAGCATCAACAGTGACAGATGGGTAGATGATGGATACGATTGGAAGCTGGGCTGAAAATTACTGGGTGAGAAGCTTAGAGCCAGTGGCAACACTCACATAAGCCAAAAGCCTCTTCCTCTACAAACATTCAACTTAGTCATTGAAAATATTTCTGACTACTGAAAAATAATTCAATCAATTTCGTCCATGTTTACAGCTTGCCCAGACTTTTGAAAAAGACTCAGAGTTGAAGACTATTTAGTGTTTGGTACATGTTTTGGGTGGTTTTGTTGTTTGTCCAAGCATGCAAGGTCATGCAGTTTCTACAAGGACAAATGGAGGCGAGCTTTTTGGCTGTTTCAAATGTAAAAAGATAAAGGCTGGTTTGGAATGAAGACTTTTTCCAAACCAACATTCATCAATGGAAAACGGTGAAATTGATTTGAGAAGAGCCAGTGGTACAAATTTCGTTGCAGATAGTTGGATTTTTTTATCTGAAATAAACAAGTGTAAGCGTAATATATATATATATATATATATATATACACATATATATACACATACACATATACATATACACACACACACAGTGGGGCAAAAAAGTATTTAGTCAGCCACCAATTGTGCAAGTTCTCCCACTTAAAAAGATGAGAGAGGCCTGTAATTTTCATCATAGGTATACCTCAACTATGAGAGACAAAATGAGAAAAAAAAAAAAATCCAGAAAATCACATTGTCTGATTTTTAAAGAATTTATTTGCAAATTATGGTGGAAAATAAGTATTTGGTCAATAACAAAAGTTCATCTCAATACTTTGTTATATACCCTTTGTTGGCAATGACAGAGGTCAAACGTTTTCTGTAAGTCTTCACAAGGTTTTCACACACTGTTGCTGGTATTTTGGCCCATTCCTCCATGCAGATCTCCTCTAGAGCAGTGATGTTTTGGGGCTGTCGCTGGGCAACACGGACTTTCAACTCCCTCCAAAGATTTTTGGATGCAACTCAGCATTCTTTCTCCTCTAAACACGACAAGTTGAGTTTTTACCAAAAAGTTCTATTTTGGTTTCATCTGACCATATGACATTCTCCCAATCCTCTTCTGGATCATCCAAATGCTCTCTAGCAAACTTCAGACGGGCCTGGACATGTACTGGCTTAAGCAGGGGGACACGTCTGGCACTGCAGGATTTGAGTCCCTGGCGGCGTATTGCGTTATTGATGGTAGCCTTTGTTACTTTGGTCCCAGCTCTCTGCAGGTCATTCACTAGGTCCCCCAGTGTGGTTCTGGGATTTTTGCTCACTGTTCTTGTGATCATTTTGACCCCACGGGGTAAGATCTTGCGTGGAGCCCCAGATCGAGGGAGATTATCAGTGGTCTTGTATGTCTTCCATTTTCTAATAATTGCTCGCACAGTTGATTTCTTCACACCAAGCTGCTTACCTATTGCAGATTCAGTCTTCCCAGCCTGGTGCAGGTCTACAATTTTGTTTCTGGTGTCCTTTGACAGCTCTTTGGTCTTGGCCATAGTGGAGTTTGGAGTGTGACTGTTTGAGGTTGTGGACAGGCGTCTTTTATAGTGATAACGAGTTCAAACAAGTGCCATTAATACAGGTAACGAGTGGAGGACAGAGGAGCCTCTTAAAGAAGAAGTTACAGGTCTGTGAGAGCCAGAAATCTTGCTTGTTCATAGGTGACCTAAGACTTATTTTACCGAGGAATTTACCAATTAATTCATCAATGTGATTTCCTGGATTCTTTCCCCCCATTCTGTCTCTCATAGTTGAAGTGTACCTATGATGAAAATTACAGGCCTCTCTCATGTTTTTAAGTGGGAGAACTTGCACAATTGGTGGCTGACTAAATACTTTTTTGCCCCACTGTATGTGTGTGTGTGTGTGTGTGTGTGTGTGTGTGTAAATGTGTGTAAAACCATATAAAAACTAATTAAATCACTCAATCCAAATAGTCACATATACCATAATGACTGTTCTTGGCACTGCATAATACCACAGTGTGAAAATGACTTCCAAACTGTGACATGATTCCAACTCTTAACAGTGACTGTGTGCCAAAGTTGTTTTTTTTCCATGAATGAGTAAAATCAAGGGAAATTGCTTCCTGTTTTGAAGAAGACTGAATTTTCTATGATTCTCTTCATTTCTTTATTGTGGCTTTCTTTATTGCAGAATAGCAGATAGCTTGGATCAGACAACCACACAGCTGTGCTAACAAGTGTTGCTTAAAATTGTTGCTTCCTCTCTGAATGCTGTTTCACACAAGCCCTCCTCACCATCTTTTCTCAAATGAAGCTGTGACACAGCATCAGCTGGGAGTTTGTTGATGAACACGACTGCCTTCTTTTCTTATGCAAGTTTTTTTTAAGTCATCTGTGTCATTGCAGACGCAAAGTTTTCTCTCTCTCTCATGAATCTTAAGAATTACTAAGGTCATGATTGACAGCTAAGCTTAACCCGTGATTGAGTGTAAGGGCAGGGACCTCTATACCATGACTCCAGCTCCAATCACTCCTGCACAGACTGTAGATGTGAATCACGTCACCAGTGCAAAATGGCTGTGCCCATATCTGGGATTTTTTGTCTTCATTTTGGTAGAGTGGGAGGAGGTGGAGACATGTCATCCATCCTTATATACAGTCTAGCAGCTATGACTGAGCGAAGTGGATTTCAAATTATGTTACCCTCCTTTTGGTTGCCATTAAAGCAGCCCCTTCATGAAGTTTTCCTGAAATTACCATGTATGGCTGACAATTATGTCTTTGAAAAAAAAATGGTAGAAGGCGTATATAAATGATAAGTCTAAATTCTTACTTTAACTGTATAAAGTACCAGGCTAAGAAACAGCATAAGATCCTCCATGATTTATACTATTTATACTCTACTTTGTTGATAAAAACAGCATAATGCAAATCTCACAGCACTGATATTATAAGTGGATTAGCTGTCTGAAACATGTTTCTTTTTATTAGGCAGTGAAGGACACCAAAAAAAAAACAGGTATTAATTAACTATCATCATGTTACATTTACAAGTTACTTTTAATAGTTTAGTTCAATGCATGTCAAAACAAATGTAAATAAAACACTATAATCACACCATGAATAAAACAGACAGCTATAGTCTGTTATGAAAGTAACTTTGCGACTTGTATTTTAAAATTTTTAATTTTTCTTTAATATTTGAAAATAATACAAAGTGTATTATAAAGATTTTTTTGTATTTAACAGCATTTGTGAAACTGAATGTGTGCTACTGGCTGATTGTCTTAAAACTGTAAGATATTGTGTTTAGGCATCTGTGGTGGAAAATTATATTTAAGTGGACATTTTCCTAATACACAATTTTTCTCTCAGCCTCCCAGCTCTCTTCATAAAAACAGGCTCCTGGGCAATTAAGTGAATGTCTGTCTCTGGAGCATAAATTCATGTATTTTCATCCTCTTTTTCCTCCGCATTTCATCATCAAGCTCAAAGTATTGCCTGGGAACTCGACAGGCTCTTAAGTTTCTAAGCACTGTGCAGGAGTGTACACACTCACGCAAGCATGGACACACACAAACTTTAACCCACACCATGCAGGCATCAGTCTGTTGTTTGTGAGACAAAGCTGAAATGACAAGTTATTTGGGAGTGTTGAGGTGAGGGGAAAAGGAATACAGAGATTATCTGATGAAAAAAATGTGCTGGATTTTTCTACAGCTACTCCCTTTTAGCAGGGTTCTCTATAATGTATTCAAAATACAGCATATCATAGCATAGCATAGATTAGACAGTGTAGATAAATCTCAAATGTATCGTTATCTGAATTCTGAAATATTTACATTATTAGAAAGATGTCATCTGTAGTAATTTCCACATTTTGATGTATATTAGCAAGACTTATCCCTTTTGCCATTTTTGATCATTATTGAGCTGCTGTCATTAAAACTAAAAACTCCCCACAAGTTGTTTTACAAATGTAGCCTTCAAGCTATCAAAACCACCCAAGCCTATCCAAGTTGATAGTTTTCCTCCTTCCCAGTGGGCTTTTAATATGCAACATCTGCAGGACTTGCTGAATTTCAATGACACAAGTTTAACAGCATTTGGAAATAGAGGAGATTGGAAATAATCAGTGAGTGGTAAAGGCAGTTCTTTAGAAAAAAAAAAAGCTCAGACACACCTGTTGTCTCAATGAATTTAAAATACAATTTCGCCACACAAATTACATCAGTACATTATAGTGTCTCTTCTCTGCATTGACTATTTTATTGCTAACTATTTCTTGCTCCTACTTTGGCGTTTTTTATTTCATTATTGAGCTGATGTCAATTAAATTTGGTACTTCTGGCAGAGATGTTTCACAATAAAAGCCAATCTCATTTCTTCTATTTCCATAGGTTTTAAGTGAGAAACGTCTTCAGCAGTGTTGAGTTTCACGGACAGTAGCCAATGATAAAAACTAAAATGGCAAGTTTGGGGTGATTAGAATTTTAAAAGACAGTATGGTTGTTGTAGTACTTGTGGAATTTTCATGTTGTGGTCAACAGAATACTGACGTGTTTAAAGGCTTGACTATGCATTGTCAAAGCTAATTTCCGATTACCTTCAACAGTACTCTGTTCATTGTGTAACCTCAGATCAGGAAAATATCCTTGATTTGCAACCTGTAATTGAAATATTCATCCATGATTGTGCAAGGCAGCCAATTCCATTCAGTTTCACAATCACCAGGTAACAGAAATAATCAGACTGTCTAATCAGCAGTCATTGTGCTACTCTCCAGGGTAAATGACTCCCAAACTGAGAAGGAAATTTGTTTTTAAGGGTCACAGAGGAAAAGCACAAGTAGGAGTGAAGAGTGAAGACCATTTAAGTTTCCTGCCACATGTGCAGCTAGTAATCAAAAATTCTTCACTCACAATTGCAGCCTGAATTTTAGTGTGAGAGTAAGTTATGGTCTGAGTAATTATGAAAATTACAGGCTTAAAGGATAATGCAGATATTTTTAACCTGGACCTTGTTTTTTTTCTTCTTTTACATATCTTTGGTTTGAAATGAAGAAGTAAAAATTTACAAAATTACGTGATGCACAAATATTGTGTTGGATACAAACTAACCCTTTAAAACATCAAAGTCACACAAACGCAAACAAACTAACTGATCGAGGCAGCGGTAGACTAGTATCTTCTATGAGGTAAAAATACTGCTTTTGTCTATGGAGTCTGGTGGATTTGAAGTGAATAGCTGTTGATGGTTAAACAAGAAGGATCTTACTCTTTAATGAAAAGGTCTATCTCTTTAGTGATCTTTTCTTTAATGTTGTCAGACAGTATAACAACAGAATAACAATCTGAGCCTGTCAGTGGCAAGCACCTTTAAGGGACATACTTTTTGACCAGGCACCCAAAGGATTACGTTGCATACATTGCAGCACATTTCGTGGCTGCTGGCTAAGGCAATCGACTGGATTAATTCCAAAACCTATTGTAGACTACCTATCAGTCATTTACACACCAATATATGAAAAATATATCCCCGGTTTCAATTTAGGTTTCTTTTTATCACGATCCACAGATTAAGATTTGACTTCTAATGATGAAACACAGCTCCCACACTGAGCACCTTCCATTCACTTACCTTATTGTTCTTATTTTATTCATTTCCTTAACTCTTCAAGACATCTGTTATTCTGTCCCTATACAAGCATTTAAGATGTCTTTTAAGCTCTTTTACCCTTTTCTATTCAACTATATAGATTTTCTTTCTCTATATGACAGCCTTATGGACTGAAAAAGCCCAGGCATGCGTGTTCCAACATAATTTGGAGTCAGCAAGACACTATAAACTCTGGTTTGTCTATAGCTCCTCTGTCAGCTTGTGTTTGGTCTTCAAGGCCCACAGTTCATGGCTTAGACGCCAAAGCCTGTCTTTAACGTAAAGGTGGTGGTTAGCAAAGAGAATGCTCAGTCGGCCTGTTTTGTGTTGTGTCCCAATGATAACGTGCTGCGACACGCTAACACAATCCAGCTGCCACTGCTACAAGGGAATACAGGCAGTGTCTCTACTGCTCTTTTTCCACATTTCCTTTTTTTCTTTCATGTTATGCCATCTTTCTTGAAATAAAGACGACCTGTTCCATGTGAAATGACCGTCAGGGCCACCAGATTCACTGTTTATAGC
Source organism: Pempheris klunzingeri (assembly GCF_042242105.1). Taxonomy (NCBI): domain Eukaryota; kingdom Metazoa; phylum Chordata; class Actinopteri; order Acropomatiformes; family Pempheridae; genus Pempheris; species Pempheris klunzingeri. The sequence goes on along the minus strand of NC_092021.1, from coordinate 5,123,231 downwards.
TTCACAGATAATTTCAGGTTCTCTGGACGTTTCCCTCTGCAAAGTTTTACTGCACACGGGATCCTCTCTGACAGCACAGCTGCATGTTTAAACTCAGGCAATGCTATGTAGTGAATTTTCTCCGAAGTGGATTGTGCTGAAACTGCAGAGCGAATTGGGAGCCATGGGGGGTAAAGCACTTGGCCTGTGTGGACAGCTCTGCTCAGCAGCGATACAGTGTGGGACAATGTTATGATCCAAAGAGGAAGAGAGTTTGAGTTGAGGAAGTGAACGGGCAGGCTGAACACAAACTGTGGTAGAATGGTGTTTCCTCTTGTGGAGTCTTTGTTTGAGAGTTTTTTTTTTTGCACTGTCAGTATCTGAGGCCAGCAAGGGGGGAGCAGCAGTAGAGTAATGAGCAACTCAGTTCCTCTTAATTATCCAATGAAGTCTGCTTTTTACCTCAGCCTGCCCACCCATCCAGTCTAAGAGCAATCACACGCACATACATACTAGATACTCTCTCACAAACAAATGCCTTACCCTTGAATCTTTTTGTTCCTGTAACCACTTTCTCTCGCGCACATACACATCCATGCAATCTGGAGGTATGCATCTGCTGTCTGTCTTTGCCTCTGCATCTATGAGGTGTAAATGCTGGGTAATGGTGTGTGTCAGACCTATGTTACAGCCCATTAGGCATGTGGAGTGAGTTAATCTGATCTTACGTCTCTCTTCCCTACTTTTTAAAAACCCCACCAGACATCTCTCGGCTCAGCCTTAGAAGGGGAGTGGGACGTGGTGGGGCTACAGCCCAAGAAACCAATCGTGATGTGTACCCGCCTTGACACCTTCCTCAGTCCAAACTACTTCCATATGTCCCATCCGACTGATGTAATTATGCCACTCTGTGAGAAATGGTAGATATGCATCCTGTGCAGTGTTAGCGTTGCTTCCTTTTCAGCGAGGATGTGAACGGGGTGGGAATGGTGGGGGTCACCATGACGACATGACATGCAGCTCATCAGGATAATTGGACAGTTTAAAAAAGCTGCCTTTCCGGGGGTGAATTACACACATGCACCAGTGCCTGTTGGATTCTGATTCCTATGGATCTGAACACACACACGCAAATGTGCGCCGAAACTGGACTCAGAACTTACACACCCACCGCACACTGTCTGCCTTTATGTGGCATGGACGTATAGGCTGAAAATCAAACAGCCGGCCAATTTCAAGGCAAGCCTTTGAGGCTTAAGTGCTTTCAGACGTCTGGATTCAGTTTCACTACAACTGATGTGTATTTTTAGGGGGCCAAACTCTGGACACACTGGTGCAGAGAAATTTCTCAGGATGTGTTGCTAAAACACAAAATGATGCAATTATACTTATTACAGGTGGATTCATTTATTATTGGAAAGGGGAAAGACGAGGACTTCTGAAAACAGTGAGGGGAGAGAAGAGAGACACAGAAACATATCATGAGAAAGTGAACTAACTGCAGTTCATCATAGAGGATCGTCCTGATTTATTGCAATTTGAATCTTATTTTTACAAGTTTGTCCACAATTCCCATTTATGAAGTTTGTGCTCACCAAAGAAACTGCTGAGATTTGAGATTGTAGCAATGCTGCAACAGAAAAGTCAGACAGGTCGCAGACAAGCTAACAGTTTCTCGACCACTTTATTTGGATGTAAAACTGCACAAAGGAAATGTTCCTCATCCTATCAATTTTTCAACGGTGGTTGAAAGTTGAACTGGTTAGTCTGTAATGGCTGTTTAAAATAGGTCGTAAGGATTTTACAGTTTGCCTTTATTTTGTATGTTCATTAGTATTATTGTTATTATTATTTAAAAAAAAAGAAAGAAAGCTGGTGATATTGTATATTTTTGGTTTTGTCAGCAAATCTAAAAATCTTTTTTCAAATGTTCCTCAAGGAATTAAATGGGGTATTGGATGGGGACTATGTATTTAATCCACATTTGATGCTGTAGTGAGGATTACCAATAGTTTCTGGACAACTATGGAGCTCTATGCCATGCATAGGAAAACATGACACATGACACATTGATTTACCACATACCAGGTATTGTTGGTTTAGGTGTTTTATGGGATTTCTTAACAATAAGAGTGATATAGAATATCATGAACTTCATCCTTTAAACTCTGACCCATTGCCATTGACAGGTGCAATGATAGTATCACTAGAATGATAGAAATGATGGCCACAACAATGAAAATAAGTTACTATATATATATACCCACATACATATATACATACACTACATGGACATGGCAGAAAAGAGGAAGCTATCAACAGCTACCACCAGATTTTAGAACCTTTGAGTGACTGCAAATGACTGCAAAAGATCTGTAGTAAGACTTGGTGGCTGCCAGCACTGAGGTTTCAGTTTCTATACTAAGGTGCATACTAAACGCTGAAGGCCTCCATGCTCAAACTCCAAGACATACACCACTACTGACCCAAAGGCACAAGACAAGTTGAATTTGAAGACAAATTTTGGGATTCTGTTCTCTGGAGCGAAGAAACAAAACTGGAACTTTTCGAGTCTAAGGATCAGCGGTATGTCTTGAGGAGGAAGAATGAGGCATACGCTGAAAAGAACTCTTTCAAGTACTAAAGATGCTTGTCAAGAAGGGTTGAATAATTTTGAGACTGCAGTAGATATTAAAAGCAGCATATTGTATATTCTGGAGCCACCAGAGTAACTACTAAACCTCCTTAAATCAACCGCCTGTCATGTTCAATGTGAGAAGGCGTCCAATCCTGGCTGAGGAAGGTCTCATGTGCTCATCTACAAACAGGATGTGCACAATTTTCTCATGAGGCAAACAGATCAACCTTTACTCTCCTGAACCTGTGGCTTAGTTCTGTTCTTATAATAATCTTCCAAGAAGTCATCCACAAAGCGGGACCCATGCAGTTCACCGTATAGGGCGGGCCTGCTCTGTGTGAAGATATATCCACACACATACAAGTGAGTGTGAGTGTTCAGACGCCATCTTCCCTATATATTGTCTCGCCAGTTATTATCTGAGCTGGCCAACTGTTTATTTTCCAGCTCAATTTCTTTGTGTAGGCGTATGTACGGCAAATGAGGTTAATACGATTCTCCAAGCAATGATGTGGTGACTCAGTACAATAGGTTGGCAGAACAATTTGTGTGTGTTCGATAGCGGTTGGTGAATTGTTTCAGGGGCATTTGGCTGGTGGGATAATTGCTTCCAGAGCTCCCTGTGGAGTAATTGCGCTTCCTCCACCCAAAAGCTGTGCCTCCCTCTGAGAATCTGCTGCCGACCACTACTTAGGAGATTCTTGGGCCAGAGGGACGGGCCAAATTATTTTCTCTCACAGAGAGGCATTGAAGAAGGTTTAGGTGGAGGGACTGATTGCACACACCAGAGTGTTTTTTATTTTCTATGTACTGTATATCTGTTGGTGCAGACACAAGAGTATTTGTGTGTGTGTCCACCTGTGTGCGTGTGTGTGTGTGTGTGTATTGTCACAGTTAGGATTAATTAGTGAGAAAGAAAAGCAGTCAGAGTGATTGTGAGGAAATTGCCCTCAGCTGCATATTCAGACACATGTTGTTTTCAAAAAATCAGACAGGACTGAGATTTACATTCCAGACATCCACTCCAGACCACCTCGAAATGATCTGAAAACTTTCTGGGAATAGACCAGTCGCTCCTCGCACGTGTACAGTAGGGTTGAAGGTTTCCCCCATGGCTTTAAAAAGGACTACTTCTCAGGAATATTTCACTCTTTTCTCAGAAATATGTGGGTTTCTCACATATGTGTGAAGTTTGATTTGGAACACAGAAATGCAGCTCATTAATGATGGTGATAATTATCATTTTTAAGGTTTCCATTTCAGTCAGTTCAAATGATGATATCTTTCATAGGAGATTATGAGATTATTTTTAGTGGAACAGTTCCCATTACTGTAAAAGCAAACTATATTTGAGGTGGAAAAATGCAGGCTTGTATTATGTTTGACATCATAATTTTTAGCATATCCTCTTATGACAGTGCACAGTGGCAAGGAAGGAAAATGCATTGTACTGGTACATTTTATGCACTTGATTTTCCACCAGTTGAATGCTGCTCTTCACTCTGATTTGGGAATTCAAACAGCCCCCATGTTTGTTTATAGATTTAGCATATTTGTTTGATATATACTAATCATAAAAGGCCTCACAGCTCAACCATGAGCTGCAATTTTTCATATTTTTCCCAGGTAAAGGGAGTAGATTTTGTAGAGAATTTCTGATATATCAACACAGATACACTACACTTGGGTACATATAGTTCTCCACCTGGCAGCACCTTTCACTGAGACACTTCTGAGGTTGTTGACTCTAAGGTCAGATAGAGTACATATCTGACCTTCTCATTGGTATGGAAATAGACTTGTTTGTTATAAATAGTCTGAGCAGCATAATTAAATAGAATTGGTTAGCTTATCTGCGAGGCTTGGGTACATAAACATTCATTTTAATCATTCATTTGTTTAGAGTTTAGAGTTTTTGAGTGGTGGAACAGGACGGTAGAGAATGTCAACTTTGAGCCAGTATCCATAAAAGAAGAAAAATAGAAAGAAAGATGAGAAAATAAAAGCAAAAGAAAGAAGAAACTGTTATGCTCTAGTCTCAGATTTTGATTGGCTGTCTAAGTGGGCATACAGCTGCTAGTACAGCTGCTTTGTGAATTACGGAGAAAGGTCTGAAAATCATTAGCACTTTCTTGGATAGGCCTAGACCATAGATATAAAGAGAAGTGGTTTCAACTAAGAGGCACATCTGTCTTTCCCAGTCAGCTGAAATTAATATTGTGACATTCAATACAACACTGTATAATGGAATAAGTGTTGTTTAAAGAGGTGGTTATATTGCAAGTATTTTCTGAGAGGACCAGCAAATCAGTATTTTTAGTTTAGTTTAGTTTGTTTGGAAGGTCATCTTGTAATAACAGTGTTAACTTGAAGCTGCCGTAAACAATATGCTTTATATTAACAATGACTCAATGTGTAATGTGAAAAAAATCCCTCTTAGTAACTAATCCACTGAATCCACTGACTCAGCAGTTCCCCTTACCAATACACAGCTTTGTCATGACTTTCAGTTCATTGGTTGTCTAGCTCAAGTTTCTTCCAGCTGCAGAGGCAGCTGTTTTCAGTAAAAAATTGCTTTGACAAACATCATGCACTATTTACCCAACACCAAAAACAGACAGACAGACAACATTAACAGCTCTCTGGTGAACACAGTGGGGTACATGGCCAGATATTTTTCTCAGGAGGTGATGAAAAAAACAAAAAACAAAAACCAAGCTAAGCAGAGAGCAAATATTGATCATTCATTCATCAGATGACCAGAAACACAACTCCAAATCAGTGTTAATGTTGCGCCTCAACTACTGGATGTCTCAAGGCAACTGACTGACATCCTATCACCATAACAATTTAAGATGCTTATATGTCAATATTGTGTTTGCAACTTGTTTTGGGGCCACCAAGTAGTAGTAATAAAACTAATAACTCAAGCTGTAGTGTCATACAGTATAACACTACTACACTAATATTCCAGCTTTGCTGCAAACATATGGACAGAGAGGGGACAAATCTTCTAATTAAGTAATTTATTTTGTGCATATTTATTGTTTCACCACAATAAGTGATACTGTTGGCTTTAATTTTCAAATAAAGTACTCCTAAAACATTTGTGTTAGTGGCCTTATTAATATTTAAAAAAATGTTCATATCAACTATTCACATCAGCACAGTAAAATTGAAAAAACCCTGAGGAAGATCATCAGCTCCACAGGGTAAAGTGTTCTTGCTTAATTTTAGCCTGCTTAAAAAAAAATCAGTTTGTGGTAATTGGATGAGATGTACGCTTGAAAATGAACTGATGATGAAACATGTAAAAAAGAGTGACAATCGGAAAAGAAAGAGGTTAAAAGATTTCAAAGTAGGCTTCTGCACAGTATGGGGCAGCTCAGTTTGGGTATGAAATGTTTGGACATTGCATAGGTTTGAATTGGCTGGGCGACGTAGTGGTGCAGTGAGCACTGTGACCTCACAGCAGGAAGGTCCTCGAGCTTATTCCCACAGTCCAGAAACATGTAGTTTAGGCTAATTAGTGACTCTAAATTGTCTGTAGGTACAAATGTAAGCGTGAATGGTTATTTTTGTGTTTTATGTCAGCCCCTGTGATTGACTGGCAGCGGTGTAGCCCGCCTCTCGCGCTCCAGTCAGCCCTCTAAATGATAAGTGGGCGTAGGTAATATATGGAAATGGATGAATAGTTTGCACTCTGGCACAGCATATTGTGATCGATTAGGAATTGTTGATTACACATTTACAGATACATATTAAAAACACTGGTGCAATGGGGTGTGAAGTTGTCAGCCCACCACCAGCATCAAGCATGTGGTTCTAAGATGCCCGCTGGTCTTTGCTAATCTTTAGCTGACAAGGCATACAAAGTGATTCTGCAAAAAGTAAAAGTTGCTCTCCTTTAAGTATTAATTATATTAATGTATGTGCATCTCTATCATTACAGCAAAAATTCTTTCTTTCTGCAGTATGCATGTAACACACACACACACACACACACACACACACATATCAAAGACAAATGTGTCATTGGCTTTTCCTCCACAGCATTAAGCAGGTGTTGAACCCCCTGATGGCTACCTAACAAACCTACAGTGGCCTCAATGGTTATTATGCCAAAATGTGTGGTAACCACTGACCTAATTAAGCATATTTTTATCCATTATTCCTCTTTCCTCATTTTGTTCATTTTCGTGTACTGTACTTTGTGGATACTTTTAAGAAGTATATGCACTGGTAAACTTAACTTGACTGCGTCATACTAGTTTATCCCATGTCCTCATTATTGCTACATATAACCATTTCAAATGCATTTAAGTGAGCATTTAAAATTAAGTTTTATAACTAGGTTCAGGAACAATGACCACGCCTCATTCCCACCTCATTTCCGCACCAAAGTATTTAAGCTCCTCATATCCGTTGCTTCCCCCTTTGACTCGGTTTTCACGACCAGTAACAAACGCGCATCACGATCACCACTTTCTCAACCGATCCACCCATCCTCATCCAATCCTCATATTCCAAGGGAAATGCAAACTTCACTCTGTCCCATTAAGCTCAAACAACCCCTCCCCACTTGCTCCAAAGCACTCACAGCAGCAGAATTTGCTTTCTTTCTCCCTATACTGCGACATAATTTGTTTCAGTGTTCCCCGATCGCAGGCTAGAGCTGAACAATTATATGTCCTTGGTATGTCCTAATGGCTTCTACACATATCGCGTCCTCTTCAAGCTGCAGCAGTTAAACCAAGGCACATACTGGGGAACCCTCACCCCTCACCCCTTTCACCCTAAGTACATGTCTTCTACATATCTCCCGTCATCCATCCCCTTGAGTTCCCCCCTCCTCAGAGAAAACTGAGGGTCCCGGTACATTGGCCAAGCATCCCTGCCTACAGAGAAAATCAACTTTCTCTACTCATTTCATATTTCCTTCTGGTCCACAGATACACCAAGTGCCAACTTCTCTCACTGCTAGGCCTCTTCAACTACGCCATCCACATCATCCCCCAAAGGTCAATCCTTCTTGTCGCACGTCCTCTCCATAGTCACCTCAGTTCCTTCTCTCCTTGACCACGTTTTGCTATATAACCCATGTAAGATGGAACTTAAATTGTGGTACCAGTTCCTCTCCTACTGGAACAGCGTCTCCTTCTTCTACGATGACTTTATCACCAAGCCAGAAGACGTCCAGCTGATGGTTTTCAGCCCAGTAGCTCTCTGAGTTCTCTGCTCTTGCTCCCTCCTCTGCTATCTGTGAAATGTACCCAGTCGCACCCAGTCAGACGATTTATTAGACAATGAAGAGACGGCTCCCCCACCCAGAGTCTCGACACCCTGGTTCCCTCTTGACTTCATGTTGCCAGCCAACACGTTCCATCTACTCATTCCATCCAACCGACCCTATCTTCCTGCCCTCTCCCTTCATCCCCTCATCCCTTCATCCATCACCCCTTCATCCCTCAATCCTAACCCCATCATCCCCTAACCCTCTAACAATCCTACCTACTTCAACTCAACTGCACTTCAAAAATCTGCAACTTTATTGGCGTGGTCTTTCTTAGTGAAATGATAGGTGTTACACATTGCAGAACATCATCAACTATCCCATAAAGAGCTTAATTTCTGTATGACTTTCTATAAATCATGCAAACTTCAGGTTCAACAGAGGTTCACCTTTGGCATTTGATTTTTCAAAGCATGGCATCTGATTATCAAAAGCACTGACATTTCAGTGGAAAGAGGTTGTGAAAAGAAGGTATGTTCATTTCCTGTGTTCTTGCAAAAAGCATGTGCTATAACTAGAATCTGTAAACTGTTATCACTCACGACCTACAAAATGTAATGAGCTTTCATTCATATATAAATCTATGTAATCACGAACAGCAGATACTCATTTTCTTCCAAGTGGATAATGCAGAGTTTCTGCATTTTAATAGTTTTGATTTTTCATTTTTAGAAAAGATGTGCATTATATTTTCATAATGGAAGCACAGTCAAATATGGGTAGAATAAGGTTGAAAATCATTTTCACACATTTACTAATTAGATATTGAAAACCGAAAACACAAATATGCCATCATATAATTCCCTAAAGCCATGCCATGCAGCTTGAAACCAATCTGCTCCACAGTTGTACTTCTTCCAGTTTGCAAATTAAAGCTGCACAAAGAAAGATCAATTAAATATGTCATATAAGTAGTTCAACCAAACAAGTAATTACACTGCATCTTGATGGTATATGTTTAGAAAATGTAAAGATTTTGGTTTATTTCAAATATTTTAGCCAAAGCAGTAGTCTAATGTGCCCGTTCACAACATCCACCGTGCCCTACGGCAGCCGACCACTATGAAAAACCATCAACCAACCAAATTGTGGCTTTACCAGGAACCCTGCAGTGTTTTATGTTGAGAAATGTGATGCAAAAAACATGTGGTTTCAAGTAGTGTCAACCACCATAGCAACGTTAGAAAAATATTTCTAATAACTAACAAAATAATAATAAAACAATTATGAAAATAAAATGTATAGAAATGTTATCAAAACACAGTTTAATGTTGAAACTATCTGAAGATATTGTATTTTATACTGAGAATAAAAGGACTGTCCACCACTGAGGTTTTCACTTCAGAGGCCTGCACAGGTGCATTGATCATTCATATTGTTGGACAGAATTATGCATGAAAAATTGTGAACAACTTGTCATAAGATATCATACAAACCATTTCTTAAGAATAAGATGAGGATAGCTGCTAATACGCAGATGTGATAATGAGACATTCCTTATAGGCATTTGAGTTATACGTTTGCATTTCTGTATTACATTCATGCTCACTTTGATGTTTCAGCATGGGCCAATTTCATTACAATTTTGAAAAGCACGGTTATAGAAAGACGGAGCATTACATAATTGCATTCTTGCAACAGTTGAGTGCCTATTGTGAGCCATATAACCTTCCTTAGTATCCAAGTATGGAATAATGCCCATATGGGATGATTGTGCACTTCACAATTTACATCCAGTGCCAATGTTCACCGCCAATGCAGGAAGCAGTGTGCCCTTTATGTAAAAAGGAGGTGGGAAGGTCTTCAGACTGAAGAAATACCTTGCGTTAAACAAGGCAATTGACAGTGTTTGGTCGGGGTGTACTGCTTCAAGGACCAGTGAGACCTGATATCTCGACCAGGACGTTCAATTTCAGTAACAGATCCATGAGTTTGAAGGTTTATCAGCCCCATTAAAATGAATGAAGGGCCTGCGTTTTTTCATGCAGGGCTTTTGTCAGTCTGAATGCAGACTGTGGATGTGCAGGACAGTGAGGTTGACAGGCGTGTAACATTTATGTCTAAAGTTTGCCTTTATATTAACTGTAAATACAGTCTCTCACTATATCTTAACCAAAGCATAGAGGTCATGCACAAATACTTTAGGAAGTTTTAAAATGACTTTTAAAAAAGTCATCATTGAATGTAAGGCAGGGTTTTGCAAATTCTGGCCTGGCAATAGGCTTGTTTTCCATTACATAGATAATCTGAAGAAACAAGGGAGAAAGTGTCTAACACACACATACATTTGTAGAGAAGATTTATTAAGAAAAAAAAAAAGTCGGTATGTGACATTCTTCTTCAGTACAGAGGGTATTTTTTATCGTTTCATCCAACAGCTCCTGCCAAGATAAAAATGTCAGACAGTAAAAGCTCACAAAAAGAAGCAAAGTGGAAGTGATACACCTTGTCAAATTATCAGATGATTATGCCTTTCTCTTTTCTGCTGTCAGCAGGTACAAGGTAACGTCCTTATAATGATCCCTTGAATGGCACGACTCCTGCAGAATATTTAAGAATAAATCAATTAAAAAATACAGAGAAAGAGGAGCTCTCAGACGACACCATATGATGTTTTCCTTGGCTCAGTGGCTATGAGGCTCCCCGTCTGGGTTAATAATGCATCTTATGTTTGTGTATCATTAAATGAACAATAGTAGTCATCGACATTTGGCAGCAGTTTGTCAACACTGTGCATAGTCAAGAGTTCATGTTAAAGCTCTACAAATTACCTTTCCTTATGGCGACCAAGATGTACATAAAATTAAAAGCATCGGGCCACATCTGTGCAATGATGCATGCTGGTGTTTGATGTGTGAGCAATGCTGTCTCATCATTCAGACGACAGTGAGTAAACGCAGATTTGGAGCCAGTGAATGCAACTCATTATCAAGACATACATACAGTGGACTCACACTCCTTTTCTATTCCATTTATTCCTTTCTGATCCATCCCAGTCTTCGCCGTGTTAACCGTCTTTCATTATTGCTCTCCCTTATCCAAATTAAGTTATCCTTTCTCATTATTTTGCCAAGAGGGAAATGGGACATGTCAGCAGAAAGTAAAAATATCATCAGTGGGCCTGTGCTATGACAGATTAATTGGATTATAGATGCATTTAGCCTAGATTAGGTCCTGCACAGGGACCTGAATGGTGACACAGATGGATTAAGTTAGAGGGTCTAACAGTGACGGGAAGAGCTCTTAATTGTGTAGGGTAAACGCAGTGGCACAGGGGTGACATCAAATTCCAACTATTTCCTGCCCCAGGATATTTCTATTTAGCATTACTTTCCACTGGGTATTTTTCAAAAGTAATTTGGGCTGAAAACTATTGTGCCACTAATGTTCTGCAGTGGTCCCTATCACTTGCAGCTACTTTCTGTCCTTTATCTACTACATCTCCTGCACTGGCCACTAAAAGTAACTTTCTTGCCAAACTGTAAAAATGTTACTTTAAAAATGTTAAAAATTATAAATTCGATCTGTTAAAATTGCTGATTTTTTAAAAATAAGATTCAAATCAGACATTTAACGTCTGAAAATTTAGGTTTATTAAATTGTCAACCTCATTTTGGCAGGTATTCATTACTGCTTCTGTTCTCAAAGGGAACATCCTGATATTTCTAAAAAGAGCATGAGTGGTCAGACTATCAGACAGGTGTTATAAAAAAGTGTTGTGAATTTACATTAATTAATTAATTCAAATTACAATACAGTGAAATGGCAATTCAACTTTTCTAGTAAATATTCCTTTTGCCTGAGGGATTTTAACATGCCTCACAATAAGGCAGCAATTAGAGATAATAATACAGAGTGAGGAGGATAGTACAGAATAGTAATACATATTTTCAATATACTGAGCTTTTGTATTCAGATCTGACTATATGTGGCCAAGAAAAAGTTATTGTAGATCTAAAAGAACCCAACCAGTTTAGGATTGCATTCTTATAAAATATCAAAACCTAGAGCCTACATTCCCCATAATGCAATTCAACTGCTAACACCTCAGTTCATCTGTAGTGTACTATATTTACACACACAAGTTAATATAGCCAACAGAAATGCTCGGTCAAAACATAAGATGTTGTGGAGGTCGTGGACAGACGATGTGATCATGAAAATATAACACTGAGTGATGTGCAGTGCTGTGTTGTGGCTTTTATGGGAAATGTCAGCCACAACAGATGTGGGCATGATACCCATCACGCAGATGAACACATCTTTTTAAAACATAGAGAACATTCTTAAGAGGGCTGTTGTCCTGCACTTGAGATAATCAATTAAATTAAGTTAACAACTAAATGAAAGTGCTGTGTCATTTCCACTCAACCTTGATCCATCCTCAAACCCTTTGCTTCGGCCAGCTGTTACCTGGCCTCAACTCTGACCCTGCTGCTGGCTGGCTGACATAACTCAACACTGGTGGGTTCTGAAAGATGTAATTTCATGGTGTCGACCAGATGTTCACACTAAACCCCAAAACAGAGATATCATTCAGTTAGACTTCAGGAAGTCAGTAGTGGCCATACCTCATGTCCCCATACAGATGTTTGTCATCTAACTGAACTTTCTATAGGGGTTTATAGTGTCAGTGTCTGGGGTACTGTAGCTCTGCTCAATGTGCCCTATAGGGAAACAGATGGAAACAGAGGGAGGGTCACAGCAGAAAATTACCAAAGCATGTGATAGCAGCACAGCTGGTGGGAACACATGCAGGGGGCCTGCACATATGTTAGGTATTTAGCCCATCAAAGAGATTGTAATCCACCGAATTGAGTGGATCATCATTACAAGCGTCCTTTGAACCAACTTTTAATAAAGATAACACACCACTCTGACCTTTCTTATCAAGCAACCTCATCACATCCAGATGAGGTAAAATGGGAGCACATCAAACCTAAGTTTTTCAAATTACCATTCATCATCTTCTCTCTTTTTTTTTTCTCTCCTCGCCCAATTGATATAATTAGGTTGCGTTGTGGGACTTTGCTCGCTGAGTGTATTAAGGCACTCAATAACAGTAGATTAATTTAATCTCCTTCAAAATGGAAATATATCTCCTTTAATGCCGTGAAGTTATTTCCTCTCAATGTCACTGTGGTTGGTTCCACAGCAAAACTCGATTATTAGGACAGGAAACACACATGGCAGAGCAGAGAGATGACAAAATCTTACGCCTGCCTTGTCGCCATGTACAGCTTTTTCACTTGCCCCGTTTCCAAAAGAATAAAAAAGAAAAAAAGCTTTATAAATAATTGAAGGTCTGCTAGGGCCGAGTACTGAGGGGAGGCTGAAATAACCAAAGATGCAGGCTGCAGATGAAGACAAGCTGCGAGAGCACTGGAGCCCGTCTGATTTGTGCATGAGAAATTAGATGGGAATTAAAGCATGGTACACTAGCTGCCATCATATACAGGGCTGCTGCTGTGTATTCCTGTCAGATCTATCTAACTGTAAAGTGCTGCTGCACAGTCATGTAGTGTAGCAAGGGGACTGACGCCGTGTGCTCACACATAGACACTGAACTGTTTTAACAAGGGCGGTATAGAAAATGGAAATTGGAAGTAAGAGGCTCATTATTCGTAATGCCATGTTTGGTGGATGGTGAATGCAGATTATGGAAACTGATGTATTTATAGAGGTACCGTAAAAGCTGCCATTAAATCTGTTCATACCAGTGTTTTTTGGATAAGTGGTGTCTAACCTTCAAAGTATTAATGAACATAATATTTTCTCTGTTCTCTATGGAGATGTTACATCTCTTGCTGATCTAGCAGGGTGACTACTCACAAATCGCACATAACACTCCCACTACACTCTGTTCATACTGCGATTGTGATAAATGAGCTACACTACACAAGTCAACAGACACTTGTCTCCAGTTACCATTCTCTTCTCATATTCCTCATTTATTTGAGTTAAATTATGCAGTCCAAAGCTCCTTTTTTAAATAATTTACCAGCGTGCTGCTCAGTGTCTCCCGGGAGCGCTACATTAGATTCAATTTCAGGCCCACGTCAGGCGAATTTAGGGCAGTCATGCAGATGTTTCCTGAATGCATGGGCTGAATAACTGCTGGACTGTGTGGATGCTTGCCAGAGTGTCTGTCTGTGCATGCCTGTGTGAATCTGTGTGTTGGTGTGTCTAGATCCATGACTAGTCCCTGCCCATAGGCCTCAGCCCTCTTGCTTGTGCGCCAAGAACCCATCCATGTCAGTTTCATTATGGCCGTCTCGCAGCAGATTGCCTGGTGTAATTCAGAATTAATTGTGTGGTTTTATGCTAGTAGATTCAAACAGGGCTCCCATATGGTGCCATGCACAGTGAAGGTGGCCGTTCTGTGCAAGGCCAGAGACAGATATGCAGACCGCATGGCAGAGACACTGGGCATGCATTGAAAATGATCTCTATTAAGTGCCTTTGCTGTCATTTTCAGAAGATCAGACAACCAACAGAGGCTTTGTTAAACCAGTCTGCTAACATACCTCACCCTGAGATGACTTTGACTCACATTCAAGCAACTGGTGTCCCAGGACACCATCACAGACTTTGTTGCATCAGAATAAAGCAGTTGACAGAGGTCAGAGAGAAAGAGGTCAAAGAACGAGCTCTCCGTGGTTCCTCAAGCTCTGACCTCTGGTGTTTTGTTAACAGATGAAACAGATGATTGAAATGAGGGTTTCTACAAATCAACAGACCAAGGCAGTATACATTTGAAATGTGCTCTAACATGCTGGCAATTGTGTTTGTAACTGCAGCTTTTCACTCGGCACATTGTCTCAGGTTGAGGTGCTGATTACAAATCATCATCTCCATCAAATGAAACTTAATTAAGTAGACAATGAGAGCTGATTGCCTCTCCCTCCCATCGACGCTGTTATAGTGACATCAGTGGAAGATAAAAAGCATCATGAAGACTGATCAGATTTAAATGGTGAAGTGAGAAGTATTTACCATCTGCACACAGGAGAGTGTCTATGATATATTAGGCCTGATTATTGTATTGATTATTGGTGTGTAGCCTTTAATAATATGATGTCCTACCGTCCTATAGTTTATAGGCTGTAAACCAAGGAGATTACACTATGTGACACTAAAATATATGGACACCCCAGTCCACATTTCATGGCCCTTTTGTGCCAATGGAGGGGGGAACAATTAGTGCTATTTTAACTATGCACAAGCACAAAGTGAAAAGTCATGGGTACATAGACTATGTGAGTGTCTATACGCTCAACTGCTATTTTGCTTCATGTAGATACAGCAGTGCAAAGGAGTGAAGTAAATAAATCAATAAATAAACTTGTCAGTCAAATCACAGCATTATCGCTCTGAACCAAGGATAGTGAAACCAGGTAAAGCAGGTATGGACACCAAATACCACAGATTTTTGAATGTGCTGTTGTTTGACACTATTGTGCCACAATGCAATACGGAAAGGAAATGAAGGGGCTGCTCATAGCTGCAAAAGGTAATACAAAAAGTGTATAACAGCAAAAACATTCGACAATTAGTTTGAAGTATTTACTGTATAAAGTTAGTATGCATTACGGAATAGGTATAGGAGAGTTTTTACTGTTAGACAACCATTAATTTGGAAGAAACAATGATAATAATTAGAGATTATTAGCCAGATTAACAAGGTACATTTTTTTAAATTTAATATATGAATTATATTTTTACTTGAAGACTCTGTGATTATATATGTATTTTGTGTGCGTTATACAGATATACCTGAACCCTGAACAATCAGTGATTCCAGATCAGTGCAGTGATATCTGCTAATAGAAGCGAGCACATTATACAGATTGTTGACAGATGCCACTGACATTAAAGCCCAGAGATCCTATCAGCTGTGCGTGAAAAATGTGAAGTCGAGGTTGTTTATTATGAGGAAGTGTGCCCGCATGGAGAGTTCACAGATATATGAAGGAGATCTGACACACCACTGTCCTCCCAGATATTTGACAGGTCAAAGATTACAGGCACTTTGAAGCAGGCACTTTGGTATTTATTTCATTAGGTGTTGCACACCCCCAAGGTAACCTGGGGAGCCCTTAGAGTTGTGAGTGGGCTTGTTTGGTTGGGAGAGAGACAGCTGTGTTTGATGGTATCTGTCCTCCCATCAGGGTTAAAGGACGCAGAAAAGAGTAAGTGGCCCTCAGGCTAAAAACAAAGGTAAAAACATGCAGCTGACATACTGTTGTCACAAGTACAAGAACATTACTTTCAACCTCTTTTTCACTTGTTTAACCTTGTGTCAGATCGCTTCTTTTGTGCTTCACTTGTCTGCTAAAGGGATTATCCCATCTTTCTGTTTACCTTGACATTTGCCAAACATTTGTCATATTATGGGGCTTCATTTTAGGCAGTGGAAGCGACACATATCTGTACTGATGATCCCAAGGTGTCCTAAACTGTTAGGAGTCACCACAACATGGTGTTCAAGCAGACACATGCGGTGTATTCTGAGGGAGAGGAGATCATGGATACAATATGAGAACTAGTTTCCAAGGAGTGTGTCAATTCATTTGAATGAAAATTGTGTCTCAGCTGTGAGAACCACTGCCCAGTCACACAAAATAGCTTCTCTAAGTGCTGGTACATGTAAAGTAAATGACAATAAATAGATGTTTTATGTAGTACTATGATTATATGTTTCCCCACCACTCAACATGGAGCAATAGAATTTTTTATTTTTTTACTTTTTCATTCATTTTTACATTTTTATTCCCGTTTTTAATTAGCAATGGCAGAGATGTATTATGTGTTCATATTGTACATGACACAGTTAGTATCATTGCCAAACAACAACCAATAATTGTTGGACCAAAAACTATCATCACGATTTCTGTTCTGTGGCCTGAATGTTGAAACCAGTGACATCACACTGTCATATAGAGTTATCCTTATCCTTGCTGACAAGGTTTACTCACAAGTCTTTTTAGTCCTAGGTTCACTTTCAGTGTGATTCCTACGAGTAATTCTGAGTTGCTTGATAAACACGGGCCCAGATCTTCATTTTACCTACTCCACCAAACTCCATTCCACTGGTGATAGAAAACAAACCCCAAAATAGCATTTTGGCTGCCTGCATGCCACTAATTTCCATGCCAGCTGAATGAAGCACAATGAAATGCTCTAGTGCCACAGAGGATCATTCCAGTCCCTCCACTGTATGATTTTGGATTTTGCTTGGTGGTTGCAGTGGGTGGAAGTGCAGGTTTCTGCTCTGGCTGCTGTCCATCTCAAAAAACAAACTCAATTCCAACCCTGCACCTACACCTCCACCTTCCCTCCTCTTTTTGCTCTGTGCCCTCCAGCCAGACCTCCATCCTCCCTCAGGACCCTGTTTGTCCGTCCAAACCCTCCAGCCCTGCTGCAGGCTGGGCAGAGTGACAAAATCATAGAAGGGCCTTTGGCTATAGCTGGCAGAATCGAATTGGTTCCCAGCAAACCACAGCAGACCCTAGCAAGTCTCAAATCCCACTGCTATAAGAAAGAAGCAGAGACAAAGGGGCAGTATGTGGAGAGTTTGTCACACAAAGGGGTAGAGTAAAGAAAGGAGAGAAAAAAACTAAAGCAAATTAGAAAAGAAAAACTCAAGCAGTATTTACAATCCTCAAAGTATTGTTAAATAATAAGACCGGTGCCTGGTGAGTCATTTCCTCACAGATCAAGTTGGGCCCAGCACTGTGAATTGTAGGAGCATCCTCCCACGTTGCTCTGCCGTGACTATCATGATGAGGTTGGGCAGAGGGGAGGCTCTTTAAAACCCAGCTCAGCTCAACAGAATTGGAGTTTATAGTAGGTGAATAAAAGATGGCTTCTGGTTGAGGTCAAGAAAATTCCTGGCCATTCTCCACTTATTGAACTAAGTTTGCTTAGAAACATTTTTCCCTCCTTAACATTCTCCCCGCTAACTTTGTTCCACCTGCTGCCACATTCACTTCTCATTCCTTTTTCTCTGACCCCTTCCTTTTTTTATTTCCTCAATAGCTCAGATGTGTATCGCTTTTTTATTCTCTGATTAGATTTTTTACAGTATTTGCATGACTTTCCAGTTTATCTAAATGTTTCAATATAATCTTATTTTCTTATCTCTATCTCTTCTCCAGAAACTCTTTTAACATCAATATGTCAACTATTGACCCACAGTACTGTTTTGACAGTATTGAAACAGACACAGTATTGACTTGCACTGCCTGTTCGTTTTCTACTCATCTCATAATTTTATTTATCTCCCTTTTCTCAGTTTATATAATAGTATCCATTCACCTCCACTCATTATTCTCCTCTTTTCATAACTTCATTGGCTGTCTTGCCTGTCCTTTTTTTCTCCATATTGTTATTTTCACTACAATGTTCTTTTTGAAGCACTGGGTTCTGCTTTATACGCCACAATCAATTCAGTTATCTATCTATTCTATTATTTTCCCCTCTTGCTATATTAGTTGTGCTGACCCATTTAAATTGTTCGTGCTTGACTTGTTCATTTAAAACAGCTGAAGGTTGGTAAATTTTGCCAATACAATGAATAATATACACTGTCTCTCACTATATGTCAAATAAAAGGAAAAAAAAAAGTAAGGCGTTGGGCCATCACATGCCCCCAGAATGGCTACAATACATCTTGGCAATGATTATTCAAGTCACTGGAACTCTACTGTAGGGGCGGCACACCATTGTTCCAAATGATATGTCCTCATTTGGTAATTTGATGCTGGTGGTGGCTTTACGCATCAGACAAAAAAATCGTCAGCTGGGTTAAGAGCTGGTGACTGTGAAGGCCATAGCATATGATTCATTCTCGTCAAACCACTCAGTGACCCCTCATGGCCTATGGACAGGGGCATTGTCATCCTGGAAGACACCACTCCCATCAGGATAGATCCATCATCATAGGTTAGGTCATAGGTTAAACGTGATCGCTCAGAGCAACTTTGTAGCAACCTGTTTTCACACGGAGTGAAATACTGGAGATGGGCTCCAGATCAAAACTCAACTTAGTCAACTCCAGGAGGTCAAAGACAAGATGTTTGCAGGTGTTGTGCATTTCCACTGGTGCCAAGCAAAGTAGTAACCTCCCTTTCAAATGGTTTGAGGGTTAAGACTTGATTTAAGGTTAAGGTTAGAATTAGGTTAGGGTTGGGGTTAGGCATTTAGTTGTGATGATTAAGGTTAGGGTAGAGTTAGGGTTAGGAATGCATTACATCAATGAGTGTTTTCACAAAGATAGAAAAACAAAAATGCATGTGTTTGTGTGTGTGTGCGGGTGTGTGTGTGTGTGTGTGTGTGTGTGTGTGTGTGTGTACATAAGTCAGTGTTTTTTTTTACAGAGACCTAACTATCAAACTGTAATGTCAGTACACTTTCTGCAAAGCCAGCTCCCAAAAGCTCCACTGCCCTCCAAACCCCTCTTTCCTCCCTCATCTCCTTCTGCGTAACTGCAACCTTCACATCCAACTTCATGTAAGACACATGTCAGCCTGTCAGTCCCACCATGAACTCAAAATTCCTATTTCCCCACCCATAAATAATTAGCCCAAGGTCAGGGTTTAAAGAGTTTAATCATCCAATTTACTTTGACTCTGAAAATGGGGAAAGAACAAACACCATGATTAGTCTAGAGCATGAGTGGAATGTTTCCTCTCTTCCCATAATTCAGCAGGTCTATGAAACCTGCCCCTTACGATCAGAGACAACTGAGTGACAGCTGAGTGGAGACTGTACAGTATGTCTACGCAAACATATGCATGTACACACTCCTTCACAAAGGCACATATTCAGCCAACACACACACACACACACATACACAGGCTATTGTAAACTTTGAGGCAACCCTTAAGAGGGAGAATTATGGTTTTTAGGCACGTTTTGCCCCTAAACGAGGACAGATGTGATGTGTAATTTTCCCTCATCAAGTTTCCACACTGGCCTATGCCAACAAGGAGTAATTTGTTGCTCCCCCCTTGGCTGTCACCACAAAGCGGAAATGTCAACTTGGCCCATCAAAACAAATCCCAAATCAAAAGGTCCTCCAGTCGACCATTCCTAACTCCCTTTGTCCCATCTCAGTAACCCCTCCACCTCCTCCACCACGCATCAACAGGGCAATCACTTGTGTAAACCTGCTTAAGATAATTGAATGTTTTTTCTTTGACATTCACCCATGTAATTTCTCAACTGCTGACAGGAAACATTCTTCTTCTCTCATCATGCGCAGTGTCATGGACTGACTCCATTCGATCAAGAGGGCTGATTATGGGCGTAATAAAATTACCTCCTGATCCATCAGGGAATTATGAGATTGTGGTAATGAGTCCATCAATAACAGTGATCTGTTAAATGTGGGCTACAAGTTCAGTATTTTTTACGAGATGAGGAAATTCCACGAAAGACGAGAGCGACTTACGGTTTCACAATAATGTTCTGTTAGACTAATGGGAGTTGATGTCACAGATTGTTTGGTGCACAATAAAACTACAGACAATTTAAACATATGTAACAGGTTGACAGGTAATCACAACTTGGGTTTTATATTTGTGGCTCTTGAGAAAATTGATGAAAAATAGGTCCAAGTAGGTAAGAAACTGTTCAGGCAGGTGGCCAAAGCCTTGACTTCAGTCAGATTTATTTTGAAGTTGGAAACATCTATCACATTTTACACCCTAAATTCCTGGTTCAACTTGCAGAATAGTCCGGCCAAAAAGGTCAAGGAAGGTGGTAGGCAGGCAGACTCAGCAGACTTCTTGAGTGCAAAAGAGGTGATTTTATTTCACAGTGCTCCATGAAGGTAAATTTAAGTTACAAAACAATAAAAAAATTATTAACAAAGAAACATAATTTCAAAACAAAACTGTAGCTACTGAAAAAAAGAACTAGTATACCATGGCAGCACAGCCCTCACATCTCTGTCAATCCATCCTCTGCCCCTGGCATCCAAGTACCTACTGTTTATATAGGGCAATCAATTCCCACCTTGGCTCGCTTCAGCTCTACCATTCGGTAACATGGTGACACAGTCTGTACCGTGAATGCAACAAATCTGCAAATAAAAATCACAGCACACACACTACAAACCTCTAGACATTTCTTAACCATTTCCCCACAAGCTAAACAAGCGAAAACAACAATTTAAGCATTTTAATACTAACAAACATTTGTCAAAAGGAAAAAAAAAACCCTCCACTTGGTCCGACCCAATGATGTAACGCTGACATCACCAACACCATAAATTAGGGAAGTGCTGGGCCGGCCTCCTCTCCAAACACTCCTCCCACATGGTGAGCCAGAACAAACAAAAGGTAAGTATAAACAATTGAACCACATTTTACCTTCAACTTAAAGGATAACTGAACTAAATGACTGTGTGTTTTACTTAAATACTTCATGCACTAGATGTAAACTGTAACCTAATGACACAAACAAACCCGGGGTAGTATGTGCCTTAATGCTACACTGGCCTGGTTAAATTAAAGCATAAAACATGTCCAGTGACAAGTGCTGAGGAGAAATGACCGCTCACCCACTTC
Organism: Pempheris klunzingeri; assembly: GCF_042242105.1. NCBI lineage: Eukaryota > Metazoa > Chordata > Actinopteri > Acropomatiformes > Pempheridae > Pempheris > Pempheris klunzingeri. The sequence continues at coordinate 5,101,744 of NC_092021.1, read as the reverse complement.
ACACAACTCACTGTACTGGTTTTCTAGTGCAACTATGGATTGGTGATATTTCGGACATGCTAATTCACTCTTATCTTCTAATGAAGTGGTTTAGACAATTTTTTTCTTAAGAGACTTCTTATTTTCCTCTGACTCTATTAAATCCCAATATGCAAGTTGTGAAGTGGTAATGCTTGACTTTGATAATCTAGAGGCAGTGTAATTAGTAATTCGGCTGTACTAGTACTTGATTTGTGCGCTTTTTATATTTTACAAAAAGTATACAGCAGTGTTCGATTATTGTTTTAAGGAAGTTAATCTAAACGAAATGAAGCCCACTGACCGTGGACAGCCCAAAACAACAAAGCACTCAAATGCTGCGTGTATGTATATGTGTATATATGTATATGTTTGTGTCTATGCGCATCAGATCTTGCACAATGGCCATTTAAACAGGATGAGGATGGGGTAATCACACTGCATTTTACACCCCACATCCCTCATTTAATCTTTGCAGTTATCACTTTCATAGCTTTCATCAAACTGGCCTTTAAATGAATTGCATCCAACCTCCACTGTTACACAGTTTAGTTATTGATCCACATTTCATTTTTGTTCTTGTCATATACATATATTTCAAGGCCTACACATTATCCATAGTACAGTCCATGTTTATGTCAATACTTTATTTAAAGTTTCTTCATTTCATAATCGTCAGCCTACTATTGTACTCTGCAAATGAATTTGAAATGTTCAGTTTAATTTTATAATTGTGCTACTTTATCTATTTCATTTCATAAAGTGGGCATTCGAAGTGCTCTCTGAAACTAGGGCTTGGATGCCTCGCGTCCATGCAATGAGAACATTAAAACTTTGTCATAAGGCTTAATCAAATACATCATTAGAAAGGTGTTAGCCTGGAGAGTAACGTAGAACAGCAAGATTCTACATGGCTCCTGCTGTTAAATCCTAACCTTTGAACCTTGACCTCAGTTCATGTTTGAAGGCTTATAATTCAGCATCATAAGGGGTTACACACATGGGACCAACTGTTATAAGGAGCTCTAATACTTCAAAGACTACAGTTCCCTAGAGCTGCACCATGCAATTTCATATAAATCAGCATCACAGTTGTAGTTCTCAGTTTAGGGTCACAAATAGGGTCATAAAAAGATATATCTACTGAATATATCACATATCTAGTACACCCGAACAAGCAATTACACTGCATCTGGATGATCTATGTTAAGAAAAGTTTAATATGTTGGTTTAGTTCAGATATTCAAGCTACTAGTCTAGACAATGAGGTTTTGGATTGACAGTTATTACAGTTTACAAAGTAGGGTTGTAAACTGTCGAATACTCTACAAAGTAGGGTCATATCTATCGAGTATATCAAATGTATAGTAGGTACAACTGAATTTCAGTGAACTTTGTAAAGCACTATGAGACACTCTGTTGTGATATTGGGCTATACAAATAAAATTGAATTGAATTGAATTGAATTGAATTGAATTAGTAATAACAGTACATACATTGTTGAGCTATCAAGGACAGGAATGTGCTGACAATGAGGAAAACAGGAACGTCTTCGCCTCCATAGAAATGGTCAAGCCGCGTCCACAGACAATTAATAGATTAAACTCTGTGACTGTTTCATGAACCTCTGTGAGACTGAGTTGGGTGTAAAGTGTAAAGAAATATTAAAAGGCTAAATTGCCATCACCAGGTAAATGGAAGAATCATGGCGTGCAATTATTAAACAATCTTCTAAGAATGTGTCCTTGCAAATTCTCAATTTGCGTAAGTCAAGCCAGGTTATAATTATATACAAGAGCAAATGCAAGGCTACATGACCTTGCATTTACTTGTGTGATCCCTGTGAATCTGCATTGTAGTGGTCTTACTGAAATGAAAAAGGTCGGTCTGCTTAGGTTATTCTGTCTGAACACACAAACAAACAAACAAACAATTGTACTTCTGTTATGGGAGCATTGCAGTCCTTGTTTTTAAATTTTGTAAGATAACAAATGAAAAAGGCACCAAAAGAATGAAATATGCAATAGCTCATTCATGGAATCCCTTTAACAATACATGCAATATCAAACTACTTAAAAGCTGCAAAATGGCATGTTGTATTTATTTAATCTATTATGTAGAAAGAGGTAAAATATTATCTTGAATAGAAATAACTCCTGCAGTATTCATTGTGGACCATCATTTGAAAATATTTTTCATAGCAATCAATATGGACAAAAGAAGTCTCCTAATGGATGTTTTGTTTGTTTAATCAAGTAGGCCACCAATGGCTGCTGCGGCTATAATGTGGCTGCCCGGGGGCGGGGGCTTGGCATTCACAGAAGAGGCCGGCAAAACCACAATTAATTGCCATTCAGCCCGCTAAGGTCTCACACCACAGGTTAGGCATCAGTGTTTGACCTGACTCAACACCACTCAGGGGTTTATCAACAGCAGATTGCAGGCAGAAAACAGAAAAAAAACAGGCTAGCATTGTTCCACTTTTATCATGGAAAGCAGATGCTGAAAGTGATGCAGCCTGTAGCTGGAGCTTTCCCCTCTTTTAATTAAGGTGAGAAATTGACTGCTAAAAGCAATTTGCAGCTTCAGCCTGTCTAGTCAGATCTGCATGCTGAAATACTGCTGCGTTTGCCGCCCTATACTCATTTCTCTCTGTCTCACCTACTCAAAATCTTTTCCCATCCCCTCTTTTACTCTTGGGCGTTGGAAAGCCTGCTTGGAAACAGTGCTAAAGATATTCAGCAAGGTTTCTCACATTTTAATTAACTCCCGCTCTCCTCTTGGAGGTAGCGAGAAACAAGTTTTCCTGCCTTTGTCTCTGGCTGATGAACACAGTATGTTTTTTCTTAGACTTTGAACAAAGCCAATTGAGGTCGGTTGGACGGCTGTGTGAATGGATAGCACTGTTGAATGTTGAATAAATGTACATGATTGTTAACCCCCCGGTCAACCTCAGCTTGAGAGCTTTTATGATTATTACGCATCATAATCATCATAATAGGTTTGGAGGATAGGAGGATGCTTTCCTTGAGATTGAAATATTATGTCTCCAAAAGATCAATGTACATTAGTACTCTGTTGTAGTTGGTGGTCAGTACACTGTATCACCAACTTATATAGGCACCATGTCAAGAAGAGAACCTTTCAGTAGAAATTGCAGAGTGGAGAAGGCTCACAGGAGGACATGCGGCCTGAGTTACTGTTCGAAGGAACAGTATATTAAAAAACGGACAAAGAGACAGGAGTATGATTATGGGACAAAATGAGACTGAGTTACAGTTAAAAATATAGACAGAGTAAGGAAAAGACTGAGAGTCTACAGCCACGCTAAGAGCTCTGACAAAGACAGAAGACCTCTGCCTGAGGATCTCAAAATAAGTTCAAAGGGGATTAAAAGTTGTACAATATAAACAAGAGGCAGGTCATAAAGAGAATGAAAATTCCTAAAACAAACTGGGAGCCAATGGGAAGAGGCTAAAACAACAACATCATTCTTGTCAACATTAATTTGACACAGACACATTCTCTGTATTTTACAAGACATCTAGGTTCCTGTAGTATGTCTTGTGTCAACAGGTGTAGAGATATTTCACTGGTGTGAAAATTGAAACTTGAATTTGACCTCCTGGTGCCACTACAGGCAAGGTCAAGGGATTACTAAAGTAAATAGGATTCATCCTCTGCACACAATGGATTCCTGTATCAAATTTCATTACATTACATTATATTGCAGACCAAAGTGGCGACGTAAATATGTGAACAGGTTAATTTTTCTATTGGGAAAAAAAAAGGATCTCGCAATTCTTAGCTCATTAAATTTATTTTATGACAGAGAGGGTGATAGGATTAATAAGACAGGAGAGGTATAGGTGAGAAAAAATGAATGAGGAAAACCCTTTTACTGCCAAAGAAACGGTAGAATGAAGAAGATTGTAAAGATGGGGATATTGTATGTGCAAAAACCAAACTTGGGTGAGAAGGGGTGTTACAGTGAGAGTAATCTATAAAAAGAAACTGAGGATAAGATAGGCTGTAAATAGAATTGACTGAAAAGAGGCTGGGTGCAGGTGCAGTGGTGCAGTGACAAAGAGCAGCATGTTCCCAAAAGCATCCGACTTTGCAGCTCCGGCAGCTTGTTAAGTGACTGCCATTGGACAATTTCATCTATTCCTAATATATTTTACTCTTACAATCCAGTCTACATGGGTTAAACAAGCAATTTGAATCATTATCAGACCGTTTATGCCTTTGTCAATCATGCATTCTTTTCCTTGTCCTCTTTACCTTATCACTCCAAACAGATCTCCCTTTGTGTATTTAACTTTTGCTTCTGTGACCAGGGACCTCAACATTACTGTTCTTCCTGAACCTAGTTATAAAACTTAATTTCACTAACAAAGACCACGCCAATATTTCGAGATTTCAAGATTTTGAAAGGTTTATTGAATTGTGTGGAAGTATGGCTGGGTTGAGGTAGGTTGGATGGATGGAGGGATGAAGGATGAAGGGGAGAGGGATGAGGGATGAAGGGGATGAGGGTTGAGGGCAGGAGGGTTGAAGCGATGGTCTGTTGGATGGAGTGAGTAAACGGAGTGTGTTGGCTGGCAACATGAAGACTGGAGTGAACCGGAGTGTCGAGACTCTGGGTGGGGGAGCCATCTCTTCTTGTCATCAAGGTATTTAGATCCCCAAAATAAATACTTCAGATGGTGAAATGCTCATGAGTGTTTCGGATGTCCTTCAGGTTGTTGCAGATGTAAGTGAGGTATGCAGGTGAAGACCACCGACCGAGGATTTTGACGATGTGGTCTGGAACGATCAGAAAAGGATTTGGCGAAAATGATGGTGGAACCAGAATCGTGTTGCTACTTTACCAGTTTCTGAGATGACGTTTTCTCAGTTTTCTCTGAGGAGAGGGGAAGGGTTAGGGTTAGGGTCCGCTCTGGACAACAAGGCTCCTCTGCCTGCAGGATGGATGAGGGAGATGGCGTGATCGATGGTAGTATACTGCATTGATAAGTCAGGGCTGGGAATGAGGCTGTTGATGCTTGGGGTGGAGCTATGGGGGGAAGAGAGGTCTATAATGAGTCTCTTTTTTCCTGAATTTTGTAGCTATGCCAATTAGACTGACTCTGAAGATGGGGAAGGTGGAACTGGAAAAAGGACCTATCATGAATCCGTCTTTAACTTCTTTGACCAAGAGTTTGTCAACGGTGTCGGGCTCAGAAGTGGCTGATCTCAAATTATGGCAAATGTAGGAGGAATCGGGCGTAACCTGCAAACCTGGATGGAAACCGTGTGTGAAACCTTGTATGAGGAAGTGTTGATTTTAATTGGGGTGTTGAGATACTCACATAAACCTTGCATAGTAAGATTATGAAGACAAGTATGTATGGCATGGGCTCCGCCACAGAAGGAACAGGTGTAGAGACACAGACAGCTTGAAGAGTTGCATCCTAGGTCGTTGAAGTTGAGCCCAATGGGTGGGATGGAGGAGACTCTGAAACTTCAGGAGTTGGCTAATGCTCCTCCTTCCCACCCCATGCAAAAATTACTGGGCTGTAACCTTCTCCTTACGGCTAACAAAAATCAAATGTTTGGGGCTGGTTGATGGTAAATGGTCTGTATTTGTACAGCACCTTTCTAGTCATTTCAACTACTCAAAGCGCTATTACATTACATCCTCATCCACACATCAGTGGAGACTATTCTTTCATACACACGAACACACTGAAGGAGTTGGGGTTCAGCATCTTGCACAAGGACATGCTAACGCATAAGAGCCGGGGATCGAACCTCCGACCTTCTGATCGATGGCCGATCCACTCTACCTCTGAGCCACAGCCGCCCCTTAAGATGATGAAGATGATGATGACGATGATGAGGTTTTCTTATCCAAATTCTCTGCAGGATAATTCAAAATATACTGAATTAGTGATAAATGTTAACAATGGTAGTTGTAAGATGAGGAAACAATCCGTGAAGGGCTCTAGCTCTCCAACTTCTGCTTGTGGGGAGTGTTTCTCCTGGTAGGCCAAACAGGGAAATCAGATATCCCTTATTCTCAGTCCCTCCCTCATCCCTGACCTGTCAGTGGAAGCTGAGCTGTGCTGTTTGCCTTTTTGCTACTCTGCTCTCTTGTAACAGCACAAACTTAGAGGACAAACAAAATGCTTGCTCCTGTGGCCACTGGCAAACCACTACTATTTACTCAGCACAAAGCATGTGGTGGCTGTGGTACTCCAAAGAAACTGTCGGATCAGTGAATTATTCCCGGGCACATCTCCTTTTTCGGGGATGCGTTCTGCTGTTCAACATGACAGGATCAGAGTATCTGCATTTATTTGAACTTTACGTCTCAAAAAGACTCACAGAATTAAACAAAGGGTATCAAATGTATAGCTATTTGGTGAATTCTCCCTGTCTGGTGTCTCTGTCCCTGGGTATGAGAAGAACTATTATATTTTGTCTGCCTTTACAAAAATAAACACACACATAACCACTGATTGCAGCTTATTGAGAGCAGGTCTTCTATTATGTGAAACCTCAAAAAAGCATGGCCCTCTGATTATGGGGACAGCAATCCATGCTGGCATGTTGACAAAGAAAGTTGCTCCCTTCGCATATGGCCAAGAGTGGCTCGCATTACCAATTGTGCTGACCAATTAAGAGTGAACATAAAAGGCCTGTCAGAACGGGATTTGTCTTCATGTAGGCGTTTGTGTGTTTGTATGGTCTGATTAATTACTCCTGATGCAGCCGTTTTAATGCTGCTTTTTATCCGGTTTTATCTTTGTGTTGAATAGTAATGAGGAAGTGTGGGTCTGTCAATCAGGCCAGCCACCATTCCAGAGGAATTCTTTTGTTGGAGATGTTCTTGAGAGGCTAGAGATACCTTGTACTTACTCTGAAAAATAACACGAGAACAAGCAGATACAAAAACCACTGACTTGCACATACATAATTTCAAATGATGATTGTAATTTATCGCATGGCCAGCCTGCCAACAAAGCCTCTGAAGAGTGGCCAAAATGCACCTGGTTGAACAGCACGTCAAAATATTACTCTGTATCCTCTATACATGTTGTGAGAAAATGCTGTATGTACTAAGGAACCTCTAAATCACCAGGAGGTCATCTTTATTTTATCCTGTTTTCCATCTTCGCTGGTTCCCTATTTGTTCCTTTCCTCCCAAGTACATGTTCTCATTATTCACATTGCCAAAGGGATGTGTAAATGTGTCTCCACTTTAAAACATAAAAAGAGAGGCCCAGGCAGCCTGCCAAGGATGCATGCAGACAATGACTTCAGATAAATGTGTGGGATGAACTTAAAGACAGGGATAGGGAGGGGTTCTGGGCAGAAACAGATGACCACAGGTGGTATATGACAAAAAGGGAGTTTTTAGAAGTTGAAGATATTTTCCTCATTTAGTTGTAGTGCACATTTACCTTAAATCCCAGTTGTATTTATCATCTGTGATACGCCTGTGATGCTTCTGAACTGTGATGTTTGTTAGTCATCGATGTCTTAGGTCACCTGTATGATGTATCAGCCTTGAGTTTAAAATGAGCCCAACTGTGTGTTGTCCCTATCCAGACAAAACAACACATGAATTAAATGGTGCTCTTAAGAAGCTTGATGAGCCTGGGCCATTAGGAAGCACCTGCTAAGCAATCTTTAGATATCAGGCATTTTACAGGGCATAATATGGGTCTCACTTTAACACAAGTCTACATAATGAAAACCATCCTCTGTCTTATCGCACCCAAAGTTAACTGAATTGAACTAATTGTTTAACATAGGCTAAATGGGGTTCAATCAGCTAACTCACCTGGAATAGATTATGTGACTTTAGGATAAGTACAGCAATGATACTTGGGGCCTAGTTTCTGACCTCGATGGCTGAACACCAAGCAGTGAGTGGGGAGTGATGCTAATAACTATAGAACACATTCACAGCCTACAAGGGGTTACTGGGGTGGAAGTTGGACTTTTGAAATGCCTTATGAACAGTGGCACAGCATCCCATGTGAGAGTAGCAGCAGATTTAGAGTTTACTGTTTGAATTAGCTCATTGGCCTAGCTTCATCAATGGACATAAAAACTGGCAAAGACACTGTATTGTATTATAATTGAGTAAGTTCAGGTAGCAACCGTACAATTTCTGAGTCAGGAAAGGAGGCTGCTGTTGTCCCCCAAGTTCGAGCACCTGTGGTAAGCCTACTATCAGGAATCTTCAGGTTTTGCTTAGAGTTGAGGACAGGGCTTCTGGAATGCTGCATACAGTCATTGGGGCTACAAGCTGATGATGAGTAAATACTTCCAAAGTATGCTTTGCTGCTGAAAACAACACTGTTAGGGCTTTTTCCGGTTCCCAAATCTAATTTTGAACCATCCAGCGCGTTCAAACTGAAATAAAATTGGTTCAGCTGGAACCAAAAAATAGTTGGTTCTTCCTCGCGAACCGTGACATCATCAGTGGGCGTGTCAACTAACAGCTTGCAGATAATCCATGTGTTTCGCCATTTTGCCGGTGTTGTGTTTACTTCCGTCTGAGTAACGCGGAGTAACGTCCTCCCACTTTGGTTCCGCTTAAACTGGTTCGCCAGGAAGCACTAAGGTTCTGAGACTCCAGAACGGAGCCAGAACAAGAACCATGTCTGTCTGAAAGCACTGTATGAGAGCAGTGACAGTGAAACAAAACAGTAAGGTTATGGACCACACAGAGAAACAATGAGCTGAAACTCACTACTCACTCAGTAATTCTCCTTGGCTCAACACTACACTCAAGACACCTTTAACCAACAGAGGGCAATGTAATAAGTTGCTTTAAAGGTGTTACATTGCAACTGGAGAAAAGGAAACAAGGGATTCTCCACTCTGCAGCTTAGCACCAAGAAATTGAAATATTATCCCTTATTATATGTTGGCACATTTTGTTTTCCTTAACATAAATATGGGCTAATGCATTCATACCTGATGAAGTTTTTTTTTTTAATTTCTGGTTGTCCTTGCATTTTTAGTAGAAAAGTGTCAGATTTTAAGTGTAATTCAGCACTTTCCCAACATATTTATTCTAGTACAAGTTGTTTCTGTGATAACCTTCAAAAATCTCTCTCGGTCAGAGCTTTGAAAACTGTGTCTCCCAGGTGTGAATATATCTGTGTAAATGTGAAGTAGTGCCACGCTGCAAAAGAGCATGCAAGCTCAGCAAACCCCTTCCCATGCATAAATAAAGGTTGAATTACTTAATATAACCTGGGCTATTATTTCCAGCTCCTCTGAGACCAATTCATCTCATAGTGAAGTTTGTCCTGTGTGGTTATGTAACTAATCCTTGATAAGTTCTTTAAGAGAAAAGCAGTTTACGAATATCAGCTCTGCTGCTGGTGAGGTTATGAGCATACATTATAAATATAACATTACTCAAACTATCCTGACTTATTTTTAAATAAATGTATGTTTGTCAGTTATTATTGGCCCTGCAGCAGTCAAATTGAAGGGCACCTTGGTAAGGTGTATTTGCAAGAAACGTCCTCTGTAGTGCATGCAGTACCTGCCGAAACTTTAATTTTTCCGTCAACCTCTCTACCTCAAGCAATAATAAACAATACCCAAACTAAAAGCCTAGTGAAGTACTTTTAAAAAAGTACTTTGTTTTGGGCTTCATGATCATTCACAGGAGAGCACAGACACATGAAATGAATCGTCATGGTACAGCGGAAGACTGTTAAATCACAGAAGACCCTGTCGTCAGGAGAATCTGAGAAATACATTAGGCTTACTGTATGACATCTATTTCATGACAACTTACATCCAATGAGATAAACCCATGCAGTGTTCACATAGAGATGTAATAGCCGTGACGAAGTAGCTATCAGCATAGTTAAGAGCTTCAACAAACACGTGCCATACTGTGATTTCACATGGAACCTTTCACTAAGTCAACATTTTCCATGCCAGTGAATGCCTCTCCCTGTGGCATTGAAATGAGTTTTGGGTGTGTCTTGCAATATAAACACTGACTAACATAAGTGATCAACATATTTTATGCCTTGCATTTGCAGTTAATTGGATACCAGACATAGCTGCTAACTTAGACATGATCCAAACAAAGTTATTTGTTACTGTCCTGGCAGCTTCATACGATACCTACCACACATGCCTGAACTTGTCACTCCAAGGACAAAGCAGTTCTGTGAAAAGAAAAACTTTAATTAAAATTGCATTAGTTGCAGTGGAGATGGTAGACAAGAGCAATATTTTCCATCCAAGTGGCTAAACGAGTGTAACAAATGTGTGGAGTGCAATTAAAATGCCACTCACACAATTTAATTGGTTCTAATTATTGTTGTGTGTCATGAGGTCAGAGAGGTTTTTTTTTTTTTTTCAGGAGTAGGCAGCTCTCTTTCTCACAAGTTTTCTGCTTTAGGATGTGTTTATTAAATTATTAAGGGTACATGAAAGAAAGAAAGATAAAGAAAGAAAGGAGGTTAGAGAAATTCATGTTTTTCACCCTTGTGCTGTGCAGATACAAAATCAAAATCAGGTCTCAGACATTCAGTGTTGCCCAACTCAGATATGAATATGATGCAGTTTGACTGATGGCTCACTGGTTTGTTATTCACTTGATCAGTACTGCTCAGATTGTCCACTTCTAGCTACAGTTGTCCTGAATTAGTTTTGTGATAAGATCCTCCACCAGAATACATATTATTTTGTATTTCATTTCCCTACTGCATATTTTAAAAAGGTGTATCAGAATCAGTATTAAACAAAATGAATCCATATCAATATCAGTTTCAATATCTTATTGAAAATGGGTATCATAGTAATAAAATCATTATTTAAAATCATTTGAAGCAATTTAAAGCCCAATATTTAAGTTTTTGGCCTTGTTTGCGCTGTACTGTACCTGCAACTAAGCCCCCCTCCTACCTGTGGCGAGTCCTGTGGCAGGAACAAGAGCCCCTGTGCTTCTTAAACAGCTCGGTGATGTTAACTCATGGAGGCATTCTCTATTTTTCCGTGCTGAGCCTATGTCCACTTCCTTGGGTGTTCCCTGTGCTTGCACATTACCACCAACAATAATCCAGTCAAGCACCTGCTAATGCACCACTGGGAGAAGACAAGAAACATTCCCCAAAATTTCACAACACAAACTAGCTGCCTTCATGAACAGGACAAATATCTGTGCTCCCTGCATTTTCTGTGTAATCAATCAACTTCACATCTCTCTTCCCAGCCCCCTGTCCCAGCTCCTATTTCCCTCTTGTTTCTACGGCTAACCAAAATACACGGGGAAAATATTACGGTTGGTGGCAATGTTGTGAAAATGTCACTCTGTAGGCTATAAATAAAGAAGTATGACTTTGACTTAGGCAGCCATTTTTCACTGGGATTTGTTTTGTTGTTTTGTGCTGAATCTTTAGCTTTTCTCTGACATCCACATTTTTGGACATTGTCCATAATCCTTCAGAAACACATTATATAATACATATATGTATACATAGTTATATACATCTTCATTCACTTTTTCTCTTTTACAAAGCCACATCTGATCACATACGCTTGTAGCCCACACCACCCCAGTCTGCTTCAATTTGTCTTTTACTTTCTGAGGCTATATACAGTGCTTTCCATCATAGCCTCAATCAATAGAACTTTTGACACACTAATAAAACAAAACGGGCCATTCTGGCGCCGTTCCTTTCCTCTGAAGTAGGAGTTCAAATGTTTAGGTGAGGATTATATATTGCCCTGTGACAGTGGGAGGGGGAGAGGCTGTTAAAAAAAGGTAGATTTTCACGTAAACAAAGGGACCTGATGATTTCATATCCTCTGGAAAGCCTTTGTACAAAAGAAATGTCCACCTTCTTGCCAGGATGATGGATTCATGTAAAGACTCCTTCATGTATGCACACTGGGACAAGGCATTCAAAGGAATTTGTTTGTAGGCCAAAGGCATATCGAGGTAGGACTTAGGCTGTTTGAAGAGCTTAGTATGGATCCTATAGTGGTATTACGGCATGTTTCAATGTCAGATGCAAACCTGACACACAGGGCTGTAAGATAATAGAGAAGTATTCTCACATTTGTAAACCAAACAGCCAGGAAGAAGTGAATGTGAAGTGTAACTGAAGCCCCAAACCAAAACTGGTTGTGCAGCAGGGGAAACACATGAAAACAGAATACAGAAGTTTAAACAATTTAATGCATAAATTATGAATATGAATAAAAGTGTAAAATCCTTCAATATTCAAGTCACCTGTTCCTCATAGAGTTAAGCTGAGAGGTGGCAAAGGAGATGCCAGAGTTTTTGCATATTCAGCTTTGGCTAATGGGACTCATGGGAAAGAGCAAGACAGTTAGATCTGAAACTCTGGATGCAGAAGATGGGAGCTATCACACAGTGATTTTGCTGACAAGTATGGCTCTATTAAGAATGTTTTTTTCTGTTTGATGGTAGAGAAGAAGAATACCAGCAGATAACGATTCAAAAAACAGCTTGATAAAACATTGACATCAGTAGCAGCCCAGGGGAGAGCCAGTTAATGTTGAGGACAGCCCAGAGTCCAGTAGATTTACTCTCACTCTGGCTTCTGGTAACAAGGAGGTCAAGGATCCAGCAGAGGGCTTATCTATGAAATTTAGAGGAGTGATTGTTGCTTCCTGCAGCCTGTAGTGGATTGGGAAGACTCCAGTCCTTACCACTTATTTTATTTATTTATTTTTATTTTACTTTATTATTGATAGGAAGACAGTCTTTGAAGATACACCATCTCTGAGTGGATGGTGCAGTGAACCTTGATCTGACTGACAGCTGTGTCAGCAAAGTGCTTGAGACAACACTTTGCAGTTAAATATAGCTTATTAGCCAAGAATTTATTTGTATTAGCTGTGGCTTTAAAGAATAATGACCCATATGGACCATATAGGACCTCATGCATAGAACAGCTTTAATTATTAGTTAGTTTTAGTATTAGTCCACTATTTCTGATCAGAAACAGAATATTTGAGTGTGAGATGTGGAACTATATAGGACTGTGGACCTTCACCCACAACTCCCTCTCACCTGCATTGTTAGCTCGGGAGGGGAGGACAGGGGAAATAGTAAAAATCACCTAAAAGTGCACGTTTGTTTCGGAATATGAATATTTGTTTGGTATCCTGTCCATTAAGCACAGGTAGAGTACAAGACTCTCTCTCAGTGGCTCTTGTGTTTGTTGCTTTAGCTACCACGTGGCTGTTACGCAGTGACACCACTGCATTATGGGCTGTATTTGTATAGCACCTTTCAAGCCTTTTCGACTACTGAAAACCACTTTTACACTATATTTACATTCACCCATCATTCATACAGGGAAGAGCCAGGGATCGAACTATCAGTCTTCCATCAACCTGTCCACCACAGACAACCATTGGCAATCCAATTGATGCACAAACAGAAACAAAACTGTAAAATATGAATGCCTCACTTTTTAAGACAGTAGAGATGATGTGAAGCATGGGGTAAATGAAGGAATTACATGGAAGAAAGCTTCACAGTGGATCTAAACCGGGGACTGAAATTACATGGTCAGTTATCTTAACCCCTATGCCACACCCACATTTTCCTTTTTAGGGTACTGTTTTTTTGTTTGATTTTTTTTCTTTTTTAAAAGAACATAGGGCATGCTATTTACAGATCATTTACTGTATGTTGTAGTAGACAACAACAAGTTGGACATAAAGGGGTAATGTTAATGCTTTTTGTTTTTTTTCCTATCTTTTAGTGTGTTATGTAGCTTTTTTTGTTCATGTGAAAGATCCGCAGTTATAAAGCCCAAAGTCCATGCCAGAAAAACTCCTGAACTGCCCGAAAATGTCTAATTTTAAGTCCAGCGTTTCTTTCCCTAGCATTATGACATCACTATGTAACAAAGCTTGCCTTGCAGTTTGGCACATGCTCAAACCAGAGCTGAATTCTCCTTGCCAGTTACCATTGTTTACCCTCACTACAGCAGGCTCTGGTAACACAAAGATGTCAGAGGGAAGATCAAAGCGTGCAAATTGTTCTTCTGTTGGTTGCAAGAACTCACACAACTCCATCCATCAGCTGAGGAAGTATTAACTTTGTGGATTTACTTTTACTTACACAGTAGAAATGTCCCCACAATGACAGGAAAACTCAATATGGGCATATGGGTGGAATATGGGCGTGGAAGTTGTATTTGTTGCATATTTTCTGTTGTTTTACTGTGTATTATTTACGTTACCCTTATGAACCGGGTGTTAGCAAGTTGCTAATGTGGCTGGCATTTACTGTAACATTAATTACCACAGAAACAGTTGGATGCTAGACTGGTAATGTTCTCATACGGAAGGACAATCAGGAACGTGCTTGTTACAGTTTTTTTCAGGTTTTTTTCTTGTAGAGTGTTACGCCGCAGCTTTGTTGGCATTGTCTCTCTGATTCTCACCCTGGTGTGTGTGTCTTGCTGCTGTAACGTTACTGTATGTAAATGTATTGATACATGAAAGTAACAATATACAGGTGCATCTAAAAAAAATTGAATATCGAGAAAAACTTAATTAAGTCAATTCAAAAAGTGAAACCCATATATTACTGTATATAGATTCATTACACACGAAATGGAATATGTCAAGCCTTTATTTGTTTTAATTGGTATTGTGATTGTGGTTTATAGCTAATGAAAAGCCCAAATTCAGTATCTCAGAAAATTAGAATATTGTGAAAGAATTCAATATTGTAGACTCACGGTGTCACACTCTAATCAGCTAATTAATTCAAAACACCTGCAAACGTTTCCTGAGCCATTAAAAGGTCTCTCAGTCTGGTTCAGTAGGCTGGGAAAAACTGCTGACTTGACAGTTGTCCAGAAGACAGCCATTGACACTCTCCACAAGGAGGGTAAGTCACAAAAGGCAATTGCTAAAGAAGCTGGCTGTTCACAGAGTGCTGTATCCAAGCACATTCACAGAAAGTTGAGTGGAAGGAAAAAGTGTGGTTGGAAAAGGTGCACAAGCAACAAGGACGACCGCAGCCTTGAGGAGATTGTCAAGCAAAGCCGATTCAAGAATTTGGGGGAGCTTCACAAGGAGTGAGGCTGGAGGCTGGAGTCAGTGCATCAAGAGCCACCATACACAGATGTATCCTGGACATGGGCTACAAATGTCACATTCCTCAGGTCAAGCCACTCCTGAACCAGAGACAACGTCAGAGGCGTCTTACCTGGGCCAAGGAGTAAAAGAACTGGACTGTTGCTCATTGGTCCCAAGTCCTCTTTTCAGATAAATCAAGGTCACAGAGTCTGGAGGAAGAGTGGACAGTGCACAGAATCCAAGTTGCTTGAAGTCCAGTGTGAAATTTCCACAGTCAGTGATCATTTGGGGAGCCATGTCATCTGCTGGTGTCGGTCCACTGTGTTTTATCAAGACCAAAGTCAATGCAGCCGTCTACCAGGAAATTTTAGAGCACTTCATGCTTCCATCAGCAGGATATGCCGATTTTCTTTTCGAGCAGGACTTGGCACCAGCCCACACTGCCAAAACTACCAAAACCTGGTTTATTGAGCATGGCATTACTGTGCTTGATCGGCCAGCAAACTCCACTGACCTGAACCCCATAGAGAATCAATGGGGTATTGTCAAGAAGAAAATGAGAGGCCCCAGACCCAACAATGCAGACGAGCTGAAGGCCGCTATCAAAGCAACCTGGGCTTCCACAACACCTCAGCAGTGCCACAGACTGATCGCCTCCATGCCATGCCGCATTGATGCAGTAATTCAAGCAAAAGGACCCCCGACCAAGTATTGATTGCATACATGAACATACTTTTCAGAAGGCCGACATTTCTGTATATATATATATATATATATATATATATGTATATATTTTATTGGTCTAATGTAATATTCTAATTTTCTGAGATATTGAATTTGGGGTTTTCTTTAGCTGTAAGCTAAACAAATAACGTCCTGAAATATTTCATTTTGTGTGTAATGAATCTATATAGTATATGGATTTCACTTTTTGAATTGAATTACAGAAATGAATTAACTTTTTCATGATATTCAAGTTTTTTGATATGCACCTGTATATTGTTTCTATTCTTGTACTTCCACTGTCTTAACTGTATTTTTTTTTTTTTCTCCTTCGGTCTGGTGTTACGTTGTAAATTTCCCCGTTGTGGGACCAATAAAGGAATATCTTATCTTATCTTGTCTTGTATTTCATCTGGCCTGGAAATGCCTTGGGATCCGTCAAGGGGAGCTGGAAAGCATTGCTTGGGAGCCACCGCAATCCGAGCCCAAATAAGTGGAAGAAAATGGATGGATGGATGCATAAATTAGCAGCATTCACCTGAGAAAAGTCAGAAAACTTTACTCTTGATTGTGGATGTTGATATTTCTCCCCAATTTCGGCTAACATGGCTCCCCACCTTGGGAAACGTGGCAGAGGTGATGTGGAACATGATGGGCGGTGCCCTCTCAGGCTTGTGCGAGCTGATCAATCAGAACAGATGGGGCTTTTTGATAGGGGGGCCTCAATGACACAGAAGCTGAAATGGAATGTTCAGAAAAAGTGTCCGACCATGTCCAGTATGAGAAAAATTTATTTTTTTTAGCATTAAACCATGTACAGTGGCTTGCAAAAGTATTCAGCCCCCTTGAACTTTTCCACATTCTGTCACGTTACGACCACAAACATAAATATATTTTATTGGAATTTTATGTGAAAGACCAACACAAAGTGGCACACAATTGTGAAGTAGAAAGAAAATTATACATGATTTTAAATTTTCTTTACAAATAAAAAAATGAAAATTACGGTGTGCAAAAGTATTCAGCCCCCCTGAGTCAATACTTTGTGGAACTGCCTTTTGCTGCAATTATAGCTGCAAGTCTTTTGGGGTATGTCTCTACCAGCTTTGCACATCGAGAGACTGAAATTTTTGCCCATTCTTCTTTGCAAAACAGCTCAAGCTCAGTCCGATTAGATGGCGAGCGTTTGTGAACGGCAGTTTTCAGATCTTGCCACAGATTCTTGATTGGATTTAGGTCTGGACTTTGACTGGGCCATTCTAACACAAGAATATGTTTTGTTTTAAACCATTCCATTGTAGCCCTGGCTTTATGTTTAGGGCCAAAAAGTTCAATTTTGGTCTCATCTGACCAGAGCACCTTCTTCCACATTTGCTGTGTCTCCCACATGGCTTCTGGCAAACTGCAAACGGGACTGCTTATGGTTTTCTTTTAACAATGGTTTTCTTCTTGCCATTCTTCCATAAAGGCCAGATTTGTGCAGTGCACGACTAATAGTTCTCCTGTGTTCCCCCACCTGAGCTGTGGATCTCTGCAGTTCGTCCAGAGTCACCATGGGCCTCTTGGCTGCATCTCTGATCAGTGCTCTCCTTGTTCGGCCTGTAAGTTTAGGTGGACGGCCGTGTCTTGGTAGGTTTGCAGTTGTGCCATACAATTTCCATTTCCGGATGATGGATTGAACAGTGCTCCGTGAGATGTTCAAAGCTTGGGAAATCTTTTTATAGCCTAACCCTGCTTTAAACTTCTCCACAACTTTATCCCTGACCTGTCTGGTGTGTTCCTTGGACATCATGATGCTGTTTGCTCCCCAATATTCTCTTAACAAACCTCTGAGGCTGTCAAAGAACAGCTGTATTTGTACTGAGATTAGAGTACACACAGGTGGACTCTATTTAGTCATTAGGTCAACATTCGATCATTCAGCAATCATCAGGCAACTTCTGAAGGCAGTTGGTTGCACTCAGAGAAAAGGGGGCTGAATACTTTTGCACACTGCACTTTTCAGTTTTTTATTTGTAAAAAAAAAAATGTAATCATGTATAATTTTCTTTCTACTTCACAATTGTGTGCCACTTTGTTTTGGTCTTTCACATAAAATTCCAATAAAATATATTTATGTTTGTGGTCGTAACGTGACAAAATGTAGAAAAGTCCAAGGGGGCTGAATACTTTTGCAAGCCACTGTACACCTATTCTAGTAGACACGTAAATATAAGTATGAGCCTGAAAAAGAGCATAATAGGACCTTTTTCAGGTCTGTGATCTATAACTCCTTTGCACTGAGTGTGTTTTTGTTAGTCATTCTATTCAACAGTAATCAGCCGTGGCAGTAATAACCCACCAGAAATAAATTGGAAATTATCAGCAATAGATGAGTCCATATCATTTTCCAATGGCTGTTATTCATGCCAATATAGACAAATTGAATCTCTAAATACCATATCATTATTTTTCACGCACCAGCCCGGTGCTTAGCTACTTTATCTTGGTTATCAGGCCCCTCCCGTATGCCCCATTTGATCCCAGCTGAGACCTAGGCACTGACGATACCAATTAGCCTTGGTGGCATTTCCCCAGACGTACTTTGATCCATCAGCCAACATTGTTCCAAAGCTGGCCCTCGCTAGTATCAGCCTGATTGGACAGGCAATTGGCAGATGTCTTGACTGGCTAGTACCGGGCTAACAGGAAGTCTGGGAGGAACAGGGTATATCACAAGCCAGTTGGTACAGTGTGCATGTATGTGAGGGAGATACGCTCTCATATAAAGAAGCCTGAATCTAGGATTAGAGCAATTTATGAATTATGCAAATACACTGAACTGAATAGACAGATTCTTGACAGAAATGGAAATGTCAGTATTTTTGTAGCTGTTAATATTTCAATAATGAAAAGCACAAATCTGCCAACTATGGTGAGAAAATGCCTGTTTAGCAATCTGTCCATCCATCCATACATACATTGATCATTATCCATCCATCGTTCATCCATCCACCCTTTTTCTTTCTTAATGCTTGATGTTATTTATTCCACCTCCAACAAATTATTTCTTCCATTCCCCTTCTGTCTGTCATTAACTGATGTCCATTCTCAGGCCTTTCTCAATGCATCCAGAATGCATCTGGTTTTTACTAGGAGTCCGCAGTGATTACAATCAAATATGTATGGCCCAGCTGGCTGGAGGCCTGTGCTCATAAACTTCGCCCACAACCTCCAAATGATGGCCTTTAAACTAGACCATAAACACAACAGTATCGCCTGTTGGTATAACCCTTGCAAACGCAAACAAATTACACACACATATGCATACATAAAAAACACTGGTCGGTGGTTGTTGAGGCAAAGGAAAGAATGCGTCAGTTGGAGCTTCATCCAGTTCTAACTTGAAATTACATTGGGGGAGTGGTTGAGAGGGCTCTCTTCTTGGATGGACTGTGTCAGGCAGATCAGGAGTTGATGACTTGGTACAAATCCCATGGTCTGAAAACACAGGTCTTAAAACTCCCGCAGGGAGTATTCATGGTCGTATCACCTTTCATGACACTTTAACAATGTAGGGATGCATATGTCTGGCTGGCAGATGAACAGGGAGTCTGCAGGGAAGGGCAGTTTGGACCAGACTCTTAACCCTTGACTTGTTGCAAGGAATCCAGTTAATCTTATACAAACCCTGAGTGTTCCATACATTTCAGGGCCCAGACCAGATAATCAAACAAGAGTAAGGTAGAGGAAGTGACTGAAGTATGTGTGTCAGTAAGTGAAGTAACAGTAAGTTCACTAAATTCACATTTTTGAGTTAGTAAAATACATGTACAGTCACTTAATCACATTATTGATTGATCCTTATTCCATTTTATAG
Source organism: Pempheris klunzingeri (assembly GCF_042242105.1). Taxonomy (NCBI): domain Eukaryota; kingdom Metazoa; phylum Chordata; class Actinopteri; order Acropomatiformes; family Pempheridae; genus Pempheris; species Pempheris klunzingeri. Next base: position 5,082,036 of record NC_092021.1, on the reverse strand, counting down.
TGTTAAATGCAGCAGAGCTTATTTTTTTAAATGTCCTACGCTCTATGCAGTGTCCTCTATAGACGCCACACACCACTCATTCACATTCGCTATTCTGACACTCTCCACCTCCAACCCTCACTAAAGTAAAGTTAAGCTAGCAGTTCAAACAGCTCTGACCCACTTGGTTGTCAGTAAAAGTGAAAGACTTTGAGAGTAATATTACTGTCAATGGTTCGAGATGCATGAGTGAAATGCAAGTCATTACTGGCCACTGCAGACGTTTCAATGAAAGTTAAATAATGGCTGTCACATGTAATGTGATGTAAGGAATTGAAACAGCTAAAATGCATTGGTTAGACAGCTAGAAAGATGGAACAACATTGGAGAAATGATCTGACAGAGATGTGGCAGAGGTGGCAGTGTCAGCAGGGGTACAGAGGAGAAGAGGGGAGGTGGGGCGTAAAATGTAATTTTTGAATTTGTGAAAATGGTGCGTTCAACTGTTCAAAAGCTGATTGTAACCCAATAACATTTAAAATGAGCTTCTCAGCTGTTTATATGCTAAACAATGGCAGCTACAGCAGGTATGGCTCACTGTCGGAAATGACCTCAATTTGCTCTCTAAAATTGATTTGTTTGTTTGTGTGTGTGTGTGTGTGTGTGTGTGTGTGTGTGTATACATACACACACACACACACACACACACGCATACATTCATACATACATACATACATACATACATACATACACACACACACACACACACATATATATGCATACATACAAACATACACATAAAATGTGATTATTAAATTGTGTTCTATAGAATGAGGATGTAAACTGCTGCTAGAAAAGAGGCGGCATCGCGAACAGACTGCAGAAGGAAGAGAAGAAGAGGGCATTCATAAATCAAAGTTGATGGAGGTGTGCAAGAAACACCCTCCTCACACACACACACAGCACACCACCCCACCCACACTGCTTCTTTCCCCTTATATTACTTTAATTGAAGTTGTTTAATAATTCTGAAACTATTTTGCCCTGAGCGTGCGCTACCCATAAATCCCCAGTTCTGTACACACGCTTAAGCTACACTTAACATTCCTCAATGCTACTTAATCTTTCATCTTCTCATCCATCCCTCTCTGCCCCCTGCCCAACCCCCACCCCACCCCACCACTCCGCCCTGTTTCTGTCTGTCTCTGCTCTTTTTTATCCCTCAAGTCAACCCCTTTCAATCCGTTTCCTTCTCTCTGTTTCTGTTTCCCACAATGTCTTTCTGCTTTATCTTTTTTTTTCTTTAACTATCAGTCTTGTCAGCCTGTCCTCAACCTGTTTATTTATCTTTGTCTCCTCAAGTAGTACATGCACAGGTAGGAGTTACTGTATGTAGAACAGGCCTTTTTTTTCTCTTTGAAAAAGGGAGAAACCTGAGTGGAGGAAAAGTGAGGTTTGCACCATCTCGTGTTAACCAGCAGGTATGCTGTGTGCAAGTGTGTGTTCGGTTCCCCTGTTGTTGACGCTGGCACGCTTCCGCCTGCTGTGTGTGTGGGAATTAACTGTGTCCAAAGGTGGCGGCAAATTATTTCCCTGGCCTTTCTCACTTCAGTAAATGGCACAACTGTTATTTTCCACATGGTCTTCCGCTCAAACATGCACATGTCTGGAAAATAATGTTACATGAAAAAAATTGTACATCAAATTTGCAACATAATGCAAACCAGTTTTCATTGACTGAGAAAACATATTTTGAGTTGATGATTGGTGAGTCAATGGGGTTTGTTGCTAAAAGTAGCCTTTTTTTTTTGCAACTGAGTAGTTCACAAGTTTAGGGAAAAATGCAGAAAGTCAATACTGACTTCAAGCACAACAGATAATGGCAACTTTTCCAATTTTTAAACCAAAATTTAAATCTTTCCCTTACCTGACAGAAGCATTTTAGCAACCTCAATCTATCAACTTGTGCTTTGTGTATCAAACCATTCACCTTAACCTTTGATTGCCAGCAAACAAAACCCAGGAAGGAATTATATCTGCTCTGCCATTGGCAAAGCGAATTAGTACGCTGCAAAAAATCCTGCAAGTGATTTGTTATTCAATAAATAAAGGATACTTGATACTGATATATTAGTATTCTGTGCCACGGGGAATAAACCAAACAAATCAGAGTAATTTACTTAAGAAAATGTGATTTTTAGAACTAGGTTTGATAAAAATTACTTGATTAGATTGAGGTTTTTGCATTGTGGTAAATAAACATATCTAGTGTAAGGGGCGTTGTAGAGGATATACATTGTGCAGCCAAACATCCATTATTATAGTTCCTTGATTTTGAATCAGTTAGACTTACACGGAAACAAGCTAGTCTTCAGGGTTAACACACGTGATTGACTATTTGACTGTTCTATTCTTGATATATGTGCTCAGGACTCCTTGGAGACCAGTACTGACACTGAGTGGATTATCCTGGTGAAATAAAGACAAATGACATTGAAATGAGGCTTGGTCGTAATCGCACATGTCCATGTACACAGTGACAGACTCCCTTCTATCAGCCAGTAACAGTAAATCATGCATATTGTCCCATCCTCACGCTTGGAATGGACAGAAACACACACAATATGTGCAAATAAGCACACACAATCATGTCCAAGTATGCTTACATGCATACACATTCCTTACCACTCCTCACTGTTTTAAAAAGAGATTTAAAAAAATGTGAACAATGTATAATTACACTTTGAGAAGTAAATAAAGTGAAGCAAATAAAATGAAGAAAAATAAAAAATGAAGAAAATGAGCTGAAGCTTTAGCAGGTCTGTTGGCAGTACCTCAGGCCTAAGAGAGGTGCACGTGGAAGATGCAAGACAGGTCAGCTGGGAGAAATTTGGAGGGTCAGGTCCACATTTAAATTTCTATTTTGTTTTCACTGTTATTGTTTAATATTCTAGTGATATGTTATTGATTTGTTTCTCCCCTTCCCTCTTGATAGGGTGCTGAATAATTGCCAGTCTACTCCTTCTGTCTCCTAACCAGACTGTTAGGAGATTTTTGAGAATTGTTTTCAAATTTAAGAGAGAAATATTACAGACCATTTCTTGTCCTGAACTAGTTTGCCCACTAACCCCCAACCCCCATGGACTGGGCCAGAAGCTTACATAGAATTATACATAGCCATTAGAGACTTTTGAGCAAAAGCATCTTTTAACTTTATACATTTGACTGTTTTGTGGAATCCTAAAGCAACATCAGAAATAAGATTGATTTGAAGTCCAGGGTATACCCTGCCTCTCGCCCAGAGTCAGCTGTCAAGATATCTTTAATTATCTTCCTTTTTTTTTCTTGAAAAAAAAACAGTACACGGGTTTTGAGGGGGTTTACCCGTATCCACATTTGGGCGGCTGTGGCTCAGAGGTATAGTGGGTCGTCCATCAATCGGAAGGTTGGCGGTTCCTATGACTCAGCATGTCCAACCCCAACTTGCTCCTGAAGCATAGCTTCAGTGTGTGAATATGTGTGTGAAAGAATAATCAGTGTGTCAATGTGTGTGTTAAAGAATAATCTCCTCCAACTTAGATTCCTCCTGTATGATGAGTGAGTGGGTGAATGAGGATGTGATGTAAAAGCGCTTTGAGTAGTCGAAATAACTAGAAAGGCGCTGTACAAATACAGACCTTTTATCAAGTTCAGTGATAGTCTTGGCTCAAGTGAGTCGATTTTGAAGGTTCCTGTTGTATATAGTCATGGCCAGATGGTGATCAGCTGATGATGTAACCATGACTTGTATCTTTGGTGATGGAGAAACTCTCATCACATTCACATTCACCATATTTCTAATATTTACTTGTAAACTCTACAGTAATACACAATGTGCTAGTCTACATCAATAAAATCAGTCCTGTTTTTTCTGTGGACGGCGGAGGACAGTTGTTGTTGACTAGTGTACTGCTGCTCCAATGACAGCCTCAGTATGCAAACAAGACCTTTAGCCCACACACTGACCTAACCAACCAAAACCCCACTTCCTCCTTGCTCCAAAATAGGCACTATAAATAGACAATGTGTCTGTCTTATTTTGGAAAGAAAACTGGGACCACACCTATCCCTTTTCCTCCTGATGCAATAAGGCGAGAAGTTTCTTCTATGTGAAGAAAGTGGGCTGGAAAAATAGTTTTGTGCATTGTGTGTGTGTGTGTGTGCATGTGTCTATAAACTAGTAAGAAAAAAGAGGAAGAAAGGATCAAACTGCAAGCCTTCCCCTGCAGTCGATGATCAGTCAGTCAGACTGTCTTGACTCTAAGTGCCCAGTGTTGCTGACATCTGTTAAAAAAAGCTTCACCTTGCCCCAAACTGTGAGGAAAAGCACCTGGACTTAGCGTGCCATTTATCTTAAATGTGTGGGGCATGCGTCAGGCCTTCACCTATGGAGGAAAGTGTCAAGAATTGATGAATAAGTCACAGTCCTCTTACTTGAAGCCCTACTCCTACACCTCTGTGTGGAGCAGTGCATTTAGTTCACACCTTGAACTAAATATACGCCACTATTCTACTCTCAATTTAGAGAGATGAAAAAAAGAAAAATGGACGTGCGATTCTTGATAGTGCTATGAACTGTGGCTCTCTTGCTGTGCTGAAGTATTCATCCATCAGAAATGGAAGGAAAATGGCTCCTCCATTCAAAGCCTGAACCCAAAGATCTTTGTCTGTATTTTTCACACTTTTGCTTTAAGTATTCCATTAAGAATTTTTCACTTCTTATCCGCAACCAGCCTTTTCGTCTTTCTCCCTCCTGAGCCCTATCATTACACAGTTCCAGATACTGCTCACAAAGTGCTTGCACAGCTGGATACCAGAGAAAGGGCAGCACAGATGGACTGTAATAATCCCATCTGAGAGACCTCAGTCAGAATCAAAATTTGTAATTCCCATTAAAAAAAAATAAAAAGAAAAAAGAAAAGCTGATATCATAATAATAGTTCAAATTTGATTTTAAAATGGAAGTGGCTAACAGTAAAGTTTTAAAACTTCTAAAGAACTAAGGGTTGGTGCAGAATTGAAGTTTTCTTGGAGTGTGGTCCAGATATGTGGAGACATAAAAACTCACTGCAGCTTTCGTTTCGTTTTGACTCTGAGGAGACTATCTGAGAGATCTGAGTGTTTCATAGTGTAGCAGCAGATGATGAAGACATTGCGGCCCTAAACCATTCAGTGCTTTATAAACCAACTGTCGTATTTTACTGGCTGAGTAAAGAACTGACACAGGAGTGATGTGATCCTGTTTCTTACTGAATGAGCTGCAGCTATCTAATTAGCCCCTTTTCCACCGTAGGAACTTTTGTCATTTACCCGGGATTTTGAAAAACCTCGGTGCATTTCCACCGAAATTACCCGGGGAAAAAACTTTCCCTCAACCCCAAACTGTCCCTGAAAAGAGTACCTAGTAGGGGGATAGGAATTTTCAGATTCCTCAGAATTCTTTAGGGGCGGGGCTGTGTGCTGAAGAATGCTGATTGGTGGAACACACTTGCAGCGTTCCGCACTTCCGTTCACCCGCCATGTTTAAACCAGTGTGGCTGCAAACTTGTTTATTTCATCAAGCTTCACTTCGTTTGTGTTCTGATCATTTGGAAAATGGAGCAAAAGAAGAGAAGCTACGAGAAGTGGACGGATGACAAGGTCCAGGCTCTTTTGAGCGAGGAAGAAATTCAGCGGGACTTCAGAGTCGGCGACTCGAAACAACCGAGTCTATGGAAGAATAACCGAGAGGCTGGCGGAGCTAAATGTAGGGCGCACGCCGCAACAAATTTGTGAAAAGTTGAAGAAACATAAGCAGGATTATAAGAAGCTGAAGGGCTCCCCCATAAGGCATCAGCCTGATTTGAATAAATGTTCTGGAACTTTGAGGTGCGGTGGAAACGCAAACCACACAGATTACCTGGAATTATTTTACCAAGGTAATTTCCTGGAAATGTTGGTGGAAAAGGGGCTATAGATTTTCTAAAGGCACTTGTAAACACACAATTACAGCTGTTAAGTCTTCTTAAAAAAAAAAATACGGATAATTTTTTTAGATATAAATCCTTTAATTCTCGTTACATTTTAAAATGAAGGTATTGGGTTTGTGGATTTTACTATTATGTGAATACTGACTTTTAACTATTCTGCTTGGGACGCAATATGAATGTTGAGAAAATATATACATCATATTGTAAGCATAGAAAGCATTAGTTACAACTTACAAAACTGTGACATATAGGAAAAGTAAAAAGGAAACAAAGGAAAAGCAATGCAAAAGTTCAGGTTACATTTTTGTGCGAAAAACCTAGCTCAGTGAAGGAGGTGAAAAAGAAATTCAATTTGTAGCAGAGACAGAAGAAATAAAATAAAACATCTCCAAGAGGCAATAAAGACAGATGAGAGAAAAAAGGAACGAACAAAGAGGGGTGAGAAAATAGTATTACTGTACCATCTTCCTTATCTTGTAATCTATCTGAGCTTTTTAAGTGTTTTCTATTGTATCCCCTTCTTTCTGCACCTCCCTGTCTGGCTGTCAGTCAGCGGCCAGTGCACACAGTCCGTGTCAGCAAACCGTTGACAGCCACGATCCTGTATTCGCTTGTAACAGATGGAGAGAGTAGATAAAGCATTAGCACCCCCTCCATCACACACACACATACACACAAACACATTGACCTCTCAGCTCCCTGCAACCTCCCTCCCCCTACCTTAGAACCTATGCATATGGCTGCATTGGAACCACAACTAGTCAGAATGTTTTAAAGTATGCATGTTTATGTAGACGTTTCAGGTTTTGCTTCATTTGTCCTAGCGAGTTTTCACAGTAAAAAATAAGGTCTATGTACACACAGAGGCATCATGTACTTAATGGATTTCCCAAATTTGTATTTTCAGGGGAAACTAAAATTTGCTGAAAAACCCGAGAATAAAAAGTAGGGAGTCGGTAGGAGATTAGAAAGTTTTACCAAGAAAAAAAAAAAAAGAAAAACCTGAGCTGCTAAATTAAAATTAGCTGTAATTAAAAAATGAAGAGCTTGGTTTTGATTTTTGTTAGAATTGATGTGGGCAGTCTTTCATTATTAGACTTCAGTGAATAACTTGTTCTCAAAAATATTACAAATTAAAGTACATTCTATTAAAAACAGTCTACTGAGAAAATAGATATTTTCAGTCGTAAGACTATATCTTTTTATCTGAGCGCTAACATTCATCTGATGGTGAAGGTAATCCCAAATGTCTGAAGCACGGATGAACATCAAACTCAGCAAATGTCTGCATATTAATTATTTAAAGTGTAAGTTTTTGTCACTGTCCCCAGTAAATATTTACATTAAAAGATGAGATGAACTCCATCTATCCTTCCAGTCTGTGGAATCTGCAATTTCACTTTTAGCATCTTTTAGCTCAGTGTTTTGTTTTCAGTGGCCCATAACATTACCGTTTGACCACCACGGTCAGAGCTGTGAAAATCGGCAACAGTTTGCTAACAAGTTTACCATGTCACAACCTATACAGCTATGGCAAAGCAGGAGGCGCACCATATACAAGAAAAGTTAATCAAAGAAATGTATTAAACAAACTGATTAATTAAATCCATAAGAAACACATGAAGTGTGGAGGTCAGTAGAAGAGAGAGAGAGAGAAATTTAAGAAGAAGAGAGAATAGAGAGAGACTGTTATGGTGCTTTTCCAATAGCACCTACTCGGCTCGACTCGACTCGGTCTTTTTGGTTTTCCACTAGGCGATAGTACCTGGTACCAGGTACTATTTTAGTACCTACTCGGCCGGGGTTCCAAGCGAGCTGAGTCGAGCTGAAAATGTGATGTCATTAGACTGCAGGCCACTGATTGGCCAGGGAGTGACGCCACTGGATGAGTCATGAGAGCGACTCATTCACAAGAATCAAACCCGTCGTTTTTAAAACCCTGGAAACAGCGGCCGCGTGTTTTCATTATTTCTCTGAGCGAGGTAAGCGGCTACACGCAAACCAAACACTCCATGTCCTTAGTTGTGTTTGTTTGTGCCGCATACAAATTACAAATTGAGTTTCGGGCCACCTTGCTATGACGACCCCGCCCACTTTGAGGTGGTACACAACTGTAATGGAAAACCAACCGAGGCGAGTAGAGCTAAAACTGTGTAATAGCCAGACCTTTAAAGACTGGGGACAACAGTCCAGGCGCTGATGATTCCCTGCCCCACCCATCAGGTATGTGGGGAAAAAAAAAGGCAGTCACAACTGATTGGCAGGGTAGGGCGAGGGTTGTTATGGCCACAACAACTTTATAAGGCGAGTATGCGTCACTGCTGAATTTACAGGTTGTTCCGCTGTCCCCAAGCGACCTAAAATACATGTTATTGCTGGCATGTTGGTACAATGTTGCACACAAATGTCATATGTCATTATATTATATGATCATATCTCTATTTTCACGAAGATAACTTTAACATATAGGTTCTGAAGCCCCATCCCTCTTCCGTGTCAGTACCTAATCCTTTGCAGAACCATGACACTACATTAGTGTGTCATCAATATTCACGATGTGCTGTCCCTTATCTGATTGCTCCAGTGAGGCATTTCTTAAGCCTGTTACTGAGAGCTTGAAGATGCATAGGATGATACAGGCAATCACAAAACAAGCGCTCTGCATGCAACTTCACTTGAAGTGCTGATTACTTTCATTAAAACAGAGTAATTAGTACCTTAAGAGGAAAAGGCGGGTTCAGAGATGCGATCCCCAGGTGATTTTTAAGAATTATTTTAATCTCACCAGGGTTAGAATAAATTAAGAGATTTATAAGACCCCAACCCAGGGGACAAAGCTCTTGTAAAAGCACATGTAAAAGCAGCCAGAATACAAATACATCCACAACAGTATATGAAAATTAATTACACAACGATCTGCATTCTATATCATCTGCACACTACGTTCAGAGATAGTCGAACACTATAGCCCTACTAATCCAGTGGCTGGCGAGATTTGGGGTGAAGATTCAAGTGACATAATTTGAGACAATTTATCGATTCAATTTATCAGAGTACATTCTTCAGACTTTAGCCTTTTGCGGGGGTCCCTCTGTAGCAGCAAACAGCATTGGAATGACTGGAATTTGTGGAGTTTAAGTGTGAGGGTATAACAACCGCACTGTGGATTGGACAGTAGAGGTCAGCTGTTATCTAAATGGCTGATTAATGAGCCTATGATTGAGAAGCATGACGCACCCTGTGTACACCACCTCTCGCCCGAAGTTAGCTGGGATTGGCTCCAGCTCCCCCGCGACCCTGACGGATAAGCCGTACAGACAATGGATGGATTTTTCGTGAAGCCACTGATTATTTTGTCATTTGATTATGACACAGGTTAGCACATCATCATTTCCACCCGTTTCTGTCTCTCAAATATTGGATTTCGTCACTGTGATAGCATCACAACCATTCAAGATGCAGTCACAAAACCTTGCAGGTGTGTAGATGAGATGAGATGAGTTCAAAAAACAGGTGTGGTCAAGGCAAGGTCATTGGAAGTTGGTGGGTAGCGAGCAGGGAGGGAGGCTATTGGCCTCCTACTTTTACTGTTGTAACAACTAACAGCAACTACGACATGTTACATCTTACGCTCGGGAACCCAATTGATTGGAACATCAACGCTGCAAATGTTAATCAATTGGGTTGTTAACGCAGGAGGTGTGGTCGAGTAGAGCTCCGCATCCAAATCTGCCAATACACAGATATTAGATAGATACACATATTGGAAATGGTATCAATCCTGTTTGTGATTGTGATTTGTAATTTACATACTTATTCCACATTTTAGTCAGTTGTATCTAAATAGAGAGTGGGAGAGATACACAGACAAGCAGAAAAGGAGAGGTGGAGATGAGTCCCTTACAGTATATCTGGGCAATGAAAGGGTAATTAGGAGACACAGGAAGAGTCTACAAAGGCTGATGAGACGGTTGGTATACACAATAGTTTAGTAGTAGTAGTAATAGTAATTACCAAATTTAGAGATCATGATTTTTGGAGGTTTCATCAAAAACATTTTTGACATATTGAAAATAACTATAGCAGTTTATAGCTGTTTTGTGATTTGTTCCACTGCGCCACCTACTCACATCACTTGCGACTTGACGTGAGTGATGTTTTCCTAATGTATGAAATCAATATTTGTAAAAACCCTCTATTTGTGCTTCCAAAAACACATATTCAGATTCAGCTCCACCCAGAGTGGTTACATCTAAGATGGTCATGTACTGGAGCACAGTTGAATAAGGTAGTGTTTCAACATTACTACAATTTATAAAGGTTAAAGCATTGCAAGTGACAGTTAGTAGAAATACAACATATAGTAGCCATCAACGCTTGATCTACCCTTTTATTTTCCCAAGGCTCAGGTCGAACCAGAAAACCAGTGACCATGGAACATACTATACAATACAGCTACTGTTTATCAAGCCTGGTAGAACAGATATTCACTTAAAATGTAAACGAAAAAACAGTGACGCACTGAGCGAATGCCAGGTTTGTGTACTCTGAACAGAGAGGAATGCGAGCCAAAAAACTATGTTAACAGAGTCGAGTTTCACTTTCAATAAACACTGTGTACAAAAGTACTGCTCACCAATCTGGACACACACATGCTTGTGTACAATGTACAGACATGCCACACTGCGCTGAAACTGGTAAATGCACATCCTGAACACACATGGAGTAATGTGACCTTCCCCATGGCATGTTGGCTAGGTTGGTTTGTCATGTGACTTGGGCTTTGTGGCACGCATCCTATACAAACAGGCACGGAGATTTATGAGCAAATAAGTGTATGTGTTATGTGCAAGACACACACACATATGCGCTCACATACTGTATGCCAGCTTTCTCTGGGAGGGACAGTGTGACAGATTTGCCTTGTCGTCATTTCTGTCACAGTCACCTTCAGTGAGGGACTGCCAGATGCAGGAGGAGGAGGAGAGGAGTATGGTGGTTAGGAAAGAGAGCAAGAGAGAGGGGAGTTACTTAAAAAGCACAGAAAGGGGGGAGGAGGAATCTTATGTTTCATTCACAGGACCATTTGCAGCATTATTGAATTTATGTCATGGTACATTTCTCAACAGTTTACCTGAGGCTGTTACCTCTGGATGCACCGCAGGATGTATCCCATTCAAAAGCTCATATAGCTTCTGAGTGAATTTGTGAGTTGAAGGGAGATTTTGTGAGTCACAAATGAAAGGAGCTATAGTGAGAAGCTTGACTTTCTCATCCCTAGTTCATTGAGCTTGCTATCTGCCACTGGCTACTTTTGCCAAAGCAGGATGGGAATATTATCTCCCACTGATGTCAGTATTTTTGAGAAAGCATTAGCTACCTTCATGCTGTAAGCGTTTGTACTTTGAAATACTAAATATACACTGTTGCCCATAAAGTTGGAATAAAATGTTTTTTACCTCTTCTTATGAAATGATTGTGACAATGTGATTTATACTTGATAAATAAAGTGTATATCTTCTCAACTTTATTGATCAAACTCTTCCAAACATATCACAGTGAAACTTAAACCACATTTAACCTTTGCAAACTGTGTATTCAGGCTTTAACAAAATTGGGGGTATTGAACAATTATTCCAACTGTATGGGCATCAGTGTATATATTTTCTGTATCCAACTCCAACACCATTTGAAAATTCCACATGAAAGTTTTGTTCTAATTTTGCTTCCACTCAGGTTAAACTAATGCAAACCTAATACAAAAGTCATGCTATAAACGCTACCTTCAGAAAAGTTATAATGTTCAGACGATCACAGACATATAGTATTGGCTGAACCTTGCTGATTATAGTCAGACTGGTGTCACTTGTCCTATGTGTGCTGGATTTACTTATTATCATAACAGGAATGAGAAAGTAATGCAAACTCTGTAGAAGCTGCATATAGCCTGCAAAAGCCAGACTTTGTGAAGTTTGTTTTACATTGGCAGTGTGACACTTCTTGGGTTTTGTACTTGTACCAGGGTTATTAAAGTCGCTCAGCATAAACTGATGTTTGACTCATCCAGATGGTCAATCGTTTGCTGACCCTTGGACTTTATGCTAATTATCTTCTGTTTGTTTTAACAAAAAAACAATATCTTCAGCATCTGATTATGGAAGTTTACTCTTGACCTTAGGATTAGTATGTGTAATTGAAATAAAACTTTTTCAGAACTATCAATCACATGTCATTGTCCTTGTGATTGTCATTGTCGGCAAAAGGAGCTGGCTCAGGTGTCTGATGACCTATGAGTTCAGAATTTGTCTGATAAAAACACCAAATTTTCATTTCATTGTTTTATTTTGTACGGGGCACTTTGAATTCCCTTTTTATTTATTGCAATTTACTATAAGTTGCTTTACATTAAGTAATGTAATAGTAGTGGGAAAATTTCAACATTTTTGGAACTTCTCGCTGAGAGTCGGAAAAGAAGACTGATACCAATATCCGTACACTACACATGAAGCTACAGTCAGTACCTAGTTAGCCACTGGAAACTAGCCTGGCTCTATCCAAAGCAGTAACTTCTTGAAGTCTTGTCGTCACAGAGGTTGCCAGAAGCTATCCAGGAAAAGAGCCATCAGTGAGCACAATCCCAGACTCTCTGCACAATCCCAACATGTGCAACATTTACTTGTCAGCTGTAATTGTCTAGACAATTCTGGTAAAATCATTTAAGTTTGATACTGTGACCTTTAAGACTTTAGTCCAGTGGTGTAAAAATCCATAATAAGACTTCATGTGATGACACAGTCCGAAGGAAGGCTAGCTACTTTGAGTAGACTACTCAAAAATAACAAAAGCAATGTTAACTCATTCAATCATCTGCTAAGACTTGGACAGAGATAGGAGACATGTCAATTGAAGTCGTTGTAAGCGTCTTCTAAGACAGCAGCACTGTGTGCAGTTCTCATAGAAAACTGCTCAAGACTCAATAAAGAATGGGTAAAGATGGCAGTATTGATTACCATGTGTTTTTTCTAACATTGCCCTCGCCATCACTTTCTTTGCCTGTCCAATAGCAGCAGCTTAATCACAGCTTTCACTCGGGCACTCTGCAAGCAATGGCCACGTCTGCCAATACAGTACATAACCACAGTGGGCGGTTTAATGGAGTACGGGTCAAACTGGCCTCCAATTCAGTAGTGTGGCCTCCAAGTTTTTTTCTCTAGCGACCACACACAGATGGATGCACACATTTTGAGATTCACTTTCCAGTTCTCTTACTTTGCCCTCAAACTCTTTGGATGTGTTGCTTGTATAGTTGTAGCCCTTCCAGCCCTCCTCTATTGTGCACATTTGTATTGCATGACAAAATTTCAGACAAACGTTCAGGTTTATCCAAAACAAAGGCTGTAATATCACACCAAATATGTTCTTTTTGTTCTTTTCTTTTTTTTTTAGCCCTGCTGATTTTATTGTGTTTTTTATTAAAATTCAAAAGCACAAAAACCACATTGCTGCTTTTACTCTCCTACATCTGTATGTGAAGTACTAGGAGAATTATGCTATCAATTGTATTGATTGTCAATACTCTGACAGATGGAGAGAAAAAAAAACTCTGGTCTTTGTTTGGTTTGTTTAACTTTAAGTAGCTGCAAGGCTACATTATTGAAGTATGCTAGAATCCTGACCTACTAAAGGTCAAGATCCTACTAAAGGTTTGGTCCCCGGCTCCCCTAAGTGTCCTTGGGCAAGCTACTGAACACCAACTTGCTCCTGAAGCAGCATCAGTGTGTGAATGTGTGTGAAAGAACAGTCTCCTCCAACTTAGATTCCTCCCGTATGAATGATGTGTGAATGGGTGAATGAGGATGTAATGTAAAAACGCTTTGAGCAGTCAAAATGACTAAAAAGTTGCAACACAAATACACACCATTTATCATACCATCAGGCAGCCACCCCAGAGCCCTAAAAGCTTTGGGTTCACTACATGTTGGTTTGGGTTAGTTGTTTAGGTGAAAATATGCTTGAAAAATATATTTGTATATTTGTAACTGTGTCTGTGTGCGAGAAGGCCAGAAAGAAACAAAAATAACAGAGGGAGAAAACTGATAGACAATTGCAGGGTGACTCAACTACCTCAATTACCTCAGCCTTCTCTGTCATTCTCTCCATTTGTGAACACATTGTCAAACAGCATCATCCCAGAATGGCTGCAGAAAGACAGAAAGATTTATGTAAACAACATCTAACACACTGGTGCGCAATGACAATAACAATACTCTTCTGACAATAACAGAAGAGTAAAAACTAAACACGCTTACGAAAAAAGAAAAAGCAGGACTGACGCACATAATTCATACAGGGGGCCATGATGGAAGCGAGATACGACCAAAACAATGCACATTTGATTTTATTTGTTTTTTTTCCCCCTCTGCCGGTCCATCTCTTATCAATCTACTACTGTCTGTGCTAAATTACTCATTGTTCTATGTTTGACATAAGACGTCTGAGCACAGACAGACCACCAACCATCCATTCTGGAGCAGACAATAAACAACACAGGGCCCTGTTTGAACGTTCCGACAGTATTCTGGCAACACTCTGAGTCCTTATGAGTGGTAAAAGTGCTGTGTGAACAATCTGGGTGAGCTAGGCCAGCAGCCAAAGTAGATGACACCAACAGACATTACTGCGTGTGTGAGGAATAAAATGTGTCTGCTGCAAAACTGTTTTCTTTCACTAGCAGAAAGTAAAAACTTGATTAGATACAGAGGTGCCTATTACAGTCAGAGGTAATAATAGGGTGGAGTGACAGCATACATCACAGAACAAAAAATAGTCCTCCTGGCAGGCAGGGTGTGCGTGAATGTGTGTGTGTGTGGTGGGAAGGGAGTAGTTACTTGTGTTGTTTGGGTGCTTATTTAGTGCAGGAGACGGTAGCCAAGCATGCGCAACGATGGAGAGGTGAGCCAACAGACTAACAGACAGACAGGCAGGCAGAATAAGTGTCTGATGATCAGTCTATCTTCTGTCACCTCCACAGCGAGCGCAGTAAGTCTACATTCATTGTGGCTGCGCTATCTGAGAGAAAACCTCTCCATAGTGTGAAATTGAAGTGTCAAGGGAGATTGTGGAACAAAATGCTTATTTTTCGATAAATCGGGACTAGTTGTCACTGTCCATATAGAACAATGGACTGAAAAGGACCAGTTTATTGTGTCAAGCTTTCACTGTGAGAGTAGAACTAGACAGGTGTCTTGCACATGGTAGTGGCAATCTTCCAAAGTCATTTTAAGGAAAATAGACTGTCCAAAGCCCTCAGTATTTGAAACAGGCAGATACTTAGAGGCAGACAGTTGGGACAGTTGCAGTGAAACAGAAAAAGTTTTTGTGAAAGTCAGCACAATCACCAGGGACAGCCACGATGTCGCAGGAATTTGTTTCAACTTAGTACTAATGCAATCTCGTCTGTGAACTATCACCATCCTGAAACATCAGAGGTTATTAATAACTTTAGATTCATGCTTACATTAAAACATAGTACATAAATGTGGATATGATGAAAACACAATGAAATAACAATGAAAACAAGCAGAGCACAGTGCGCAGAATAAAGTTTATGTTGCATGTTTACTACTATGATTTCAATTGCTAGCTGTGGAGAAAATCACACCCACACTGTATTAACATGTGACGTGTATCTTGATACATTATCCGGATAATGACAGACTCGAGACCGCGGACAGATGTGGACTGATAAAATGAAGAGAGGTTAAATGTTGTGTAATGTAGCAGCTATAGTTTAAAAAATGAAAATAACATGCAGACACAAAAATAGATAATCCCATAGAAAGTCAGTTTGAAATTCTTGCTCAGGGACATGCAAAAAAAACGTTAATTCATAGATCAAATCTCGTAACTGTTTCACAAACCTCTGTGAGACTGGGTTGTCTAAAAACATCTCTGCCTGACTACTGCTTGAGGACGAGTCCGTGATAGTGATGAGAGGGTCTCTCTTAGCTTTAACTACTCTACCACATACCACAATAATTTGTAATGTAGCAGATACAGTACTATGAAACTAGATGACCTTGGGGATCCCTTGGTACCAACCATATCACCCAAGCGTATCACCAAGGAGACTAAACAACATTCCAAAGTTAGGCTAAATTTTGGTGAGGTAAAAACTACCATTGCCATTTTCAAATGGACATTCATTGACCTTTGAGGTCAGAGATGTGAAAACAAAATAGCTAAGACTAAGTCTGTAGTGTATGTATGCCACTTAGTTAGTGTGTTAGTGTATAGTTGAGGGCTATGTAGGTGACAATGATGACAATAAGCAAAAATACCAGTGTAGGCACTGGGGAAATATTTCTGTTCTATCAAATCACCTTTGCATACAGCATAGCTCAAAAAGTAAAAGATGTAAATAGTTCAAATCTTGTGTGTATTATATTTTGTTTGTGTACGTACATCCAGAACCATTTTGGATCAATACGTTTTGTGTCTTTATTTAGTCAGATGTGATGAAAAAAAAACATCTCATCATCTGATTTTTGTTTTTTCATTACTTTTCTCAATTATTATGGTTATTGACTTTTTTAGCTGCAGTTGTGTAAATTTTAGGGGATTTTAGGCATTTGAAGATTAAATTACATCACAATAAGCAAAAATACCAATGTAGGTATAGGTGGAGTTCAAAGTTAAAAAGCAAGGGCCATTGGTGGAGGCATGTTGTATTTCAGGTACTGGATAGATAAGGAAATAAGATCTAAGGCCTGTTAATGGACACAGATTTGTCTCTTGTACCTATTTATATGACTAAGAGGTCTCGTAAAATGACATTTTACTGAATGTGCAGTTCTCTCTGTTTCTACCAGGATCAGTGTCTGGTAGAGTCTGATGTCAGACCCTAATCATATTTGAAGGGGGCTCTCTTAAGCATAACAGTGAAACATGTTATAATTCACTGGGGGGCCCTACATGTTTCCATACTTCATCTGTCATGTGAGTATTATGTTAAGGCAGACTTGAGAAAATGTGAATGTTTCCTTAAAGGCTTTAGTGAAAAATTGTGTGATGGTCAACCTGCTGATTTGCCGTATAACCCCACACTGCCAACAGGATCTATTGTGCGCTTGTTGTGAAATCTTCATGGCATCATGACAGGCAGATAACATTGTGTTACACCACGTTTTGTGCCAGTTGAAATATTTGATTCATACACAGTAGCTGAAACACTGACAGCACTGCCTTTTGGTGATGATCTGCGGTGTCAGGTTCTGTTTGCAGTCACACATCAATGATCACAGAACATTGTGCAACACTTGCAAGTGGCCTACCTGCTATGTTTTGCAAATGTTATCCTACTTGCTCGCTAAGTGCATGTGGGATGCATTGTGGGTAGTCTGTTTGTGTGTACATATCATATATTCTTGAAGTGTGCACCTCTAGAGCTACAAACTTTGACAAACAGTATGACGCACAGCTGTGAAATGTGAAGTTGTGCCAGACCCTTTTAATGCAGGCTATTGTTAGCTCTAAGCTCCTGGCTCATTTGCTCTAAGACGCCTCTCACAGACATATCTGACCTGTGATCAGTTCAGGATGTTTCGTCAATCATGCAGCATTCAGGTATGCACACATTCACGTCTATCGACCGTGTTATGAGGACAATGTCAGCATGGAAGAAAAACAAAGTGTGGGAATAATACACTTACACAATATTGTCATTAATTATCTCAGTGACAACCCAGATGCATGCCATCGCTTATACTGCTCATGCCTTGTCAAAGCATATCAAAGGAGCATTGTACTGCACCACAATAGACACAATAGTTCTCTTTTCAGCACTGTCACATGGGGGCTGTAAACAGCAAGATTGGTTTTCGATTTAGGCCTACTGCGGTGCATGCTCAGGTGCAGCTGGGAGCAGAAACATATGGGCAACCTTGTCACTTGGTATTGTTGAAGTCACTGCCAAAGTGTGACTCAAACACAGCAGAGAACAATGAACTGCTAAAGCATTGAATGGAGGCAAGACCGTCAGTAACAGCTTAACATATAGCAAATCTCAAGATCTGATTTCAACATGCTGTTTACAGTAAGCCCCCATTTGCAAAGCTGGTTTAGATGCTAAAGGGAAGTGAGTGGGTGAAAATGAGATCATGGTTCATCCTCAACCCAATGAAAAATGTAATGCGATTTATCTAATCTGATTTGGACAGGCATTCATAAAATATTTTGATAACTATAGTTATAGGCACTAATAAATATTCATAATCCTTTATAAAAAATAATCACACATTATAAAAGCATATAATGAATTGTAAGGTCAAGTATCAATATCATAATACTTCATAACTGATCACTCATTGACATTGTTTTGTTCATAGTGTATTATACTCACCATACTTTTAGTACATTATAATAATTTTATAATGTTATAATGCTTTATACTGCAATCATAAGTTACTGTAAGTGGTCATTGGGTGCTATAAGTAAGTAAGTCAGTGTAAGTCTACGCTAGAGCAATAAACAAGTGATACATTTAAATGATTTGTTGTATTCGTTTAGGAAATGAATAGTCAAATAAGATGAGGCTGGAGACAGGAAACATCACAATAAACTTAAGAAGAAATATTCAGCCCAGTAACCTAGCATGACATGTTAAGAAGCACTGGATTCATTGTTATCTAAAGAATGTCCTTGCACTAGCTTATAAACTGAACCTGCGACAACCTTCAAAAGACAGAAATGTTAATACCAGATCATCCACCATCATTTTCAAAAGGTTAAAAGTAGACCAATCAATCCAAGAGGTGAGGACAAGAAGAATGCCAATTTCAAGATCATAGTGGTCAATGTCTAATTAAAATCTAACCTATGGTTGTATTTTTCTCTCTTAGGTGGTTCATTTATGTTAGTAGCAGACGTACCGGTATGCTGCACTTTAATTTTGAGAGCATGCATAATATGACTTATCTGATATTTACATTACTTACTAGTCATTTAAATCAATAATGTGTATTTTTCAAAATAGTGGTTAAGAAAATTAAAATAATAAATAAATATATTATATATAAATATAAATAATAAAGCCAACCATTCACTTTTGACTAATATCATGAGTCACACTCTGACCCCTCCATCTCCCTCTCACAGTCACACCAGCCTGCTGCTGCACAGTTTAATGCCAGTCTGTATATTAGAGTAGCATGATAGAATTCATGAAGTTCTGAATGGATTTTGGTGCTGGTGCCATCCAAGTTTTTCAGTGGTCCCATCTAGTCACTACTTCTATGAAAAAGTGCCACTGAATAGCTGAAACTATTTCTATTGAACTTGTAGCTTTAGATTTTACTTTTGTGTACACATTTGAACGAATTGACTCTTTAGTAGACCTTGTCAAAAATCAGAAGTCCTATCTCTGTTTAAGTCATCTACAATTGCAATATGACCACTGCTGTCCTTGTCATCCACCGTCAACACCACAGTTCATGCTCCTCATTCACTGGGATTCATTTTGAGAACTAAGTGTAAATATAATAGTTCAACAACACAACAATATTAATTGGTGTAATATATTTTTCTGAGTCAAAGGCACTGTTACATCCTCAGCCAACACCATCCCATGTGTGGGTCTATGTCTCTTCTAGTTAGTGGTAGTGTTGCTTGTTGTTATAAAGAAGCTGTGTGAAACCAGTATTTGTGTTTTCTGGTAATGAGGCCCTTGTAAAACCACCTGGGACTGTGCAAGGATTAGTTTTTATTGATTAAACTGATTGCACACACTCAGAATTCCTTTGTTTAGTCAAACTAGTTGCATGGGTGCTGTTTTGTATGTGTTTGGTTTTTGGATAAGTGATCGTAAGTTTTATTTTCACCTTTTGTTTTTTTTTTAGATCAGGTAAACTCTTGCTTTTGTAAGAGTTCTCTTTTGGTTGAATTTATTTGTTAATTTAAGCGGCACCCGCTGGCCTTGAGCACAGAAACTGTTTCTCACTTGAGGTGGAATTTTATTAACATTTATTTATCAAAAGGTCATTAAATATATATATATATAGACACATCATATGCCAAAACATACTTTTGACTCAGACTTGATTGTTTTTCACAATAGTAGTTTGTTCATACTTCATTTATGATCTGTGATGTTTAGTGTTGTCCCCAAAATGAATGGAAGTGAATGAGGAGTCTGACACCTGGGAGGAATGCTTGTGCTGACATAGTGGTCGTGTAATGTATCATCTACCTGTAGTTCAGGAATTTCATCACTTCTTTTAAAGTGTTATAGATTGGTTTTGAAGCAGATGATTTCAGTCCAATAGACAAAAACAGTCAGAGGGGCATAAAACAAGGAATTCATTTACGAATAGTCATTTTAACTAACAGGGAAGGAATCTTTTTGTATGTGACTGTTCGTGTTCTTTGATTTTCTCGAGAACTGCTCATCTTGTCGACTCCACATTTGGCTAGTGTGTGTATCACCTGTGGCTAATGGTATCTACTATATTTTTGCTTTTGTATTTTTGGTTTGATTTATCCCTTGTAGCCTCTAATATCTATTTCTATCAGACAGTTTAGTGCGTCTATCAATTGTAGCTAATAATATGCAATGTATGTCAGAAATGTTATAATATTTATCCCTTGAAGCTAATAGTACGTACTGTATTTCTGTCAGAAAGGTTATTGTATATATCACTGTGTTGTACTCTTGGGCACAAAAAAATGTTGGGGTTTGCACCATTTCTGGGGCACCGGAAACAATTAATTATTTATAAAATTGATTAATAATTATATTGATTAGTGGGACTTAGCATAAAGTCTACCTCGATTGGGGCACCACCTCATAAACAAGGAAAAAGATTTAACTGATTCACTTTCATAAAATACTACACCTCTGGAAGAATTTAGATGTTGACTGTTTAAAGTGCATTATCTTTTATCAACCAAATAATGTATTAAAATTTTTGCAATTTAGTGAAACATGCTGCACGCAATGGGGACGTCACGCCACAGGACTCGTCCTTAACGAGTGAAGAGAAAGAGCAGAAATCTGTTCAGCATCTGTGATTACTCAGGCCAACTGAGCTGTCTGCACGTTAGGCTCGCCGGCGGGGACGGCCTCCGCCAGACACAGGCTGTTATTCACTGCAGCCATCATTATTATCAGTATCAAAACCCTGTCGTGATTATGGACAGACACCCTGCAGACAAGCCATCTGTACTGCAGGTGGAAATCGATGGAGCTCTAGGTCTTCTGTTAGCTTTCCGTAATGTCCTCAAAGTTCCAGATGCTGTGAGAGTGGAGAGAGAGAAATAAAAACGGATGGTGGAGGAAGACAGAGAGAACAGAAAAATGAAGTGTGTTTAGAAGTTGGACACCTTGTATTAACTCACCTTTTATTACCTTCTTTAAAAGAGACAAATTTGTCCAGAGAGTGTCTCTGAGAAAGTACACAAGGAAGACATATAGTTGATAGCAAGCTACTGAGAGACAAGTATGTCCTGTGTAAAACTGATGTAGTTATTTCTGCTGTGCATCCAAGGTGAACAGTGCTTCAGTGAACAGTTAGAGTTATGAAATATAGTCATGATTGAAGTTATCAAGGTAGATCTGATATTTATTTCTCAAGGCTAATAAAGTATTAATATCTTATATTGAAGATGGCAAAAGGGTAACTTTTAGTCCCCTTGTTTAGCATTTAAAGGCAATATAGAATAGAGAAGCTGCTAAGAGTTGTTATATTACTGTGTTGTTAACAGGTAATAAATTTCACACCAGCTACCTTCCCAAGACAGGGTAAACGTTGGTTGTGGCAGATAGAAAAATGTAGGTAATCTGTTTCTGCTATGGCAGATAAATACGTAAATAAATATTGTTTAGGGTTAGGGGTTTTTTTTTCTTCATGGATTGGTCTTGAATTGCTAGCATGCTAACGTAGAAAGCTTGAATCCCTCCCCTTTATCAACAACTTCATTCAGATAAACTCCCTTAGCAAATAATATAATCATCTTTAACGCACTACTGCTCTGGAGGAATGTGAGAAAATATTTGACACAAATAACAAACTACACAAATCGGCAGTATTGGTGTGTTAGAATGGACTTCCAAAGGTTGCAGGCCTGTCAATATCTGACTCTGTAATTTGCCACTTTTTAGGGGTTGGGGTCCCTCCACATACAGGCTTCATTACCAGAGGTTGCCGGTAAACAGTTTACGCTGACTTCCTCCATTTCACATCTTCAACCATACTTTGGAAAATCTCTTTGATGCATACACCAAATCTCTGTTCTTGTATTCTTGTTCTGCTCTTGTATTGTAATTCTTGTATTTCTGGATAAAAACTGTTTCCTGCTGTGATAGTCCACTCCGCAGATCCCCACAGTCACCATGAGATCTACCTATCACAGATATTAGCTGTCCTTCCACTGGAAAAATTGACAAATTTTGCAAATTCTGGAAGCCTTTGCATGCCTTCTTACAGAACCTCTGATTTACATGTCCCTAGAAAGCATTGATTGATCTGTTTTTGGGGGCTTTTTATTCATTTATTTGTCGTCATAGTGTGGTACTATATGGGCATATACACGTGAATAACTTTTTTATATACTGCAGCATCTGGTGTTGTTTTGGGGGTGGGACTTTTTTTGTGTGTTACTGATGTTGTAAATTGTTGTTTGTATAAGATACATTTGAAAATCAATATTAAAAAATGGCAAAAAAGGATTACAAAATAGCCACCTGGATTATGCTCCAGTAGTCTCTTACTGTGCTGTGATATTTTGACATCAAGGTAGGCAATTGTCTCGTCAGTGCGAATAGGTGCCACAACTGTTTCTAAACCTTCCTCCAGATCTAATATCTAAATATCTATGATGTAATAGGTTGGACCTATTAGGACCTATTGTCCTCTTACATGAATCGTTGTGCAGTATGATGAGCAATCGATTTTCTTGTCACTCCACTCAAGGAAATCTGATGATTAGTGACATTCAAGACTGAAATAATTATTTGAGATAAGAAAAATCAAACATATTTCTAGTTGGGGGACAAAACCCTTAATTAACTTGTGCACTGTGTGTTGCAACCTGTGCTGACATCCCTCCAGCTCCAACTGTTTAAGTTTCCTTTGCAGATTTCACGTGTTTCTTGTATTTCTTTGGTTTGAGGCAAAAGAAAACGATTGAACCTCCTTTGATTGAATTGCTACTTTGTATTGAGCACTATAAAATCGACTAATAGAGAAGCTATTGACAAAACCAGGCAGTCTGTGGGCTCCTAAATTGTAAGCTACAGCACTTATGGACTGTTCCTTTCCCAAGCTTTCCAAGTGTACACAGTCTCTCATAGAGGGATACTGCTGGTTCACAAGCTACTATGTATCACTTCCTTGTGTTCTGTGGGTATTGATAAGACTATTTGACTATTTTTCTCCAGTACAACCAAGTAAATACTGCATAAACTGCTATACTATCTTTGGAAGGTCCTCTGAAGTGTCAATGTCACCAAATGTATCTGATAGAGTAACCAAATCAAAAAATCTTCTGCAGACATCAAAATACCTGCAGAAGTAAAGGGGTTATCATCAATAGGACAACCAAATGCATTAAACTGTGCAGTGAGTTTAACAACACCTGCCTTAAAATCCTTTTGGGGGGGGGGGGGGGGGGGGGGGGGGAGATTATGTTATTTAATTTCATTCATTTTTTATGCAACTAATATGCACCATATATGTTTGTCTGAAACGTCTTTCAAATGTGCAAGTTTTGTACATACTGTCTAAGATGTTGATTTACAACAGTAAAGTATTCCCTCTCATTTGAAAGTTCCTTATGTCCAAACGTCTGACATAAGAACGTAGTTAACTGAACATGTGCTATTCATAGCTTCATTGTGTTCAATATGTGTGACTTAAGAGGTTCATCCAACTTGTGAATGTACACGGACAATCTGCATATACAGTTTAATACTGGCATTTACGGCCAAGGTGCATATGTTTCAGTCTAAAATGTTTTAGGAACTCCTGCCTGGTAGATAATGACAAGTCACACACTTCATATGGCCACATTCACACATCTGTTAATGAAGAACAGTTTATCAGTAACTGGGTCATAAACAAGTGTTTTCTTTCAGCTGGATAGTTAAACATTAAAACACTTACAAATAGTCTGTTATGGATGTTTTGACAATTCATGCATTTGCAGAGGAAAAGTCAATTTAAATAACTTGAGTTGTGAATGTGTTATGTAAGGTAAGGGAAAATGCACAGCGAGCTTGTCATTATTGTAAAACAAACCCAGACAGGGTGATGCCTCCAGGATGATTCAAGTCCTGCATCATCCCCTCAGAGTATGTTTTGCAATAATGACTGCTGCTCACTGTACATTGTTACATAATAAATCTAAATCACAAATAATCTGAAACCAGTGTTGGATGCAGGATGAAATCAAAGGGAGGTGTTTAAGCTCCCTATTATTTCTCGTGGGGGTTACAGCCAGATATTACAGATACTACCACTACCACTAATACTACAAATAATAGTAATAACATGTAAGATTACACACCTATATTTATTATTGCTGTAATAAAATGCTGGCGGAGAGGTGGTGGCTGTTAATTGCAGAAAGTTACTGGACTGTTCATTTGCAATCACTAGGGTATTTAAAGTGTTTTTTATGCTGTTGATATGTGGTTGCTAGGTGAACCAGTGGGCATTTTCACTAAATTTTGGTGGTTTGTTTCTTCTTTTTAGAGGGTATAATGGCATAGCCTATATCAAACAATGAAAAGCTATGCTTGCATAAGCTATATTTATGCTTATGCTTTATTTTAATTCCCTGGCATACAGTTTGATGCGAGAGAGGATTTCAGTGGTCCCCAGAGGTCTGATGTGCAGGCCCCCGTGTAGTGTGGAGGTGCCCTGGCAATGACAAACCACTGTCCTGCTGTCTTGTAGGCGGCTGTGGCTCAGAGGTAGAGTTGTTCTTCTCTCAATCTGAAGGTCGCTGGTTCGATCCCTGGCTATGAGTCAGCATGTTGAAGTGTCCTTGGACAAGACACTGAACCCCAACTTGCTCCTGAAGCAGCTTCAGTGTGTGAATGTGTGTGAAAGAATAGTCTCCTCCAACTTAGATTCCTCCTGAATGAATGATGTAAGAATGGGTGAATGAACAATAAAAGCACTTTGAGTGGTCGAAATGACTAGAAAGGCACTATACAAATACAGACCATTTACCATTTGTTGGTAAGTTTAGGAGGACAAAGGCTAGGGCAGCACATTCTGAGAGAAAAGTAACATGATTCATGCTTGGCACTGCACAACAGGTGGTCCTCCAAAAGACTGGAGCTCAGGCAGCCTTCTGCAACTGTGAAAAAGTGCCAGTCATCTTGAGCTTCCACCCTCTCACAGAGAAGACGTGCTGCTGTGCCATGCACACACTCAACTGTATAATATAATATAGTTATAATCTCTTTGCACAAGTATCCACCTCTGCTTCATAGAGACCATGAACTGGAAATTCACCAAAATCTGTGTGATCGGGTGTTTGGTGATTCATGCAGGAATTAATGCATTGGGAGCTCCTCATCAGACCCCTGCACAGGGCTAGTGATGGTTGCAAGCGGCTGGATTTGAGTAGGAGCTCCTCTTGGCAGACCCCTGCATGACTGAGCAGCCATTTCTTGGGGCCACACGGCTCACCCCAACTGGGGAGGAGCCAAGAAACAGTGGGCTAAACATTGTCCATTGGAAAAATCCTGGATAGCAAACAGCACCTCTCTGGACATTCTACTCTGAGGTTGAAAACATGGAATATGAGAACACTATTGCTGATACTGAAAGACCTCAGCGAAGAACTGTAGGCTACTCATTGCAGTGGAACTTAACTGCTTAGACGCTGCTACACTGAGCGAAACTCAGCTCTTGGATGAAGGTTCCCTGTGCCGACTCTATCAAGCATCAAGGGATAAAGGAACACTTGTGCAAGGTATTAGATGAGGTCCTTCATTGAACACCAAAGACGGATAAGATCTTTTTGCTGAGCAATTTCAATGCCAGATTGGGGAGAGACAACAGAGTGGTGTTATTGGTATACATTGGTGGAAAGTTCTCATCTGTTAGCTCCAGACTTTAAGAGGCAGCATTACAATGCATAGGCCAGCCACAGCAGGACTGGTTCAATGTTAATACTGGCACAATAACTGCCACCCTTAAAAGACATGCAGACAGCACACATTGCCATATTTGACAACCCTTGGTTGCTCCAAAGCAGCACCTGGAACCATGTATCAGTGATTGACATAAACAATAGCGTTGTTTTTCCACTGGCAGAAGCCCTGACTGGCCATAATTTCCAGGTTCCCACCATTCCTGTTGCTTAGCAGGAAGAGAGTTGTGCTTGTCATAACACAGCATCACCAGGTCTCTCTCAATGGCTTTATAATGACTATGAAGAGGAATCCGTTTGTTTATCCTCATGGAAACAATGTCAGTCATTCTGTGACTATGACAAATGAGCAGAACTGAGCTTCTCATACCTCAGGCACAGTGTTTCCACCCTAAATTATTTTCATACCAACACAGAGTAAAGCACTAGGTGGACCTATGGTATTTTATTTTTCATAAACATATGCCACGTGTCTAAATTTTAAATGGTTTGTATTTGTATAGTGCCTTTCTAGTCATTTCAACCACTACATTTCAACATCATTAATTCAGACACATTCACACATTGAAGCTATGCTTCAGGAGCAAGTTGGGGTTCAGTGTTGCCCAAGAACACGTCGATATGCTGACTCAGAGGAGCCAGGGATCGAACCGCCGACCTTCCAATTGATCGATGAGAAACTCTACCTGTGAGCCACACTGGTAGAGCCTAGACCATCATCACATTAAACTCAAATTTCTTCATTTTCTTTTTTTGCCCTTTTTTAGTTCATCATGACACTTATCTCAGACTTCAACCTGTCTCTACGTCTACTCTCCCTGATGACTTGACATTTCTGTCCATCTGACAGATAAAATAGCCGCGCTCCTTCCCTTCTCTCCCTGCCTCCACAGCAAAACTGATATTATTCTGTTCTCTCTGCATTGTCAGGGGCAGTCTGTGTCATTGCTCCTTGATGTTTTGTGACTTTCCCTTATCCCCTTTCTTCTTCCTCTCTCCCCGAGTTTCAGCTAATCTGGCGCTGTATGCACACACACACAAACACAAACTGACATGTTCCGGCATAGCTTCCCTCCTGAATCCTGGCAGCAGATCCTATCCATGCGAGGCCATGACAGTATTGTTCTTGTAGACCACAAGAATAACTTACCCCATCCTGTGGCCCTGCAGCCTGCTCTTTTATAACCTTGTTTTCTGTTTTAGGTGAAATATTTTCACACCAGCTCTGAGCCGGGAAAGATAGAGACTCGCAGGGCGAGAGGTGACAAGCATTTCCAGCTCTCATGCAACTCAGGCCAGAGCTGTGCCCCAGCAGTGCAGATAACAGGCTGCCCATAGAAAAACAGGTAATCATTTAAATAGATATTCGATAGTGTATGAATGTGTGTCTGTGTGTGCAAATCAAAATATCAAAGGTGTATGCTATGCAAGCTTACACAGTGTCTTACACAAACAGGGTTATAGCAACAATTTGTCTTGCATTAGCTTGTAGTTGGTTGTGAGTTGGTCGCAGTGTCCAAAGCTTTTCAGCTACAAATATGTGTATGTGGTACACATATAAACATCCAGTAGTTGAGTTAAAATGTCATGTGTGCAGCTAATATATATTATATTATATATATATATATATATTTCTATTATCAGTAGATTTTGTAATAAAATAATAAAGTGAATACACATGTAATTTAAGGGTTAAGGTACCAGGATAAAGCAGTAGTAGTCATAACATTTGTGTAAACGGTCCAGATCATGTTCTCAATTGAGATACAATGTCTCCATGGTCGTCATGATGCTGATGGCTGCTGTGGTGTCCTCCCATCAGACTGATCACCTGAGCTTTATCAGGTCACTCAGTTAACTTGTAATATAATATTGGAGCATGCGTACAACTGCTGAGGGCTGCAACAGCTCCCTCTAGCTCTAAGTAATCTTAATATATCAGGCTACATACCTGCAACTTCTGATATAAGGCTGAAGATGCACTGCCAGCAGTTAGCCATGTTCAGAACAAAAGTTGGCTATAGCATACTCACTGAGGATTTCGAGGACAGCAGCACTTTCTGTCCACTTTCTTTCATCTCCACTCTGTCATGGTAAAATGTCAAATGTGGTCAAATGGGAGGACACGTTAGAGAGGCACTCCACCAGTTCTTCTTCCTTTTCTACAGCACAAGAGAACTGAGACTTGTTCACATTCTTGCGTCTCCTCGGAGTCCACTTAATATTTACTATCCATTTTGCTGCTTCCTGTTGCTGAAGTGAGAGCGCCTATTGTCTATTGACATTGTTCATATCATTGAACTGCATTATTTGCATGAGCCAAGACAATACATAATACACAATAATATTAAACAAGACATGACAGGAGTATACCAACTCTTGAAATTCGTCTGTGTCTGTGAAATCACTTGAAACATCGTTTGGTTTAAGGTCAGCATAACCTAGCTCTGGTGGTTTCACAAACACCAGCAGAACTGATGTGGAAACAGGGGAGGCCACAATGAGCTCCTTGGGTAGGGGGGCTTAAAGAGACAAGAGCTACAACGATGAACTAATAACTGTATAAAGAGCCAGTATAAGACAAATAAGATGTTTTTAAAGCTATGAATCATGCAAAGCAGCTCAAGTGGAGTCCCAGAATAAAAATAGAATGCTGGAAATGAGCAAGAAAATGTCCATTTTATAAGAACTTTACCAGAAGATAATAAATGTTGCATTTACAGCTTGGCTCACTGCCCCCAGTTGTCCAAATTGAGCTGGTGCAGTTTTACCTGCGAAATGTGAATTGTCTACATTCATGACCACAGGATATATATATATGTATGTCATGGCAGCAGCACACATGACATTTGTGTGTATGTGTATATATATATTGTAAGAAAAGGCAGCTAGGCTTTTGATAATTGTGTGAGTCCTCTCATCATGCATGTGTCTTACATTCACGTCCAAAATTTTCTTCATCTGTTCCTTTTGTCTTACGTCTAGACCACCATCACAGTAATGTACTCTTATCACCTTCCTCACAAAGCCAAAATGCTTAAGTGAATACACACAATTCATCTCACAGGTATGCTGCATACCTGCAACATCATTTTGACAGCGCATTCCTGCAGGTGCGTAATGGTTATGTCTGCAACTGGAGGGCATTGTTGACCATCTGTCTGAATCACTATCTGTTTATCTTTTAACAACAATCTTTCAACTATAGATGCTACCCGTCAATGGCAGGCGGTGATACTGAAAACCATATTCCATATTCCAGCAACAAAGACTAGACAGACAGATGGTATGTGGTAAATGGTCTGTATTTTGTATAGCACCTTTTTAGTCATTTCGATTACTTTATTTTACTGTCAGAGCAATCACAAGTTTGAGCACAGATCTTGATTTTAGTATAATTTATGTTCCTCAGTTGAAAATGGAGGATATCTGAGTAAAGAGAAAAAGTTTTTAAAAAAACTGAATAATTATTGGGATTAATTAATTATGATTAAGATATGGTAAACATGCTCATAATTGGTGAGTGCTAATTCAAATCATACCTTCGCTCAAACACAGATGCTTATCCAGCATTGTGCTGTTTTTACAATAGCAATTTGTTCTCATTTCCCTTTTGCATTTGTATTCCTTTGTCTACTTAATCAAATCTGAAAATCACTGCGATCTCATGGCATTTTCAGTATAATCACACATCAAAAAACAACTACATAAAAATAACCTCTAATAGGTATTATTTTTCTCATTAGCTAATGTTTTTGCCATATTATTCAAGCAGTTGTAGGGATGACTGCACCTCTGTAGGTCGCTCTGCTTCTTGTTACTCCCGGCTCAGTCCCAATAAATCACTAAGCAGACACTTTGAAAAACAGCAGGGTGATG
This sequence comes from Pempheris klunzingeri, assembly GCF_042242105.1. Classification (NCBI taxonomy): domain Eukaryota; kingdom Metazoa; phylum Chordata; class Actinopteri; order Acropomatiformes; family Pempheridae; genus Pempheris; species Pempheris klunzingeri. The sequence goes on along the minus strand of NC_092021.1, from coordinate 5,052,007 downwards.
CTGCTTGCCTGACTTGCCCAGATTAAAGGGGAGGAGGGAGGTCTTTTCATATGCAACTCAGTTAGCAGAGGGCACAAGAACAGAGCTTGACATCTAAATTACCCACAAAGCAGTGCCGATTAATCATTCATTCTTCTGCGAGCCCTGGCACGTACCTCTCGACACACAGTAAAGCCTTTCACATTCACACTCACACATAAACACAAGTATGAACATACTCAACACACTGGTGGTTAGAGAGTGTTCATATAGTCTGTGTTAATCGTTAAATGTTATGACTTCATTCAACAAGCACTAGCGGTGGCAAAGTTGTTATTCTGCTGTAGTTTCACTGTTGCATGAACGCAAAAGGTAACAGCCCTCTAATCATAAATATCTTAATCACTTTTTACACTGTTGTTTGACTTTGATCCAAGCATGTGTTTTGAAAAAACAGAAATCACTCATTCACTCATCACACATTTAGCTGGAATGTTTTTGATATCAGCTTGTACAGGAAAGCACACAAAGGTAAGGTAAGACTAAGACAAACACAGGCAGATGAAAAACACCCATATGGTTCAGTTATCTTTAGGAAGTCATTATATATTGTTTATATATGTATTGTTAGAATTATTTGCCCACCTATTTTATCATGTATGAGCACAAATACATTATATGCATGCACAACCCCACCCTTTCATTTAGTTTCTCTCCATTGCTAGCTGTTCCTGTAATTCTCAAATTTGAGACCCAGAACAGCTGGATTAATGCTTTATCTCACCCATTATCTAGCATTGGTTTAAACCTAGTCTCACCTTTGTGTCACTCCAATTGAATTATGAAAGTATGACACCATACTCTTTGTGGCTGCTGCCTAAGGTTGAAGGGCTGAAAACACCTACTGGTATTGACAGCTGATGAGATCTGCAGTTATAATGGTGAAATGTTTCTCCCCCAATGGTCACAAGATGCAACAAGTAGCCCTTTCACATTTGAAAACAATAAAAAAAATGTATTTACAAAATATATTTTTTGATTATATTTTTGATATGAGAAAAAAACTTGAAGAATACATATTAAGTGGTTGGCCTGGCACATGTATGTGTAGATAACTTCACCACCACTGATAAGAAGCACCACACAGTTCTTCTTATTGGAGCCATGCGGCACTGTCTCCATGCAGAGGATGAGTTTAATGTGTGATGGGGAGTAAAGGTAACAGCTATTGGTTGATAGAGCAGCCACCCAAGACTGCAAGACCAGGAAGACCAACCTGTGCACTGCCTGGATTGACGACAAGAGAGCCTACGACTCAGTGATGCACACGTGGCGATTGGAATGCCTGGAAATGTAGAACATCAACAGGACCCTAGGAGCCTTCATCAGGAACTCAATGGGGCTGTGGAAAATGACTCCGGAGGCCAACTCAAAGCCAATAAAACAAGTTACCATCAAGTGCGGCATATATCAAGGCAACGCACTATCCCCACTGCTGTTCTGCATGAACCCCCTCAGTCAGATCATCTCAAAGAGTGGCTACGGATACCTGTTCCAAAGTGAAGCAACAATCAGTCGCCTCCTCTACATGGATGACATCAAGCTGTATGCCAGGAATGAGCAAGACACCAACTCACTGATCCACATCAGCAAAATCTACAGCAACAACATCAGAATGTCATTCAGGGTAGACAAATGTGGTTGGATGGTATCAAAGAGAGGGAAGATTACCCCCAGAACCGAGGGGTCGAACTACCAGAAGGCAGCACTGCAGATGTTCAGGACAGCTACAAATACCTTGGGATCCCGCAGGCCAATGGCAACCATGGAAGTCAGCCACAGCCAAATACCCACACAGAGTATTGAAAAGTTGGCTGAATGGGAAGAACAAGGTTCAAGCCATCAAAACGTAGTCATCAGAAACACCGCTGGTGTAGTAAGCTTGCCAGTGATAAAGGTCACTGATATCAAAACAAGAAAGCTTCTCACAATGCACAGAGGGTTTCATCCCAAATCCAGTACCGTGAGCTTGGACACTAAGTGGAGCAAGGGTAGCCGAGGACTGGTGAGTGTGAGAGGCTCTGTCCAGGACGAAACAACCAAGATCCAGAAATACATCAGGAAGATGGCCCCCAAATATGAGCTGCTAAGTTATTACCTCGGACAGCAGAAACCTGATAATGCATTAAGAGGAGGTTGAACCTTCCTGGAGGGACAAGCCAACAGTGTTGCCAGGTGGGAAATGTAGAATTATCGTACCACAGACTCGAAATTATCGTATTTTGGGGTAAATTATCGTACACCCGTCATAACCAAAATAACAAGCTTATTGTTGGCGATAGTCAAATATAGTCGTTCTATATGTGTTTAAAAGCGTCCTCATCCACTGCTGTGTGCTCCAACTTAGTTGTGTTACACTAATGTGTCCCCATAAACAAATGACAGGTGGGAACTAATGAGCTAAATCATGAGGCCACCCACCGTTAGGGAATTGACACAGCAGGTTAACTTTTTTGAAACAATATTCATAATAACTGAGAAGAAAATAAAGAGTAAATCTGGCTTCACTTAGTGAAATTTATTTTTGCATTCCAACATTTGAATACTATTTGAATTACTTATATGAACAATCTTTTTTCAAAGAATAATTCAGAACATCCTCTCTTTGTCCTCAAAAGTGACAAATAACTGCACATCTTCAAACTTAAAAAGTGCCTGCTGCCAACTATTACTCAATAATAAAACAAATCAATTAATTAATGGGGCATGATCAGCCAATCATGCTCATTATTCCGAGACCAACATCACTTGTATCCAGGTGCTCGTATCTCACGCTAAACCAATTACGATTGGTTGGAAATGTCAGATGATAAGAGATGCCTACAGAGTTCACAAAAACTGTGTGGCAGATTTGAGCAAGGCTGATTGGACGAAAACTGTCAAATTATCGTACTTTTGGCCTTTTTTTTGATTATTGATCGTACATCGTACAGAGGGCAAAATTATCGTACATATACGATAATTATCATACACCTGGCAGCACTGCGGCCCAATTATGTCCAGCTCTTCAAACCTGACACTGTTTTTAGGAGATAGACAGATAGACAGATAGACAGATCGAACGATCATTGGGCCTTTTAGCACTTCAATTGGAGCCGGAGAGAGACCTCTCATCTGTGCTTTTATTTGTACATTCATCAAGATAATTAAAAATAGATTTATGCTCTGTCACTATGAAATGACAAAACTGGATCCTGCAAAGTCTGATCATTTCATTTTTACTTTACGTCATTCAAAGAAAAACCAGCAGAGCTAAATTTAGTGTCCGTGGTTTCAACTTGTTAACACATGCTGTCGACCTGACTAATTTGTTTGGAAGGCACACGGAGCCAACACCTAAAATACATGTGAGCTATCAGTCAGTGGTTTGCTCCTGAAGAGGTGTGGCAAGGCCAGAGTCACACACATCATCTCTTGTTGTTTGATTAAATCTGAAGGAGAGAGACATGGGGAGACAAAGACGCACATGACAGTTTGTCAACCTATGTTTACTCTTTATCACCAAACTGTAGACGAAGAGACACAACAGTTCCAGTCAAAACAAGAGGATTCATCACTGTCTGGACACATTTCCTGTTTGCATTCACACCGTCACTTAAACATCATTAGACGGCTATACATTCTACAGCTTAATTGATTATTTTTGTTAAATAATATGTGCAGCTTAAAGGTTCCACAGGTATATAAAATAACTAAAAGGACATTTATTCAATTTGTTTGTCTTTTTATTTAGAATTGAGTCATGGTTTCTGAAGGATGATTTATTCTACACTTAGATCAAGTCTTGGTATTGAATATTATTTTTGTGAAACTTGAATTATGTTCATGTTGAGTCATTCTAATCCTGAATACAGAGAAAGAGAGACCTGAAAATGACACATGACTTGTATTCATGCAATGTGATTATTTGTCATTTTGTGCTTGAACATTCATGTGAATGTAACTACAGTTGCAGACTGTCTAGGTGCTGACAACCAGTTACATATGTCAAACGGTGATTGCATCATGAATAGACCTAGCCTGGAAACCAGACAAATATACGAGTTCATGTTTTATTGGGCCAAATGGACAATCAACCAACAACCAAGATGGCTGCTACTGATGTGGAGTATACTGTTGTATCTGTTATCATTTCAGTATTTAACAAACTGGGCAGTATCTTTTCTCTTAAGGAAGAACAAACAACTGCATTTAAAGCTGTTGTTGATAAGAAAGATGGTTTGCTGTACTTCTGACAGGAATTGGCTAAATTTTGGTCACATTTCATGGCTCTGATTAGTTATAGGGCTATCAAATCTTGTCCTTTGATAAGTCTCCTTGGAAAGTTCCAAACTACATGAAGGTGATGTAGTTTTAATTCTTAATTCTTATTATCTTGGCAACATTGCAAAGATTAATAATTTCAGAGACACTGAAGCTATAATTTATTTCAATATCTCATATCATTGCATTCAATTTTAGCTGCATTAAAGCTGTAAATGTTTTAACTAACTTACCAGTTACAAGATTCATTAGCTGCCTGTTTACGATAGACGAAGGTGTATTTCAAAATTTTAAAGCTTAGTACTGCCTTGTACTTACAGCATGTACAATGCACAACTGTTGAACCGAATCTTTTGAGAGTACGTGCAGTCTGGTCTGCACTGGAGATAAAGATAAAGGGGTGACTGTGGTCAAAAAGCCAGTTACTTGATAATACTTTGGTATATGACCAAAACTTGCTAAACTTAAGACATTCCAATCAGCCTGTGCTGTGCTTCATGCTATGCCAATATAATATATATATAATACAGAAGACCAGTGTATATTTTACTGTCAGAGGTTTTACTAGGTCATGGTTAGTAAGAAGGAGAGCAGGAATTCTATACATGAGCACTTAACCTGGAAGATGCTGGATATAGCTTTGATAACTGTGGAGATTAGGTGAGTTAATATGTTCCAAATCTATGGAGATGTATTTTCTATGAATAGGACCCCCACATGTATACACGTCAGGCTGCAGCAGGACTAATTAATTAACTAAATGCACATAGTGGGGTAGGGAATGGAAGATCATTGGCTTCAATTGAGGTTAACGAAGAATAAAACAGTAACTTGTCAAATCATAATGACAGTCATTGTGATTGGAGAGATTTTACCTGTTATATCTCTTATTACAGTTGAGTCCATTAAAACATTTTAGAAGACATAGATGGGTGTTGGAGAAGAGAAGAGAAGAGGAAAGGAAAGGAGAGAAGGCAGAGAAAATGAGAGTTAAGAGAGAGCAGGGGACTGCCAACAGTAAGAAAAACTAAGAAATGAGGAATACCACTATACACTCTAGGTGTGTGGATTAAGTGAGAGAAGAGAGGAATCAGAGCTTTTAAAACCTTTACAAGGTGTAATTTTGCAACATTATTGTGAAAAAATGCCAACTTTTTGCTGATTCATTTTTAATAAAACAAAAAAAGAGCATAATGGATATATATACACTACTCACAAAAAGTTAGGGATATTCAGCTTTCAGGTGAAATTTCAGGATGAACCTAAATTGCATTCTAAACTTTCCAGGTGAACTTAATGTGACCTTCTCTAAACTTTTGAATGTGCATGTCCAACTGTTCAGTGTTTCAGTACTTTTTGCACAAGTTGCTGTTCTCTAACAAGAAGCTTAACAGCAAAATTCACAGCAGGTTTGATCCATGAATCGACCAATACATTTCCTGCTTCAGTTAGAATTGGTATTTAAACAGTCCTCCTCATCATGCTGTTCACATTCTGACATCATGAGACCAAGACGACACCTAACAATTGATCAGCAGCACCTCGCCATTGCGAGGCTTCAAACAGGAAGTCCTCAGACGGAGGTGTTCACTGAGCTTAGAGGGTCACAGAGTGTCATCAGGAGGTTGTAACAGTGATACAGAGTGACTGGAAGAGTCACAGAAAGGAGAGGAGTGGACATCCTTTGGCCACATCCCAATTTATTGAGACACTGAAAAATGTTTGTTGTGGTATACCTACCACTGTTGTTAGATTTTCTTTCAATAAATTGTTTAAGATGAATAAAATTACCATTGCATGCTTCTACTTAAATGTCCTACTTTCATGATATAATATCACTGTAGCATTCACTTTTTACATTTTCCATATATTTCACCTGAAAGTCGAATATCCCTAACTTTTTGTGAGTAGTGTATGTGTGGTATTTTTTGACGTTTTGATTTCACCAATGTCAATTTTTGCTAACCATCTAATAAAGCAGAGGTCTAATACATTTTCATCACCCTTTTCATTGTATAATGAACAAGTGTCTTCATGCCCATGAAGGTTTTGACATGCTTCAAGTTGTTTAAAAAACAAAACAGAGGCAGTAAGTGGGGGGACTTTTCCCCCCTCTTCCTCCGAGACTAAATACCAGCAAACCACCAAGTGGGATTCAGACAAACCAAGCTCTGCTGTCTGACTTTTCCCACTAATTCACACAAACAAATACTGTATGTACTCACACACGCTTTGACTTTAATCTTGACATTAACTTGGCTTCAGTGGGAGTTATTTTACTTTCATGACACCCTGCAGCTAACTGAAGTCAGCCCCACCCAGCTCATTTTTGATAACAGCGTCAAAGCCACATGAACGTTTTTGTATATCTGTTCAACTTCAGCCAGAGCTCAGAGGAATGCCAACCGCAAGCAGGTGGAGATTGGGGGGTGGAAATGTGACTGTGTATATGTGTGTGTCACCATAGGGGGTGGAGGAGCAACATGGCACTGTGTATGGGCCCACCTCCTTTTTTTACCCATTAAGAGTTGGTAACTTTACTTGACTGTAAAGCCACAGTTGTACACACCCCACCTTGTAAAAGTGTGTGTTTTATGGTGGTTTGGGGACTATAGAGCCCTTGGAAGCTTGGGAACACATAGCTGTGATACTGAGTCTGCCCAGAGCAAGGTATGACTCAGAGTGTTTGCTGTTGTCAAACCGACAGGGTCTTGCAGTGTGCTCTGAGGTTAGTGGATTTAAAGGTCTGTAACAATCACTATTTATTGCTCACAAAGACGAAACACAGACATTAAGTCAAAGTCATATTGCATTTTCATCAAAATAAGTAGATTCCAGTGGAGATCACGTTTTTTAAGAACTTTCTTAAATTAGCATTATCCCACTGACTAGAAGGATGAAGTTTATGACACATTTTCGATTACATATCTCCAATCCTCATGCCTGGATCATAAAATTATGGTCTGTTCTCAGTTTGATGTATGCAAATAAAAGCTGGGTTGTGCAACTGAAGGCTAATTTCATGACACAGCTTTAAGTAGGTTAGGCACAACACAAATGTAACAAATTGTAAAATGGTCGCAAGTCAACAGCCAGAAAATGTGTGGTATTTTGGCCCAGAGCAGTAATGTAGTTATAAAGATTGACTTATTTCTTTTTATTTTACTGTGAACACTGTGAAGGCATGTTCAGGCTATGCAGAGACAAATGAATATGAACAAACAAATGAATGGGAAATTCATGGAAGTCAATTTACTCATCATGGGGTGCTGTATACAGCATTTGAATACAGCGTTTTTTTTCTGTTACAAAACAAACCTGATGGTGATGCCATCAGAGTTATCCCTGCTTACACCTGAGATTGCAGAATTAGAAACTGGAGGTGCAAGTGTTTACCATGCAGGGTTGGTCTAGCAGAAGATGTATTTGAGTTGTATTATGGAAATTGTAGGATAGAATGTTTTTGGAACATGACGTATATGCAGGAATAAAAGCCATATTATGGTGCGATACAGAACCACTGGAGTGTCTTGCAGAAAAAAATACATCAAAATATTTATTGATTTGAATTAACATGCAGTCTACATGCATTATCTTTCTCTCTAAATCACTTTAAGTTTGTTCACAATCATCTAATCGGGTACCAGCTCTTCATCAAAACTATATGTTAGTTGCAATGAGTAAAATATTCAAACTCAAGATTAGGGTCATTAAATTCCATATTGTTTCCATCAAATGAAAAATATTCCAGAGGTCACATTTGGCATCTTCTTTGGTAAGAAATTTTGGGTTGGAACAATGTTTTGGGCTGCAAAGCCAAAGTCTACAGATTTAGCTTAGCAGCCCAAAACTCATGAGTCTGAGTCTGTAACGAATGGCATACATAGGTACATACACTAAGGTTGTGGCCAGCTGAGTTGGGAAGTTGAGTGAAATTTAAGAAATTAAGAAACTCTCAGGGTTCTTAGTTAGAAAATCAAACACAGTAACTTTTAAGGTGTTAATAAACACAGTTTTCAGTTAGGATAATTTCGTGTTGACAAGTGTTGATTGGAGACTTGTTTGTCTGCCTGGAAAGCTGTTATAGCTGGCAGCTGTTCAATACTAAATTAACTTTGATGGATGTCAACTTCCATGAGCACTAGCATTTTCATTTTAACACTCAACCACTTCAGTTAACACTGATTATTTTGTCTGCGCGGCTTGGAGAAGTTCGGTTTTTCGCCTCCTCACATCATCACAGATCAAACCCTGTTTTCTAGTTTCTTTGTTTTTTTCTTTTTTATTCGAGAGGAATCTGCTGTTGTTTACAACCAACTACTTCAAAAAAGTCAAATGATCCTAGTTTTGGCCTTTGATGTGAAGAACGCCAAAGATCGGGGGCTAAATCTTTAGAAGGCAAGGCCCTATTACAAGGATTAAGAACAATGCTTAAAAGGACAATAGGGTAGTTTCAATGCAACTGCGCATTCACGAACCATGCAGACAAACACATAGACACACACAGCATCCACTGATCCATTCCCACAATGTATTATTGCTTTTATCATAACAAAGACCCATAGTATGTTTATTCAAGATTTTAGATATCTGTACGAGTCAATGCAAGACTGCTCGCACATTATCCAAGTGTCATTTAAATGCTGTTTTTTCTCTCTTCCACTGCGGAAGCACAAAGGCTTCATTGTTCCCTCTTCATAACCGACATTAAAGAACGGTTTAAGTGACTCCAAAATTGCCGGGGGAGCCTATCTTTGGCTAAAATCATTGTTTTCGTGTACTTAATAGAAAATGAGGTAAGTCTTTTCAATAAAGGAGAGAAGGACAGATAACAGGGAATGGTACACAAGATGCTATTGTTCCCTGGCTTTCCACAGTCTAAGAGGTACAGAGGCTTCATGCATGGAGGATGGGACGGGGATGTAGGCTAACACAGCTGTGCAGATAACATTCAATGATGCTGGAGTGGAAAGAGAGGAGCTGTTAGGTAGCAGAGGCAGAGGAGCCAGCCAAGTCAACCGGCGAACCGGATAGCCTTGCTACTAAATTTCACATCACACTATGACCACAAACCAGAAATGAAAGACAAGAAAGGAGAGGACTCGTGATATTTTGGTGTTTCTATGTGTGAGGAGATTTGGAAAGGCAGGGCCGTGCTATTGTTTGACTATTTTGACTTTTATCCATGGCTGTTGCTGTGGAAGAGTGGCAAGAAAGAACACATGGACTCAGATGTGTATATCTTGTGTCAGGCTAGAATAATTACACTATGTTAAAAATTGTGTTATTCCAAGCCAGGGGACTTTCCACACTGTATGTAAAACACACACACAGCAAACAGACAGAGGAATGCACTCACGTCAGTTCATGCCTTCAAGTTCAAAGACACATTTGTCTGCAAGTGTAAAATGATTGCTCCTCAGTTTGAACCAATTATGGTGTGCATGATTGAAGCCATAAGAATCCCGGCGCTAACCTCAGGGGCATTTTTTCCCCACTTTTTATTTCTCATGACTAACTGTGAGAACGCAGCCTTCCTGTCCTTGTCTAAATCCAACTAGTAAAAACATAAATGTGCTCCACACTTTCCCATGCAAACAACTGGATGTTTGGCATATTAAGGAGCTACATTAACAGCAGCCGGCAACAAAGTAACACCAATTTTCTAAGTACATGGGTTTTTTCTTTTTTTCTGACTCACAAGATGAATCTGTAAATAAACATTATGCCCCTGAAGAAACAAGTGCACATCCCTACTTTGTCCTCATTATCCCTCATTTAACTTGCATACAAACAGTATGCCACACTAGCGAGGCAATTAAACTTAGTTTAACACACGATCAGAGAGGAAATGCAGTGTAGTGGCTAACATGAAAATGAGCCTAGCTTGAGAAACAATATTTTAAATTGCGAGAACATAGTGTGTATTGAGCCCCAGCATAGCAAATACATTTTCTTTATTAAGACAGTTGACCTAACTTAGTACTGCCAACTGATAATTCATGTTGTGATCTAAAAATGAGGAACATGGTGAAACAAATACGTAACACAATGAAGGGGTTCTCTGCAGGAAATAGTCACTAACAACACAATAGCTCCCATTGTACTATGCAAGCACTGTTTCTCCCTGAGAACAGCAAAAAAATCCTGCTCTACCAGAGTGAAACATTGATTCATATATAAGCAGAAAGTAAGGACATGTATTTGTGGAAGCTCGACCACTTAATTTGCACTCTGTGTTCATAAGCCATCTTTATAATTATAGCGACCGTCCTACACATCGGCTGTGTTTGCAGGGTGGACCATTCTAGTGCTGTGTTGGTTTGATAGCTCAGACTCAAAATACAAGCCAGTATACTCGAACCATTTCAGTAAGTTCCTGAAACCTGACAAACTGACCCACCTCATGCTTTGTGGGGGTGAAAAAGGAGACTGGGTTTGAACTCTCTTTTTTCATTTGTTGCACAACTATTTGTGGCATGTTTGTGTGGACAGCAACACTATTCACCTTCCAGGTGTTGAGCTGTGACATGATTTTGGCGTAGTGGCCATAATCAGTATTGTAGTTTAATATGATACACACTGGCAGTGAAAGACACTTTCCCACACATAATTGTTACAAAAGGAATGGCTGTAAGAAACAATGAATGCATTTTTAGGAGTGCCACAACTATTGCAAAATAACTTGAATATAATCCAGTGGGTCCAGTCAAATCTGAGAAAGTCTCAAAGAGCTACATCAGTAAACAGGAAGTCTCCTGCTATCAATCACTTTGACTGTAGAGGACTTTAATGGACATACCCTTTAGGCTCAAATATGCAGAAGCCTGAAAAACATTTTTGGTGAATGCGACCAGTGAGAAACTTTCAAAGGAATTAATGAGCACCATCTTGGAACTAATGGCTAAGGTGTCAGTGTTAACTAAACTAATGCCATGCCTGACTCCATATAGGGTTTATTGGGCTATATATATATATATATGTATATACACTGTTGCCCATAAAGTTGGAGTAATTGTTCAATACCCCCAATTTTGTTAAAGCCTGAATACACAGTTTGCAAAGGTTAATTGTGGTTTAAGTTTCACTGTGATATGTTTGGAAGAGATTGATCAATAAAGTTGAGAAGATATACACTTTATTTATCAAGAATAAATCACATTGTCACAATCATTTCACAAGAAGAGGTAAAAAACATTTTGTTCCAACTTTATGGGCAACAGTGTTTATATATATGTGTGTGTGTGTGTGTGTGTGTGTGTGTGTAAATAAATAAAATAATTTTAAAAATTATATATATATATATATATATATATATATATATATATATATATATATATATATATATATATATATATATATATATATATATATGATAATAATGTAGAGCAATGAGTAATGTTTAACATGTGTAGCTATTACATGAAGAATCTGTTATAACTTTTGATGTGATTGTTTCTCTCATGAAACTGTATGTTAAAATGCCAAGCAAGAAAAGCAGGTCAGACCACAAGGGTATTGTTTATAAAAAATATGACTTTTGCAAACTAGCTAATGCTGTTTTGATTAGCTGTCAGTTTGCTGTCACATTAGAGTTCTTGTGAGGTGAACTGTGAAGTGGAATGACAGACTGCAGATGTAGGGCGCAGTGGATGATTTGAGGTTGCATCAGATTAATAAGCTAATGAAAACTTATATTCAAAACGTAAAATTTCAGAAGCATTTTGTAGCTACTATTTCTCTCAGGTGAAGTCTGTGTCAGTGTGTTTGTGTGTGTGCATGTCTACATGTCAACCTTAAACATTCTCAGCTTTGAATTGAAGTAACAGATCACAGCCCACATCCAGCAAGAAAAACATAATGTAATTAAAAATCGGAATATATGTTGCCAAAACCACTAAAGTACGGTTCTAATTTCCCTCTTTAAAAGTCTCTCAGCTATTCAGGTAGCAAAGAAATTAGGCGGACATTTCATGGCAGTGTGACGTGCACAATGATTAAGGAGAGGGGACTTCTGGGATATCTCACATAGCCTGTGATCTCGTTTCCATGACTTTGAATTTGATTTGTTGCTTCTCATTCTTCCTGCTACAATCCAGACTAATAAAGCAGCAACACCTTCAATACCTTTATTATCCTCAACATTTCTACTTGCCAGGTTTGATTTGCTGTAGGCCTTTGGGCAGCGCTTAAGTCTTTGTTCTTCTCGAGCACGCATCAGCTATCTATCTGGAAGCTTCAGGGCCAGGAGACGATCCAGGACTGCTAGAAGTTAACTAAAGATGGATGCACATGTCAGCTTGAGTTCACTGGCCTCATGTAAAAAATCTAGCTTGGCCTTTGTAATCTCTTTGCCCCTCTTCTCCATCTTCATGCCCCTTCCCAAACTGTCCTCTGGCAGTCTTGTAGGAGGTGGGAAAAGAGAGGAAAGAAAATGGAGAGAGAGTACAGAGGGAATGAAGGCCAAGCCTTACCTGAAGCCAGAAACCTTGCCAGAACGTAATGTGAAGCATTTTACACCACAGAAAATGTGGAGAGGAAAGTGGGCAACCTAAAAAAAGGACTCACTATATGAGGCCAATTTTTAGAACTTCAAAGGTGAGGAAGCAATGTAAGGAGGGCATAGATTGGGGGAGGGAGCAGTTTGCACTGGTAGAATTTAGTAGTTGTGAGCAGATTTACTCAACTATTGGCCTTCAGTACATGCTATAATACACTGCTGCTTCACTACATTTAAGAGGCAAATAGTGTACTTTTTACTCCATTGTATTTATGTGACAGCTTTAGTTACTATTGACATTTAGTAAAGAAAGAGAAAAAAGATAAGCTTATCAAAACATGCATTAGACCAATGGCTCCTAGCCATTTTGTATTGTTATCCTTTGAAAAGTAGTGTCACATTTCAGATCTCCATGAGTTGTTAGCAGTTAAAGAAAGATTTCCCTTCTGTACTGTGTAAGTTTCATTTAATTAATTGTTATTAAAGGACCACAAAGGGCAAAGTACCCAATATCTCCCATGAGAGAAAAAAAATCCAAAACTGAAAACAGATTTGCGTATCCTTTTTTTTCCTTACCTCCTTCATCTCACAAACCCTCAGATTTATATGGTGGCCCTTTGGAAGGCTGCAACCCCTAGGGCAGGGATAATAAATATATAATGGATAATAAATTATACATTATAGGTGGTTAAAACTAGTTCCACCTCAAGCAGCCACCCTAAAATGAAAAGTGCCAGTGTTAACTATTCAATAATGTGTATACTTTAATACTTTAAGTACATTTAGCTGATTACACTTGTATTTGAATAAAGGATCTGAGTACTTCTGGGAGTTCGACGCAGGCGAGCAGGTAGGAAGTGGGAGGAGGAGATTGTTCTGGCTTGTACCATTCAGGAGAGAAGGGTTAGGCTCCTGCCAGAGGGGAAAGCAATCATGCATTTCTGATTTTTAATTAAAGTAAACGATTGCCAAGTTCTCTGCTCTGTCTGTCTCTTTATCAATCAGTCATGATAAGCCTTTAACTGCGCTTTGTGTGAGTCACTGCAACCTTCTACAAAAAAAAAAACTTTAAAAGAATGCGATGAAGAGTGCATGTCACTGAATGGGTTTGGCAATGGAAGAAGAGCAGCACTTAGTTCTCATCCTCCATACCAAGCAGGGAATTAACATTATCAGATTAATTAACTTTCCACACTGTGGTTTGGAGAGAATAGCGTTGGAGATAAAAGTACATGTGTGTGTGCGTGTTGGATGACCATATGTGTTATGAGGTGGAGACATGAAAATTCAGCCGTGATACGTTTGAGAACATGCACGTGCAGTATAGCCCCAGGAGGATTCTTCTTCCCTGTGATCATTTGAGAGAAGCCTGTGATATGATTCCAGGCTGTGTCTATATTGGGGAATAAACGCTTGCGGCATGTCATTAGTTATGGGCACAAAATCAACCTAACTTCCCTCTAAGTTTCCATGGCAACTGAAATGCTAACAAAAAAAAGAGACTCCTGTTCCCCTAACCGCAAAGATTTATTCATTAGAGATGCCAGCAAGTTTCAAGTTGCATTTTTTAACTTGTCATGCCTTTTGAAGTCTCACTTTGATGACAACAAAATAGCAGCAGCCTCTTAGTGAGAGCTGAAAGGCTGACCTTTGACCTCACAATTTGAAGAGTAGCCTGAGGGCACACCCTGGCCTCCCTCAGGGGTCAAGGAAGAATGAGGTGCGATGACAAGCCAAAGCAGGAGTACAGGAAGCAGGAATGACAAGGTTAGTGTCCTCTGTGTATGTGAAAGGTGTGTTTGAAATGCTGTGGGAGGATGGCAAGCTTTAGTTTTTCATTAGTTCATTCTATTCTATCTATTCACAGAATCTGTTGATTATGGTGATCACCAAGTTCATTGCTGAGATATGGTGAAAAATCCTCAACAGACACCTGACAAGGCAGTGAATACAATGCTATTACAAAGAAAACAAAGGTTAACAGTAAAACATAAAAACATCCATCATTGTGTTCTTTATGTTTTCGATGAAATTTAAATATTAAATTGTGCTCACTTTTAGATTCCCCTCAGGCTAATTTGGATAAAGTGTTAATCCAAAGTGAAACGTGACAACCTTTATAGGCACAGCTAAAATAACTGGACCCAAAATCTTATATAATTGTCCTTCAATGTGTTAATCTACTGTGGGCTGCACATAGCTAAAATGGTGAGGCTAAGAATGGTGAAGGCTAATATTTGACCAGAATAGGTCTACTACCAAAGTCATATCAGAAAATGGGCTGGAATAAGTGGCTGTGGCGAGTGGTTAGAAATTGAGTTTTGACAATTCCACACATTTAAACTTTGGGTACTTAAAAAAGCAAAAATAAATATCTTGTATTTCGTGTGTAGGCTCATTGTCTGCCTGTTACTTATTTCCGACCATTTTGTCCCTGTGTAAAGCATTTTGACTTGTTTTTGTATGATATTATGCTCTACAAATAAATTTGAACTTTAACGTATTGAAGCTATACTGCTATTAGTATATGTAATGCAGCATATGAAATTGCAATATGAAATGTCAAAGATGTATTTATAATTACACTTCTGGGCATTTAAGTATTTATTTACTCTGAATAGAAAGCTCACAGAGGAGTGATGACAGGAGATGGGAGAGTGATCAGGAAAATAGATGCTCATTGTTGGTATCTTAAAGATGCAGTATAGAAAAATTGGCCTCATGTGCCAAATAAATAGGGGGCAGCATTTCACCTCCCCCTCCTATACATACAGTTATTTATACACAGTTGCACCTAAAATTACTCAACACCCATTGCGAATTAGGTGTACTGGCAAAATTCATAAACTTTAAGCAGTGTTCAATGAACAATTAAAACAAGAACAATTGAAATAGCTCAACAAATCATTCAACCCCCTGAATAGAATCCTTAATAAGAACACTTGCAAATCAGTTGTTGATCTAATCAAGGTGTGCCTGAGACAAAACACATCAAATACTCGGACTGGCAAGGGGTTTGTTCAAAGTGACGTTTGGCTGCATGTTAGAGGAAACGGATACAAAAAGATAGTAAACGCACGGAATGTTCCTAGAGATGCTGTCAACACTGGCTACACTACCTGGACATGGCAGAAAGAGGAAACTATCAATGGCTGCCACCAGATTTCTGAGGAGGCAGGTGGCCAAAAACCTTAGAGTGACTGCAAAAGACCTATAGCAAGACACGCACACGTAACACGCACTGAGGTTTCAGTTTCTACAGTAAGGCGCATACTAAAGGCTGCAGGCCTCCATGCCTGAATTCCAAGACTTGCACCACTACTGACCCAAAGGCACAATACAAGTCAGCTCCAATATGCTCAAAACCATATAAATAAGCCACTGAAGTTTTGGGATTGTGTTCTGTGGAGCAATGACACAAAATTGGAACCTTTCGGGTCAATAGATCAACAATATGTTTGGAGGATGAAGAATGAGGCATACCCTGTAAAGAACACCCTGCCTGACAGTGAGACTTGGTGATGCTCTGGGGCTGCTTTGCTTCCTCTGGAACTCGAAACCTGCAGTGTTTGGAGGGCAGGATGGATTCAATCAAGTATCAGGAAATCCTAGGAGGAAATGTCATGCAGTATGTGAGGAAGCTGAAGCTTGGCATCATTGGACCCTCCAACAGGACAAGCATACCTCAAAGTCCACCAAGGCTTGGCTCCAGAAAAAGTCCTGCAAGTCACAGCCAGCACAGTTGCCTGTCTTGAATCCCATAAAAAATCTCTGGTGGAATTTGAAGACGGCGGTTGCAGCACGTAAAAAATATTAGACAGCTGGAGGCTATTGCCCATCAGGAATGGGCCAAGATTCCTCAGGAACACTGTTAGAGCCTGGTGTCTAGCTATGCATCACATATATTCACTATATATCAACCACAGCTATTTCAACCAGTCATTGCTGGAGTTTTGACAGCTTCTCTCACATCTTCTGTCAGCCGCCAATTAAAATTAACTGAGTGTTCACGAGGTATGAAGCCTGGCTTCATTCAGTGTGACTCACTCATGAGCATGTGAGTTCACAAACACCCCGATGCAGTGCTGATTGATGGCTACGCAAATGCAAAGCGTCAGCACATCACCTGACAAGGTATTAAGCCCACACCAGACTCTTAAATTACCTGAGGTATTTTAATTATTCTTTGCCGTTATCGTAACAACTGTGTTCCACGTAAGAGGGGAATTTCTGAGAATCTTCCTGACTGCGGCAACACAAAGCGCGGAGATATTTATCACCACTGGCTTGTGGATGCTATGAGAATGTGTGAAGACAGAATTTGCCAGGACAGAATGATTTGTTGGAATATGGTAGATGAGCCTGGAATAAAGAAGTTGAGATCTAAAGCTTGATGTGTGAAAGATGAAGAGAACTGCCAAGAAGACAGATATGCAAATCGCATTGTATAGTAGTTTATGTGCTATAAACCATATGTATTTGTGTATGCATCTATGTTCATGTATTAGGTGAAAATGATATAATTTTTGATAGTATGCAATGTCCCAAACAATCAGGCGTCGCCCGAGTGGTTAGTACTGGCAGGAGGAAATTACTATCAGTACAGTATTAAACCATTTTCTTATCATGTGATGCACACCAAAGTCTTGTTTACACATACACACACACACACCTCCATTATGTTTAATTTCAATAATGTGGGAATCTTTCACCAGATATCGTGTTCCATGATACAACATGGAGAATGATTAGGCAGAATGAGCCTGCTGACGGACTGATGAATTGTCTGGTGGAACTGCAGATAACCTCTGTCCATCACTTGGAGAACAGGTAACAGTTCATTCAATTCAATTCAATTCAATTTTATTTGTATAGCCCAATATCACAACAGAGTGTCTCATAGTGCTTTACAAAGTTCATGATGTCTTACGTTAACAAGCACCATTATAGGCCTACTGTTCATGGTTTTGTCTTTTAGCTTTTTACCTCTTTTTCTGTTAGACTATGTAAAACAGCAGACCTGTAGTCAGCAGCAAACCACATAATATGTGCACAGCTGTTCTAGCAGCTGTGCACCTCAACAAAAGTTACGTTTTTAAAAATCCTATAACAATGTGTCACCTACATGCTGCTACAATTTACTTCACCTCCACCAGCAAATCCACTAGATGTTGTTCATTAGTTGTGTTGCATTGTTCACTTTTATTTAGGCTAACCTCCGTCGGAATAAAAACTGCTCCACAAAAGAGGAATGGTCTTCAGGCAGTTATGAGACATATAGAATATAGAGAATATATCTGACAACAACAATGAATTGTGACCCACTAGCAACCAAATCAAGCTAATGAGCTGATGTGTTTACTAACTAACCTGATCTCACAGAATTACGTGGTATGACCACAAGTTCTTTATATCGTATTCCGTGGTGGTTGCACGTTAGTGTGTCAAGATGGTATCATACCTATGTTCCCACAGCCCTATGTTCCCACATTTCTAAGTAATCTATATAATACAGAAAAGTATGTCTGTGTGTGTGTTAGGGTTAGAGGGTTAGGTTTAGGGTTAGGGTTAACCCAATGAGGAGAAAAGAGGCTTCAGAAAGGCAGACATACACAGACATACTTTTCTCTATTATATAGTTAGATTACTTAGAAATGTGGGAACACAGAGCTGTGGGAACATCCAAACACATTTTATTTATAATGCACTTTACATTTGGAGGAACAAATCTCAAAGTGCAACAATTAAAAAACACAAGACCTTTAAAAAGCAACAGCACAGCCTAAAAAACAATGCTTTGTGTCCATGAAATGAGAAACTTTGTCATAGAACTAAATTAAATACATCATTAGAAAGGTCTCAGCCTAGTGAGTTAACATAGATCAGTATGAAGATTATGCATGGCTCCTGCTGTGTAATAGTAACCTTTGAACCTTGACCTCGGAGCACATATCTTGTCAGTATAGGCAATACCTGGCTGGGTTGTCAAATATGGGTAAAATATGGTTAAAATTCATTTGTACCCATTTAGCCCTATGAAATTTGAACCAAATCAGGACCACAGTTGTAGTTCTCAGTTTAGGGTTGCAAATAGGGTCATAAAAAGAAATATTTACTGAATATATCACATATCTAGTACACGACAGTGACGACAGTGAGGAAAAGCGAAGCATCTTCGCCTCCATAGAAACAATTGAATCGCGTCCACTATTAAAAACTGATGAAAAACATGATTTTCTAGGATGGGGGGAGAAATAAATTAAAATGAAAGATTATAGCGTTAACCAATCATGACCGGCCACTATCACTGTTAGCTGCATGACCTGTACCACATTCTGGTGTGACCAGGCCTTAACTCAGGGCAATCCACCCGACACAGGTGTAGTACTGCCAGAGTGCACCAGAATGTTTTTTCCACTTTTTCCATGTGAGAAAATAAAAAAATCTGGTTGAAAGTCATTCAGATTTCTTTCAGCACTTGAAGATCAAATGGTCACTAAGGTGACACGAAAGCTAATAAAAACAAATGAAATGGTCAAAGTTGTTACATTGACATTTTAGGTGTGTTGACTCACAATGTGAATGCAAGAATGTTACTTAGTAAAGATGAAAAGGCAGCCAAACATCGTTTCATTTTATGAAACTGGTAAACAGGGAAAAGTTTACGATGAAAGACCACTGCAGAAGAAACAATAAGTGTGTCTCCCCATCTGTTGCTGTGTGCATTAATACACAGAGCATAGCGCAGTAACTTCATTAATTATTTACATCTCTAGACAAGTCAATGACATCAGTCAGGATCTAATGCTGATTAATGTTCTGTGCTCTTCTACACACCCAAAAGGTCACATTCATACACAGGCCAGGTACAGTTGAAATTGTTTGGAAAAAGCCAAACAACCTTCTGATAAATCCTGAGCTCCATCTAGGCTTTCTAAAAATGAAAAGCTAGAAGTTTTAAGTGTCTGTCATGCCTAGTTCATAACTATTTTTTTTAGTATTAGCATTAGAGGTGTAAATGTCCATGCAGGTGCAGGTGGGTGAGAGTTATTATTTGTACATGTGGATTTGTATAATTTGGATTTGCATTCGTGTACGTACTGTAGTGATGCACTCTGACATAATCTGAGATGTCAGAGCACATCACTGTTACATGCACGCTGATGCATTTGCGTCATCAATGTGCTTTAGTACTTACACAAATAGCACAACACCACTGCATATACTATCTTCAGTTTTGTTTCAGCGAAAACTGCTGAATCTCAGTGACAGATTTTTTTTTTTTGTTAAAATAACCAAAAACAGTGAGGACACAGTTGCATCACTTACACTAACAGGCAGACAGAGCATTGATATTGGTGTTGCTGCTAGCCTGTTTTTGGCCTATAATGTAGAAATTGCTACGTGGAGCATCTTGAACAACATGGCTGCACATGATCAAATGGCAGTCAGTGTATTCATTGGCTGCAGGTTCAGGATCCCTCAAGGGAATCTGAAAACTTCTCTAGCATAGCAGGCAGTTACAACCTGGAGTGGACAAGATGTTTTGACATGATGCATCTGACATTGTTGATCATCTTCAGGCAAACAAGCTAACCATACACATCTTATATAAGCATGACCAAATTCCTCTGGGGAAGACATTATGAGCTTCAAGATGTATATTTTTTTTCCTGTGCCTGACCTAAAAAACAGATTTTGAACATCCTTTAACACAGCAAATGAGTGTTGTGTGATGGGTTCTTCACAGAGAGGCCTCACTTATTTATTCCTCTTGAGTCTCGATAACACTTTAAAGATGTTTCACTGCTATAAATCACACAAACTGAAATTAAAATTATATGTGTGTATATTAGGACTGATTTTATCATTTGCATTTCATGTACTCCAAGTATTAATTCTTAATTGTAATTCTTCCAATTGCTTAAGCTTCTGGTTAATCCTTGTACAGTATGACTAGCATCAACAGTGCATCAACAGTTCCTAATGCAAAAATTGTTTTTCACCACAAATGACAAATGAATGTCATTAAAGTGCACCACCCTTTCACCTGACTGATTAAGATCACACAGAAACCTTCTCAAGGCCATTTGACCTCTAGAAGAAACGATCAACATCACCTTTCCCCTCAGAAAGTTAACAGAAAATTAGTTTTTTTATATTCTAGTAGATGAAATCTACTAACATGGCAACTAATAAAAAAGGATGTTTTTCTATTAGGATGCAGGTTTATAAGGAATTAAAAGAAATGTTAAGGTCAACCAAAAACAATTTGCTTGTTGACATGGGACTTTATTTTTACAAAGTAATGAATGTAAAACTTTCCACAAGGCAGAGGTTTGATTGAATAATCTGTGAATAGGTTTCCAGCACTGCAATTTAAAATCAAGTGTACCGATTATGTTCTATCAGTTTAGACAAAGCACTGGAGACAACTTCTTTTCAGAAGTAGGCAGAGCTGGAAAATTGAAAGTGGATAAAATGTTTCTCACTCCTTGTTGCAAAATGATGATTTTGAGGAAAGCTTTAAGAGAAGGACCAGGGAGGAGAAAATCATTTGAAGCAATGCGATCTATCATCAGTACTTACTTATATATATGAAGATACATATGAATTATAACAAGCAGTAGCCAGCTAATTGACTAATGGGACCATACGTAGCTAGGTGTACTTAGCTAGCCAGATAGATGGTAGGAGTTGACCCAGTGGTAGGAGAAAGAGACATGCTCTCAAAAATCACTTGGCATTTTGTTTATTTATGTCAAGTGTCACATGAAAAGTGCAGAAGTGAAAATGTGGATTCAATTGAAAAAGAAATGGTACTAAACTCTTCAAATGGCCCCCTGACTTGTTGCCTTTCCCAACCCCATGGTGCACTGCCACAAGGAGCTTCCACCCCTGATTTTAGTCTGGGGGGCTCCTCCTAGGACACAAAATCAAATCAAGCAACATTTGCCAAGATGAAGACTGCCAACTGAGACTTTCGTGTAAAACGTTTCTATGAATATCAACACATTCTCTCCTGAGGCAGTAACTACTAACAACTTTGGATCTCACTTCTGATTTGACAGTTGAAGAAAACTCTGCATAAAGGCAGTAACACATAAATGAAAACCATGGATGTATCATTACACCTAGAGTATGGTGCCGCCGCTTAACCTTGCTTCCAACTTTTTTCATTGGCCACTTGTGGCTGCCTGGTTTTAAATTGGTCTAGGGCATCCACAGCACACACCCTAGGAATACGCCTAGAGCCGGCCCTTCCTATAAGCTGACTAAGTGGCTGAAGTGACCGATGGCAACCCTGTGTATCAACAGTGAATTCGTACTTTAGTTGGTCGTTGCCAATGTAATGCTAGTTATCTTATGTGATAGGATGACAAGCGAGAATCACTACGTTTGTTTGATCCAAACCTGGCAGCCAGTGAATCTGGGTACTTAATGCTTTGCAGCCTGTGGCCAGGGCTCCTTCAGTGTTTGAACGGTTCATGCAGCAGCAGTTTAAAAGCTCTAAAAGAATAAATCCATTGATATGCATGATACAAGTGGAATGAACCACCAGAGGCTGTTTGTGTGGATAAACTTGTTGAAGTAGACTGTGCAAACTTTCATAATGTTTCACCTCCTGCTCACCAAGAATGTTAAATGAAGCAAATGTTTTTCTCCATTTTACTACCTGGAAATAGACCTGAACGATTATCTAGCAACACACTGACACAGGATGTGTATTGGTAGGAAAAGTTACTATAACAAAGTCCAAATGCTGAGAACTTTTGTCAACAAGTGACTAACTGTGACTATTTATTTATTTAATTTCAGTTTAAACTGGGCAACTTTAATTCATGCCAGGCTGACATTTACATGATGTCAGCAAGTTTACACAGCTACAACTAATAAAATGGGTGTGTTACATTTACAGTGGGTGTGTGAATGATCAAGCATTGATTACATCATCATATTACCATTGTCAATATAGAACTAGACAGGCTTATACTGTACATGGTATACTTGCATATACTATTAGATAAACCCTCATGTTGTCCATATCTATTCCAGCATACTTGCACTCTGCACCGTTGCACTATTGTCACCTTGTTTACCACTTTCGCAGGAGTGCAGGCCACGGGAGCTCTCAGATGGCAAGCTTTACAAGAGCATTCAAGGTACACTCAGACAATTTACAAATCGTCTGAACTGTTTTAGGTATTACATAAGACACAACAGAAAGGCTTCACTTTTGTTAGCAAGCATTGTGACTTGTCAAACACAGATGCAACTGTAGATAATTGCTACTCTGTAATTTTTCTCCTTTCACAAATCAAAATGTGTACCTGTAAAAGCCCTGTTACGGTGAAGTTAGTTTGTAGAGATTGAAGCTTGACTTTGGATGATTAATGTGGTCATGAATCAGGTTTTTATGCTTTTTTTCTACACACAACCATTCACAGACACAATGCCTTCAAACACATACAGTGACCCAGAGCACAAGACACACACACACACAAACACAGCAGCCACCCTATCCCATGCTCTGCCCATCCAGTCCTGTACTGAATATATTATGTGCCTCCTCCTTTAGCAGTGTCTCTGAGAGCAGCCAGTCTGTTGTTGTAACTAATCCCTTACTTCCATTCTCCTCAGTTAGGGTAAATATATACTGGCCCAGCCTGTCTGTCTGGCTGGCCCTGGGCCTCCCCTGCCTTTCTGCGCGTAGACACACACAGACGCACAAGGATTTGTGCTATACATTAGTGCTTTACAAGAGGGCTGTAAGTGAGATGGCACAGGCCCAGCAAAGGTTTGCGTGTGTCTGTGTGTGTGTGTGTGTGTGAGACAGCATATCTGTGTACGTGATCTTGTGTGTGTGTTTATGCACCAGTGTAATAGCCTGAGGGAAAACCTATCTAATAATTCTCCGGCTCAAGTTTGACTTGTGTGAAGAAGTAGGTTGGTTAAGGTTTGCCCACACAAAACCTGTATAATGAGCACCTGTGAGATAAATAATGGTAATAATGTGATACCTAATTAACTCCCCAGGGGGAAATTATCTTCTCTGTTTCCTTGCCCACACAGGGAGGTCAGAAGTCAGTATGGATCCTGTGTTGTGCCCAAGGAAACCACACTGGATTGGATACAACCCACTACAGGGGCTTTAACCTAAAGATGTTGGAAACAAACTAGTGTCTGAACTTTTAAATGTCAAGAAATTTGTTTTAGACGTACAACAATTTAGAAAATATTTTCATGAGCACAGCACCAGATGAAAACAGCCTGCGTTAGCATTTTCCTGACAAGTGACAAATGTGCTGCTGCAACATGTTTAAGGTTGGAGCTAAAGGTGTGTTAAGCATACAAAGTGGATGCGAACTACGTACTCCAATACGCAGTTTGCATCCAGTCTCCTACAAACAGCAACTTTTTCATTGTGCCCAATCTACACCATGACTGTGCTCTTTGTCTAAACTGAAACCACAAAGAACACCATATAGGGGCATCTCATAAGAGACAGAATATCAAATAAAAAAGCAAGAGGCTGAGAGGATGAAATATCTAGACCTAGTATAGGTCTGACTCCAAATACAGTAAATCATAAATTTCTTATAATGTAAAAAAAAACTGTTGGTGGCTTATTGGAATATCTAAGCTTAAATTGAGATAACACCAGATGACATCATCTGGGTTATTTTCAGTCTGTGTAAACTAATCTAGAGCTACATGAGACATTATACAATTGTATTCCTGAGTTCCCCTTTAAGCAGTTTTAGTGTCCTAAATTTAGCCTAAATGCTAGATCTAGGAAACAGATCCCCTTTTTACATGCATGTCTCCTAGAAATTATATTTTTGTTTTTTTTCAGGATTTCACAGGAAAGAATGCATGTAGTAGATGTGACATAGTAGATTAGAGTTTAAGATTACATTTAGTGCTTAGTTCACCATTACTGTAGTGGCCAGTACAATTGAATATCTTCTTTTTTTTTAGTATGTTTTACTTAAAGTGAGGTGACAAATCCTCTCAAGTTTGTTTGGCTCCATTAGCCCCTTTTCCACCACCATTTCCAGGAACTTTTATCACCAGGAATTTATTTACCTGGGTAACAGAATTCCTGGTAATCTGTGTGGTTTGTGTCTCCACTGCATGTAATCTGGGTAATCTCAAAAGTTCCACCTTGCTACTAAGACCTTTTCCAGGGAAAGTTTGGGGTTGAGGGAAAGTTTTTTCTTCGGGTAAATTCGGTGGAAACGCACAGAGGTTTTTCAAAATCCCTGGTAAATTTGAAAAGTTCCTAGGCTATTGTAAGCAGGTTACTCTTCTGTTGCATTTCTGACAGCTCAGGATGTGCTTGCTGCCCCCAGTGATCAAAACATTTGCCGTTTGGATTTGAATACTGGACCTGGATTTTTAAAAAGCACTTGCCCTTCCACGAATGACACCAAAAGATTAAAGATGACAATCTTCAAGATTAAAATTTTAACCAGATCTTCACCACATGTGTGGCCACTAAGGATTTTGGAAATGTTTTATTACCTGTTATTATGGCTTGCTGTGGTAAGGCCTTCTCTCTCTAGAGTAGATATGAGGACAGGTTGAGTCTCTATGAGATGTTGGTGGGCATCCTCCAGCAGTGAGAACATAAGACTTCTTCCCAGCTCCACTCTTCTTAACAAACCTGCACAACCTTATCTCACCCTTCAACTACATGCTCCCCCCTAAGGAGCCTGATCAATAATTCCACTAGACCGGAGCCCAAAAAAGTCAGCTGAGGGGAGGAATGCGCTTGGTGGGAGCCTTCAAAGTGCTTCTTATGGTGGTGCCAGTAATGAAGGGGGCTGCAGCATATTTTTGCTGCAAGAAAAGCTTGTATCTTCTATTCAGTTCCATAGAAAGAAAAACAAGAGTTGTGGCAAGTATATCGTGAAACAAGACAAAAGGTTTGGAATGAGCTCCATGGGCTGTGCGGCTGTGACACTTTGTCATCGCCTATCAGACAGGCGGCACTTCAACTTTAACCATAACAAGGGAATGTTTGAAACTTAAGGAGTTAAGGGGTTTTAATGCGACAGCTCTGATGTGTTTTCTTGTATTTGGCATACTGATCAGGGGCTTGAACTACTGTGTGGGAGAACTCCCAAGTCCCATTCATTATTCAGGGGAGTGTGAGAGATATGTGCTTCCCAGATTACTTTTCCTCTGAGGTCTAAGAGAGTGAGATGAGGAGATCGAGAGTGGATGAAATGCAGAGAGAGAGAGAGAGAGACAAAAGGAAAGAGAGAAACAAAGGGAAGGAGATTTTTTTTTTACTGTCTCAGAATACGGTTGTATTAAATTAGCATGCATGGATTTGTGAGGCATGAGCATTAGTGTTTCACCAACTGTGATATATAGATGTCTTATGTTAGTCTCTGTTTTGTTTGTATCTAGAATAAGGATGTGCATGCACATGTGAAATGCGATTCCATTTGTTCTGAAGATGTTATACTGTTCTACTGAACAAGAAAATTCAAGACTACAAAGGACATAGTCAGAGTTTGGTATACAAGTCAGGCCTTTATGTTTGTGCCAGCATGAAGACGTTCAGTTTGATTAGTGCATAGGTGGTTAGTGCATGTATGTGCAGTGTGCATGGGTGATAGGAGAAAGTGCAAAGAGTTCAGAGGTCCATGCAAATGAGGTGGCATGAGGTGAACATATTGAAACTCTGATATGTAAGTCTATGAAAATTAAACATGTTTTTTCAACCATTGTGACCCATATCCCATCAGTATGAAGTTTGCACACTGCACTGTCCAGCAAACCTCTAGTAAGACTTCATGACCTGAAAAATTATACATTATTTTCTAGTTACATCAGATAACAATACAACAGAGGAAGCTAGAGGTAGACTAAATATACTTCAATGATGAATTATTTATCAGTTTATACAAGCAACAAGCAAATTAAAGCTTGACTAACTGTTGACTATTTCGCATCTCATATATCTAAAAAAGAAAAAAGATGTCAGAGGAAAAAAAACAATGTATTAAACATCTTATTGGATTAATCAACAAGAAGAATTACAATACATATGAGATGAAGTGGGGCACATTCAGATATTACACTATTCAGAGAGAGGATTTATGTCTATTTGCCTATGTTAACAAAGCTATTCTCGAAAAATGTGATTAATAGAAGCAGTCTCAGGTGCTTTTTGAAGAAGCTTCCAAAAAAGTACCGTTAAGTAACTCTAGTCTCGTTTTTCAAAGACTAGGAACTATGAAAAACTAAGCGTAACATCTGTGTTATGTTACAGGGGCAAGTGTAGAGGATTAAGTGTCATCTGTTGGTGACATTTTTAAGATTACGACCAACTGAATACTTTGCACCTCAGCCCTCCCTTTCCAAGCGTATAGGAGTAGTTACAGTGGCCGATGCTAATTCATGCTTCCTTGAATTTTCTTGACCTAGATAATATGAATGTTAAAATTTGGATTCTCAAACTTTCCTCTTGTTCATCTTCCAACAATGCAGTTGCGTCACCAAATTCAAAATGCTACCTCAGTGTAAAAACATGATAGGCCCTGTTTGTCCATTTTGGTAGAAACATGCAGTTATAACATGATGGACTCTTGGGAAGACTGATTCTAAGCTGACAAAAACATAAAATTCTTAGTTTCAGGTGACAATGAATATTACATTCCCTTTCTGACAATAGATTCCCTTCGACCCTACATGCTGCACCTTTAATTGATTTAATCTAGAATTTATTTTCGTGATTTGGGGGGACTTTTCTTCTGGTAGAAATTGGACCAGCCACCAATGTGCAGTTAATTTTAGCCTTAAACACCATGAGAGAGAATCCTTGCAAGAGGTTTGCTTTAACAATTGTATGCCTGTGAATTGGATAGGAAAAAGCAGTTTCTCCAGAGAGATGGATAAAAGAACCAAAAGATCTGAGGGTGTGTTAAAGTTCATAAGAAAAATAGTTATAGCTGTATATCTGCAACATTTGTAGCTATGGGCCAAACAAGGCTAGCAACGCTTCATTAGAGAAATACAGTATTAAAAGTGAAGATGTCTAGGCTCTATGCTTGGGACCACTGTCTGAATTTGAGGAAAAGCAATCGGTTATATGAAAACATACATTAATATTTCAGTGCAGATGTATATT
This sequence comes from Pempheris klunzingeri, assembly GCF_042242105.1. Lineage (NCBI taxonomy): Eukaryota > Metazoa > Chordata > Actinopteri > Acropomatiformes > Pempheridae > Pempheris > Pempheris klunzingeri. The sequence goes on along the minus strand of NC_092021.1, from coordinate 5,024,057 downwards.
TGGTCTACCCCTGTTACAATACTCTTAACTACAATATTCCTGAAAGTTTATCCCTGACTCACACACCTCAAGACAAACTTTTATGCACATACTGATGATTGATGACAGATAAAAAACCATGTAATCATTGATACCATTCTTTTCTTTGTGTATTCACGAAGTAAATTTTAGCCAAGTGCAAGTAATCAACTATATGTTGACAGTGTCAATGTTGGAAAAGCACAGGAGTAAATAATAAAATGACTGAAAAGTCTTGCGAGTAAAAGCCTGTGAAAAACCTTTTCACAATATAAAATAAAGCAAGTACAAGGAACTTTTATTTATTTTGTTTTATTTCTTTTGTACCCTGGAATGAAGTGTCATAAAGATCTCGATCTGGCTTGCTTGCCGCTGACATTAGCTACTTTCAATTTATATTAGCCAAAGCATTAGCTAGCTTTGTTTTAGCCACAAGCATGAATTCACATCCATAAAAATATAAACTAATTGATAGATTGATTAATCTATCAATTAGTTTATATTTTTATGGCACCAATTAATAACAAATATCTCAAGACTCTTTTCATACAGAGCAGGTGAAGACCATACTCTTTAATCGAAAGAGCCAAGAATTCAAACTGAAGGATTCAACAATTCAAGAAACAGTTGAGTGTTGACTGAAAGTGGTAGTAAAGCAATCCGGGAACTGCAGCCAAGTGTGCTGCAACCACCATCTACAGTAAAGTGTGAGACAAGAAAGCACAAAAGCTGTGGAGAACAAATGAGAGGGGCTCAGTACGTCATGGAAAGTCCCACTGCAGTCTAAGCCTATAGAGTACTATAAGCTCCATGAGGTATAGTGGTGCATGACCATTAAGAGCTTTGTAGGTGAAAAGAGGGATTTTAAATTGTATTTTAGTCTTTACAAGGAGCAAATACAGACAAGCTAATATGGACAAAATCTGGACATATAGACAGACTTTTTAACTTGACTTAACTTAACTTGCTGGTGCTGCCTGATAACATGGAATTGCAATTTTTCAGTCAGTATATTGGTGTTAGTATCATTCTCGCAATGTTACTTAAGTGTAAACAGGTAGTCCTTGAAATTTGGTGTGTGGGGACATTAAATGACACATCCTGATCAAAGATAACTCACAGATTCCTTATGGTGGTGCAATACCAGCCACAGTGGCTATATCTTTAGAAAATGTATTTCTGAAGTTTTTGGGGCCAAGCATAAAAACTTTTTGTCTAAGTTTTGTCTGAGTTTAGTCTAAGTTTAGAGGCAGAAAATTGCTGGTCATCCATGAATTTAGAGTTTAGTTAACTGATTGGTTTAATCGGCTTTCTTTGAGCATAACTGAGTATCATCTGCATAACAATGAACATTTCTGGACTGTTTCATAATGATATTACCCAGAAGTCACATGTAATGTGAATAGTGATGGTGCAAGCACAGAACCACAGAACTTTGTGTCTAACTGCGTGCATGAAGGATTCACTGTTAACGTGTAAAAACTTGTAAAAATGTATCTGATAAATTGGAACTTAAACCAGCTTAAATAATTTCCTTTCATACAAATTGAGTGTTGTAGTCTCTGTAAAATATTTGTCACAATGTATTTCTTAAATAAAATAGACATGTTACACCTGTCTAGGAGTAAGAGGGCCAATTCAGGACTGGTTTTGACTTTCTTCATATCCTGCAATTCTTCTCTTTTTCTCTTTGCTGACCCTGCTCCAGTATCTGCCATAACCACAAAATATGAAGTCTACATGCCGCAAATTGTTCCATCTGATTTCATCTGATTTTGAGAAATTGCCAATCTTCTCACTGATGGTCTTTGCTTATGTAGGTCATATAGAGGCATCAGTATTACAGTGAGACTGTTTCATAACCAGTTTAAACTCCATATAGTTGCTTTAATTTGGTTTTCCGGCTGGCTGTCATACACAGTTACTTCTTGTTGTCACCCACTGAGTTTTAAGACAGATAGAAAACTTTGTCAAAATGAGTTAGAAATTCACTTGGAATGAAGGTCTGACTGTTCACATAGCTGACTAATCGTAATTTGCTGAATTTTTTGTTTTTAGCCACTTGATTGTTCCAGTCTAGTGATGTGGCTCCGGGGATGACAGTGTCAATGATGAGACCTAAGACCTAACACCTTGTCTGGTCAGGTGAGTGTGTGGGAAGTATAAAATATTATTGTATATTATAAAGTGTAGGTACAGTTGTTAATCTAGCAGTGCAATGCTGGTGTTTCCCAAGGGTTTGTATCAGCAGTCAAATTCTCCTGTGTGTGTGCGTGAGCAGGGTTCAGTGTGTGGATATGGCATGCATTAGACTGCAACATATGTGTTTTAAGTCTGCCTTATTCTATTCAGGGTGTTCAAATGAATTTGTTTGCCCCCTTTTGTTTGCTTTGCTTGTTGTCTCTGTGTGTGTGTGTTGTTCTTGTTGTTGCTGTTGATGATTTAAGGCAGCAGAAGCAACAGCAGCCCTGTTTGTGGTTGTGTGGTGTTTTAACAGGCAGAGGCTGTTTGTGTGTTTGTTTGTTTTTACAGGTGGATTTGGTGCGGGAAACCCGCAGGCACACACTTCTCATGTGAACACACACTCCTGGTGTAAATGGACACAACGACCATGTCAATGCTGCCGCTGTCCATCTTCATCTATCTCCCATGTCGTTTGGGTTCCTCACCTGTCACCAGGCAGATGGTGGGGGATCACAGCAGGGGACATGGTGGCTGAGCGAGGGGGGGCAGGGTGAGCTTCTGATGGAAGAGTGAGTGGAGATAACAGCTTGTTTTGTCAAATGCAGATTTTCAAGAAACTGTTATTGAAATTTTAAGGATGAGCTTTGCTGACCCTTGTTAAGATCAAATATTCCTTTACTAGTCCTATGGCGGGAAAATGTACAATTTATCCTCTTGCCTTGCAACATAGGCACCAGAATAGAGCATACTTATACATATCATTTAGTATTACACTTCCTTAGGGTCTATAGGGTAGGTGGACTCAGAAGCTGTACTATCAAGACTTTGTTCATATGGATCAAGCACCAGAAATGCTGGATCCCACACTTCCCAAAATGCAAATTAATGGAAACCCTAACCCCTCAAGTTTCAACAACTTGAAATCTGGTTTGCCAAAAAAAAGAAAAATTGGTATAATTTTGTTGGCATCTTTTACAAACAAAACTTGGGCTGTTGACACCTCTAGGATAATGTTCCACTAAATAAATACTGGGCACAGAAAGATAAACCAGGAACCAGTTTGCTTATTGCACTATGCACAATGGGTTTGTTTCTAAAAATGGCTCTTAAAGGGACCCAAAGGAAGAAGCAAGTTTAATAGAGGACAGGACAAATCTCCAGGAAAAGGAAAAGGGAAAGACCAGGCAATCGGTAGTAGACAGCAGCTAAGTTATGGTCATTACAAAAATGCTGATTGGCAGGAGTAAGACAGCTTGAAAGGAAGCATCTGAAACGCTGTGGTAACCAAGACAGCCTCGTAAATCTTTCTCCCTTCTTAAGTTAATGACAAAACAATGCACACCTCACTTTATCTCTTCACTACGTCTTTTCTCACTCCCCCACTCCTGCCCCCGACCCCCCACTACGGGCTTCTTATGGCATTTGAAGAGTTTGACCCTAAACTCACCAGCTCACTGTGTTCCCACAGTCCACCCAAACGATCCCTGAGGTCAAAGGTCGAAGCTAAATGCTGCCAGACTTACTGAGAAATCAGTGGGCAGATTTGTGGCTGTTTGTGTCCGCCAGTAGTCAAAATAGTTAAGGGTGGCAACTGCTGAAAGTGCAGCTCAGTAAACAAAACTGAAAAAAGCTGCACAAAGTCCGAACACACACACTCATATATAGATTTTATTGACATAACTGCAGCCTAAGACTCAGACAAAGACTCTGTTTTCTTGTCCAAATGTTTGAATTAGAACATCAATTGATTACTGTGCACAATCACCTAGAGGCCCTGAACAAATGACCCATATATAAATGATTTTAATAACACACTTTGTGCAGCTTGTTTGCCAAAAGTCAACCGATAGTGTCAAACTGAGGGACATCCTGTTAAGAATCCCCCTCTGAGACAGAAAAAGAAGCCACAGGAAAAACAAGCAGGATGGAAAAAAATAATGCTTGGGCATTCATTGTAAATCTTACAAGCAACAAGCGTTCTTTTTGTAAGTGCCCTTCATTGACCCTGTCTGTCGGCGGCAGAGTGCTACATTTCAAGACTTGCTATTTCTCTTATCCTAAAAGTAGCTACAAGTCAACAACTCTGACTGTGTTTTTAAGTGCTTCTTGAAAAAAGAAAGGTGTGTGTGTGTGTGTGTGTGTGTGTCCATTGAGTTTGCCCCAGTGGTGCACATTCCTTAGCCTCTGTTAGCATTCAGCCCACATAGGTCATGGCCAGCAGGCTTTTGTGTTCAAACAGCTTTGTGGGTAAGTGTGTGTATACAAATGGGAGAAAAAGTCAATGGGAGCTGTGCACACACAAACACACACATACTTTGTTAGTGAGCAGCACCAAGGGACAATCAGGGAGCTGTGAAGGCTTTTAAAGAAAGAACGTGTCAACAGTGTCACATGGTATCAAACATCCGCTTAAATATCAACTAGAAAAGGACGAGACAGGAAGGGAAGTTACAGCTCAAATTAGAATGTGTATATAAGTCTGAGGACCCCCCCCCCCCTCCCCATGCTCCATACACATTTGTGTACTCTTCCTCTGAGGTTAATTTTCCTGGTTTCCCTTGGTTTCAATTAAGGAAACTCTACAATTATATTTAAACAATTAAACTACTTTTTTTGGGGGAAAGAATTAGAATTACTCTCATGGGAATGAGCATGATAATATTCAAAATAATTAGTTAATGCCATGCTGAGGCCTATCAAATAAAATGTGGCGAACATCTTTTTGTAAGTTAGGTTAGGTGAGAGTCAGTTGTTACATCAGTATGACACATTTATTGAAAGGGTTTCCTGTTATTTTATTTTATTTTATGTGTATTTTCATTCTTTACTATTCTATTATAGCCTACTACACTCTATTCTTGACCTGTTATTTATGAATTATTGTGTTTTATGTGTTCTTTGTAAAGCACTATTTGTGATGCTGGTTATGCTATGCAAACAAACTTTATTATTATTGTGATTATTATTATAAAGTTGCATCCTTTACTATGGACTAATGAGTTATCTGTTCCTTTTCAAGTGGATTTATTATAGAAAACCAGAGGAGGACATGATGCAAACTGACAACAAACATAGCTAAGCTGCCTGAGGATCATTCCAGACAGTTCATCCTAAATACTGATTGGTAACACTTTACAATACAAGGAACAAATCAGGGGTTACCCAATAATTACTCATTATTTATTCATTTTGTTGCCTCATCTTGAGTAGTTACTTATTCCTCATGACATCCCTCATGATGTTTCACTTTACTTGGGAGAGCACAAAAGGAGTTACTAATTACCCAATAAGTAATTATGTAATGAGTGAGTAATGAGTTGATACTAGTTTTTTGGCAGTCAGTAACTGACTAAAAGTTAATCAGAACTGCTGCTGACTTGAAATTTCCCCATTGTGGGATAAATAAAGGAATATCTTATCTCTTATCTTATACTCATGAAGAAAATGTTATATTTTCTTAGAATATTTAAAACAAGTCATCTTTATCTACCTACATTATGATCTAGAGTGTTTTTAAACCCTTGTCTACACAGCATGTACAGTGGGGCAAAAAAATTTTTAGTCAGCCACCAATTGTGCAAGTTCTCCCACTTAAAAAGATGAGAGAGGCCTGTAATTTTCATCATAGGTATTATGAGAGACAGAATGGGGGGAAAGAATCCAGGAAATCACATTGTAGGATTTTTAATGAATTAATTGGTAAATTCCTCGGTAAAATAAGTATTTGGTCACCTACAAACAAGCAAGATTTCTGGCTCTCACAGACCTGTAACTTCTTCTTTAAGAGGCTCCTCTGTCCTCCACTCGTTACCTGTATTAATGGCACTTGTTTGAACTCGTTATCAATATAAAAGACACCTGTCCACAACCTCAAACAGTCACACTCCAAACTCCACTATGGCCAAGACCAGTAGTAGTAGATTGTAGACCTGCACCAGGCTGGGAAGACTGAATCTGCAATAGGTAAGCAGCTTGGTGTGAAGAAATCAACTGTGGGAGCTTACACTTGTTACACTTGTTTATTTCAGTGAACTTTGTAAAGCACTGTGAGACAACTCTGTTGTGATATTGGGCTATACAAATAAATTGAATTGAATTGAATTGAAAAAAAAATTATTAGAAAATGGAAGACATACAAGACCACTGATAATCTCCCTCGATCTGGGGCTCCACGCAAGATCTCACCCCGTGGGGTCAAAATGATCACAAGAACGATGAGCAAAAATCCCAGAATCACACGGGGGGACCTAGTGAATGACCTGCAGAGAGCTGGGACCAAAGTAACAAAGGCTACCATCAGTAACACACTATGCCGCCAGGGACCTGCACTGCCAGACGTGTCCCCCTGCTTAAGCCAGTACATGTCCAGGCCCGTCTGAAGTTTGCCTAAATACTTTTTTGCCCCACTGTATGTTAGTCCGCTCCACCTCTAAAACAGTCACATTTAAGATATTTAATCTAAATCATACTTAACCCTTTATAGGGCACTCATTGAAATACCCTAGACCATTACTGGTGGTCATTACAAGACTTTTTTACTTTTGTGAGTTTTTGCCAGTCTGTCATGTAGCCTGATTGTCGCTGATTGGCTTGGAGAAATCTTGTAGTTCTACTGTCTCATGCTGAGGCAAGGGGGGGGGGGGCATTTTGAACTCCCACTTAAGTTACCAAATATGGTCCCTTGCCCGATAAAGGGTTAAAAACAATCAATGTGTGTAATATGCATATAGGATATAGTATAGATAGTATTGCACATACATTTATACACACGTATCCTCAGAGGTGGATACAGTCCTGCATGTAGATGAGACAAATCTTTTAGTAGTCTTCAATATTTTGCCAATTTGCTGAGGTATTTAGGCCCTTAGTACTGGCAAAGGCCTGGTCAGTTGTCTGGAATAGTCCTATGACTAGAACATCCTGATTCAGATCTCTATGATAACAAGTAGCTTGATCTGTACACAGTTTCAGATTGCTACTGTAAAGAAATTAAAAGATATTTTACACACCACCACAAGATTCATAAAACTCCCTGTGGAAAAATGATGCAGCTGACTGTATATATGTATGCACTGCGTGCAAAGTCACGTGTAGTGATGCGTTAAAAAAGGAGGAGGACTTTGTTTTCGAACAACCCTCATGCCTCATGACGGTATGTTGTCAGACAACATGATCATCAGGTGCTGTCTCTCTTCAGCAGCCTCATTTTGTCACCAGAATAAGCCGTTGTAACAAAATGATTCTGAAGTTTTATCACCTTAGAATCATCATGTGTTCCTAAATTATTCTATAAATAACAATAATCAACTAAAAAGGCGTGGCTGTTGACATGGCTGCTGACCGTGAAATCCTCAGGTCTGAATTGCTCCCATGCCACACAGTCAGTCTGCACCACAGCTAGAATTAACGACAGAAACGCCAGCCAATTTATTAGCATTGCCTGGGTCTATCCTTACTGCTTGGCTGTGGTAAGTAGCCCATTTGTAACGTGTTGTATTGTGGTTTCGTTAACAAGAAGCGGTGACTAAGTTCAAACTCCTCGAGCACCTTTCAACCTGAATTGTTCAGACATTCCTAGAAGTTAAATATCAAAGATGAAATGCGTTTATTGAAACAATACATAAGCTATGTGTGTTATTTCCAACGCAGCTTTATAAACAGACAGACAGGTTAGAGAGGGCCAATGCTACAGTTCCCCTTCTATTCGATAGGAAATTAATAGCAGCTTTGTGGGTTCGAGTTGAATAGACAGTACATTCTTATATCTTCTGAGACCTTTGTGAAAAAGCTGTAGAGTCCCTTGAATTCTCCCTTGAATGTGTGCATAAGAGAGATGCCGTACACGGTTGCTTTGAACAAGATAAAATGCTCAGAAGCTTTCTCCTTAATCTCATTCATACTCTCTTCATTATTTTTTTTTTTACTCTCTCATTTAACTGTTTTGCTTCTCCATCAATACCGAGTTGAGGCTGTTTTTTGTCGGTCTCCGACTCGTTTTCCACCTCTGTCCATATATCAGCCATTACACACAGTCAATTGCTGCACACCACATTTCTTCTGCAGATATAATGCGCTTGGCTTTGCGGGAGATGTGACATTGTCCCTCCAGACAGCCACATTGTCTCGCACCATTACACACACACACAAGTAAATGCAACCAGCAGTTGTTAAGAGATGGATAGATCCATTTTTGATCGCATTACTGCCACGTGTGATAAATACTCTTTCCTTTACTCTTCTTCTGCTTCCCTTTGCTGATTTCCTCCTCATTCATTTCCAAATAATTTGTTTCCAAAGGCACAGAAAGGCCTCTGTTTCTGTGGTTACTGTGGGTAATTGAGTTCAAAAATGACACCTTGCTCTCCATAGTGACAGACTTCGAGTAATTTCTTCTGTCTTGGCTGAGTCTTACATAGGGGGATGTGCTTAGGACAGATGAGGAAGCTTGAAACAAGCCTTAAAACACAGCTGACAGAACAACCCAGTATATGAGAAGAACCATTTGTAGATTACAGAAAGTGTCCACAACGGAAACAAGGCTTAGTATCAAGATGTACGTGTGGGAAAAACAGCATAGCAGGGGTGCCCTTGTACTTAGATATGTTTTTTTTTTTAAAGTCTTTGCTGTGTGTCAAGCTTAAAAATATAAATATACAGAGAGAACACAAGGTGCAGGTACTTTGCACATGGACTTGACACTGATCCTAAATACAACACCAGCAGGAGATGAGCACACATTACAATAAAATACCAGTTTAAAACAGTTAAACCGGCATTAAGTAAAAATCTAAGCCTAACAATTTGGGCTAAAATCAGCATCAAATAAAATCAGAATTGGAATTCTTCAGAACAAAAGCCAAGTGAACCTATAAGAGCTATACTTCATGATCTAACTGTTGCCTGTACAGGAGTCGTCAGTGGTGAACTGGATTTCCTTCAATTTGTTTTCTATGCAATTAAATAAATTACCATTTGTGAAGAGTCTTACAGTCTTACTTAAGTAGTTTTTGCCTTTAATACCAGGTAATGATCAGTGAGAGTTTTCTGTAAAAGAAGCTGAAGGACTGAAATGAAGCTGCTCAATACAAAATTGTATTGTTTGCATGAAAATAAAATTTTGAATGTTTTACAGAAAAGATATTATTAATGTACAGTGAGAGGAGCGGTGGCCCTAAATTGGGCACAAGCTTCGTGCATTGTTCACAATTGCCTATTAAACCATGTCATATTTCAAATTCTGAGGACAGGAGCGCTGAGGAGTAATAAACTGTCTAATGTCTTTATGTGTTAAGTCAGTGGAGTACATCCTTAAGTTGTAGAGGTGAAGGTAAGGAGAAATTAAGGAAAAGGGCATTGAAAGACGTGTGTTCACAGCTGCGGCTGTGGTTGTGTGTGTGTGTGTGTGTGTGTCCACTTGTTTGTGAAGCTCTGTGATCAGAAGTGTTTGAAGAAGAAAGGCCCTTTTCAACGTATTAGTCTCTACTGCTTCACGTCATTCTCACAAACACACTTCCAGCCCTGGAGCCATTCCTGTGATATCACACCAATCTGGCTCACCTGCTTGTCCTTGCTTTCCTCTCCCTGGAAAAGCGCTTTATGTGTCCTAGTTAAGCTGTGCGTCACTCCTGCTCAACTCCATAACCTGACACTCCACTATAAACCGATAAAACCTATCCCTGTCTTAGTGCCTCAGAGGCGGCTCAGACTGAAAGCTTCACTTGCTACACCTTCTTCCACAATAGAGTGGTAACAATTGAGCGTGTGTGTAAATTTGTGAGATGTATGAAAATTGTGCTCGATCTGAGGTGAATCGCAGAATATTTGCATGAGTGACGGATGGGCTTCAGGTTGTGAGCCATCAGAGAGCTGTTATTGTCGCTCACTAACAGCTAAAGGTAACAGTAGAGTAGTAGTAGTACCAAGATCAATATGGTTTCCTGAGAGCGAGCGACATAGACTCTGAACGAAAGCATTTTTACTTTTGACTTACTGTTTTCAGTTTTAAGGTTGTCATCAATCTCATTTCCCTGCAACAGCAGGAAATATATGATAAATGGACTGTAATTGTATAGCACCTTTCCAGTCTTTTGGATCACTCAGATCACTTAAACACCACAATCACACGCTGATTCACATGCTTTTTGTTCCAATTAGTAGACGACTACCACTGAGCCACAGCCACGTAAATCAACCCATTGTCCACCTGCCCGGCACCAAACACCAGACAAAGTTAGGGGACTAGCTGGTGAGGATAGTGGAGGAATTTGCAGTTAAAGAGAGATATTTCTCAGGATCGCACTTACATTCATGACATGGGAGAAGTCCACCAAGATCAAAGTAAAAATAACCAATTGCTACTAACAACATAACAACTGTGATAATACGTGAGTGTTGTATCCCTGTTTGTTCTGCTGTCCCCATGTGGCAAAACACAAAAAACAATTAATGCAGTTTTTAAATAATTAATTGCTGTTGGGTGGTTATTAAGTCAACTAACACAAACAGAACAGAAGCTTGTTCTGTTTGATTAGTTTAATTAGTGTCCAACAGAGGAGTGAAAACACTGCAAGTCAAAGCCTCACTGAACTTTACTTATTTTATACATTTTCATCCAATTTTATAAAAACCTTATTTTTTACCAGTTTTGTCAGTAACTTAAATTTAAAGTTTATTGTCTTACATATGGAATAATGGCACCACAGAACATGTTACAGCTGTATCATATACAGTATAATAATTCAGTTTTATGATTTTAATTATCCTGATTGAATGACTAAGCAGTGGGAAGAGTTTCCAGACCAGGGTCAGAATGTAATCTGGGGAAATAGGCAGCATCTACAAAATCTAAATTAGCGGATATGGTACTCTTCATTGTGGCCCATAACTGTATTGTATGTTAATATGTTACATTCTTGCTGCCCTGTTTAGTTGCTCCTCTCGATATATATGTTTTTGTTGTCTCGCTTAACTCAACTTTGAATTGCAGTAAATATTCATTACTCATTCATACTCATTCTCCACAGAAGAATGAAGAAGAAATTATTTGAATGATTTCTGTGTCATACCAGGAAATCATACTACAATCTGGAGTGTTTCCATCAAAAGCCTGTCTTTGAAGATTGCAATTGTGATGAGGATGAACAGATACATAAACAGGCAGGCAGATTCACACACAGTCACAGCCAGATGAAGAGGAATTTATTCAAAGGCAGGACGAGTGAGTTTGAATGGCTGACCTGCAGCTACACACAGAACATGAGGTTCAGTGATCAAAGTTCTGCTCATGCAGTGTGCACTCATTGTTAAAATTGGGTCAGTGTGTGCTTTTTATTTCTTCCTCAGTCCCTGTTTAAGTTCAACCACTCCTGTTCCCTGGGGAGAGATGAGTGCCCTTTCACATACAGCATTGGACTGCTGTGTTGGACCTTCCTGTGAGCGTAAGCAGCGTATGTGAGGGGCCAGAGACGACAGGAAAAACAACCAGTCACCTTTGACCTTTACCGTAGGTTAGAGGGCTAAAATGCCATTGCTGATCATGAAAATATGAGCAGTAAGATTAAGTATTTTTCAGCTTTCTCCCAAAGCATTGTGCCTGTCTCCTCCTCTGACTTTCAAGTTGTCCTGAGCATTAATTTCTCATGACTCCCTCTTCAACAAGCTCTTCATAAATGACAACAAGAGGGTTAGATTATAGTCAACACAAAAAGCCCAACAGAACACTTTAGATCATCATGACAGCAACAAGCACTGAGACAATCACTATGTTATTCTGTGTAGCTATATATACAGCTACAAGTAGCTCCTTCACATTTGTGGCTTTATTGCTGAAAACATGTATTACTTAAGACAAAGATACACTCATAGGCATCGAAAATGAAGCATGTTTGGATTGTGAGCAGCAGATCTGGTGACTGTCATAGTCCACAGCATCCTGCGCCCTGGCTAATTTCTGTTCATGAGAAGGTGAAGTGGATGTAATATGGAACTCAGTATTTCCCATCAACGGGAAATCAGAGACGATCAGAGATGCCAATATCTCTATAGAAACCTGGCTTTGTGTTGAGTGATCCTAGCTGACCGAGTGCAGCAGGACAACAGTGGGAAGAAGGAGAGAGAGAGACAGGAAGAAGATTAAGGTGGACAATGTGTTTACATCAACAATGCTGTGTATGAAAAGAGAAAATTAGAACCAAACACATTGTTGGAAAGCTCTCAACCTGCAGAATAACGCATGTCAGAATGAAGATTCTGAATGGCCGAGCTTTGAACCCTTAACCTTGGAGCTTATAATTTAGTAACAGAAGGGCTACAGACATGGGACCAACTATCATAGTAAGACACAAAACAATACATTATGACTATTTCACAAGCTGCTGTGATACTGAGTTGAACATTATTGGTTTTGTTGGACAACTATTCTATCTATAACAGAAATCAATTTTCTTGATGTTCTGGTATGTTGATCTATACATCAAGTCTCTGTTGCTCATACTTTAAGAAATGGCCTCTGACACAGTTCAAGTGGTCTGATTTAAGTCACTGTTATTAAAATTGCATTATTACTCATTCGACTGCAGTGAATTCCAGCCACTCGGCTCTCTAAGCAAGTTAAAACAAATGTTAGGAATCTGATGACAGCTTTTTAACACAGGTCTCCTATTGTGATCCCAACGAGAGGTTCCTCTGTCTCTGGATAATGGGAAGCTCTGTTGGTTTTCACAGCTAGCATTCAGCGTTAGCTGAAGGCTTTGGACTGTGTGAAACTTGCAGAATGTGTGTTTTGCTGCATCTGTGAATGGCCTGGAATGTGTTAACAGCATTTTTTTTCACTTATGTTAATATAACGCCACTGTGTTGCCTTCTGTTGTTCATGTCAACCCAGGGTTACTTAAGTTTGCAAATACCTTATTTTCTGTATGTTCAATGTGTCATCCAATTTGAATATGTCAGAATGTCATTTCTAACTTGTTTTATTGCATGAGTACTGATTTTCATCTGTGTTTCTCCTAAACAACTGTAACTGGAGGGGAAACCATACTATTTGCCCCCTGTAAAAACAACACAAACAAATCATCATCTCATCAAAAGTCATGAGTCAACGATTTTCATAGCAAGTCATGATCAGAACTTCAGACATAACAAAGAATTATTTGAATATTTCAAACAGTGTTTCAGCAACTTTGAGTCATCAGCTTGGCAGTCATTGGCAAATGCTGTTTAAGACCTGTAAACACGATGTGCATTTACCCAATGTTTCCAAGTTGCTTTCATGAAGATCACTGTCATCAACAGCTAAATCTCTTGGCTATCAACATGTTGCCCACAGTGGGACAAACCGTCTGCTTCCTCTGCTGAGTCTGAGGTGGTTGGAGCTGTGTTCAGTCTCCTCCCACATTCTGTGATCACATATACTGTGTTTTAACTACCCTCTGGCCACTGGTACAGATACCCCAAAATAAGAACTGATTAAAATGGCAATGGCATGGCAACACAATTAATGGCATATGGGAGGGTGTGCAATTTATGTATTTGTGTATTAATTATCTGAATTGCCTTGACCAAAGATGCTGGAATGGCTAGGGCAGTTTGTTGTTGCCGTTTGTTTTATGTAGTTTGCACTGTGTCTTTGTGTTTATATATCTGTACTGTGCTGTACTAGAAATTGCCCCTCTGAGGACAAGAAGGTTTTCTATGCTGAAACTAAATGGAAATCCAATTGTGGCTCATGAATATTCCCTGTTTACCAGGAAAACAGTAACTTCTGCGCTTCAGTGCTAAGATGTTGATCAAACGACTGTAATGTAATTACAGACAAAATCAGACAAAATCAATACAAATACAGATTAATGACACCTTTATCTCAGGTATGAGAACTCACTATTTCAGGATGAGTGTGTATGTACAATGAAAGAGGGAGAATAAAAAAAAAAAAATCCCTTTAAATGTGGTGGTTCTGTGGTCCGCCTGCTCTCTGTAACACACACTCTCTTCCTCCTCCTCCACAGTGAAACTAATTCACCTGATGACAGATGTGCTGACAGACGTTGCACAGCCAACACACACTGTCTGTCTCACTCTTTGGCCAATTCAACGCGCTTTGCATGGCATTCCACGAGTCTAGGTCATCAGCCATTTGTGTTTTGTCAATAATGCACTCTTCTCTTACAGACAGCCAGACAGACACACACTCAAAAACAGGATTAATGTCTTACCTGTTCTCTATCAACTTCTTAAGGTCTAAAATGCTAATCAACCTCTCCTGTCATTTACTCTCTCTCTCACACACACATACACAGACACACACACAGCCTGAGGGTTAATGTCTCCCAAAGGAGCCACAGCAGCCTGACCCTTGACCTTTCCCAGGAGTCTACTCTGCTACCAGTCTCTGGACTGCATTTTATGCTCAATAACTGTCCTCAACTGTCTTTTATCTCACACACACATTGGCAAACATAAAGACAGAAGCATGCATGCACATTTTCACACAATGATCAGACTGATTTATGAGTACAGCAGTAGAATGAGATCTTATTTGTTTGATCACCAATATGTTTGGAGCCACATTGGCTTACTTTAAATCTTAAATCTTACTTTCATGAAGGTTTTTGGTGTTGTTTAATTGTATTATATGATAGGAGAGGTATTGGTACTGAAAATGTGTTTTTTTTGTCCACCCTTTTGACATTAATGTACCTCTCAGTATTTGTCTTTATGCAATGTCATGAAACAACAAAAATATAACATGATTGTGCAAATGTTCTCACAACAAATAAGACAAGAAAAAGAACGTTACATTCTACTACACTACACTACAAGATATACAATACAATTATTGTATAATAAATTTGTGATTTTCATGGACAGGATCTCAAGGCGCAGCCGAGGTGAGGGACCTCAGATTTGCATCCCTGCTTTTTGCAGATGATGCGGTTCTGTTGGTTTCCTTAGACCGTGACCTTCAGCATGCGCTTGGGCGGTTTGCAGCTGAGTGTGAACCGGTCTGGATGAGGGTCAGCACCTCTAAGTCTGAGGCTGGAAAATGGTGGAGTGCCACCTCTGGGTTGGGAGCGAGTTGCTGCCCCAAGTGGGGGAGTTTAAGTATCTTGGGGTCTTGTTCACAAGTGAGGATAAAATGCACAAGATGGACAGACGAATTGGTGCGGTGTCAGCAGTGTGGTGAAGAGGGAGCTGAGCCGGAAGGCGAAGCTCTTGATTTACCAGTCGATCTACGTTCCAACCCTCACCCATAGTCATGAGCTCTGAGTAATGACTGAAAGAACAAGAGTGCGGATACAAGCGGCTGAAATGAGTTTCCTCTGTAGGGTGTCTGGGCTCAGCCTTAGAGATAGGGTGAGGAGCTCGGACATCTGGGAGGGGCTCGGAGTAGAGCCGCTGCTCCTTCACATCAAAAGGAGCCAGCTGAGGTGGTTCGGGCATCTGGTCAGGATGCCTCCTGGGCACCTCCCCTTAGAGGTTTTCCCGGGCATCTCTCGGCTGGCCTGTGAACGCCTCAGGATCTCCCAGGAGGAGCTGGAAAGCGTTGCTCGGGAGAAGGGCATCTGGAGTGCCCTGCTTGACCTGTTGCCACCGCGACCCGACCCCGCATATTTGGAAGATAATGGGTGGATGGATAGATGGATAGAAATTTACTGAAATACTAGTACATTTATCCAACTCTCTATTTACAGCATGTGCAAAATGAAGCGAATCAATTTAACATCAGCATCAAAAATAACCTTGAAGTTGCATCATGGAGGTAGGTTTAAAGGCAGGGCTTTTGTATTAGACAACATTAATTTCACTGTAGCAAGCAATATACTGTGCAGTAAACACAGATGACAAATGATGGCTGCTTTTACATGACACTGAAGGGCAAGGGCTATACATGTACTCATAGAACTGGAGTTACATTAAGTAACTAACTAATGGCCGTGTCATGGACAGAACCAGGTGTAAAAGAAAACAAACACTGGCTCTGTAGTTACTAGTGTTGAATCCCATGCATAGATTGCAACGTGTAGATACATTTATTCAGTGTCTTTTTACTAAGCATCAACCTCATGTTTATGTGTGTATTGTCAAAAAAATAGACTTTAAGCCTATGTAAGCTCTTCAGTTACACACAGCTGCATAGATTAAAATGAGAGCATATCTCTTGCGTAGAAAAAGGTCTGTGGTTTAGACACAGTTTTACTCAACACATTTATGAATAATACATTACTCACTCAAATTGAAAAAATCAACTGCCATGGCTACATCCCTGACTCAGTTCACTTCAATGGCAAATTTGTGTTTGTGTCCAGTCACATCTTTCGTTGACTTTGTATGTGCCTCCTCAAAACTTTGCTAAATTCTAAAGCACACCTTTACTCCTGTAATGTAATTCCCTACTCCTGACAAGACACAGCGCACAACAGGAAGGTTATAGGTATGCAATACATTTTTGGAGCTATGTTAAATTTCAGCTCTGTACACAATGATATGATCATCAGTAATTGGTTGTTTCAGGGAATCTCCTCATCCTGTACACATTTTCATCCAAACACACATTTTGGGAGATGTTTCAATATTGCAATCCCAAAATAATGTTAATCTCAGCATGTGTGACCATGATTTTTTTTTTTATGTCTATTTGTAATTTTTTTTCATGATGTCTTGATATGATGATATGCCAAGAAAAAATGTGAGCAGAAAAACTACGTACAGTTCTGCTGATGCAGCTGAGTCAAGATCAGAAGAGACTATTTTTAATGGGTATAAAATGAGAATGTGTATGTGTTGGTATGGGCATGTGTGGTAATGTGTTTATCCCTGAATGCGCCTGCCAGTGTCCCAGCCAAGCTGCTAATGATCCACTAGTCATAAGGCCTTTAAGGCAAACCTAGGAGGCCCACCAGGCAGCCCACAGAGGAGCAACTATAAGCACACCGTCCAAAAAAAATCACATCTCCATAAAGTTAACTGTTGAGAAAGTACTTGTCCTTTTGCAGATACTACTGTGATTTTAAATAGTATAGAATTATACATTTCAAGGTAAAGGACAAACAGACTTTCAACTGGGCCATAATTTAATAATATATTGGAGTGAGTAATAAAAAGGAGTGAAAAGCATAGAGATATAAAACAACAAGGGTTTTTGCAATAACATCAAATAGAATTAGCTGCATGTTCCATCTTATTCTAGTGAATTATCAATTAATCAGTCAAAAGCTGCAATTATAATTACAATTACTACTACATAATCAAATTTGTGTTTAGAGGCAGTAAGAAATGAAATGTTTACATTGCAACTGCTAGTTTCAGCAGATATAATATCAACTGTGGCTGCCGAATTAACACTTATTCTAACAGTTATCCAAACAGCAAAAAGAAACTCTTGTCTGGTTATTATTCTCAGCCACCACCACAAACTGATTTAGGTGGACGATGTCTTTTTGCTGTTCAAAAACAGCAATGATGTGATCAGTCTTTCTTGGTCTAGATAGTCCCCTTACATCAGTTTAATAATGTTCAGCAATAGGTATTCTGCTATCTGTCCGTGTAGGTGACAGACAGCTGGTGAACACTTTTATATACATAAAATTATTGTTTTAAGATTACCTCAAATGTTCCACATTCGGAAACACAGTCCTCTGGGGTGTGAAGCAGTCTGTCCTGTTAGCTTAATCAGTGAAAGTGCAGATCTGCCAACTGTATTGTTAGGAGTCATCAGTCCAATCAATACATTTACCCCAAAATAAAATTTTTAATAGAAAATCAGCCAAGTTAACCTAAAAGTTGACTTTTCTTCTGCTGACACGTCCAATAAATTAGCACCAGCATTATTTTGCTGTTACGTCATTCAAAGCAATTGCAATTGAAATTGCAATATCGTTAAGAAAAAGTGCAATTAGGTATTTTCTTCAAATTGTTCAAGCCAACAGTCTCTCAGCTGGTTGTCTTCTTTTTCTATATTGAAAATGAACTATTATTCACTATTATTATCTACTCTGTCTCAGTATTACATGGCATGCCATGTGGCCAATGTATGGCTAAATGCTGGAAAGAGCACTTTCACAGGAAACATTGTATGAAACCTTACTGAGAGACAAGAGAGGAAGGGCTGTGCCAATGGCTTGTCTGCATTGCAATTCAATTTACCATTTACCATTGGATAGATTCTTCTGCTATGTCTATAGTCCAGAACCAGTCACAATATGGCTTCAAATGATTTTACATTAAGGGTTCCCATGTCTGGAGATGCTATTGTCCCCACCTCTGAGGTTCCTGCATTATGCAAAAAACAAACACCAAAAACTATGGCAAGGGAGAGAAGACCTAAAGAAAAAAAACAAAAGGAAAATGAGAAAAAAATATATCTGGCAGTGTGGAGGAGTCTGTCAGAAAAACATGTAAAAAACAAATGACGTACAGACAAAAAATAGGAGTCAGATAGAAAGGAGGAGGTTTCAAGAAACACAAAGTAGAGGTAAGGAAATGACAGTGTGACAGACAGTAAAAGAAAAAAAAATGTTCTAAGGGACCCATTTTCCTCTCTACTGAGTGGCTGTCCAGTTGTTCATACACCACACGGCTCCTACACCTAACTACCTGACAAAACAGAGAAATACCACAGAGCCCAGATGGCCTGTTAGCACAGAGACATCAAAAAGCTACCCTGGTGAATCAGCTGTTGTTTGAGGTGTCCTGAAAGCAGTGCTTTCCTCTAAGCCACAGCACCGAGCCTGTCAAGTGGCACTGCCAAAGAGAAACCTTGAAAAAGGTGAATACCACTGAGGGGAAAAGACGCAAGAAGCAATTGGTGGAGGCAGTGTGTGTACAAAACGTGGACTCCAGCAGGGACATACTGAAAGCTAAAATCTAGAAACAAATCTTAAACTGAGCTTGATTTTGACGCACAAATGAAGCCCATCATCAGTGAACATTTGGTTCCAAAATATCTCCAAGGTAAAGGACTCAAAGATGAATACATTTATAACATGAAGAAGTGTTTTTGTGTTGGGTGATTGTTTCCATCACCATTTCATTTGTTGCCTCTCACATTTGTAGATCATCCACTAACCAGAAAATAAGTTACCAGAAGAAAATGGTATGTTTGGTTCCTGCAGATCACTGATACACTGAATCTCATTTTTTTTTTCTCAACCAAAAATATGTGTTATTGTAACATTTCAAGATAGGTGTATATCAATGTGTTTCAACTCTCGTTCTGGTAAATGGTAAATGTACTGTACCTGTATGGTGGCTTTCTAGTCTTTTTTTGACCACTCAGAGTTCAGTGAACACCTGTATGTGTTGATCAACCAAAAGATCCTGGCTTGATCCTAGTTAATATGTCATCATACTAGGCCCCGGTAAGCCTCAAGTAGTGCTGGAAGCGGCTATCATCATTCCTGTAGAGAATGATGAAATTTACAGTGCCGCGTGTAGTTCTGGATGGTGTGATGAATGTAGAAATAACAATGTTTGGATCCCCAAGGTATCTTGAACTTCCACAACACCTAAAGAGCAGCAATAGATACATCGATTATGGTTAATGACAGAAAGAATTAGTGGTAGAAACATGATTGGTTTTTGCACAAGATAAGCCCCTCCTTCTCTCTTCTTTTTGCGGCAGAAAACAGTGAATTTTCAGAGGTTGCTTTCGTGGTGAATATTAATTTTGTGTTCGGTGCCAACACACCTTTGTCAGAGTTCAGTGTCTTACCCAAGGACCCTTGCAGAGGAGACATGCATTCAATTTCTGTCTTGGCTAAAATATCTGAAATAAGCTAACATTGTTACTTTGTCTTAACATACATCATCTAAATACAGTGCAATTGCTAGTTCAGCTGTACTAGATACTTGATATATTCTGTAAATGTGTTTTTAAAACCCTATTTACATTGCTCCTTGCTTTCCACTTCCTGTGGCTTATCTCCTCTGACAAGAAACACACATAACCAAGTCTCAACAGGAGTTCATGAAATGATCACAAAATTGTCATCTATAAATTCAGGAATAAAGGTTTCTAGATATATCTGCTGTTGCTACTGGGCAGGTAGAGTACAATGGGTTTATCAGACCTTTTTCTCTAAAAACAGCTGTCTGCTGCTGTTGGAAACAACGATGAGAGCCGTGAGACTGAACCAAAACAGTAACCAACAGAAACAGAATTCAAAACACAGACATGAATTTTGTGACTACTTCACAAACGTCTGTGAGACTGGGTTGGAACAGAAGTGCAGTTGATAACTCTCCATGGGTTTGTCTCTAAGGAGTGTAGTTATCTGAAGTAATCTTAACCACCCTATTATGGAAAAAAAAAAACTTCTGCTGGGCCAAATGTTTTCAGGTGTCTTCATTTTTAAAATAAAATAAAATAATAAGAATCTTGAAACACAGAGTTCAATGCATGAATGCATGAGCATCAAGTGCGAATATAGAGTAAACCCAGGGCTTGTCCATGGAGAAACATACTGAATCACAACTGTCAAAGCATCCAGTTATATACCCAACCTTATCCTTATCTGGTTTCTGGGAGTGTTTTGGATCAATGGCAAGATATATGTAGTATGCCTCTATGCATCGACCTGCATTGTTGTCCAATGAGCCACATTGTTCTGCTGAGTGACATGCTCCTTTGTTACCATGAACACACAGTATAAGTTAATGTTGACTCACTCCCACATACAATACCCTGCCACTGGGAATATTCACTAGAGCACCAAACATGTTTTAATCCACAGCTCCACAGCTTTAATCATGAGTGAGTTTCAGTAATGTTTCCTGGAAATCACAGCACCCAGCAGCCTTACAAAATACTTACTAGGAAATATTAAATGACATCAGATTTATTCTTTGAGTAACTTTTTACAATGTGAACATTGGAAATGCTTCAAGGTAGCAACGTCACAACTCTACTAATGAACTCCTGCTAGATCTAATTTAGTTGTTCCAGCTAATCACATGAACATGTTAAAGCTGGTTATCCAGGTTAACGTGGAACAGGCAGTCTTAGCAAATAATTAACATGGCACACATTTTCAAGTGGCTTTCAACTTGTTATCAACATAGGACTCTGAGTAAACAACATTAGTAGTGTCTGCATGACAACCATATTTTCACATTTTTTAAATTGTGAATAAAAAGCATGAAGTGTACATACATGAAGTATAACCAGCCAAACTGAAATTGAAATGTAACAATTATTAAAACCTTTATTTAGACTCTAGATAAAGATCTAATTTAGATTTTCTTTTCTTAAGATAGGAAAGTCTTTTGAGAAAAGTTGAATCTCTAAACTTTCACTCCGTCTGTCATTTATTTGCCTCCAGATTATTCTTTAGTCTGTTCTTAATGTTGTCAGGCAGGCGATGCAAACTTCAACCTGTCTTGGTTTAATATTGTTTTCATTGCATCAGTAAAGTATTATCATTATTAAAATAATCTCAAAGCAGTTTTGTCATCTTAGTAATTATCATCAAACACCATCAGCACAATCACTGTCACATCATCATCATTCTATGCTAACATTTCTAACCCTTGCGTTGTGGTGACTAGTGTGCCTAAGGGGAACTCAATAACACATATAATAGCATATTTTTGACGGGCCCTTAGGTGTCTGTGCATTCTGTGTATGTGTGAGTCTGTGTCAAGGGGTGACTGTGTGTTAGCTTGGTAAGAGGGCCAGGCAACTGTAAGAGTTGCTCTAGAGGATTACTCAAACCCTCAGCCAGGGCAAGAAGAGGAACAGGAGGGGTTGTACAGAAGGCAACTGTTCTAAGTACAGTATAACACAACAGTCTCTTTCTTACCCTTATCCATCTGTTGTAGTTAAACTCTCTTTCTGTCTTTCTTCATGTGGTCACTTTCTTCATATGCTTGTGGGTTTTTTCAGCAGACTAATGACAAGTTGCAAATAATACATTTGAAGAAGGTGCTTGGCGGAAGCTGAATTCATCTTCCTGAACACAGATCATCTGTGTAGGCATTGCTACTTTTAGCCCCCAAGGAAAAAACAACCACTGTTGTCATGTTTGGTATAAGAATGTACTGACTCTATGGAAGTATGTATGTATTTATGTATGTAGGTAAACAGGCAAATAAGAAATGTACCACTGCATTATTACATCGCAATTCATAAAACTCTTTCAGCCAACTAACTATTCTGATTGTCACTGCCTCTCAGAATTACTCATATAATCACTTTCTGATTGGCCACCTCTATGATTCCGGTAAGTTCAGGGAACTAGAGCTTCTTGGTTAAGGCTACGGAAAGATGCCAGTCATGGGTAAAAGAAATCAGTTTTAACTGTTGGTAGGAGGTATGTTACTGAATCAGTACATCACTGGTACTGAAACATTCGATTTCAACACCACAGGTGTTTCGTTGACCTGACCATCAACCTGATCTCTTCCCACAAAGCTTTTTGGCCTTGATAATGTCATGCTACTTTTGCTTTTGTTCCTGTCCTCATAATGAGTGGATTATGAAGACTGGATAAGAGATAACAACACCTCTTTACCAGCATCTCTTATACTTTAGGTCTTAGCAGGCAAAATGCTGGCCGTGCTATGCTGTGGTGTGACATTTTGAGAAACAAGGATATGGGTTTTCATTTTGAGAATTAGATAAGAAGACTGGTATGACTGTCATGTCTGTACTTGAAAGCCTATAACCTGGGTGCAATTAGCTTGGCATAGCTTAGCTCAGCTTAGTTTAGCTTAGACTGGAAAGCAGGTGGAAAATCTAGCCTACTTGCCACTGATTATCTGTTTAACAAACAGAAATGTGAAATTCAACCATTTGTTGTTTCAGTGGGAGTTCAGTAGGTAGCGGTGACTTCCATGAGTCTTGTGATCACTGTGAAGTGGCCAAGCAACCAGCTGGTACAGTGTACATAAGTCTGGGTGCAATGGATGGATAAGGACTAATTCACTCCTTCACAGCTTGTTATTTACAGTATGGATTTTTTTTTTAAAATATAGTATGAAGTGAGCTTTAGAAACTCTCTAGGTGGACTTTTGAACTTTGGAAAGGGCCACACACTTGGCCAATTCTTAGTGCTCTGTATCTATTTGTTAAGCAGATATTTACTAAGTTAAATAATAATTTTTCCACAATTTCCTGTTTGATTCTTATCCCTGCTTTTACATCCTTTGCTCGCAGCCCTAAATGAATTCTCCCTCACTCTGGCATCCACTTTTAGTCTCGCTCTCATTGTTATCTGTCACTCTCTTTTGCTATAACTGTCAAATCCACCAGTCTCCTTCTTGTCTCCACTTCAGTTCACTGATCACTCTTTCACGCATGCCATTTTCTGATTCTCATTTCGAATTCACTGATCCACCCCCACGCTGGATTCTCTCTTCATTCACTTTCAATCGTCAGCTCCCACACCCCCATGGGTGCCCCAAAAGCCCAATGTCCTCCCACCATATCTCTCTCTCTCTCTCTGTCTCTCTATCTCTCCTCCTGATTCCCTCCATCCCCTGTCATCAAGGGAGAGTTGAGCGGATTTGGGTTTAGTTGCCAGTCCCTGGTGCTCAATGCAGTCTACTGAAGAGAGTCTTGTATATGCGACTGAAATAGTGCCTGCATGTAATTGAGTGTGCATAGCTTTGAGCTGATTTGTACATGCACATGTTGTGTGCACTTACATGAGCTTGTGTGTGTGTGTGTTTGTTTTTTTTTCCAGATGGAACTCTTGGCAGTGTGTCGCATCCTTCCTGGCCTAAGTCAGTGTATACTAACTGGGCCATGTTTCCAGGATGGAAGCAGTACTGTAAATACTAGAATCTAGGATGGGCGTGAACATCTGTACACACTGATTCCCAAGCCTACAAACCCTAAATACAACAGCAACAACAATTCAGTTCAGAAAGTATGATTTACAATCAGTTGCTGAATCTTTAATATTGGACTGTCATGAATGCAAAGTGAATTGTAACAGAAATGACCCAAGGCAATATATGGTGGTATTAATACTTAGATATTGTATATAGTCACAAGAGCAACACAAAAACGTATAACCTTCAGCTTCTTCCAGTCAGGGAAGGACAAAGCAATCCCAACTTATGGTAACTTAGAATTTAACAATGCTTTTAGTTGTAAAATATACTTCACCGTGTGTTGGGCCCACTGGGAATGGTAAGGACCGCATGTTTTTGTCTTTTGAACAAAGGGCTCCCTCTCTGGACACAGTTCCCAGGGTCCTTTAGTTTCACACATATGTGCTAAACGCACCCCTGAACCCAACTTTACACCTACCGTTGGTCAATGTGTCACACATGACCCTACAACCTCAACAAAACCAGAGGTCCCTCACTGCTCTGGCTCTCAGACACTTCTCGCCTGGGCCCCTGACAGTCCAGTTACAGGCCTGCAGCTTTCTCCTGCAGCTCCAGCCTCAGTGTAGCCTGTACCAAGCAGACCATATTTTTCATGGCAGTGACACGAAGCCCTGCCTGAACCAAGACTCTCAGCGCCAGCACGTATGACCCAAAGTCTGCCAGCTGATCTTCAAAGCAACAGGAGCTCGCCAGCAAGTTAACACCAAGCTGCTAACTACCAAGAAACAAAGGAGCAACTGGATTCCTCCAGCCTGCAACCAGGACAGCAAGGGCAAAGAACCACAAACCTTCTTCCAGCCTGGCCCATCAACAAGCTAAGGCAGCAGCACACTGAAGGACTGGTAACAAACTCTAATTGGGCATATATATATAGCATAGCATACCTGTATACATGGTTAAGCAATGTTTTAACCTTGTTAATGTACTGGTTTTGATTTACTTTAATGTTCATTGAGTTTGATTATTGTGATGTGTTGTAGTTTACTGTGCAGCCATAAAGTTAAGTTAGTTTGCTCACACAGACATGTCTTGCATGCAACTAATCACTTTTTCTAACATGGCACCTTTATCCTACACAATCACACATAAAGCTTTACAAATAATGGCTTGGCCCTTTGTCTTCCTCTGACCCACACATCAGGGGGTCTGTCCGCCATTTTGTAGGGAGTCACCATTTGGTTCTCCCACCTTTTTGTAGTCTTCCATCTTATCTTCTTTTGCATTATCACATGTACACAACCCCTCACATACAAACACACACACACACTCCCTATTGTTTGTTAGCTAGGTACATTTTGTTAGATTGTATGTTTGACTTTGTTGTGTTTTAATACATGTTTTCAAACACATGTCGTCTTCTTTGATATTATACAAGAGTGAATACTACCAACCTCTACTCTGTCAAGAACTAGCTATCAATATGGTAACTTCGGTTGAAGTTAAGCGTACAGTATTTTGTTGCCACTGTGTAATGCAGAGTACTGAGCACAACACATGGCATGGATTTTAGTCCATTTTTATGGAAATGGATCTGCTGACATTTGTTAGGTTATCCATTGTCATGATCTGCTTCTGCTCGCCATCATTAGTTAAAAGGAATGAACTGTAACTGATTTTACATTTCCAGGTGAGTTTTTTCTTTGTTATGGCTGTAATGGCTGTCGTCAACTTCAGTGAGTTCAATAGCAACTCCAGCATGGATGAAATTGGGAATACAAACCTGCCTGACAGACATTGATGTGGAAAAGAGCACACGGATTGGCCAAACGGCTAAAAGGTATCAAAGCCTAGTTATTCTGAAGTATTTCCTTAAGGTAATATGCAGCAAAAGTGGTTCAACAGGCACGAATTGGCTATTAAAATAAATCTTGCCTAGGTATAAACATTTTTAGAATTTCCAACCTGCAAAATATAATAGCAGCAACATTCCCTTGAGCTACTGCTACAGAAACAGTAACTGCACATGGGGATCTGTTCTTGTCTAAATATCACAGCAGAGGCATTCATACAACACTCATTCATATTTAAACAGTGCATTGCCTCATGATACTTTCCCTTTTGCAGTGGATCTTCCACATCTGAAGTCCATTTCTTTAAGTTAAGCAAAAGCACAGCACAAAATTATCAGTATACAGACAGGGAAATGCTAATTTTTATCCTTACTCTACTAAAGAATTACAAAATATTGGAGCATGCAAAGCATCCACACATACTGGCGCACCCACAAAGCATTTTCTATGACCCCGAACCATGATAGATCAAAAGGAAACAGATTATATCTCTGTGCTTGCTCCCTGTTGGAGAAAACACAGCAGCACACACATCTATTTTTCTAAAGCTGAGAAACATAGCAAAACAGACTGTTAGCTGAATTGATGCCTTTCAGGGAGGCCTGTTGCACCGTACACCTTTAAAAGCTTTGTATAATTAAGAGCCACTCCGTGATTCACACGGTGGCTCATTTGACTAACACTAATTGCAAGAATTTCAAGGTCCTGTGCGTGATGTTTGAAAAAGGGAGATATGCAGAGAGCAGTAAAGTGACCTGACAGATATTACCAAAATCACTTTGGTGTCACAGATAAGTATCTGGAGAATGGGAGAGGTAATAGAGCTTTTTACTGCAAAGCACCCCTTGTAAAATCCAGTTAATGTGAACCAAAGACCATTTGCAGAGAGGTTGGTGGACTCCTTTGCAAAACATTTTGGTCAGGCTTTACATTAAGTAGGGTTCTTGGTGCTTGAGAGATACTGAGCATTTCATTGGAGTTAAGTGCTGTGCGATTCCATGGAAAGTGCTGACTTATGCGATCGGATTAGCATGGGGATGAGTTGAGGAGGAGGAGGATATTAGTGCTTGGAAGAAAAACAATGTTAAGCTTTGGAAAGTGGTCAAGTATGAGGTTTAATTCTGTAAATGTACTTATACAAACTCAATACTCTAGACAGTTTATCTGTCCTACGTGTCGGTAAATGAGGATCGCTCTCTGTGTAATGGCATACCATGATTTACATTACATCGGCAAAAGTATGAAGACACGCAAACATTTCACCTCTATGTGATTGTTGAACATCTCATTTCAAACCATAGGAATAAGTCTTTCCACAGATTTTGAAAGAGTTTGCAGAGTTTTCTCCTGTTTAGCCACGGGAGCATTCTGGTGATGACAGACAACAATGTCATGTAAACACTGTGAATATGCAACCAACGCTTTAAATTTACAATAACATTTTACCCATGAAGTACTTATGGTACATTTTTCCCTGATTGGGAACAAAGAGACCCTGCTCTGATCATGACAGGAGCCACTATCCAAAGTTCACAAAAGAGGTCTTCACATAGTGTACTTTTGGCCATTTTGTCTACTATATCATCATTACCATCATCTAAGGACCTCAATTATAGTCTTCATTTCAATAATGATAAGGAAATCTAATTTCTAGCAAATTCCAACCATTTGAAAAAAAAAATCATTATTCCATTGCTGATGCAGAACAATTGACGCAGAACAATTGGAGACACTGATTAAGGGAACAGAAAAATTAGGCCTTCCTCTGGCAAATTAAAGACGCCATGCCTGTAATTGCCACCTTCCTTACGATCATTTACAACTAATATCAAACATCTAAAGTAGAGCTGATAGAGCTGGTCTTAGCTGCTTTGCCTTCTCATTCCCATTCATCCAAAATGCTGTATGAATATGGATTATTGAGTGCAAGGAGCAAGGCAGTGCAGGGAGAGCTGCCCCACACTACACGGTGAAGACTTACCAGCAGCATTGGTATGGATGGACAGTGGCTGAGCTGCTAAGCAGAGTGGAGTGGGCCGGCAAGTGTGCAGGCTGTGGTCATGTATGTAATCGCAGTCAGTCAGTCAAAGGGAGCGCCATGAAAGATGTATGACCACACACAGCAGTCAAGGACTGGCATAGAAGAAACACATTCACAACGATATTATGCACATGCAGAGATACATATACTAAAGGCAGCTCTGGAGATACAGGTATAGCAGTCCACCCCATCAACTGCTGCTGCTGATACATTTTTGTATTGATGCTGAAGTCTTCTGACATTGTTAAAAAGAAGTGAGACAGGGCACAAAACAAAAGCAGTTGGACAATCAGAGAGGTTGTGAATGCCCAGGCTAGGCAAAGCTACTTTGAAGAGAACTCAAAGGTAACTCTCAACTGACATACATCACAGTTTACAGACTAACTGCTTGTGTCAAGTTCAAATTAAATAAATAAATGAATAAATAAATCTTTCTGATTGTCTGACTGCTCAAATGTCTTGCCTCATCTGACTTATTTGTCGCAATGTTTCAGTGTTCCCAGTTCTCACCATTTATTTTGGTGAGTGTGTTATCATAACCAATAGTAACTGTGGCCATAAACTATGAAAATAAATTGCAATAAACCATGATTATCCCGCAAACTATCACAGGAAACCAAACATTTATGCACAAACTTTTGTTCAATATAGGTTAACAATCTCCAACGTTCAAAGTAGTATTGGTCTATAGTTAATATTTGACATGCAGAGACAGGCAGAGATTAAAAGATATAATAGCGAAGTCAAAGATCAAAGTAGAATGCATCAATGCCACAATGATCAGGTATTTTCAGTGGTGGACAGCCCTCAGCTGTTTTTTGGAATGTCTGTGTCAATATGAGGCCAGCCATTGTGTGTGTGTGTGTGTGACCTCAGGGTGAAATGCCAGCAGTGTCACACGATTGTGGGGATTGTATATAAGATTCATGCCTTGGGCTCCCTCATTGACACACACACACACACACACACACACACATAACTGAACAGTAACACTACATTCACAAGCACTGATGGCAGGAGCTACCAACCATCAGTCGGAGGCCGCTCTACCACTGAGCCAGAGCTGTCCCAAACACTGGACCTATACACACCGGTTGTGTGTCTGGAACCTTCTTTATACATTCTTGTCACACACAAACTGACCTGAAGCCTGTTTCATTTACACTCACAAGCAGCTTACTGGAGACAATACAGTAACAAAATGTCCCAAGGGACTGACAAGACAGACAAGAGCATTACACAAAAGCACAGTTGCTGCTGATTTGTTCACCTCACACTGGTCTCTGCCTCGTCTGCACTGTTTCACTCTGAATGTTTTAACACAGCATCGAATGAAATGATTAAGGTGTGATGAATCATGGCCTTTTACTGATCAATTAAACTCCAATTTAGTATGACATCATCAACATCAAGCATAATGCTGACAGGCATCTGCATCATCTCAAAGATCTAATTATTTAACTGAGATGTTTGTTTTTTTCCGAAATCATTTTAGAATTGACTGTCTTTTCGTGGTCAAGAAGTAATTTTTGCAAGTAAGTTCTTAGTAAAGTTGTGCTTGGACCAATGCATGTAGCAGGGAAATATAATTTTCTCCAGAGCTGTTGGACTGACTGTAATTCCACAACTTGGGAGCCCATCTTGTCATACAGTTATGGTCACAGCAAGGATGTTTGCCATTACAGCGTGCAACCACGCTCAAACTGTGTGTGGCTTTTCTATCCACAAGAGAATGTTTCATTTGATACATCGTTAAGTGCACCTTTTATCAGATTGTAACTTCTGGTTTGATTTTGGCAGGTTAGGATCAAAACAATATAGATAGTAACTCCACCTTGCCAGGTTAACACTGCCTGACCAGACATATGTGCTCTCATATTGTTTTGCAACTGAAATCTCAGTACCACCACACACCATATGTTCCGATGCAGCCACCCCAACATTGGTTAATGTTGATTTTAATATAGTTATTTTTCTCTTCTAGTTATATTAATTTTTAATACATCTTTTTATAAGTTGTGCGGTCAGGTGCTTTATAGGATTTAAACCAAAGTCTCACAATTCACAATAACTTCTGAAGTGTACGTGGACCTGTGGGAAAAAACAGAATAGTTGGTGCATACTGTTGCTCTCTTTAGACCACATGGTGTTCGTGGTGGTTTTTACTTTTTGTGGTCACACTTTCCTGCCTAACCATCAGGGCACAGTAAAAGTTTTGAGCTTTGAATCGTATGCTGGGACCTTGTGTAACATACTCTTTGAGCCACAACACTGGGGGATTACCATTGTATCCATTACTATTATATCCATCCAAATGTATCCATCTTCTTAGTTAGAAATGTCATTGAAAATATATCATCATCCTGCCTAATCTGACTAGACCGTATGCCATAACAAAGCCCTCAATCCTTTCGGTTTAAGATTGTGTGTCTCAGAAAGTGTGTGTATATTTGAGGAGTGTGTTTAGGGGAAAGGAAAAGGAGAGTGAGGTTTGGGTTACAGCAAAGACTGATCCTCTGGTAACAGGAGCTGAGTCTTCCTTGTAGAATGACAGGTTCCCACACCCTCCGATCAGTTCATTCTGGTTCTCACACACTCCCAGTCCAGACTCTGGTGCTCAGGTATCACTGTGCAGCCTGTCGCCAAGTACACTCAAACACTAGCCTGTCAAAGTTTTTGTGCGCAGAAATCGTAATTTTTATGTCATTTCATTTGAACAGCTACTTAATTTTATGTAAAATGAACTAATTGTATCATCACTACACCTGAACATAAATATACACACACTGTCAACACTTTTTTTTGTGTGTGTTCCATGTGCCCTGTCCTAGTTTTACGAAACTCTTGAGTTACAGGAATGGGCTGCACGAAAGAATAGTGAGCAGACTTGATTACTGCCAGTGGCACGTTGGTGAAATGCACACACATGCACACAATCCTCATTGTTCTTTTATACTCACCACACACCTGGACAGAGGCTGGAGAGGGATAGGCAGGGTAAAGAAATACATTTTGGCCTTTGAATAAAATATGTAAGCACCCAATTTAAACAGCAACTTGCTCTTTAAATTTATACTTAACCTTGTCTGAAAATGACAATTGTGGTAATGCAGGATTTCATATATTTTACAAGACATAAGAGCAGAGATTCAGAGGAGCAACGTGTCATATTATGTAACAAATGGAAGTCGCAGCCTGCTGCGGTAGTAGGCGACAGTCCACTGGTTCTCCTCACACCACAACCTAAAAGGCTCATAATTACAGTATACGGCTGCGGTCCGTCATAGTTGTATGAATAAACATTTACAAGCTCCTGAGTATCAAAATTCATCAATTGCTATTGTTCAGATCTACCACGCTCCCTTATGTTACATCACTTCTTGTTTGGCTTTTTCAGATGCTGAAGGAAAATTCGGTCACAAAAACTTACTCCAGAAGTCACTGTAGGGAATATATGAATGTATTTTTATGAAAATCTAGTTCCCAGATAATTTTGCTACACATTGATTGGATGGAGTCTCCAACCTGCAAGTTGCTTTTTAAATACAATCACAGAGTTGCACTGACATGTTTAAGAAGACACATACACTAATTGAGCACCATTGTGATGCTTGACAGACATCCAGCCACAATAGAGGTTTGTTCTCTTTGTCATGAGCATTGTTCAGTTCAGTTGTGAAAGGCGGGATATTAAATCAACAGAACAAGGTTGAGAGACACACACAGAGGGAATGAAATTGAGAGAGCAAGTGTATAACACAAGTGCTTAAAGATGATGTCAGTGATTGAGCCCAGCTGTGCTGTAATGATTTGGTGTTCGAGCCTTTGATTCTGTGATCTGAGAGAGTGTGAAAATCTGTGCAACCTTACAGGAGTGTTTATGAGTGTCAGGAAGGAAAAAAGAAAAGAAAGGAATGTCTGCTGAAAAGCTGAAACATAGTAAGCAATCCACCCAGAGCTACGGGCAAAAGTGAAATGGCAGAACAGTCTGATCTTACATCCATAATATACTAGGACCCACATTCACTTTTCTACTCTTGTTTTCCTGTTGTTCTGTGAATAATAAAAGAAATGTTGGAAAATGGTTGCATTACATTTTGCTGCTTCAGTTTCAGGATCCTATTGTGCATGCTGGTTCATACTATCATGGCTTACTGGGACACTTGAATAGAACACAGCCATCCTAAGTGTTATTAATAACACCTGAGCTTTTCCTCGTATGACAAGTCAAAATGTCTGCTGTGACCCTTCACTAAGCCCTGCCCTCTTACTTATTCTTCTAGCATTGTAAATATACAGTGTACAGCGCTAACAGTAGCACATTGGTAATAGGATTTTTAAACTGGATCCTTCACGTCAGGTAACTAGACAAAAGCAGGCTTCTCATGACTGCCAATTTTACCGTGAGTGTCGCTGGCAGATAGCTAGCAAACTGTCAATTGGCGAAGATAGATTTAAGAATTTACCTTCTGAGATATGGTTATCTCTGACCAGTTCTTGTGTTCAGGCAATCTCAACATCTCGTAGGTTTTGACATTTTATGTAAGACCTGCTCAAAAAAAGGACTGCTTTGCAAAAGCATGGCGAGTTTTTCATAAAGACGATCATTTTCGCCACCAATTACAGTGACAATGT
This sequence comes from Pempheris klunzingeri, assembly GCF_042242105.1. Taxonomy (NCBI): domain Eukaryota; kingdom Metazoa; phylum Chordata; class Actinopteri; order Acropomatiformes; family Pempheridae; genus Pempheris; species Pempheris klunzingeri. The sequence goes on along the minus strand of NC_092021.1, from coordinate 4,991,552 downwards.
TTGGTTTTTTTGTGAAAATTGTTATACTTTCAGCCAAGGCAAAATGGCTCAACCATCTGGACATTTTAATTTTTGTGTATTAATGGAACTGCCATCGAAAAACATTCTGTGTTCAAGGACAAAGCCTTCCATTCAATCTGTAGGGAAATGTAAGGGCATTATACAGGAAGATGAGGTCTTGCTGCCAGACTGCCCCAACCTGTTGGAAACTGATAGGCATTCTTTCCTGAATTCTTAACATCTTGGAAAGCTTTACATTTGCTTTCCCTGCTTTATTTCCTACTATAGGGGAATAGTCCACAAACTATGTTCATTCATATTCAAATTCTCATATGCAACAGGCTGACATTTACCATCCCATCACTGAGATATGACCCCTTCCCATTCTTTTCCCCCTTAAACCTCTTCTAAACAGTAGGCCACCAGAATAAAGGGCCGATCCCATCAGCAGTTGTCTTCTCATTACCAGAAATATATGGGGAAGCTCAGCTCTGTTGATGATAGACCTTGTAACACAATGATAGTGAATCAATTGACTTTGACTTTGCTTGTTTGACTGACCCTCTGGAAGCAGAACGCAGGGTCATGAGCCCACACACTTTAATGAGTCATCGGAAAAGATGTAGTTGTCAGCTCAAGGCCACTTTTACTGTGTATGTCCATATTTCGTAAAGATACTGAAATGTTATTTTTTAATAAATAGGAACATAACATGAGCATTCTGAGAGTCGTATCACCTTAGTTTGAGATAAAAATTTGCATGCGTCTGCTTGTTACAGTCTCAGTTGCTTCTTCACAGACACACAGATTCAAAAAATGCCTACTTCTTTGACCTAATCCCTCATGCAGTGTTAATCTCACACTGTCACACTAATACACACACAATCACATGCACACCTACACTCCTAGGATTTATCTGGGTGGCTTAAGTAGAGAAAACTCGTTGATAAAGCAGGGAAATGATGTACAGCCATAATGATAGTGGGCTAATACTCTATGAATCCTTAATCAAGGCCTTGGCCGGAACTATTCCGCAGAGACACAACGGATTAGCATGCGAAAGGCTTCGTCTTGCTGTGCCTGATCCTGTCTCCCTTACCTCTTTACGCCACTTCACCCCTGACCACCGTGATGAGCACGGAAAACACAGACAAAAGAAACTAAGACGGAGAAATTATCCTGTCAGTCAGCCAAACAGTAACAGGGGAAGAGAACTTCATCCATGGTGGATGATGTGTGTTTGAGAAATTTGCTTGTGATAGTGACTGCTTTGAAAAGTGTGGAATCTGTTGGTTTATGACAATGTGCAAGTGTCTAGTTCACCTCACCTATTTTTTTTTTTTTAGAAGATTGTCTAATCTTGTAAAATTTATCAATTTACCTGGTGACAACAAGGTAAATTGATCAAGGTAACATTTCACCTATGCTGAGTGATAGCTGCCCTTGTTTTGACACTTGTTTTAGCATAGATTTTAACATGTAGCATGCAAAATGTTGGGTATGAACTTTTTAACTTATGGATGGTGCCTTCTTGTGCTACACTTTGCATTGTATGGGAATAACGGTCAATTCACTGTTCCTTTCTATGAGTTATTCAAGCAACATGGGCTGGACTATAGCCATTTGTGTTATACTGTTATACTGAGATTTTGAGGTGTTAAGGTGTTCAGACTCAGCATAACTAACACTACAAGGTTAGCATAGATTATATAGTACAGATAAGTAACATTCAAAACTGACCAGAATACAATTATACAATATAATGCATTAAAACAAACATAAACACCTTTAAATATGATGTGATATGATGTATATGACATTGTTGCCAGTGCTGAGATGTTAGCATGTGTGATGACACATGAATATGCAGTCATACTCATGTGAGCCAATCTCTAGAAGTCTGCATTTACTGCTTTTAAGAAAGTGCCTTGTGAATATAATTTCACTACTGGGAACAGATACAGACAGCCATTCATATACTGAGGTTTCATGTTGAGATACTGCAAGTGTTTGCAGAGGAGTGGTGTGTCTCCTTTTTCCTCTTCCCAGTCATCTCTGCGCTGTCCTTGCTTCCCCCTCCTCTCATCTTTTCTCACTTTGCTGTAGGGGCTAATGTCCTGTCTGGACTTGTAGAGTTAGAACTGCCTCATGACACACACACATATACACTTGCTAGTGGGAGCACACACATCAAAGCAACAAGATAAGCACAGACACAGCTTGACTGAAAGTGTGAGACAGTAGGTAGGAGGAAGTGGCTGGGAGGCAAAGCCATTTCTCTCTACATGTTACTTATGGAGGTGATGGATGGAGATAGGACGTCTCTCTTTATCTCGATCTCTGTCTCTACCTCACTTTCTTTTTATGTGTGTGTGTGTGTGTGTGTGTGTGAGAGAGAGAGAGAGAGAGAGAGAGAGAGAGAGAGGGAGAGAATGTGTGGGTGTCTGTCAGATAGTTTGCATGTCAGGGAGGATCATCTACAAAACAAAGCTCAAAATTATGTGTTTTCTGTGTGTGTGTGTGTGTGTGTGTGTGTGTGTGTGTGTGTGTGTGTGTGTGTGCGTGTGTGTGTGTGTGTGTGTGTGTCTGTGTGTGTGTGTGTGTGTTTTTGTGTTGAACCATGGCTGACACACATGCACACAGTGATTAGAACATATTATAAGAATGTTTTCAAAGTGAGCAGTGTTATAAGCTAATATAGTAGAATCCAGTAAATGAAATGTTGACATATTTCTGGTATGTCTTTTACAAAAGTATTATTATATATATATCAATATTAATTATTAATATTATTTTCTCTCCGCCATAAATGGCTGTAATAAAAACAAAATAATACTCAAGGGCAATATGATGTGAAATTTGATAATAATTGTACTTGTTTGTATCATTGCCATCTTTGATGCTTTGTTCAATGGTCAGTTGTATTAAAGGATTTCATAAAAGGATTTTGAAGTGTTTTTTTATTTACAAGGACGCATTTCAATATGTTGTTACTGTCTGGTCTGTGAAATGAGCACGAAAATATGGCTTCGGTAAATCAATTAATCGAAGTATTGAAACTGAGTATGCAGACAGTAGAAAACTTGTGCAGAAATGAATGGTTAAAAAGCACATTTTATAGAACATGTCATATGTGTGTATCCTGCACATTTTAGAGAAATGATACCACTCATGTCTCTACACCAATTACGAAGCTGTAACCCGGAGCAGTTTAGCTCAACTTACCATAATAATTACAATAAAGGCTGGAGGAAAACCATCCAGATGCACCAACTAATTTCACATCACATTTCTTTTATCCATAGATATTTCCCTATTTCTAGTCTAGTCTAGTCTACTCATCTAACTTACACCAAGAACAAGTGTATTTCTCAAAATACCAAACTTAATTGAAATGACCCAGAAAATGTGGTGGAGGTGCTATAGCAGTGACCAGTTTTTGCTGTGACATAAACTACTTGATATTGTATGCTTTTAATTCACACACCTGGCATGGACGACATAAGCTGCACACGCTGGTTGAAAAGGCTGGTTAAGTTCTGGGTAGGAGCCTGGATTCACTGAAAATGTTGGTGGAGAGACGCACATGGAGCAAGCTGCAGGCCATCAGGACAATGTCAGCTACCCTCTTCACCACACCCACAGCCGCAGTGGACAGACTCCTCTAGCTGTGGCTGAGGACTGAGCAATACAGTCATCAGACTGTACAGCATCTTAGTCAAGGGCAGTGCCTCCTGACCCAACCACTCTTTTTAAATTGTTAGTTAAATGGACTGTCCTTGTAAAGCGTATTGTTGATCATTCACCCATTCATAAGATTCATTAACACTACACTGACATTCACACACTGGTGCCAAGACGCACATACACACACACATACACTTGGACAGACTGGAGCAGCTGGGGATCAAAACACTAAACTTCTGATTGATGGACAACTCATTCTACCTCTGGGCCATAGAAATTTGGTTTGGTGATCTCACACGAAGCAAAACAACAAAAACCTTATTAATGAATGAACAAATTAATATCTTTATTTGAATAGGGAGAATGTACAGACAACATTAGAAAATCTGATGTTTTCTGCTGTAGTCATGGTAGTGGTTACCTGTGGTCAGGTAAATGATAAACAACATAATCAATATATGCAACACCTTTTCAACATTAAAAGTGAGACAGGAGCCATTTAACCAACCATTTCCTTTGTTCATTTTTCTGGGGACTTCTTTTGCATTTTTCCCATGGGTATATAGCACTGTGGCATCTGCATACATCCCAATTTCAAGATGTTTTGTAAACAGATGGGAGATCACTGAATGGTTATACTGAACAGCACGGGTCCTAGTGTTGAGCCTTGCAGTATTTCCATGGTGCAAGGCTATTAGGGGTAATAATTTATTGTTTATCCACACACAATGTTGTCAGCTAATTTGGTATGATTTAATCCAGTTGTGTGTAGGTGTGGAAAGGCTGTAAATCATTTGTTGAGTAGTATTTCAGGGCTTACCGTATCAAAAGCCTAACACAGGCCTAGTAAGACTGCTTCCACGTATCCTCCTTTATCAAGGTTTGTTTTAATAACTTCATAGATGTATCAGCATGCAGTTTCAGTTCAAAGCTTTGTTTCTGAATACAAATTGCACAGGATGCTTACATCCCGGGCTTTGGAATCAAGGTGTGCAATCAGTTGCTTTGCTACAACCTTTTCATGACCTTTGATATGGCAGGGAGAAAACTGATTGGTTTATAGTTGCTGATAGGGTTGAGAGGATTTTATTGACTTTTTCCTCATTTGCTGGTGTCAGAATTAAAGCAGATCTATCAAACTGAAACTTACGGAAGGCGAATATTTGTAGGGTTATGTTTCAGTTCCAGTACAGAATTTATACAGCAATAATTAAGATTTGTTGGAACACCCAAGCCATCATTTCAAGTAATAACATTTAGTTTGAGCTGTATGTTACCACCTTTTTCTTCCTTTCTGGTTGATTTGTCTTTGCTTTCCCATAGTATGTTGCTGTTCCCTTTTGGTTCTCTAATGATTTCAATTCATTTTGATGTCATTTTGATTTCTATATTGTGCCTCTGTCAACTGTCTAGCAGCTAATGTAAGATTATGATGTGAAAGACTGGTGATTAACTTGTATATTCTTACTGTCCTGCCTGCTTTACTTGTAAAAATCTAATTAAAATTAGCACAGTATTGTTACCTTGTAATCCAATTTGTCTTATTTTTCAGAATATTCTTATTATGTATATTGGAGTAATCAACAGGTTTTGGCTCTTGATAAATAAAAACAGCAAAGGTGATGGCGTTGGGAAAAAAAACAATAGAAATAATAGCAAATAACAGGGAGAAACAGGGGGGAGGAGGAGGAAAAGCAAAAACGACAGGAAATATGAAAAATTGGCAGCTACTGCTGAGATAAGAGGATGGTGAGCGAAAAAGCAGGAAAGGAAATGGTTGTGGCTGAAGATGGTGTGGTGGGTTTCCATGGTGACTGAGTTGCCCTCGTGCTTTTCTTGGCCATATTTTGTATGTGCATGTGTGTTCACAATGTGCATTTCCATATTTGAAAGTACTTTTTTTCTTTAAGGTGCAAAATTTATATTTTCTGGATCTCATGCGTACATTCTGTGTGTTCGTGTGTGTATGTGTGTGTGTTTGTAACTGCATGCATAATGTGGACTGTATCTGTACAACATGTTTGCTGTCATCTTTTAGCCCCTGAATATTCCTTATTTATTCCCCTCCCCAAGTAAGATTGTCTGTGTGTGTGTGTGTGTGTGTGTGTGTGTGTGTGTGTGTGTGTGTGTGTGTGGGCGATGTGCCAATCAGACGCCAGCGCTTTTCACGCTGGCAGGCTTACCCAGGTCAGACATATCCCAAAGACCCCATACACACTCTTACCACCCCCAAACACCAGCCGGGGGCATCCTGCATCCTTCCACACAGGCACAGCAATGTACTCACATACACACACAAACAGAGTGCATAATTAGCTCTCCATCTCAGCACAGGGTCAGACCACTCAGAAAAAAAAACAATACCACAGCCCCCCTCCCCCTCTGGTGATTTGTGAGTACAACAGACACCCAGTACAGAAAAAAACACTCAAACCAGGGGGGTCAGACTGAGCAGCGCTTGGATCTGGCTGCGATTCAAAATGGACAGAGGGTGATGCATTTGTTTGATTTTGAATGATAACGACCAAAATGCAAAACCAATCTAAACCCAGGACTGCAGGGTAAGAGTAAAGGCTCATGGGTAATTGGCATCTCTCTCTGCAATTCGTAAATGCTTGTCTATGAATATGTTTATCAAGACTGGAGATAATGTTTTTCTGCAGAGAAACATCTTTGCTTTCTTATCTCCTGTTTACTTATAGATCTATTATCATTTATGAAGCAGTCAAGTTGTATCATCCTTTAATCTGCCACCTTACATATGAAACAGTCTCTCAGAGGTAAATGTAGGAGACAAAAGGATGATACGTTCCAACAAGGCACAAGACAAGGTTCAAGAGGAGTTGACTATAAGAGGGGAATTTCCATTAACAGTGCCTGTGGCAGGAGCAGTGTTTGGGGTTAATCTTGTGTCACAGTTATGGAAATAACTCACCCGCACTGCCCTCATATTACATCTGTACGCCTGGTGCTACAAAGACTGAGCACAGATAGAAAGAGGCTTTTGATAAAGAATGATAGGTGTTACAGCATTGTCTTGTTGCCACTTAATGCATGATGATATACACTGCGATAATCATTTTAGATCTGCACATTACAATCAGTTTGTATTCAGGTACTATACACTTTTAGAATCATGCATGGGATTATGTTGGAATTAAGTGCCCTTGCTTTAACATGTCATACCTTGTACTCAGTGATATGAATAGTATAAGGACTGTGTGACAGATTCTGTAAGTAGACAGTATAAGAGTAAACTATATTTTAAAAAATCTAAACTTCTGCAATTACTCTGAAGGCTCTTTGTGGTGCTCCGCCAAAAGCTTGTTTGTGTATGACATCATGAAGTCACATCATCACGTTACTGTATTGTTGTGGCACCAAATGAATATGGTTTGTATTGTTTACAGTTGCACAAATTGGCCAAACAGAGAAACCACAAGGAGCAAAGGGGGAAAACTGCAAGAAATTGACAGGAATATGATGAGAGGAGCAGAATTGGATAATGTCTGTTTGTGCAGTAACCATTTTGTAAAAGGTAACTTAAATAACTTCAAAGGTTATGTTTATGTAGCTCACTAAACGTGCACAATACAGGCATTTCTCCATCTCGTCCATTCTACATTTCACTTCCTGTCCTTGATCTGGATGTTGAGCATCATCAGAACCATGTGAATGCAAGCAATATATTGTACATATAAAGTTCAGTGTACTTTTTACACTGACTAACACTCAGCCCATAAAGCAGTTGTATAATGTCTTCTGTGGCTCCAGAGGAATCTTGTCAATTCTCAAAAATAACCCCTGATGACGTGATCACACAGCGTGCATGTGCAGTGGAGGAGTAGCAGTATGTTATATGATTGCAAAAATTTGCATTGTAGTGGGACTCACAAGAATGCAGCAATCAAAACAAACAAATTACACATTTTGTCCACTTGTGCAAAAGAAATCCAGAGGAAGCAAGTAATCTAAATTCAATTTGTGTTTACCGCAGGCAGATTATTCCAAGGAGTTGATCATGTCTACATACAAATAGCTTGGTGCAAAATCATCATGCATGCTAATCCCTTATTTTCTACTGCAGTCCAACCTTTGCGTACACATGACTGAGGGGGAATCATGCGAGGTCAATAGTGTGCAGCGTCCTTCCTGTTTACTCAGATGATCTTATGCAGGGGGAGAAATAATATCTTTGAGCTGTTGGTAAACACAAACAGGTGCTGAGCGTCTGCTCGCAGTGACTCAGCCATACACTGTAGGCTGTGACTTCACAGAGTCGTGTTTACGCTAATTTGGGGGTAAACACATTGCAGCAGAAGCCTTCGTCTGGAGGCAGCTCTCTGCTTTGTTTGGGGGGGCGTTCTGCACATGCAGAAGCCGCAGTATAACCACAGCAAGCTGTTGGCAAAAATGCCAAGGCACCAGGCGCTCAGCAGCACGCTGTTTGATGAGCTCACAAAAAACCCATAAGAGTGGAAAACCACGCTGTCGCCATTGATTGAATTAACAGTCGGCGAGCAACTTATTGATTGAGCAAGTAGTTCAGAGACAGCCCCCATTAATATCACCCTTTTGCACAGCACTGCTATAGTTGGGCTGTACACTTAACAACAGACATTCATCCTAATGTACCCATAATGCAAAGATGCACTGCCCCAGGGAGGTTCATTTTAATTGGCAGGCATGCTAGGTCCCACTCCATTCCTCTCCATGTAAAAACAAACCCAAAAAGAGGAGGAAAGTGGGGAAAGACAAATGTAGGGAGTAACAGAGAAAGGGGGGGGAAAGGGAAGCTGATTGTGAAAAAATGGAGTAAAGTGGAGGGGGGGGGGGGGGGGGGTGAGATGGAAATTTCAAAGATAAAAGGAGAGATAAGTTAAGTAATGCAGAAGTGGATGTTAAGAAAGTATTTGAGTCTGCATCCACACTCAAGTTTCCAAGCTGAGACTAGGAGAAGAATTTTTCAGAAGGGACTGCATTTATATTAGTATTTTTACATTTTGTTTATTTACTGGAAAAGTAGAAAGGAAGGCAGAGCAAACTGTGGCGGACCAGCAGAGGCACAAATGTGATTCCCCTTAATGTAACCATCTTTAAAGTTTGATAAAAAAGAGTATAACTTTAGAATCCGATTGATTTAGAACTTTGGATTGTGGGAATAGCTCACATATCTCTGTGTTGTGCAAGAGGTGTGACAAGATATTCTCACCACTCAAAGTGAAATTAAAATGTACATATTGCACTAAAGACAATGGGTTCTATCTGAACTGTTACCAATTAGAAAGGTGTGTGGTGATAAGCAAATACGGTTTGTGTTTATGTTGTTAAAAAGGCTATGAATGGAGGGTTAAACAGGGTTTGACAGGAAGGTACAGGGTCACAAGGGGCCGCTGAGATGGTGGTTTACTTTGCACAACTCAAGGGGATTAGGGCCTCCACAAGCATGGGTAATGCATGCAGAACCCAATTATTCAATGTCTCGCAGAAAATTGATGACACACTGAGATCACACACATCACCAGCACCACTACCTCTAGAGAGGAAAACAATGGAAATGGAGGAATAAAGCCCAGAGAGGTGACTGGAATCCTGAGAGTAGAAAAAAAAAAAGCTGAATAATTAAGACTTGAAAGTGGATTTCAAACACAAAACATGAAGTGGAACATGAAAATAAGTGTCAACCCAGGAGGAGGAAGAGGAGGAAGAGGAATGCTGAAGCTGTGGAGAAGGGGAATAAAAAGAAAGCGAGGTAGAGTAAATTCTAGCTTTTGATTGTGTGAAGCACAGCCAGGTGTGGAGAGTGTTGAGAGGCTGTCAACCTCACATCAAGGACTCTGACACACACATAAGCCCTGTGGAAACCAAAGTCAAATGTGCATGCAATGTTCGGTGTTTGTGTGTGTGTTTTGTGTGTGTGTGTGTTAGTGTATGAGTATGTATTGCAAGTATTATGAATGGCTGGTTGGATGAATAACTGGTATATTGACTTAATAATGAGCAAACTGTGAAAGTCTGTATGTGACTCAAGTCAGCAGACGTAATGCACAACTACAGCAAGCACTGTAGGTCAACGTTGAACCAAATAACAACCAGAATGGCCAAAAGTATAAAATAAGACCCAAGCTCTAATAAAGTATAGTTATTCTTTTCTTTTTTTGGTAAAGACCTCTTTAACTCCCACACGCATCCTGTTTGTAAGACATTCTCCCACACACTACAGCAATGGCCTGTCATCACATACATATACACGTATACATGTACACACCCTGAACAAAAGAGATCCTGTAGTGTAGTGTATACCTCACCACAGAGAAATATGACTCCAGTCCCTCTTCACAAAGAGTTCAGCAGGCAATTCAAAACAAAAGCGTCGAGTCTGTGTGTTCAGGCATACACCACACTCACACTGGATAGGGACGTTTGTGTGTGTTCGTAGTCATCGCACACACGGATCAGGTGTGTAGGAGACAAGTCCTGTGGCTTTTTTAGCCCTAAGGATTCTGGGAATAGTAATAGATAGTGTTTTGGGAAAGTACCCATTGAGGTGGATAATACGAAAGTGTGCCAATGTTAAGAGTATTTATTGTGAGTCAGTTGTAGTCAGTGAATGTCATCTGAGCTGAGGGGAAAATGTTGAGAGTAATGACCCTGACTCTCTAATTGGCATGTGTGTCTGAGTCTTAGCACACACACACACACACACACACAAAAATGGATATTTGCAGATGCTGAAATTTAAACATAAAGCACACACACACTCACGTGCACACACAACTAATCAGTAAGCATTTTGCGCATGACAGACAGACTCACATGCAAGCTCACAAACTGCACTCAGCAAAATAAAAATCTCATTATGCTCATGAACCTGAAGGTATGAGAGCAGTCTCTCATCTCAACCCATGGCCTGGAATATTAAAAGGTTTTCTGCTTCCCTCCAACTCCCGGCTCCCCTCTTCCTCTCCCTTCCTCTGCATACATATGACTGCATCTCTCCATTTCCACACTTGCTCGCCTTTGGGATCAAACGCACTCATGGTGCCCAAGGGGCCCGGGCTGGAAATGAATTGCTATTACAGCTCTCTTTTTTCTCACAGTCTTTTCTTATTTTTTTATGTTTAGTTTTAAAGATATACAGAAACTGTAGGTGCATATTGACCACTTAGACATGTATCTATCTGTGAGCCACTTTAGATGTGCACTTCATTATGTAAACATGATGACAAGCAATTAAAACTAGATAGGTCGTCAGCTGCCGCCACTTTTTACTAATATTAGTAGTGTTATTATTATCATTATTAGTCATATTCCTATTGTCAATACTATAGTTGCTTGTTCTTATTTTGGTTGTTGTGTGTTTTGCATCATGTGGGATCCATTCTGTAATCTTGTCAAACATTTCGACTAACAATCCAAGCCTTTCAGTGGCAAAATCTGGCACTTGTAGTGGACACACCTTGATCTGGTGCAATTGCCCCGAAAGATTATATTACAGTAATTATAGTTCATTCATCACCTGTTCTTGGCTGCCAGCAGAGGCAATGCACTGGACCAATCTAAACAATCTGTGCCTACCAGTCTTTTTGAACCCATAATGTGTAAACATAGAGCCCAGTTATAAACAGTTTTAAACGTCTCTACAGTCCAGATTTATATCATATTATGTGTGGTGGTGTGGTGGTTAGCACTGTTGCCTCACAGTGGCCTTGTGAACAAACAGATTCACAGACACACACATAACCAGAGGCAGAGGTACATGCAGAGTCCATTACAAAATTTCAACACAGCAGTCTGAATTGAAGGTTGTCACATTAAGGTTAAATAAACAGAGAGACATTAACCCCCTTTTATTTCACCATCTTAAGAGCACTGTTCAGAAGTGTTTAACAGGTGACTTAATAATAATTAACACACACACACACATATATATATATATATGAGCAATCTCTAGAGTGGTCCTAAAAAATAGTTAAGGAATCACTCTATAGATTTTATACATCTATGCTGTGATATAGCTGTATTGTAAATAAAAGTGTGCAAAGTATTGCCTCCAGTCAGCAGTCATTAGAGGGAATTATAAGGCAAGCACCAATACAAACATAAATCACTGACATTCCCAGGGAAACATCATATCACCTACAGCACTTTCAATCTACTTTCTGGGATGTCAGCTGAAAGGTAGATTTATTTTAGCTTTTAAATGTCCTATTATTTTTTACCATCCAATACACTTCCTCTGCTGTGTGTCAGTATGTGTTGTGAGCATGTCTGTGTTTATTTTTGACTGTCAAGCCTTTCCTTGCACACTGCAGCTTACACAATTATCCCTTTTTACAAAGTCAGATTTGCCTGGAGAATGATCGGGGGACTAAACTGTACTGAGTTACATCATATCAGCTACTCTGCCTTTGGATAGTGCTGAATGAATGGAGCTGAGTGGAAGTTGGATGCAAGATTGGGTGTGTATCAAGAAAATGTGTGTGGGGGGTGTGTGTGGGGAGGGAAGGAGGCTATTGATCCTAAATGACGGCAGTCTGGCTCTCTGATCTCAGCCGGACTCCTGGCCCCCCCATAAAGCAATCTGCAGTCGTGGCCAGTCAAGCAGCCATGGCAACCAGAGTGTGTATGTGTATGCAACGATGCGTGTTCATGGGTGGGGGAGACATGTCTACAATGACTTAAAATTATGCTCCTTTTCTACTGTCATCTGCTGCACTTTTCTTTCTCTTCTCAATCTCAATCAATCAATCTTTATTTATATAGCACCAATTCATAACAGCGTTATCTCAAGACGCTTTCCATAAAGAGCAGGTCTAGACCAAACTCCTTCATTAAGAGAGAGACCCAACGATTCAGGAATTCAAAATTAATATATTAGATATTAGGCAATAGCGGCAAGGAAAAACTCCTCTTTAATGGGAAGAAACCTCGAACACAACCATTATATTAGGCAACAGTGGCAAGGAAATGCCCTCTGTCGGATGCCATAAGGAGGTCGTTTGTAACCTTCACCAGTGCTGTCTCTATGCTATGGTGCACTCTAAAACCTGACTGAAAATCCTCAAATAGACTTGGAATTTAGTAAATTACACAGCTGACGGGCTACTACTTTCTCGAGGATCTTGGAAAGAAAGGGAAGGTTGAATATAGGTCTATAGTTGGCTAATTAATTATCTCTACTTAGTCAGGACATTTTAATTAAGGGTAGGACTTCCTGAAGTAGCCCAGTAGGAATGGGGTCAAGGAGACAAGTTGACGATTTGGATGAGGAAATCATTGAACCCAATTCAGGAAGATCAATTGGAGAAGTTTGAGGTTGAATTAGAGCCTGTTGAGGGAAGGAGGTGATGAATGTTGTCTCTAATAGTTAGAATTTTATCATTAAAAAAGCTCATGAAATCATTGCTACTGAGCTCTAAAGGAATACAAGGATCAATAGAGTTCTGGTTCTTTGTCAGCCTGGTTAACATGCTGAACAGAAATCTAGGTTTTTATTTTCTTGTATTAATGAGGAGTAATAGGCGGCTCTGGCATTGCAGAGGGCCTTCCTATAGGTTTTCAGACTGTCTTGCCAGATTAAGCATGATTCTTCTAATTTGGTGGTACGCCATATCCTTTCAAGTTTTTGCAAAATTTTGCTTAAGGGTGTGGGTGTGGGAATTATACCAAGGAGTTTGTCTCTTTTCTTTAATTATCTTCTTTTTTAGAGGGGCGATGGAGTCGAGCAGCACTATCAACCAGATAATCAATTTGAATGTGAGATAGTCAGGATATTAGTGTAAAGTGAGGGCATTTTGGACAGATCCTAGTCAACACAGCAGTGCATCAATAGTCATTATTCCATCAGCATATTTTTGGGCACATTTTGAAATATCACATTAGTAAAGGTTATGTTTGAAAAAGCATCCTTATTTTCACAAAAAAGCATTTACACTTAAGTACTCACACTGACTGATCAGCTGTGTTCGCTGTAGCAACAAAACGAACAAATTCCTGTCTTTTCTCCACTTTTCTGACCAACTGAGGTGACTGGTTCTATTTCCCTTTCACATCCTCTAGTGCAATGTTTTTCAACTTTTTTTGTGCCACGGCACATTTTTTACATTGGGAAAATCTTGCGGCACACCACCAACCAAAAATGTTACAAAATGACACTGTGTAGCCTAATACAGTATATATAATTACAATATAGTTTCTCTCTCTCTCTCTCTCTCTCTCGAGTTCAGCAACTAGGTAACTAGCTTTGAGGGCTTTCTCATTTACCTTTGTGGTTTTTCTCAAAAAAGTTGCCTGTTTCTCTGTGTTTTCACGCAAGCAAAAGAAATAGTCCATCGGCTTGTTTTGAAGCGACGGGTGTTTCGTTTGGAGATGGCGTTTAAGCTTGCTTGGCACTATGGCGCTGTTGGACAGCTTCTTGCCACACACCAAGCATAATGGAGTTGGTGTCGTCTCATCCCTGGTGAAAGTAAATCCGAACAAAAGATAGCTTTCGCTGTATTGCCTCAAGCTCACCGTCTTTGCATTCTTTTGACCACCACTCATACTAGGGCCTTCACCTGGGTCAGAATCTTGTCCAGGGCCTAGTTCGGAGTTTCCAGTTTTCCTTTTTAAAAACTTCTCCATCACTGTCACCACGACCTGTCGCATGCGTCACTAATTCTCTTGTCTCTAAGAAGGAACGAGGCAATTAGCTACCTGCTGCCACCGGGACGAATATTACATTACTCTGCCAGTCACTATATTACAGCACAGACACTCGACAATGGCATATTATTTGCAGATAATAATTAATAAATGTTAATAAAAAAAAGAATTTTAAGACTAATTAAGTGAAATTGGATAATTTCTCACAGCACCACTGCACAGCGCGGCACAGTGGTTGAAAATCACAGCTCTAGTGGGTGGCATAGACATGCTATTACTGCCTCATTCGGTCTTGTATGAACACTAACTTATGGTGGATAATTTTGGCAAATATTAGATAGATATTGCTATTAAACTGATATTACTCATTTTGCTCTTCGCAATCACGTCACTGTTATACTACAGCCTGTTTCAGGCTTTGACAGATATATATTCTAATGGTTTTGTCATAAAATTTCAGGAGTGTGGATGTGGTTTCATTCAGTTTGAATGACAGTAGTCTGGCCACATCATGTTTTTATTCAAATGTTGCTAAATCCTGATTTGTGCATAGAAGAATGTTACATCATGCTTTTCCAAATGAGTCCTGGAAGCTTCAAACCAGTGACAGTAGCACAGAGAAAAAACACAAATACAGAAATTTTCTCACATGAAATAACCAGAACTGAAAACACAAAGCTGAGATTTTAGGATCCCTCTTTTCAGGTCATTTGGCTCTTAAATGCATGGGCCGTTTTTTACATAGGCTACCTCATTTATAAAATGCAGATTAAGTCATGTATTGCAATCATATTGCTTATAAAGTTTTGCAATGTATATATATCAATAACAAACACACAAAAAATATTTTTATGAATATAATAACATTTCTGAATCTTAAAATCATTTCTAGATGTAATAGACTGGCACTTACCAAACCCCAATTATTCAGTACAGTAATCACGCTGCACATGTTATTTTGTGGGAGTTGATCAGCTGAGGTGGTTCTATATCTGGACAAAATATCAATCTCCAGCCATGGATGCAGCAGCTGAGAGTTTTTTTTTGTTATCAAGCCTTTCTAATATCGAGGAAAATACTGCTCTATACTAGACCTGACACTCTGGTGCTTATCATGTTACTGTGACAGAATGAACAAACTTTTTCATCATTCTTTCTGTGTTTATTTATAGGCAAAACATTACCTGCTATCACTTGCATCCAGGATACGTGAACAAACTGTAATACTCTGACATAACTCGGGTCTAGAGCAACCCAATGAACCTTGATGAGAAAAACATGGGAAAAACAATGCTTTTTGTTATTTCTGATGTTTTGACACTAGAGCATTGTTAAAAACAAATAGACAAATATATTGGAACCGAGTTCCTAATTGAATAAATATGATCGAATAAGATCGGGTGTGATATAGTCCTGGGTTGCAAAAGACTAGAGGTATGCATTTAAAGGTATAACTGACTCAAGTGAATATTGGGAAATGAAGGGAAATTTATTATGACATTATCCTGTAATTCTCATTTATTATGGCCACAGTCGCTACTTTTCAGGAGAGGTAACTATAATAATCTTTTTTTTTTTATTGTCAGCTAATTAGTGTTGTGATTTGGCACCTTGCCTCTCACGACACCAAAAATGTTGTGCTCAGTGGTACTAGGGCACCAATAAATGTAGGGGTTCCAATTATGTGTGGACAATTAATACTCTGCCTCATACAGCGGCACCAAAATGTTGGGGTTTGGTACCTTGTATGGGGCAATTTGACCATCAGAACTATCAAAGGTAATTATAATTATTTAAATTAATGGGACTTTGTGTAAAGTCCACCTCGATTGGGGCACCACCTCGATAAACGTGGAAAAAGATAGCCAGCTTAAGTTTTTTGTGGTATTATGATTAATAATGAACTACTACTACCAAAATTACCATATTGACAGCTAGTTGAGGGATTTCGGAGTTCTTGATGGAGTAGAGGTTGGCAGTATTTACTCTTTTACAATAGTAAAAAAGACAGCACGTGTATCAAAACGTTTACTAAAACATAACAAAATCAGACATACTAACAAACTAACTAACTGTGATTAGCTAACAAACAATAGAGAGTGTGTGTGCTGTAGGTGTCAGCTTAGCTTTGCCTCTCAGTCGAGGCCTATTTTGAAACTGTATTTTGAAACTGTATATTGAGTGTGTAGGATAAAGGTACCAGGTTAGGAGAGGATGGTTAGTTGCATGCAAGACCCTGTGCCTGTGTGAACAACTAACCTCAACTCAACTTTATGGCTGCACAGTAAACTACAACACATCATAGCAATCAAACTCAGTGAACGTTAAAGCAAATCAAAACCAATACATTTACAAGGCTATCCATTGCTTAGCCATGTATACAGTTATGCTATGCTGTATATACCCAGTTAGAGTTTGTTACCAGTCCTTAAAAGGGGAGAAGTGTGCTGCTTCTTAGCTTGTTGATGAGCCAGGCTGGAGGAAAGGTGTGGTTCTTTGTCCTTGCTGTCCTGGTTGCAGGCTAGAGGAATCTGGTCGCTCCTTTGTTCCTTGCTAGTCCTTGCAGCTCAGTGCTAACTTGCTGGTGTGCTCCTGTTGCCCTGATGATCAGCTGGCAGACTTTTGATTATATCTGCTGGTGCTGATAAGCTTGGTTCAGGCAGGGCTTTGTGTCATTGCCATGAAAAAGGTGGCCTGGTCTGGTACAGGCCACACTGAGGCTGGGGCTCTCAGAGGTCCAGAGCCAGGATCAGAGAGAGGTGATCTCTCCTCCGTCCAGGAGAGAGATCAGAAAAGAGGAGTTTAGACCCTCATGGGTCCAGAGCTGAAGGTTTAAGAGAGTTTGAGAGAGAGTACTGCGCTTAGCTCAGTTAGCCCTCAAAGGTCCAGAGCCGGGGTCAGAGAGAGGGAGATCAGTGGGGAAGATTTTTTATAGATATTGCGGCCTGAGGTTGCAGGGTCATGTGTCCCTCAGTGGCCAATTGTGGCTGTAAAGCTGGGTCCAGGGGTGCATTTAACACCTATGTGTGAAAACTTAAGGACTCTGGGAATCTGAGTTCAGAGAGGGAGCCCCTTGTTCAAAAGACTGAAACATGTAGTCCTCACTAGAGATATAAATCGTTAAAAATTGGTCATGAATAGCTTTTGTTCAAAAGGCTCAGCAATGTCCTAAAATATTTTGAACTACATTGTATGTGTTCATTGTAATGAACCAATGCACAAGTGTGTCTCAGTGATGTGTTTTAAATGGTCTTGGACAACATTGGAGCTCCAGGCACAGAGGAAGAACATTTATCAGGCTACAGTTGCAATACATGTTAGTGAAGCACATTCATGGTTGGTTTTGGACTTTTTATGGTGTTCGTCAGAGTAAGACAAATATAGAATATTATCACTTCAGTAAGTCAGTAATCCTGATAGGATTACAGGAGTCTTTGCTCGTTAGATCAAAGTTAAAAGATAGTGTCGGTCCTCAAAAGTACTTAATGCAAATGTTTGCATGTTTGTGTATTCATTCTGGTATAAAATATGAGGAAAGGGTTCTTTTCTGTAGCAGACTTGTTTAAGGTTCCACAAGGAGACCTTTAAAGATACATGCAGCAATTCAGAAGCATTAAAAGAATTCTCTCCGATCTTCACTGCTACTCTTAAATGACTTGTTTGATTTTCACAAATATGAGAATTGTTTGAATTACTGCAGTTTCATACAGGACCACAAAAATGACCAATGAACATTAAGATTCATATTTTTTGTGCGTGTGTGAATAGATCCGGTGTTGAGCAGGGCGTGTAAGAGAGAGAATAAAAGAGACAGAAACAGCCATAGAACAGAAAGTTAAAACGATGAAAAGGAGATATTATAGCTAGAGAAAGAATGAAAATAGAAAGGAAAGATTGTTCAGGGACTTAACGACCTTGCTTGTTGCACACTAAGAGACAAGACACAGGACAAGATAAATGTAAATCAAGTTAGATTAAATTCAATTGATCTGAAAGTTAAAATAGCCAGTAGTTGGTGCACAGGCTGAAATTCCTGATACACAAGTGTCAAGGACAAAAAAACACTGATAGGCCTGAAACTGAGGACCACTGTGGTCCTTTTATCTTGAATATTTAATACTATATTTCACTAGATAGATAGATAGATAGATAGATAGATAGATAGATAGATAGATAGAATAAACCAGTTTAGTCTTTTTCACTGCAGTTAACCCGACCTCAATAACCACTATTGTGATTGCTTGTGTTAACTATTATATATTATATATATACTCAAGCGTCACATTATTTATAATTTAATAAACAGCATCCCATAACATATAGATACTATATGTATGTGCATTATGTCTGTTGTTCCTCCGCACATCACCATGATGACAGGAAAAAGATTTTTGTACATATCTGTCTTACAGCAGGGATGCTACTCTGCCCCTTGTGGCTGTCTGAATAGCCATGCCATGCCCTCTTATCAGCATCCACACATGTAAGACATACAGTTCTAACCTTATTTGCTTTCTTTTAGGGGGAGTTATTTCTTGGCTAGCTTGCAATGACTTTGCACATCATTCAAAGTCTGGCTGTCACAGTGATGTTGCCAAGTTTGGTACCATTACGCCTTTAAATAGACCAAACCCAAAAACCTAACTCATGAACCATATCTGGCCCTTTCAGGATAAAGATGGACATAGATTTGTCAAGAAATAGAAATAGAATAGAAATAACACATAACTCCCCCTAAAAACTGTTGTTTACACATATGTACAGGTTAAAGGACAAGACACACTGTGTAAGTAAGACAGGTAAGAGATGTTGTGGTCATTTTCTTTCACTTTTTTCAGAGCCACACAAGCTGTATCATGGTGCTTATCATCTTTATACTAAGATAGTCTAAGCATATCCTGACTCAAACTCAAGTGCAAGATATGGATCAATCTTCTACTTTTGTTCTGGAAAAGGAAGAGAATAAGCTTAGATCCCAAAATGTCAAAGAAATTCCACAACCTAGATGGTCATAATCACATGTGACACATGAGCTTGCCTTCTTTCCAAGGCTTATTGTCTTTAAACTCTAAGATACTGTTTCCACAGCAAAACCAGAAAGTGTTTTAAGAGCGAGGAGGTTAAAAGAGGTGGAGGGGTAGCCTCTAAATGATATCCCACACTGGTTCCATCTCAGTGCCCTGGTCTTTTTTAGTTGTCGTCCATCTCTGCAGATGCCAGTCTTTGATCTTGAGAATCTGTGTTGAGTTCACCACAAGACATCAGCCCTCTCCTCCTCCTTTCCTCTTTTCGTCTCCCACTGTTCTCTTCTTTTCAGCCAACACACCAATACCCAGACACATGCACACCACCAACCTGCCCCTCTCTCCATGCCTGTCTTCTTCCTCAGGTCTAGTTGCATTCTTCTCCACTTTGTTTTTAATGGTTGCTATGTGGCTATAGAGGATATTTTTGTTCATTCCATAAGGTCCAAATAGAAAATTAAGAGAAAAAATGTAATGATTATTATTTTACT
Organism: Pempheris klunzingeri; assembly: GCF_042242105.1. Taxonomy (NCBI): domain Eukaryota; kingdom Metazoa; phylum Chordata; class Actinopteri; order Acropomatiformes; family Pempheridae; genus Pempheris; species Pempheris klunzingeri. The sequence goes on along the minus strand of NC_092021.1, from coordinate 4,971,703 downwards.
ACACTACTCGGAATAATCATGGACTGTAAATTAGAAGTTGACGTAGCATGACGTCATCCACTGGTTTGTAGAATGCTGTTTTGAAGGCTCCTGTTTGGCATTTTGGCCATTGCCATCGTGATTTCGGAACCTGAAGTGATGTTCATTATGTGATAAGTCTTGTATCTGATTGGTTAGATTTAGACATGACTTGCATCTGATTGGTTAAACACATGATAGTCCTGCTTTAAAATGTGCCATGCTTTACCATCTATTTTACACTGAATGAGACCTCTTACTCTGAATTTAAAAAATAAACATCACGCTGTATTGAAGAAGACGCATTCTACACAGATGAAACCCTCATCTTTGTTGCAACCTAAAAATAAATCACAGTATAGGTCTATGTTCATTTTGTGAATACATTTGAAATATTTAACATATTGCTACAGAAGGTTGGAATGGTACATTGGTTTTCAAAACAATTCAATATCATTATGGTTTTCAGTTATTAGCAACATTTTTTTAGAAGCTCAAGACTGTCACTTTTAGTGTAGCCATTTCTTTGACCAAGCCTTTTAATTCTAATAGCCACTCTTATAGCACATATTCATTTTTCTAATGGGAGTTTGTAGTCAACAGCAACACATTCCACTTTTTAACAAAGACCAGTGAAAGAAATTCACAATGAGGGACTGCACTGAATTACAGAAGCAATCTGAACAGCATGTCATGAAGCTGACATCGAGAGTTTGGCTCACTATTTTACTCTAATGTTAACAAAAGTGTACATGAAGAGAACAAATTAAAACAAATAATACAGAAAATATATGATTTTGTCAGACAGTGTAGAATATGATGTTTTTTCAAGCTTAAAACCTGCAATAACTGATTTCTTTGTATACTTGGGAGCACCTGAAACATTTGTAAACATTGACAGATTGAATATTTCAAATATCTAGTAAATGAAATAATGTCATAGTACGTTTTGTAACGTAATGCAAAGCAGAATGTTTTGCCTCGATGGCAAAGAAAAACGTGTTTTGAAATGAAATTAATTAAAATTGATGGTCATAGCATTAACCATTCGTATTGTTGACGTTTTTGAACAGCATCAGACCATCTGAACTACCCATGGACTGATAAAATAAAGAGGGGAAAACAAGGATCAAATCTTGTGGTTAAATGTTGTGTAATGTAGTGGTTATAATTAAAAATTAATATATAATGAGAAATGGCAGCACAGTTTCTATACTCCCAAGTTCTACACAAGTCCTCCTGACCTAAAACATAAAAAGACGTACTGTGGGCAGGAAAAGATAAAAAATTTGAAATTCGTGTCCATGAGCACAAATTAATTGATACGATTTTGTGACAATTTCACAAACTTCCATGAGTTCACTTAAAGTTCATTTAAATTATGTACAGTTTATACATTCAACTTAATGACTTGTATTTGGTCAACAGCCCACACATTCCCACACCGAATGCAAGAAAACACACATATACACACACAGATGGTATCATAAGTCAGTGCCTTTGAAAACATGCAAGAAAAACCCCCTCATTCCCCTTGCCTTCTTCTTCTCGTACCGTTTTTATTTCTTTGCCTGACTTTCTCTTTGTCTTTCTCCAGTTCTCTTACAACTAAGTCACACTTTTGCGTTTTGCTGAGAGGCTGCTTGATGGCAAAGTTCAAAGCAAGATCAGGGCAGTAGGCGGTAGCAGAACATCCCTAAGCACTACAGCTTTCCACAGCCACCATGCACCATTTTACAGCACCCATATGCACACACAGACACAAACACACTCTAGAGACTTCATCTATCATATCAACATTTATTTGAAAAATATTCATATGCGTTAGTGCATGTGCATTCATACATGTGTATTTCTTTTCATTTTTTTTATTTCTTGGGTGTATGTGTTTCTGCAAGTCTGAGTGCATCAATACATGTGCAGTGTGTGTGTGTGTGTGTGTATGTGTGTCCACAGGTGTGTCTTATTCCCTGTGCACGCTTTCATTCAAGTGCATTGCCATATCTGTAAGTGATAGAGAGATAGAGAGTTTTTTATGCATGCTAGAGTGTTGAAAGACTTAATGCATCACTTCATTTGTGGGCTCAAATAAGGGCTGTGAGCATGTTGACAATTCCATTGAAAACAGGTGGCTGTAATTCAAGCTAATACACCTAAGTTGCTGTAATGTACATTTGGGTTTTGTTATAAAAAAAAATAAAACATGCCTGAGGCTTAGAGAATAAAACGTCTCAAATGATTAGTCTCAGGCCTTATAACTATCATGGTATTCTATTTAAGATTTCCAAAAATGTGAAATTCAGTCTTGTACCTAAGCCAGCCACATGCAAATAAACACTGGTGCGTGGGCTTGACATATTTATGGACACTTTTATGTTGGGCCCACCAGAAATGATGAGGACTACATGTTTCTTTGTCTTTTGAACAAACGGCTCCCTCTCTGAACGCCTGTCTGAAGTCCTTTAGTTTTACACATATCTGCAAAACACACCCAACAATAGGCTAAGAAAGCAGCACACTGATGGACTGGTAACAAACTCTAACTGGGCATGTATATAGCATAGTGTAACTGTATACATGGTTAAGCAATGTTTTAACCTTGTTAATGTACTGGTTTTGATTTGCTTTAACGTTCATTGAGTTTGATTACTGTGATGTGTTGTAATTTACTGTGCAGCCTTAAAGTTAAGTTGATGTTAGTTTGGTCACACAGACATGTCTTGCAAGCAGCTAACCATCCATTCCTAACATGGCACCTTTATCCTACACAATCACACATTCAGCTTTACAAATCGGCCATTTGTCTACTTTTGACCCACACCAGGGTGTCTGGCAGCCACGTTGTGGCGAGTCACCATTTCGTTCTCCCACCTTTTTGTAGTCTTCCGTCTTACCGTCTTGTATATTCACATGTACACAACCCCTCACATATATACACACACACACACACACACACACACACACACACACACACACACACACACACACACACTCTCCCTATAGTTTGTTAGCAAGGTACATTTAGTTAGATTGTTTGTTGTGTTTTCATAAATGTTCTAATCCACATGCTGTCTTCTTTAATGTTGTACAAGAGTGAATACTGCCAACCTCTACTCTGTCAAGAACTCTGAAATCCTTCAACTAACTATCAATACGGTAATTTTGGTTGTAGTTATTAAATTAATCATTAATCATAATACCAAATTGATGGTTTTAGTTATTTTGATGAGACTGAATCAGTTAAATCGGCTATGTTTTTCCTCATTTATCGAGGTGGTGCCCCAATCGAGTTGGACTTTACAATAAGTCCCATTAATCAATATAATTATTGATTATTTCCAATAGCCAAATTGTCCAAAATGGTGCAAACCCCAACATATTTTGGTGCCACAGTGTAACACAGAGCACTGAGTGCAACATTTAATTTTTCTGTTACATTTTATGCAGTGCAGTCTCTTTCTAGTTTGCTGCTTTGCTCCAATGACCACTAGGGGAAGGAACAGATTACATTTGTTTTGTTCCAATTTGTCATTCAATTCTTTCAGCTGGACAATAAGGTGTGAAATATGATGCGACCAGATATTTAATAGTCACATGGTGGTACAGATAGCCTCTTTTAAAGTGTTAAAAAAAAATGGAAGGCAGGTGTAAGGTAATATAATTAGTTATTAATGTTTTTGTCAACTGTAGCTCGTCCGGCGAGCACCCATAAATGGAGGCACCTGTATAAATGAATATAATATATGATATAATAAGGTAGTAAAGTGCAGTTGTAATAGTATAAAATTTATTCGTAGGAGAAGTTAAAATTGCAGACAAATATCTTTTAATTAGTAAACACATACAAAGCTCTTACTCTGATCTACATTTATAGTATGTTTTAAACACTTGTTTGCAGCAGAACAAAATCATTGCAGGTGTGTGTTCGGATTTCCGCAGTCAAACCTTTGTTTACATTTTCAAAGAATGTGGTTGAGGTCTAATTTATTAATTCAACAGTTAAAACATATCAGGTGAGGCAGGTGTGGATGGCTGCTGAACAGTTACCTACGGGCTCATGTAACTCCACACGTCAGAATCACAGTGTATCACACTAAGCAATATCCCACTTTATTCACAATCAAATCAAATTTCAAGAGTTTGATTGAAATCCCTCTCGCATTAAAAAAGCCCACTGTTCCACTACAGAATCCGAAGACTCTCTGGCTGCCATTTAGCTGTGGCTTTAATAGAAGAAGCCTTCAAATTAAATTGTTTATTTTTACTTTACTTCACTTTTCACCTTGAAAGTCACTAAAAAAGACTTCTGACCACCGATTGAGTTTGTGTTTTCAACAGTTTTCAGTGTCCATCCAAGATTATGATGAGTGGGTATGGCAATCCAGGATCAGGACTGGTACCACAACAGCTGTAAATCAGTGTGCAGTTTGCATGTTCACCCTGTGCATGAGTGGGTTTAATCTTGTATTCATCCTAAGTATCCAATCTAAAAAATGTTTGCATGAAGAGATTTGCATTCATGTCTTCCCACCCTGCACTGTTCCTCACCTTACCCCATTCCCTCCTCCACCTTTCCTGCCTTTTCTTCTCGTCTTCTTCCAAACGCACACATCACGCACATGCAGAATCACGACGACTGGTTTCTCTGGTAGGACATCTAGAAATAACTCATCCTGTGCGCAATTTGTTCCAGTTCAATGACTGATGGTAACCAGGGACTTTTTTTCCGTTTGCTTTCAACTTCAAAACTGTAATTAACACAGGCAATGCATCTTATAATCTGACCTTGAGAGGACAGGATGCATTATTCAACCCCCTCCAACCCCCAAACCAATGTCTGATTTTCAGAAGTATTTCAAAATAGAACAGGCCTACAAGTATTAATATCTTAGTACTTTTAAAGTATTTGTAAAACAAACACATTTAAAGCTATTTCTTAACTTACTTAAGTTAATTAAGTAAGTATGCTAACATGCTTAGAATGATTGCTAGAATGCTGATATTTAGCAGGAATACCGTTTACCACACTCACCATTTAGTTTTTCCTACAGGTCATTGGAGAAATTTAAATTTGAAAATCTGAAATGTGTGTGTTCTGTCCAGAGTCTGTCCATATAACAGGGAAAAGATTTTGTCTGCCAGTCGCAGCTGGTCCTGCAGCAACCTAAGCTGAACAGGGTCAGCAGAATATTTATGAAACACTGACATCAAGATCACCACACCCAGCCCTGTGTTATTTGCCTTTAATGCTACACAGAGAAACTAGAGGTCATGCAAGGCAGTAATCCACACAGTAATATGCTAAATAACAACAACAGCAACATCATGTATAATATATTTTAAATTTTTTTTCCAACCATTAAACGGTTTAAAGGATCGTTTCGCAATTTTCACTATAAAATAGTCATTAAATTTTAATCTATGAATTTGTGTAGATGGACACGAATTTCTCTTTTTTTTCATATCCCCGAGCATGGATTTCAAACCAATGTATTTCTGACGGTTTATCTTTTCATGTCTTGATGTTTTTCTGGTCAATAGGACTTTTGTAGGACCTGGGAGCACAGAAGCTGTGCTGTTATTTCTTGTTTTATGTTTGTTTTTTTTTAACTCTAACTGCTACATTACTCAACAGTTAACCATGAGATTTTATCCTTGTTATCCTCTCTTTATTTTACACGTCAGTCCACGGCCGTCCAGAGGGTCCGCTGCCGGTCAAAAACCTGTTTGATAAGTCAACAGTACGACCGGTTTATGCTATGACCATCCATTTTAATTAATTTCTTCTTCTATCCTGAATAATTATGTTGTGTAATTATGTGGTACGGTGGGAAAAGCCAGGGGATCAGCAAAGTCATTAGGATTCATCCTCTGGGAGCCATGAATATCTCAATAAACTTTTATGGTAATCCATGTAATAGCTGATGAAATATTTCAGTCTTGACCAAAATGGTCGACCAACCAGCCGACCATCATTGCCATTCATAGAGAAACATTGGCAGCATAGCTAAAAAGCACCACCATTTCGGTGTCCTTTGCTTTGCCACTGTATGCGGAACAAGTCCTTCCATCCATCCTTTCCTCCCTGCTCAGCCCTGGCCCCCAGTGTATGGACGTGGCTCCTGGCTCTCATTAGCAGGTCTGGAGCCACTTTGTGTCGCTCGGTTTGGGCAGGCTTTTTTTGCTCCAGGGGGTTGCGGCAGATCATCTTGCAGTGGCTGAGAGCCGTCCTGGCTCACAAAGGGCGCCTTTGTTTGAGGAGATCCTTATCTGTCCACCAGCATCAACTTACTCCTACACCACAGAAACACTCATATAAACCTCTACTTTACACTTCTACAGCGCACACACGTAAACATAACCAATGTATTCAGATGGCGCGTATGCTGGGATAGTAAAACTCAAACACACACACACGCATACACATATACATTTGCATACATACTGTCATATATATATATATATATGTGTGTGTGTGTGTGTGTGTGTATCATAGAAATTCACGTGTGTTATTTAAAGGTGTGTATATTGCACATATGTGCATATCTCTGTGGATTGGTCTCAGTGCACATAAGGTACACATTATTAGTAGAGATGTATAAATAAACCGCTGCAGCAACACAGAAAAACCCATTAAATGTGAGAAAACATATGGTCATACTGTGCAAACAATAAATCATCTCCAAGGTTCATCTGCCTGCACACATTTACATACACCCACACACTATTACATCTTCAGATGCATGCAATTAACATCTATACTGATGGCTGTGCCTAAGCATTGATTGCCTCCTTATTGTTATTCCTCGGCTTTGTTTGTTTGTCCATGTTGCCCTAGAGAAAGTTGTCTTTTACTTAACTAGGAGTTTAAGTACCTGTCTGGATCATTTCTTTAATGGGAATAAATGTCATTTTCTCTTTATTGCTTGTTGCTTGGCACAGTAGTGATTCAGACCGCAGCTATTTAATAAAGGCATTTACCTCTGCAATGTTTAGAGTCTGCTGTAGTTCTCTCAAGGGAAACAAACTCACATGCAATGGAAATGATGTATTTTCAGTTTCTGATAACAGCACCCTTAGTGGTACGTTTTAAACAAGTAAAAGAAGTGTTTTAAGAACTTTATGAGAAATCCCAGAAAATTCACAGAAAACTGGACAACCTGTAAATGCATAGTATAGTATATACTATGTATAGTGACCAGATTACTGTTAAAAAAAAATTAAAAAAACAGCAGATTAATTATTTAAACTAGTGATAGAAGATGCTGTTTCCTGTTTTTTTTTCTTACTCAATAAAGTTATGCTTTTTATTTAATAAATTATCCATAGGTTCATTACTACCTGCATCTTTTAAAAAAAACAGTGAAAGAAAACGGGTTAAGATATAGAAGAACAGGTAGTTTGTAGGTATGGAAGAACTAGTTTGTGGATATTACACCCACATGTGCATATGCACACTTTCACCACTGCTCACAAAAATGTGTGTTTGATGAAATGATGGAGCAAGGTAATATAGAAACCTCTTTACTGGAGTTCCTCTCAGCTTATGGGTAATTACAAGGATTATTCTTTTTCTTATTGTCCCTCAGAGCCAAGTAGCCAGGTAAGAATACAGACAGTATATCATTGCTAATACTGTGGCAAGAAGGGATCAAGCAGTGTCTTGTTGGAAAAAATGTGCCAATAACAATGTTAGGCAGATTCCATGCATACAAAAGGTCTGGTTGCAGAAATCTGAGGGACATTTGAGAGTGGACTATTCAAGATTCTTAAATTATATCCGGATTTACCAAATCAGTAAAAGATTTGACATTCCAATTTGAGAGAAATTCCTACCAAGTCTGGTTGAGATGGTAGTAAATCACTGAACCCAGCCCACGTAGAGAGGATTGCAACAGATGGTATGGTAAAGTATGGGATTCTCCTTGTAAGCAAAAATTATTAAATGCTTTACTAATGTAGACAGGAAATGGCTATCATATGCCATGGAGCATTTAAGCAAATTGTGCAGTGTGTGTGTGCATACATTTGTGTTTGTGTGTGTGGTGTGTGTGTGTGTGTGTGTGTGTGTGTGGGTGTACATTGTTGGAGCAATTGAGAAAATGGGTAATTAATTGGTTTTGCAGAGAGCACACATTTTGATGGGGATAAACAGATTTCTTTGTCTGCCACAGTCAAAGATGACAGAGCAGAGATTGTCAAATGGAGCTCCACTTGTTCGGCAACATAGTGACTCACACTGAGGCAAAACAATTAAGATACCAATGGTTAATCCTGCTTCTAAAGGATTGGTTTGTCTGCAGTTGGAGAGTAAATGTTCATTGAATTTTATTGGCAGCTCGATGTGGGGATTTTGGTGTGTGCCAGCCTGAGCCTTACACTGGCATAGGACCATTTTTTAACCACCCACCCCATTTTACCCTATAAACTTTTCACCAAGAAAAAGTGTTCAGTGGAGGAAAAAATGAATGTAAAGTCTTTGTGGTTATCTAAACAAATTTCTTAAGTCAGATATCTAAATACTAAATACAAATTAAAAACACAAAAATAACAATGAACAATGTATGGGTGGATGGGTAAGCACTAAATAGCTATTATTCAATTTTATTTTTTATTTTTTGTCTGGCAAAACAAGTCTGTCAATCTACACAGAAGTGAAGCCTAACCTAGACCGAAGACATTAATGCACTACAGAGGAGTTGCAATTTTCATTTTGTCTCAGCACAGAATCAACTGTGTAAACCTGGAGAATATCCATTGTTTACTGAAAACAGCTTTCCAATTTTGTAAAACCTCCAGTGAATATGTCCCAAACAACATCTGTCAATAGTAAATAACAAACCGTGGTTTAGCCAGCAAATGCTGTTACGTAGAGGTTCAAATATGAAAAACATTCTGTGTTCAACTGGTAATGAACTGACTTCAATCATATACTGTATCAGTAGTGAATCATATGCTAAGTGATAGCGGAATGTAAATAGATTCATTGAGATACTGTAGTTTAAGCTGCACTGATCAATAATTTTACATTGATAATAAAAAATAAATAATATTTAAAAATCAAATTACTATGTGTTATGTGAAAGGAGTTGTTCAAGACGACAAACCTGGCTCTGCAGACTGCTTCAGCTCTGTAGAGATTTTTAGCACCTTTCAGCTATGGCCCACAAATTCATACAGGTTTTTCCAGGTTGTGTTTATGCCTTCTTTCACTGCGGCTCAACTCTAAAAAAGTACCTGGTACCAGGTACTATCACCTAATGGAAAACACTAAAGACAGAGTCGAGTCGAGTCGAGCTGAGTCGAGCCGAGTAGGTGCTAGTGGAAAAGCGCCATTAGAGCTGGTGAACATAATGGAGCATTTAGCAACTAAACAGCTAGATATTTCCCTTTTGGTGTTCACCAAAAACAGAGCTAAAAGAGAGTCAATACTGGAAATAAATTCATCAGGTGGGTAGATCTCCAAATGAATGAATTTTGCTCCATGTCTGCTTGATGGAAATAAACAACTGTTTGCTGTTTTTACATTGTCCTATTATTTTGTTTACTTATTCCACCTTTTGGTGTTTTTTGTGGCTAATATTAGCTTATAAGCTAAGTAGCTGCTTTGTTGTCCACAGCTGAGATGAAGACAGCTCGTCAACTTGGGTGCCAAACAGCTGAGATCACATTCAAATAAAATGATGATTAATGAGGTCTACATGTCATCACCACCATGTCAGAGTGCATTGAATCTGGACCCACATTCATTCAGTGTCTAATCTCTGTGTGCTCTACGTTTTGTTTCATCCAATTCTCTTTCTGTGGCTCTCTCTAGCTCTCTCACTCGCTGGCTAGGCTTCTGAGAGTTGAAGCAGACAGACGGGGTCTTTGACTGGGGCAGTGATGCTATCATTGCTAGCTGCACAGGCCTGGCTTTGTTTTCTTTCTCATCTTCTCTCCTCTGCTTTTTCTGAGCTCACTCGCCAGGTTCCTCATGGAATTTCTGAAAAATTGAATATTGAGACGTGTAAATCAAGACAGAGAGAGAAGTTTTCGGAAATTCTTAAAGGACATCTTGGAATAGAACTGGAATACGAGTAGAAGAATATGCATACTTACCTTGCCCACTAAGAAGTTGTAGTTAGTTATGGACTGTTAAAGAGAAGTCAATGAATTTTACATCAGGGTGACAGTGGGAAACCTTGTGGTTCCTTAAGTTCTCAAAAGTTGTGTGGGAGGCAGAGCTTTCAACTATCAAGCTCCTCTCCTGTGGAATCTCCTTCCAGTTTGGGTTCGGGGAGCAGACTCCCTCTCTACATTTAAGAGTAGACTTAAAACCTTAGGTTTTGATAAAGCTTATAGTTTAGGGCTGGCTCAGGCCTTGGACCAGCCCCTAGTTATGCTGCTATAGGCTTAGACTGCCAGGGGACTTCCCATGATGCACTGGGCTCCTCTCTCCTCCTCTTCCTCTCCATCCTTATGCTTCATGTCCCTTTAAAGTCTATTACTAACTTGGTATCTTACCCGGAGCCTTTCTGTGCTTTCCCCATCTCTGGATCGTGGTTGTGGTCCTCTCGCCACTTTTTTACTAATATTAGTCATGTTATTGTTATTCATATATAAACTAAAGACATGTTATTCACTGTTAACATATTGCTCATTATTAGTCTATATTCCTATTGTCAGTAATATAGTTGCTGTTATTGTTACTATTATTACCTCTCTCTCCAACCCCCACCCAACACGGACCCCCACAGAAAGCTGGTAACCCCAGAGCCTGGTTCTGTTCGAGGTTTTTTCGCATGAAGAGTTTTTCCTGCCACTGTTGCATAATATCTGATGCTTGTTCATGTGGGGATTCTTGAATCCTTACTTTTAAATTATTGAATCATTGGGTCTCTCTCTTAATTAAAGAGTTTGATCTAGACCTGTTCTTTTAAGGAAAGCATCTTGAGATAACACTGATTTGATTGATTGATTGATTGATTGATTGAAACCTCACATGAACTTTTGCCTTCTACTTATCCAGTCATTCCTAACAAACCATAGACTTTTTCATCCATCCAGACTTTTTCAGTTATAATAAACAAACTGAAATAAAAGAGCAAACACTCCAGAGTCCAAGTAAACTGCCCCAAACTGGACTGATGTGCACACATCCTAAGTGGATTGAAATAAAATTAACTTTTACACATTTGAATGTGAATTGTAGTGTGAGTGCTTTGAGTGGTCAAAAAAACTAGAAAGACGCAAGATAAGTACTGTCCATTTCACAATTTAACCCACAGCATTTTAGACCCTTCCTGGTAAACGCTTAAATCTTTCAAACTAAATGCCTCTAGTTTGCGATGCAGGCTTTCTGCCAAGATAACCCTGATGACATCACGATGACATCATCAGGGTTATTATCATGAAAAAGGTCCTCTATAGCTACAAAAAACATTTCACTACATGCTAGGAGTAGCATTCCTATGATGAGCAAATTGATGAAAGTATTGCAAGGGTGCTTAACACATAAGTCAGCCAGTGGATTATTTATGTATTCTTCTTCTCCACATCCTGCATACATAACCATCAAACATAAAAGCATTGGCCTATAAGTAGCACTTGTAATTTGAGTTGTGAGCCTTGTAATGTTAAGGCTCCCTCTCTCCCCCTATCTTCGTGTCTCTCTCCTACCTCCTCTTTGATGCATATTATCTATATGTATGACTGTACACAACCAGGGCATGTTGCACCTCCCAGACAGCCTACTCACATTAAACTGGGTTATACTGGGCTAATATCTGTGAAAACTGTCACTATGAGAAATGATCTTATTTATCAGGCCTCACATACATCTATTAAAAGAAAAAAAAACATTTTGCTCAAATGTTAATAGTGGACTGCTCATGAAATGATAGATCTCGCAACTTGAACAAGCTGCAGATGGAAATAAAAAAATCTGTTTAATGTCAAGAACAGCAATAGATCACAGTAATCTAAAAAAATCACTTCTTAAAACACACTTTTAAAGACACTCTCCTATAAGGTAAATTGTTAAACTGCTTTAGTTTCATTCTATGTGTTTGATTCTATAACTCTGGTTTTAATTCATGTCTGGTTTTTCATTATCTCTAAATGGATAAAATCCAGGTTAGGGGAGTGATGGTGTACTTTCTTACTAATAAACCCCCCTTATGTCCTCGAGCAAGGCATTGCCTACATGCCAGACATGTAGTGCAGTAAATGCAGTTTGGTTATGTTTTGTGTGTGCTTAAGTTTAAGTATTAAAGATGTTAATGCAGACCACTTATACCACAATAGCACAACATTCAATCAAGATTCTACATCCCAGAACACAAGAGACACATTACAAAATGAAGTGTAAATAATTCATAATAAATTGTTCTTGTCCACAAACATCTTTTCAACATTACTGTCAGTTCAAAGTGGTCGTTTCATGAAAACACAGTGATTCAAAACAAAAATGTGCTTTGCAAAGATTTGTACTGGAACGATTTAAGTGTGTACACAATAAATAAATCTTTAAATAATTATTTTAACCCTGTTTAATAAACCTTTTTATACAACAGAAACACTCCCTTGTTCCCTCATTCAGTATTTGCAACATAATAAGTACTCTAGTACTTATAGTGCAATATAGTGCATAGGTATCACATTGACATTTAGTGACAATAAAGTGCTGGGGGTTGAGAATATGGGTATTACTTTCTTATGGCCAGTGAACTATAAGACTTTTTCCTGCTTATTATTTTAATACAATGTGCTAACGCAGAAACTGAGCACAAAAAAAATCCCCCTCCAAACTCCCACTGAAAAGTTTAACAAAGGGTGGTTTGCAAGTTAGAGTTGGACGGGAAACACGCTATTAAGTATTCCTAATGTGTGCAGTCTTCAACTGATCTAATGTGGCCATACCTCAAGTGTCACTTGCTCTTGTCTCAGGGCGTGGCTGTGAACAAGCTGACAATAGACTGAGTGGGAGGGCCAGGTGTCTGATCCAGTTTCACAAGAGGCAAGTCAAAGTCAAGTCATTAGCGGTGAGGAGGTCCTGTAATCACGCTGAGGTGTCTGTGAGCCCAGGCAGATGGCTTGCTCTTCAGTTCTCTGTGTCTCTACCACACGCAGAAAATACACTTACACACATCAATGACACGTCCATTCCAGTATGTGGTCTCAGTTGGAAAGTGAGTGAGTGTGTCTAGCATAGATTAAAATGTGCCAGGGCTGGTCAGGGGTACAGAGACGATCAATGGTGGAGCTCAGTAAGCCACGGCCGCAGACTGTCAGGCACTAACCTCTCAGACACTCAAAGGACAGTTTGGCTTGTCAGTCGTTGGGGAAGGTTCCACTATATAAACGTACAGTGTTTCTTTGTAACCATTTTTAGGTTCGCAGCCTTTTTCAGAGCCCACCATCCGGGCAGCTGTGGCTCAGTGGTAGAGTGAGTTGGCCACTCCTTTGCAGTTTGTTTCCCATCGACTTCCAAAATCCAAGATACTGATCCCCAAAATGCTCCCAAACCTGTGCTTCAATGTCCCAATGACATGTCCCAAAAAAGACTGGGGAAGGTGTACTTGTATACGACTACAGTCCATTTACCACCATGACAAAAATGCTTTTTTAGCATTAAGTTTGTTTTATTGTGCAGTTTGTGTTTTCGAATTTTCTTTATTATTCCCTATAGTATTTTAATCTCTCATGAGTCCATTTGTTATTTTTCTTCCCTTCTTTCTGTGTGGTGTATTTTTTTTTATCATGGTTTGTAGTCATTTCATCAAATATGTTTCCATTGTGCAAATAAACTGCTTAATTTATTACAAACAAATTAAAAGCAGTTCCTGAAGTAATTTCACGAACACGTAGAGTGGATGTTGTTCAAACTTATCTTCCCACTATGTTAGTAGTGGTTAGTCATAGTTGCCACTATGAGAAATCATACAGACGTTAGATTATATTGTTCAGAATCATGGAACATTAATGATGATTAAAGCTGCACTAATCTGTTGGCGCTCCGTAACACAGCAGTGCTGCCCGAGGAGAAGCCACGATGCTCCCTGCAAGCTGAAGAGGAGGAGATGGGGAAGCCGTGCCAGGGCTGAGTGCCGCGCCAGGAGGAGGAGATACAGACCTGTCTTTCCGTCCATCATTATGGGGAATGTAATATCTCTCCCCAATAAGATGGATGAACAAGCGGTGTCCAGCATCAGAGGGAATACAGGGGCATCACAGTGTATATGTAAACATGGCTGGACACTGGACGGTTTCAGGCTTGTATGAGCCGTCAGTGGGAAGGAGAGTGGTAAGAGAAAGGGAGGAGGACTGGCGGTGCTTGTTAATGCTAGCTGGTGTAACTCTGGGCACATCACAATTAAAGAACAACTGCAGCAAGGACATTGAGTTGTTAGCCGTTAGAATGAGGCCATACTACCTGCCACGGGAATTCTCGCATGTTATCACGGCGGCTGAGGCTCAGAGGTAGAGTGGGTCGTCCCTCAATCGAAAGGTCGGTGGTTTGCTCCCGTGAGACAGCATGTCAAAGTGTCCTTGAGCAAGACACTGAACTGTGTGTGAAAGAATAGTCTCCTCCAACTTAGATTCCTCCTGAATGAATGATGTGTGAATGGGTGAATGAGGATGTAATGTAAAAGCGCTTCGAGTGGTCGAAATGACTAGAAAGGAGCTATACAAATACAGACCATTTGCTATTTATCACGATAGCTGCATACCTTCCCCACTCTGCTAGCACTCATGTATCCTGTGATGTCACTAGCAGGCTGCAAACACAGCACCCACAGGCCCTCCTTCTCATCTCTGGGGACTTTAACCATGCCTCTCCATCTTCCTCTCTGCCCACATTCAACCAGTATGTCACGTGAGACAATAAAACACTGGACTTATGCCAACACCAAGGACACCCCCCCCCCCCCCCCCACCACCACGCTGGAAAGATCGGTCCACAACCTGGTTCACCTCCTACCTGTCTACAAACCAAGCAACCAGCTGGGTCCTGCACAGTGAAGAGTTTGTCCGATGAGACTAATGAGGCTCTGAGAGTACAGAGAACTAACGCAGGACTTTGTGGACTGGTGCCAGAGGAACCCCCTCAAAACGTGGGGAAACCCACTGGTGGTGGATTTCTGCAGACACACACAGTGGGTCAAGGAGCGATATCACAGGCCCTTCCTTCTGGCAGCTGTCAGACTCTACACCCAGCACTGCTCCCAGTAGACCACACTGCACCAAATCTAACAATAGCAGCACTATAATGAGGATAGTGCAATATATTTATATTTTATAGTTATATTATTTATCTTATACTTATCTTGTACTTTAAACCAACAGCATTTCATGTATTTTGGTAGTCCTTTCGGTTGTCAATTCTTCTTCAACTTGGTAACATTTTACCTCTGAATAAAATGACAGCTAATCTGGCCAATTTAAAATGTGTTTAAAAGGTGTTCCTCTGATTGCTTATGATTGTTGCCCCATCATATGTATTTTTAGCAATTTTGCTGCATCCCCAGATCACAGCAATTACTTTGATGACTACAATGTTATGATATTCAATTGAACCCAAGTTACTGAATTAATATATGTAAATCTCTTATGTTTGTCTTGATATATTTCCAAAACTGTACCACAAAATATGCTGTGTTGTACTTTTAGTCACACCACACCATTAACTTTGCCATTGACACTGGTGTTACAATTTTACATTATTGCTTGTTCGTGAGTCAAATCCAGGTCCATTCCAAAATTAAATGGCTTCTTACTTGGCCCGTGCTACACACTCCCACCAAGTTTCATGAAAATCCTTGGCAGAGGTAATAAATCATAGTTTACCTTTAAGGGTTTCTGGCAAGTGCCATTACAGGATAAATCCTCATACTGCTCCACTGTCAATGAGACTTTGTGGTTGCTGTGGCATTCCCCAGAGAGATTTTATTCTTAATCCAAATACGTTTTATGACCTGAATCTTTTAGAGCTTTAATAGAAATGCAACCTAATTTGTGGTAAACAACGTTTTTGGAATTGGAAAACTGCCTAGATTCGAGAGCCAGAGCTTAGAAACACAATTCTGATTCTGGTCACCCAGTTTGTTTATTAGATAAAGTTTTTACAATTGTCTCCTCTTACCCATCAACCCTTATTTTTTGGCGTTGTTTCCCACATTGGCTTAAAACTCTTACAGTTTTCCTGGAAGACAACTGAAAGCCACATTTGCAGCCATCTGGGTGTGGTTATTTGGAGGAGCTTTGGAGTTTGGATATACCCCCACATCCTTGGAGTAAATGTGTTATAGCTCTCCAGTCTGTCTCCAAATAATTCTCTGTGGAGCACTCCATGTTTCATCTCATGGGTCACGTCTCAAATTAACTGTGGGTCCTGTAGACTGCAGCTTGTGAGAAAGAGTTGTTTTCATACTTAATAAAACAGAGCTAAACATAGTAATGTATACAAACTCAGTTTTAGCATTGATTATTATAATATAGTACAGGGGTGCCCACACTTTTTTGGCTTGCAAGATACTTGACCAGGTCAAAATGATCTACCTACATTAAAAATGCTAAACATATTTATTTCTATTTATACTGAATATACTTTATATATACAATATATGTTGGCGTACACTGCATAACTGCAACTAATGTAACCCTTGGTATTACAAATAAAAATGAACAGCAGTAATGCACATAGGTGACAAACAGTGATGCACACAATATATTATAATATATTATAATATTGCACACAAGTGACAAGAGTAATTGGAACATTCAATACATTTATGGTCACTACCTTCCTCTGATGACTTGCACTGAATGAGTCAAATATCCCTCCCTATCCTATTCCCCATCCCAGAATATCTCTTCTTTAGTAGATAAATTGGAAGGCTAAAGCTGGAGTTTTGCAGTAGCTAGCGCGCATGTCCCGTAGCAGAGAAGAGCTCTCAGACTGGCCGCCCTGTACGTCAATCAAGTCGCAAACGCTATTCATTACATGCGTTCCTTCATTCATTTTCTAAACCGCTTAGTCCTAATTAGGGATTACAGATGATGGACTAAAATCTATTTTTTTTAATGTCACGCGATCTACCCACGCTCCTCATTGATCCTCATTGCAGAGGCTCTAGGGATGCTGACATATCAGACATATTACTCTATAGGATTACATGCACCAAGTTAGGCCAGGATGCTATCTATAGTAAACTACATGTATGACGATATCATTTCATGGCTGTGCCTTTTGAAGTGCATACCAAAGATGATACAGCATCCAGCCTTGGGGAATAAGCTGTATGAAAAGTTAATCACACATAATGAATGGACACAGTGAGATAAGGACATGAATCCCCATCTCCTCCATCAATTTTCACCCTTTACTTATTTGTCCTTTTCAGCCTTTTATTTCTCTTGTTGTAGCATTATTTTATATCCGCTGTTTGTTATGCTTGTTGGATGTCTTTATTTCTGGTTTTCTTCCTGTTTGGATTATCAACCATGAAAAGAATACTGCGGAGAGCACACAACCCCCTGTTTTACTCATTAGAAATTAGTTGTAAGTCATTTGATTAATTGCAAATTTGGTTAAGAATTTGAATCATTAAGATACAGCATCAGTTTAGGTGGGCCCTATATTATTACCTTTGGCTTTATTTCACCTGTTAGCATGGAGAGATATTTCCTGTTACACAAGCTAAGAACATACATGCTATTTGGCCATTGGCTGTAGACTTTGTGGTGTGATTAAGTACAACTTTTTGGACTAGACACAGGTGACAAGAGGCAAAGCAACAGTTGGCTTTCATTGCCGCTGGTTCTTTGATGTTAGCCTGGTGTGTCAGAGCCATCAGCCATTTTTACATAGAGATCGCATAATACTGTTGTAAAGGAGACTCACTGTTAAGGTGACTTTACATGTTCACACTGAACCAAACAATGGTAGCAAATCTAATTGATTTCACATTCCACATCGGCTTTCTAAGAGCAAACGTGTTCCATGTAACACAACAGCATCAGCAACTAGTAATGTCCCGTCCTCCCAGCTCGCTCTTTTTACACAGACATGGCTGAGGCTCTGTTACTACCTCTGCTGCTGGCAGAGGTGCTATACAAATACAGACCATTTAGCATTCTGAACAACTGCATACCATCTTCATAATGCTGACGAGAGCTGGAGGCCAAAATGGAGGAAAGTAGAGTAGTGTTGGGACTTCATCACGTGGGAGAACGAAGAAAGGCCTACATGTAAAGTCCAAGGTGTCAAAACTCCATCGAACGTTACAAATCTCAACTGAATTGGAGATTTGGTTTGAACTCAGAATCCCAGTACCTCATTGGACAAAGCTCACCTGAGCTCAGGCGAAACCCCGTGATGTGGCCATGATGCAACTTGGCAGCACTTGCTGAAGCCGTCTGTGCCCTCACTAACCTAGTTAACAGCCTTCCCCACTCTCATTGGACGAGTAACCTGCTGTTTTTATTGTTGTGTTCCTGCTTTTCTTGTCTTTTTTTTTTGTTCCTCACCAGATACATTGGGATCCTGAGAAGGTTACTGAGCACTCTTCCTCATTTTTTTTTTACCTGCGGAAGAGATAGAGAGATAGCTGTTTTCTTCAAGAAAGAGAAGGATAACTTCTACGGCCTGCTCTCTTTCAGTCCAAGTCCGCTGCTCCTACGCTGCCAAAAGAGGACCAGCGTGCCATTTATCCCGCTGACGCAGCGGCATAACGGATTAATTTAAGCAGAGTTCACATGTCGGGCCGTTGAATGATAAAATAGACGGTTACTAAGACCCTCTTTACTTTGCTCTGAGTGCTTTCCTTTCTCCTTTTCCTTACTAACCTACTAACGTAGTTAAATAAACTCTATTAAACATGTAAAGAGCAATTCTTTGTGGTTATTGTGCACGTGTTGTAGTGACAGTTTGTTGTGATAGTGGCCAGATTCAAGCCTTCCCTGTTCACTTCATAAATGTAAGATAGTGTTAACATCATTAAGTGAACTCCTTTTGAGACTGAATTCATTTAGTTATTGGTCCCTGATTCTAATCTATTAATAATTTTAATGATATATATAAATTCTTTAATCTTATTAATAACCATTTTCATTCTGTTGCTAATAACCAAATCTTCTCCTGCCAGTGGCCAACAGTAGTTTATTAGCTGCATTGCAACATTTCCTTTTATTTAACCTAGTATAAATGGCTACACAAAAAAGGATTGCAGACACAAAATACAAAGGATGGAAGTTGGGTGCATTGTCCACCATGAGTCCTCACATTATTCCACCATAATATTGTAGTTATCCTGCTGCATCCCATCTTTATTTTATATGTGTGTGTGCATGAGGCACCTCATCATCTGCCAAACTTGTGGATCAGTGCCGATGGTCCGGCAACAGCGTGAGGAAAGAAAAGCAAGCTATTGTTTTTGGACTCCCTGCTCTTTTTTTCTGTCTCCATCTAATCTGCCAAACCTGTCATTGATGCTTTCACTCTTTGAGCCAAAAGAGCTAATTCATCCATTTATATTTATGTATGCAAACCCCTTCCACTCCATTAAAACAAAGCAAATGAAATTGAGTCGCTTTGTTAATTTGTCTCTTTTGCTATATCCCCGAAACTCTCAGTTGTGAAAGTGCATCTCTGTGCTGTAGTCATGCACCACAAAGCATTAGGGAATCATAAAACCAGCTGATAACATTAACAAAAAGGGTCCAAAATTGTTTTTGAGTAGTAGAAAGAATTCTGAAACACAGATGTGACAGTTTGCTTTGTGGATCAGGGATGAGGTCACAGTCAGAAAACTTTACTTCCCATTTTTACCTTAAAGACATCTGAGTAAAGAATACTATCTGAGAGAGGACAACATCATTGTAAGTTTTACAACAGGACTTTTTGAAAATGGCACACTGTGTCCCTGATTTCTGAGACAGGCGATGTGAAAATAATTGATAATTGAAAAGAATAAGTGGATGGTGAGAAGGAAAAGTGTGGGAGATTTTGTCTTATGTCGGGATAAGAGAAAAGAGGAAGATCTCTGTGAAGGGATATGATAGCTTGTGTGTGGAAAGGGTAGGATGAGTTTTCTGCCTTGGATGAAAAAATTGGAAGTGACTCTGGTGTTGACTGGAGCAAGAAGGTCAATCCACTTTTGGAAATGTGAATGAGAGGATGCTGGAAGATGTAGGGAAGAGAAATCTATGTAGTCGGCATGTGGCTCAAATAGCATTCCGTCTTTCTCCATGCTGTGAGATGATCCTCTCTGAGGTGATGGAGATTAGCTTTGGAATGGTGATGGGGTGAAGAGGTATTTCAGACACTGCAACCTATTTTTTCTGCAATGCAGCTGTCATACTCAATTTCAAAAACACTACTTTCCAAGCAACAACTTACAGAAAGTCATAGTAATGCCATTACACATACACACTTCCCTTCTGTTTCAGATTGCGATCCACTCTCTCTAATATGAAATGGTCACAAGGATTGTTCAATGGTTCTATGAAGTCCATCACTCTTAAGTGGCGCATTTGTTTCAGGTAAATTAAAGGTCTTTCAGATTAACTGAAACTCATACATGTGATTTACTGCTACTACATGCAGACCATTATCTATTCATCAGGCAGCCATTGGCTTTCAGTAATGGAACAATGTGAAATCAACTTGCAAGTTCTTGACAGTTGCTTGAAATCGTAAAACTGCCACTGTCACATTCTTGTCAGATGAGGCCTATATTACTTGTTACCTCTGTTACATCATGTCCCCCTAGCAGATTAATCAAGCCATGATTGTTGGAGACAGTTAAAAAGGAACTGTTTTGACACTAGATGTTTAGAATAAAAAACTAAGAAAAGAACTAATATCAGCCAACTTGAATCTTCAAATGTATTGGTATATACCTCTGTGTCTTGGTCTACCATTGGTGTCAGGTGTGGAAAAAGTCTGACACTGCTATGTATGTCTAAATGTCCCCTTTCCTGGAAGAGTTTCAAAAGGGTTTGTTCCAGAGTTTCTCAATGTTACTAAAATGTCACCCTTGCAACAAAAACACACAGCACACAAAAACTGCGGAAGCAATGTGAGTGGGAGTTTCTTCTATGTTTGTGCATGTTTCACATCTGGGACAACAGCAGAGCACAATCAACTTCAAACATTGCAAGTGGGTCCTCAGGGGTCCATTATGGTCGGATGGGTATGACTCTAATGATGCTGGTGTGACTCTAGCAACAAAGGCAGCTCTGCAGTTCAAGGCAAGGAGAGTTCCATGACCACAGGATGACTGACAGCTCCTTGGTCGTCTTGAACAACAGGAGGGAGGGATCCCTGCACCAATGCACCCCTTGATTTGTTGTCAGTGAGCTTGATTGAGGTGATCAGCTCACTTCATTTCAAGGCCCCACCCTCAGTTGGTAGAACCATGAGATCGGACAGGACAAGACTTTGATTAATATAGACTATAGCCTAATAAAGCTTGAGTTCACTCAAATTAGGAAAAAAAAAAAAAAGTTTTCTCACTGAATGCCTGATGCTTGCTCATGTGGGGATTCTTGAATCCTTAATTTTGAATTATTGACTTGAGTCTCTCTTAATTAAAGAGTTTGGTTCAGACCTGCTCTTTAGGGGAAGCGTCTTAAAATAACATTTGTTATGAATCTGAGCCAAATAAATAAAATTGATTGTGTGGAATAAGCACGTAATGTAAGTAACACAATCACAAACAGCGGTGATACTATCCTATTTCTAATAAATACAGGATGGCCTTTAAAAATGTCATCATGTTGGGGGGGGGGAAATCATGGGAATTGAAACTCCAGAGGAATAGTGGGAAGATCGCCGACAGATCTGTGGCTGCTGTCCAAAGCTTCCAAAGCCACTAGTAGAACATACAGACGTTGCTATCATTGTCAACCATCACTATCAAACTACTGAGGAATTCTGGGAGTGTTCCTTCTGTTTGAGTTTCACTATGTCAGACACATGTGATTAGTCAAATTGTATGACTAAATCTGAGAATAGATGCAGGAGGGATAGGGATTTCGGGATGTGACAGAAACATGGGACACTAAAACACGGGCTGGAAAGAGGTGCTAGAGACATTTGGAGAGGCATGGCACGGCGATGGGGTCTTGTTCCTTTTTCTACATGTGACATTGTGTGCTACAGATGCACACAATCACACACTCTATCATTCATCCACACAAAGGAGAGGGGTGGAGCTGACTCTACAGTACCAGAGAAGTGCAACAGGTGAGGGAGGACCTCCATGTCAGGAAAGGAAACACGTTTTTCAGAAGTGTGTGTATACGTGGGGTTAGGTTATCCCCGATTAACTGAAGGCGTTGGCCATATTTACATACCTCTGCATCATGTCAGCAAGGTCACAACCCAAAACTTGTGATATGAGTAAGAGCAGTGGGGTTTGTAATGGTCTGGCGCCTTATACTGAAACTGAAATTCAGTTTGGTCTTTAGGGATTGCAGCGTTTCATATTGACACATATTGAACTAAAAAGTGTGCTGTTGTGCTTATTTAGCACTGACTGAAAGCAGGGAAACAGCCAGTTATTCTGTACAAAAAGTGTATCACACAAGATACACGATATAACATGCTTATATTGAGGTGAGAGTATATTCATCGTACATTTGTCTGGTGGACCCCTCCAATTAATTATCATAATCACAAATAATCACACCCCTTCAATTGATGCTAGGTATGCTCTGTGACTGCTGGATTTATCCTCAGTCCCTCTGAAAGCTACATGTGATTTCCTCTGTGTCTGGACTCAGTTGTCCACTGTCTATGTTAACAGTTTGAATTAAGATAAGATAAGAAATTTGCATGTTACAGCAGCAACAGAAGTAGGGGCAAGATAGGCATAAATAGAAAAAATAAGCAATAGTAGGAAAGCAGAACAAAAAAGACTAAATAACAATATTATTAACAATAATTATTATTTACACTATGTACCCCTTTAAAACAAGAGGACATTACTACAAAAAAGAAAAATACAGTAATATGAGTAAGGTGAATTGAAATAGAAATAAATAAATGATTATTGCACATTCACGGTGTGTTAACATCAGCCAGTGATGCTGCTGTTAAAGAGTCTGATGGCTGATGGGAGGAATGACCTGCGGTGGCGTTCCTTCTTGGAAGGGTGGGTGCCTCAGCCTGCTGCTGAAGGAGCTGCTGAAGGCCCCTGCAGTCTCATGCATAGGGTGAGAGGGGTTGTCCGTGATGGATTTGAGTTTCATTAACGTCCTCCTCTCACCCACCTCCTCTATGGAGTCCAGGGAGCAGTCCAGGACAGAACCGGCCCCTCCTGACCAGCCTGTTCAGTCTCTTTCTGTCCCTTTCTGTGCTCCCTCCTCCCCAGCAGACCACTGCATAGAGGACTGCAGACGCCACCACAGAGTCATAAAATGTCCGGAGCAGAGTCCTGCAGCAGGTGGAGATGACGTTGGCCCTTCTTGCACAGGACATCTGGATTGTGTGACCAGTCCAGTTTGTTATTGAGGTGAACACTCAGGTATTTGAAGGTCTCCACCCTCCCAGTGTCCAGTCCCTGGATGTTCACCGGTGCAGTCTGGGGTGTCTTCCTGCGGAAATCAATCACCATCTCCTTTGTCTTGCTGGTGTTGAACTGAAGATGGTTTAGCTCACACCACAAACACTTATATTTCTCTAATGTTACCTGTTTAAAGTGGATGGTAACCAACTAACATGTACAGACATGAAAGAATGCAGAATGCAAAATACATATGAGCAGCCTGAGGATCACAACCAGTCTATTTCTTCATGTAAAATCCTCGTCGACGTGACAAACTCCCATTTCAGCACACCCAAGATTGGAATCCACATTCCTAGATGAGTCACACAGCAGGCATTAAGAGTTTCTGTGTGAATTATCTTCACTAATGTAAGATGTTCATGCATCCTTATGACGTACTTGTTTACTCCCTCCACGTATCCAAAATGACACAACTATATGCATGACTGAGTAATTAGCTCACTCAACAAAACCAAAAAGTCAAGTGGTCCTCTCACATGGGTTCTCTCTGCCCACGAATAAGATGAGATAAAATAAGATAATCCCTTATTAATTCCAGAGTGGGGGAATTTGCAGAGTAAAGCAAGAAGAAGGGATTGCAAGCATCAGTAAAGAAGAAAGATATAATAAATAAGTAAACAGTAAAAAGGCAATCTGAAAAAGCCAAGATATAAAAAATAAGTAAATCGTAAAAAAGTCATCAGTAAAAAAGCAACATATTATGAATAAATTACAGACTGTGGTTGATTCATGCTGCACAGCAACATGAAATGCAATGCATCTCAGGTCACACAGGAATTTTCTTCAGTCATTGACATGAGTACATAGTATTTTGAAGTTGTTATGGTAGTAAATACTGGATGAGTTCTTGTTTTATGCAACCATTTAAAGGTATGGGGTGGCTCTGGCTCAGAGGTAGAGTGGGTCGTCCCTCAGTCGGAAGGTCGGTGGTTCATTGGTGAGTCAGCACATCGAACTATCCTTGGGCAAGACACTGAACCCCAACTTGCTCCTGAAGCAGCTTCAGTGTGTGAATGTGTGTGACAGAGTAGTCTCCTCCAACTTGGATTCCTCATGAATGAATGATGTGTGAATGGGTGAATGAGGATGTAATGTAAAAGTGCTTTGAGTAGTCGTAATGCCTATAAAGGCGCTATACAAACACGGACCATTTACCATTTATTGCCTTCAGTACTAACTAGATTACTAGCAAGCATTGTAAGGGTGTATCTCTCCATTGTTATGCAGCAAAAAAATCAATTGTGCAATTCATTTTAGCCTCAAAGTATTTCAAAACTACGCTTTTGGCCAGGTCTTGAGTCTTGGCCAGCATGTTAATTCAAGATTCAAGATTCAAGATTCTTTATTTGTCACATACACAGTTATACACAGTATAATGTGCAGTGAAATGTTCTTAGTGCCTGTTCCAGACTGAAACAAATAAAATAGAAATAAATATAAAATAACACAAAAAATGAAACAATAAGAATAGAAACATATATATTTATACACTGTTGCCCATAAAGTTGGAATAAAATGTTTTTTACCTCTTCTCATGAAATGATTGTGACAATGTGATTTATTCTTGATAAATAAAGTGTATATCTTCTCAACTTTATTGATCAAACTCTTCCAAACATATCACAGTGAAACTTAAACCACAATTAACCTTTGCAAACTGTGTATTCAGGCTTTAACAAAATTTATTCCAACTTTATGGGCAACAGTGTATATATATATATATATATACACACACACACATAAGGTAGAGATAAATAAATGATAAATCAAAGTCTAAAACTGTGCAAAGTATGCAGATGTATATACAAATATGCCAGAATATTTCAGGTTGTGAATAGATTGTCCATAAAGTCTATTTTTCCAGGTTCAGAATTCAAATTGCTTGGTTTGCTCTTGTTTTTACTAGCTGAGAAACTTTGCTGAACTCAGGCTTGCTGTATTCTGCAGATAATTCTATATGCGTTCATCCTGGCTTGATTACTACGATTTGCTTTTCACAAGACATCACTGAACCGCTCACAAGTTGTCCAAAATGACACTGCCAGCCCCTGAAAATGTCCCACCATCCCACCACCACAATTTAACACCATTCCTGATGTCTTTACACTGTTTTCCCTCAAATTCAGAATCCAGGTCAAGATTCTTGTAATCATGTTCAGAGCATTGCGTGGTCAGACAGCTGCCTTCACTAAAGAGCTACGTCAGCCATATAATACAAGTAGGAATCTGATGTCATCATATCAGGGTGTGCAGGTTATCTTTTTTCAGGCTCAAGAAAGAGGTGCTTTTGAGATTGTAGCTCCTAACTTTGGAACTCTCTCCCATTAGACTCATGATCTCTGGACACCTTTAAAAAGCAGGTTGGAGACCAATTTGTTTAAACCTGCTTTTGTGTAATTTGTTTAGGTTGTTTTGCCTTGTGTTGTTAGCTGGATATCTGCATAATGTCTGGATATCTGGATGTCTCTTATTTGATTGTTTGTTAATAATGTCTGCTCTTGAAAGATGCTCCATAAATAAAGTTATTATTATTATGCAAAAAGATTGCAGCATTCTCAGTTGATTGTTTTTTTTCACATCCCCATACAAGGTACATGCACTATGTCTATACACGCAGGAGCCTCCAGAGAGATTCCATTCTACAACTCAAACCAACGTCACAGTGTCTTCCTACCAATGATATAATCTTCATAGACACAGGAACCTCCTGGGTATTTAAGACTGAGGCGTCTTAACAATGTTAAATTACAGACATGTGGAGAAAAGTTAAGCGTCTAAAAACCTGACTACTTCCAGATAAACTCTTCAGCCTCCTTAAAGCGAAAAAACCCATTAAACACCCGCAACGCCTCATCGGCTCTCAACAGCGCTCCGCAGTCCAAAGCATGAAAGTGAGGGAGATAAAACGGAAACATTAAATAGGAAAAACATCAGAAAGTTTTCTCCCTCCCTCTCCTCTTCCTCATGAAAGTGTGTGAGTGAGATGCGAGGAGATGACGGTCAACCGTAAGATAGCGAACAAAGAGAGGCTCACAATTTGTTTTCTGTCTTTGTTTCCTGCTTTTCTTTTTCATCTTGGCTTCTCAGGCAGTTTTTTTCTAATAAACAGTCAAGAGCTGAGCTCCACTGCTGTGAAGATATTTTCATTTTCAGCTGCAGTCTCATAAACAGAGGGCTGTGAAGACAATGTGGTTAGAAATGATGAATATATAGCCAGTGGCTTTAATATCTTTAATACTCGCTGTGGATGTGGCAAATAATAGAGTTGTGTAATAGATGATGATGATGAAAAAGAAGAAAAAAGATGGGAATGAGTACTGAGGTTTTGCATTCCATTACAGTTTTGAACTAGGTTTTAGCCTTTCTCTCAGGACTAACAATGGAGATTATGCAGTTATGGCCTCAAAGTTTCGAAGCACTGAAAGTCAAATACTGGGGTCAACAAACAGAAAGACCTTATGTGGATGAAACCACATACAGGCAGACAGAATTAGTTCAACTTTTTGGTTAATGCGCTTACAATCCGGCAGCAGCATTTTGGACAATTTATGAGTGGGTCAGTGATGTCTCGCTACGACAGGTGAAAAGGGAATTGTCGTAATCAAGACAGGAAGAACACATTGAGAGCAGATGAGAATCAAAGAGTTCGATGAAAAGGTCAATATCACTCTCATACTGTAAATATGAAACTTTACACAGCTACCAGTTAGCTTAGCACAAACACTGAAAACTGGGAAACAGCCAATTAATCTGTGCAAAAAGTGTATCACAAAAGAAAGCTGTGGGTGTTTAGATGCTGTTTGAATTATACTGACCATTTTTACACAGGATGAACATTTCAGAGGGCTACTGCGAAGGGTTTGTATTAAACTGTCAGGAGTTTCTGTTACTTTGTTTGCTCCTTGTGGCTGCTTTTGGATGGCACAACATTCATCCATTAAAAGTATTCATTCATACAATCATGGAAGTGATGGTTCTCACATCCTAAACATCTAATGCTGATAACGACCACATTAGCTGGGACTGGAAAAGTGCTATGGCCTAAGGGCTGAGTTAAAAACCAAAGAATACTACTTCAGAAAATAAAAATACTTTCTAGCCACAGTACTTCTTCTGATTAGCGAATACCTCCAACCCTTTTGCAAGGTTGTAATCTCAAATTCAGCCTCTTTCAGAATGTAAATGCAGACCCAATGACCTTGTGTTGATACTAAAATAAAGCCAAGAGTCTGACTGCCATAATCTAAACTTGGCCAAGAATGCTGGCTAGCTGGAAGCTTGGCTATCACAGCTATAATCTTGTCTGTTGCTTGATATCCTGGCTTGCAAACTGTTTGGCTGAACAGAGAGTTATGGTGGCAAGCTGATGGGCATGAGAGCTGATTTGGTGGCTGGCTGACTGGAACTAGTTAGCTATTGTGGAAGGGATGTCTGGCCTGCTATGGCTGTGTCTGTGGCTGGCTGTATTTTGGCAAGTTCTCCACCTGACTCACTGGCAGCAAGGCTGGTTATACAGGATAGTTGCCTGGATATATTGGCCAACAAAACAACAAGACTGACTCACCGGCTTAGTGACAATTTGGCTCTGTGCTTGTTCTGTTACAGTAGGTAACAATCATCCCACTGATAGGAAGCAGGATCCCTTAATCACTGGCTCCATATTACATCGACAAAGAGTTGGGCACTACTCACAGCAGATACACCTTCACTACTGTCCACACTTGCGTTGTGCAATACATCTTCAAAACTATGTTGTCACCATGTTCCACTTCATTTGCTCTGAGGCAGGTCTTATTGTGCTTCAGGGTTTTTTTCCTTTAGTGTGCTATGTAGCTTTTTGTGTATGTAAAAGTCTGCATAGTTATAAAGGCAAAAGTCCACTGCAAAGACAATACCCTGTTCCACAGAAAAAAATGCAACAGAAGTGCCTGAAACATGTCTTGTTTGCAATCCCGAGTTTTCCTACATTACATCATGATATCACTTGTAGCTAGTTTGTCACGCCTTTACACCAGAGGTAGATTCTTCATCAGATCACCTGAGTGACCTGATATTCCTCCCTTAGAGTTGTTGCTGGGCAGGTATGTGTCTCAGTCACAGGAGACTACCTGAAGACAACCAGCAGCCAGCAGCATCATGAAGTCTCACTAAAGAGCACCATTACCAGCTGACACCACCCTGACAATGAAGTTGTGAAATAGTTAGGGCCCGAGCACCAAGTGGTGCGAGGACCCTATCGAAATGCAAGGAATTCTTCTTCTTCTTCTTCTTCTTCTTTTTTATTTTTCTCCAACAGAAATTGCAATTTTGAGGGCCTAAACATATTCGAAAACTCATGAAATGAGTCAGTCGTAATGAAAAAACGTTTTATGGGTCTTGCAAAAGGGCGTGGCAAAATGGCTCCATAGCGCCCCCAAATTCAAGCCCTGGAGTTGCGTTTTATGTATATGAAATTTCCGAAATACGAAATTTGGTAGGTACATGTAACAGGAAGTCCAACAGGAAGTCGGCCATACTGCATTTTGCATGCATTTTCGGCGATTCACAGGAGTCATAAATTAACAAACTAGTCAACTTTAAACTTGGTCAGCTGGTAGAAAAGGCCTTTAATAAGAGTCCCGGCCTGAAGACATCTACATGCCAATTAGCAACCACAGCCATTGCGCCACCTAGTGGCAACAGGAAGTAAGACTTTTGTGGCAATCATCATTTGATTTGCATGAAATTTTCATGGTGTAGTCAACACTTCATATACTTGAATATAAACAGGATTAGTGGCTGTTCTCTAGCGCCACATAGGGGACAAAGCAAGTGACATGTAACTCCTTCATGCACTGTCCAAAATGCGTGAAAATTCTGAGCTGCATGGATAGGTCGTCGTCCGCACACCCCGACTGCAGCTTTAATTTAGCTTGTAATCCTGTACTACAAGTAGTAAATAATGACTGTAAGCCGCACAAGACATTTCTGTTACACAGTAAAACTTTACTACTGTGTTGAAGATCACAATACAAATTATATATTATTCTCTACAGCACTGTGAAAGGATATGAAACACATAATCTGCTGCTTGATATTTTAAAGCATAATTATGGCAATATTTAGACAAATATTAGACGACAATCAAGCACTTTGCAAGTTTCAAGTTGATCTGAAAAATGGTATAGTTCTCACAGTAGCTACATAAGCAGGTTTTTTTTCATTTATATCAAGATTGTACCTTACAGGATAAATTATATTCCAGACAGTTGCTGCCAAATATGGTGAGAGTCACTGGTCTAATGTAAGTGACACAATGGCACATACAACAAAAGCTAAACATTAGACTACTGATTACTTTAATGGCTTAATTATGTGTGTTTTTAATATTAAAACTTTCTAGCCTACTCTAGTAGGACACCCAAATATAAATAAACCTGAAAATGACCCTTTAATGTGTGTGTATGTGAAAAGGATAATCTCATTAGGGTTATTTTGGTGACTACAGACTACTAGTTAGAGACTGCATGTAACTAAATCCTACATTTTTGGGGGCGTTGTTGTGTCTTTTTGTGCATCTACTTGAAAGGCAATGGAGACTAACATACTAACAACTAACAAAGGCCCCAAGGTGGACTTGAACCACAGATGTTGTGATTAATCGCCAACATTCTTAACTCTCAGGCTATCATGGTATCTGCTTCTCTGACCTGGAAAATTTTAGACTTAACTTTGAACATAGACCCAAGTCCAAGGCTGCTTGTTAACTCACCCACTATTTGCATTGCGCTTCTACACATATGAGCAGATTTTTTTTTTTTTTTAATTAAAAATAACCACATCCAAATTTGAACCTGAAGTATAATGAAAAACAGCAGTCTAAACCTGAAATGAAATCCATCACATTTGAGTCTGGTAGAAGGACCTTACTGCAAACTTGAAAAACATGGATATTTACGAGACAGAGTGAAATGAAATGAGAGTGTGAAGTGAAGGATCCAGTGTTTTGGAAACTTGACCCCATTTTATAGAATAAAAGTCAGAATATCTCAGCGTGTGCTTTATCATTTTGACCATTGTTTTTGAAGAATGTCCTTCAAGCTTACTGGAACTGCAATACAAAATCACAGCAGTATCCCTAGAAGGCTACAGCATAGAATGATGACTAAGACGATAGTGTGCTTCAAAAACAGTTTGAGGAAGGTTCCCTATGGCCCCCTTTTTTTCAACATCAGCATGACAATGCCCAAAGCAAGCTCCATAAAAAATGGTTTTCCCAGTTTTATGTGAAAAACCTGAGTGGCCTGCACAGATCCCTGACCTCAAATCCATCATACAGCTTTGGGATGAATTGGAACTCTAATAGTGAGCCAGACC
The DNA here is from genome assembly GCF_042242105.1 of Pempheris klunzingeri. NCBI lineage: Eukaryota > Metazoa > Chordata > Actinopteri > Acropomatiformes > Pempheridae > Pempheris > Pempheris klunzingeri. Next base: position 4,940,771 of record NC_092021.1, on the reverse strand, counting down.
TTAGCATCCAAAATCAGTGCTGGACCTCACTGACACTCCTGTGGCTGAATGGGAGCAAATCCCCACAGCCAGATTCAACATCTGGTGGAAAGTCTAAAACCAGAAGAGTTGAGGCTGATATAGCAGCAGATTAACATGGTTGGGATGAGATGCAAAGTTATTATATAAATGCAGTATACATTTTGAAATAGAACATTGAATATCTATATTGCTTTTTTTTATTCAATGTTCAAATGTGATTTCAAATATTTTCTGAAAATATATAAAATACCATGTAAATGGCAGTATGGCCACATTGGGACTGAAGAGGTGGATTGTATGTAGTGTGTCCCCTTGAGTGATTCGACACTGAGATAAATAACATCTAAAATAAGTACATTCTTGAAGTTTGCTGACGACACAGTTGTGGTGGGTCTGATCTACAACAATAACGAGGAGGACTATTTGACGGAGATCAGCCACCTGGAAGACTGGTGCAGAGACAACAGCCTCCTCCTGAATGCCAGCAAGACCAAGGAGCTGATTGTGGACTACAGCAGGAAGCAGCAGAGGAGCTACCAACCACTCAGGATCAGCGGGACCAAGGTGGAGAGAGCGGACAGCTTCAAGTACCTGGGTGTCAACATCATGCAGGATTTGAAGGGGTCCTGTCACATCGACACCATGGTGAAGAAGGCTCGACAGCGTCTCTACCACCTCAGACGCCTGAGGGACTTTAAGCTCCCTCTCAATGTGCTCAGGAACACCTGGACCATTGAGAGTGTTCTGGCACCAAGCAGGACTTCTTGGCCTTGAGGAGGGTGGTCCTGCTCGGCTGAGTGCACCATCAGAACCACCCTCCCCAACCTGCAGGACATTTACCAGCAGCGTTGCAGGTCAAAGGCCAGGAAGATTTCAATTATTTTACTGTCAAGTTATGTGAAACAATAAAAATAAATACTACTTATTCACACAGTATGACAGCAGAACAAAGCAACACATGTAGACAGCGTATCCATAGGAAAAACATTTTATTGAAAAACATTTTCAGTTTGTAACAGACTGGTGGAATGTGTGTCATTTATCCTCACTTTGAACTTGTTTTAAATTTTTGAATGTTAAAACCATTTTTCACAGCCTGGCCATCTCATACTGCAAGGAAGGGGAGAACAGGGCTACAGCCACCCAGTAACCATGACATGACTAAAGAAAACCAGGGGTAAACAAACAAACAATGCAAATATAATACTGTATTACTCACAAACTGGACTGAATTAAATCATAAACAGAAAAAAAAGAAAAAAACTCATTCAATAAATATTTATGGTACACACTTATGGCACAAATATGCAGCAGTCAGTTTGGCAACTTTTCTCTCATTTTTTTAAACCAAATTACCATGGAAACAGTGCAAACGGGGAAGGAGTGGGGAGGACACAGGCTTTCCATCGAGCGCTAGCTAAAATACATAGCAAAAAATTCAAATTTTATACAAAACATCTTACTTTAAGAGTTTATAAAAAAATGTTTTTATTGGGTTCTTGTCAATATTTACATAAGCTATTTACCAAAAAAGTAGTATGCTCTGTTTTACTGAAGTGTATTCCATTTTTTGTGAACTTTTTCTCCATTTACTTTCCTAAAAAGGTGAATAAGGCTATTGTAACAACCCAGGATCCATATACAATACAAACATTAATGTATTTACAGTTTCTTACCTACAGAAGTACGGTGCAAAATTACTGAGTCAAGTGACCAAGGGCTGACCATACGAGCAAGGCATTTTACAGTAGCCTGAGGTGCTTCTCTTAGCCCCTGTGCTAAGACTCTCACAGCACAGCTGATATGACATTTCATAACAGGGTGAACCAAACCTCATCAATGTTGTGAGAGTGTTAGTTGGGCGGCAGCTAAGAAAAGGACATCAGATTCAAAGAAACTAATAAGATTGTCATATTCTGCCGCAGACATACAGCAACTAAACAGCCATTTCTTTGTTGTATGTGTGTATCTTTTTTGATCTTTTCTTAAATATCTGTTCAGGTGTGATAAATATGCTTTTTAATGGTTTCATTTTTCACAGTTTACCTTTGTACTACGGCACATAGTTAAAACAGAAAAGGTTAAAATAATACTACAAATAATGCAGGAAATAAAAACTAACAGCAGGCTTGTGTGATGTACTTTGCTAGTTTTGTGTCATTTGTTTGTTGTTACATCTTTCAGTGGTTAAGAACACTTTCCATAGGTGTTTTTTTTTTTCCCTCAGAATTGATTAAAAAAATAAATAAGAATTGCATATTTGCAGATTTTGTAGCCTCTTAGAGGCACAAACCTCAGATCATACAAAGGCTTGGCTTTTCGGTGAAATTTATGTTCTTTATGAACAAATGACAATGTTAATGATGGGTTAATACATGCTCAGCGAACAGCCTAAGTCATAATTATGTTCCTAAGCCAAAGATATTAATGAATGTGAAGTCTCTGAAATATAGACTTGCTCAACACGCCGCACACGCACACATACACACATGCACAGAGAACATGAAGGGTATGTATGAGGAAAATCTGGATGGGCACTGGATGTTCATGGGAATTATCCTTTGGGAGATGCTACACTGAATGAGTGTGGGAGATACAGCTATTCTGCCCTTGTATACACCAATATGAGCTATTTTGGGTCAGATAACTCAACTCCCCTTGGGACCGGGGCCAGGCTGCCCCCCCCCCTCTGGTCCTCCTTCCCAGGACTGAGCCCTGTTTCTGTGGGTGAGAGCTCATGAAAATACAGGACTCGGTAGGTTGAGAGATATCAAATAATCAAAAACCTAGATTGCATAATGTGCACTTATACCATAATATATTAACATTACTTCCTTTTCCTCTTCTAGTTTTCTCCATACCACCTTGCAACACCTGTGCTCTGTGTCTATCATAAATAAATTCTGCTTTTTATTTTTTTTTTCTCATCTTAGTAATGTCCTTTTTTAAATGTACATCTATTTTGTAAGAAAAGAAGTCAACTCACAATATGGAAATGCTAATGGAGACAGTGACAATGTAAGTAGAAGTCCCTGTGCTTTTTTTTTCAACAAGAATAGGAGAGCACCGGTCACACTGATTTTGGGCCTTTCAGCAACCCTTAATCATTGGACCTGTGGGGGTAAACATTACAGTACCTAGAGCTGTTTCAACCAGCTATACTAACCTCGACTAGATCTCGGGCCTCTTCTTGACCTGATGTGAATAAACGGCAGTAAGGTGAATTCTAGTTCTTATTGCCTCAAACTTTTTCCATGTGAAAAGCCTGGGATTTAGAGAAGTTGAGGCGAGCCCTCACTGCAAAATCTAACGGCATACAGCTGCTCTCCCATCTCTATTACTGTGTCTCTCTCTGACCACTGTGAAGAGTGGAGGTAACAAAAAGGGATTAAAAGTGCTGCTCTATGTATATGAAAGTCCTCCACCCTTCCCAGGAGCCACCTGGCCAGACCTGACATGCACCCTATACTGTAGCGAGAAGGCGCAAAATTTGATTCCTTACTCCTTTCCACACCCTCGTCACTCCTAGACACTGTTGGGTCACTTTGTGTTTGAACTTTTCTTATGGACACATACAATAAGACAATAGCTACAGGAAAAGAAAACCTCGACCTGCATTTAACTACACCAGGATATCAAAACCAGATACGACCAAAAAGAAGATAAGTAAATGTTGACAGTACAAAAAAAATCTATTTTTTCTCCTTAAACCCTTCAAGTAACATCTGAAAGAAGTGATTTCATGAGAACATATCTGGGAATGAGAGGAAATTATGCAACCCACATTTAAACCCAAATTGTTCACATTGACTGGTGAGACAGTGTGTCTGAGCATGCGGGTGAATGTGTGTAAGTGATGATGGTGAGTATGTGGGTGGCAAGGTGAATGGATGATCTCTGAGTCACTCAGGAAAGTCCCAGAGAAGATCAGTGTGAGCATCTCTCTCCTTTTTCCTCATCTGGCTTGTAAATCCACAGATTCTCTCTGGCTAGCGAGCCTCATAGGAGGGCGTCCATTTTGTGAGTTCATGGTCAGCCCATATTCTCCTTTACCTCTCCTCCTCACTTGTTTTTGTCTCTGTCCCTCTCTTTTTCCAAGCAGTAGTCTCTCTCATAGTGAGGCCAAAAATTCCTTCCGCTCCTCTCATACGTCTGTCCGTCGTCTGTCCATGACATCTCAGCAAAAGAAAAAAACATGCTGTGCATCTGTCTAACTTCCTGATCCCAGAACACTCTTCCAAAATGCTGGCTGCAGTGCACTAAACAAAACAGGGAACAATTTTGAGGAAAGAAGAGGTAGTTCTCTCCATTTCCCAAGAGTCCCAGAGAACAGCAGCAGTGGCAGCAGCAGCCTTCTGTCTAGCCCTCCACCCATCAAATCCATAACAACTGTGATTGAACCAAAGCTACAAAGTATCAGCAACACTTTGAAAAAGAAAGAAATAGTGACAAAAACATCAGAGGAGAGGAGGAGGAGTTGACAGAGTGAGAGAAACAGAGAGAGAAAGGGCGAGAGTTTGCAGGTGTGCCGGCAGCACCAGGCAAAACCAAAGACCCACTCTGCCCAGGGATTGTTCAAATTAGTCTTTTGATTTTAAAAGTTCCACCTCAGACTTTGTAATAGATGTTGGCCGGGCTCTGAGGCGGCATCTCCTGAACTATGTAGACCGGATGGCCATAGTCACCGCTGACCTTCTCGTAGTGAGGGCAGAAGACGCTGTCAGCAGTCCTGAGCGGGATGATGATGTCACTGGGCTCTGAGCCGTTATTGTTCCCGCCGCCTCCGCTCCGTTTGGGTGTGGCCAGGGTGCTTAGAGATAGTGTGGCCGCGTGCTGTGGTGAGTGCTTGCGATGCCGCCGTCGGTACTTGAGCAGCAGCAGGACCAGCATGATGATGATGATGATGAAAATGACACTGCCTGAAGCAATGCCAACAAAGATGGCCACCTCTGAGCCGATGACGCTGGAAGAATTTCCACCATTGTCATTTTCATTGCTTTCTCTAGGCGATACACCTACAAGAAAGAGAGTACAATGACAAAATGAGTACAGCTCCAAACAAACTATCTGACCACATCTGAAGGCAAAGGGGTTTATACCTGGTCCAAATGGCCACACTTATAGGAAGAGTGAAACAAGTGCCATGAGATGCAATAATGGGGACAATAGCATACACTTTGGGGCAATCTTTCCTCAAAAGTCTTCATGGTGTTACACTTGATTGTGCCCACGAAATTAGTTTCAAAGAGATCCTCAAACACTGGCCAATTGCAGTGTGAAGGGGGCATGATTTGGGAATTGTCACTTATGGAAAGTAACAAATATGTGACTCTGATGCACCTCCTGCAATCTGACATCAAGGTGTGTGTGTGTTTGTGTGTGTGTGTGTAAGATTTGACCAAAATTCACCTTGGGTGAAGCTTGCAGGAAAGAAAGGGAAGTGTTTTTAACGCTGTGTCTTTTGCCTTCTTTTCATTCCTCACAATCTTATCTCACATTATGTCACAGTAAAAGTGCAGGAAATACACAGCACAGCTGCTGAGAGTAAAGCTTGCCTAAAGACGCCTTTTGTATAAAGGTCACATTCGATCGGCAGCTATTCAAATTCAGCCGGTGAAGACTGCAACCTTGAAACTAGGGCAAGTGCAGCCTGATAGGAGATACAATGGCTGGGATAGATACAGGCAAATGGCACTTAGATATATTACATTTTGAATGACATAAAAAGTAACTTCATTTTCTAACAGACCCAGAGGGAAGAAAATAAGAAAGAAATATTTGATGTCATCATGAGACATCAATTATGAAAGCCAAGCTGTGCTCTGACTCCCAGCAATGGACATCCTGGTTCACATCCAACACTCAAGGGCCAGTGTGTTCTGTTCTCCTCGGGACAGGAGTATGTTTCCTGAGCAGGCAGGATTACTGTTTCCCTGTCCGCTGCTGTTCTCCTAAGGGCCTAAAAGTGCTTTTGCTGTGGTAGGGGGAGTGGATACAGGATGGCAGGCAGCCCAAGGCAAGGACCCTTCCGTTGTTTTACAAGGGGATTATGCTGCCTTAGACACTCTGCCCATAGCACTCTGACGCCCATATGCTCCTGCTAGTGGCTGGAGTGGAAGGATGAGACATAAAAAGGAGATAGCATAATGCTTAGGTCTGCAGACAATGGTACCTGCAAAGATTTAACGGGCAGAATGGCAGGTTTGCATGCTTTGATGTCAGACAGATTTGGGAGTGAAAACAGTAAGTGTCAGGTGAGGCCACACCCTCAATGAACCAGGAGACGGGAAAAGGCTGGAGGAATGTTACTATGGGTCAGTTTGTTTTTGTTCATGGGCCTTTCCTGTTTCTTTTTTCTGTACAAAGCTCACTGCGGAAATTGCCAGTCTAATTTTCTTCTTGGGAGATTGCAATATAATAGCAAAGATAAGAGTGGTCTGGACATAGCTGCACATCTGTCTGAGTTGTGATTCGGTGAAGAAACAAGTGTGTGTCTGTACTATGAAGAGGTTGTTTAAAAGATGGCAGACAGAGATCAGATCATTTTCCTGAAAATGTCACTTAAGCAGCGGGTTAATGCTGGAATGGGGCCACTGTGGAGATACCTTATAAGTCCCAGAGAGGCCGGAGATGCCTATCAGTTTTATGGGCAACATTCAATTACTGGCTGATGAATCACTGACCTTTCTTTCCTTCACTTGCACATAACACACACCTCAGTGACTCCCGCAAACACACACACACGCTTTCTTAATGCTATCTGCTCTTAGCTGGCTGAACAATCATCCACCCAAATGCCAAATAGTTTCAATAAATCCTCCACTCAATTACCACTTTCCAAGGATTTAAGTTGCAAACAGTTGATCTCACCTGGTTTCTCCAGCACATCGTTAGGGTTGTAGGTGTCCTTGCCATCTGAGTGCTTGGGAGAGTAGGGTATTCTGGTAGGGTTGTCTTTGGGTGAAATAGGATCAGAGGGATCTAAAGAAAATGCAGATATGATGCATAGGAGTTATTGGGGAATTCTTTTTCACAGCAGTGTATGTTTATGTTGTTTATGCTCATGTCAAGGGATCTTGACATGAGCATAAACCAGGATGTATCCCTCAGTTGATACAAAAAGAGAAAATTTTGTACAAAAAAATGAAAAAATGTTTTAATGTAATAATCATAAATCATAATTTTGTAAGATGCCCACTTTATTTGTCTAACTTGTCATTTGTTCAACATCTTGAACCTCACATTGCCTTCAGCTAAATTGTTGCATGGAATGGTTACTATGGATTTTTCCCCCCATCAATATAGTCACACTTGGCTTGACGGCTAGTATGGACAGCAGGAACAATTAGAGTTATCAATAACTGCCTAAACACACATGCTGGTGTGTGAGTATTGTTGTAAGATAGCTACCCTTTAAGATATCATTGTCATGCAGACTTAAAAATACATGACTTATTCCACTAAATCCACAAAAAAGCAAATTGTTCTTGTAGATCTGGGACTTCATGACCCAGATATTACTGTAACCAACGTTGAGGAGTAGTTAAAGTTTGTTTTTTGGTTTTGTAATGAGTCAATTTGGTTCTACGTGCTGCTAAAAGTCAGTATATCTCATGTTTTCTCTAGAGCTGAGCTCTCCAAACACACTCCAAAACAGTCACACTAAATGGTGGAGCATCTGCTGTTATAATCACTAGTACTCTCACATTGAACATCGAGCTCAGCTGTACCAAAACCACCCTTAATAGTACATTCATTTAATAAATCCATTGGATTGGAAGCAACTCTTTCAACACTTGAGCTGACTTTCAGTACTATTGAGTGGTATAACCAATTTCCAGGCCTGTTCAGCACCTGTTTTTTCTTCCTTAGAGTGCAGCAGCATCAATTAATTCCCTGACCTTCAGCAATTCTCAATAGAGCTGAAGTTGGTGTTGTCGCAACCCCAGGAAATTACCATTTTGGGTTGCGGCCAGGAAACTGATTTATGAATAATTATCACTATATTTCAGAATATGGTCTGATCCGTCTGATGTGTGTGGGGCTTACTTATTTAAGAGCTTATGTGTGGTTCAGATGGAATATGTGGAATGGCCACGCAGGGACAGTGGGTATGTAGGTGTCACACATACAGAATCATATCCCATGAGCATTACACGTATGTGTGCATCTAAACTAGGTTTGCATGAGAAACCCTTCTAGTTGAAAGTAGAATGTACAACAGCAGATGCTTTCAATGCATGTGTTCATGCAAGCATATACAATTGTGCACGAGTGTGTATGATTTGGGACCACTAGATTACATCTCCTGACCCCTTGCTGCTCCAGGTGTCATGGATATGATGGAGCTGTTTGCTGCACAGCCTCCTATGACCTTATTAGAGCATTTTCACAGACGTCCACAATCTTGCACAAGGTACGAGCACTCCATTGTGGCTGTCTGCAGGCGCTCACGTCTGTAATTCAATGACGCAATACTCACTTTGTCCCACTTTCATGATTATCTTCATGGACTTGGTCTTGCACACTCCCCCCTCCTGGTTGTCAATGCCCTCCATGGTCCCATTAGATGTAGCTACAGACAGAGAGGAAGAAAGTTAGAATTAACTGTGTGTCACAGAGAGTATCTGGTACAGAAACAATGTGTTGGAGATGCCTTAAGCCTATTTCAGAAAAACAACCAGTTCCCAAAGACAACAGAGGCACTGAAAGCCTTCTGCTGAGGAAGGATATGAGTCATATTCCCTTTAATAAAATCACAATTCACCCCTTCGTCACCTCGGTGCTCCGCTCCAGCGGAATATTTCACATCCCCAATGTCAATTAGCTTGAGTAGTTGTGACTGTAATATCGGTAACTGTGCTGATGAGCCTCATGAAGGAGGAAGTTAAGGGAGGTGAGGAGAAGGAAACAGAGAGACAGAGAGAGGAAAACAATGATTACTGCGATGACAGTGGCCATCTTGGCAAGCCGCGGGAAATTCGGCGGCTTATCATGCATTACCACTAACGACACCCAAGAGAGTGGTAGCCGGTTATTAAAGAACACACTTTTGGGTTGTAAAAGCCCTCACTTGCTGCCAGGCTTAAGAAGAAGAAGAGATCTGCTGACAAAATCAAAAAAGATATTCAGGGATGTCAACAGGGGGGATTCAGATGTTTGTTTGTTTTTTTTAGAAAAAATAGGGCACTTTTCCAGGCAATGAAATTAAGGGAACAGAGCAAAGTGATAAATACCTCAATGAGCTCAAAAGAGCTTAAAGGATTTAAAAAGACATTTAAACACAGGAGGAAAACAGAAATGCATTACTAAACACTGCTTTTAAGGGACAGCAGCAGATGTTGAGAGAGGAATCTGGAGGGGCGGTGCAAGACATCCCACATGTGACAGGAGTAACAAAACAAGCCCTGTAAGCAGATGATGTAGGGCCTTTTATAAACTGAAACTGGAGTTTGATAAAAGAAATCTCTTGTGTCAAACGTGTGCAGATGTGGCCCACACACACACACAGACAAAATGCAAAGGCTAGAGCAATCTGCCCTGCACCAGCTCAATCAGCTGGATGCTTGCGAGCCCATTAACCACTACTCCGCCTCTTTGTCTCCTCTGCATTTATCTGCACCGCCCCTGGAGGCTGCTGGGAAGAACTGCAGCTAACTTGGCTAATAAGTGGGACAGGATCAGGCAAGACGAGAGAGAGGAGGAAAAGGGGGGGTGGGGGTGGTAGGGCTTGTGGTCTATCAGGTCAGTAACACAAAGGCTAACGAGCTGCCAGGACTTAGCGGCTTGGCTTCCCGCCAGTGCGTAGTGGCCCGCATTCACTACAACTGCCCCCACTACGCCGAACCCCATTCCCTCCCCTCTTCTTCCCCTCATGCCTCTCCTTCTCTTTTCCCTCCCTTGAACAACACCCCATCATCCCCCAGTTTCCTCCTTCCTAGGGTGGCCACCTTGGAGCTGCTACCTTCTTCCCTAAACCCCTTTAACCCCTGAGCACACTCGCTGCCCCTCCCGCCGCCACACCAACATGTTCCCCTCCCATTTTTGCTGCACCCAAAGCTTTTCCATCAACTGCAAGGGAATTATTAGACAGGTGTTTCTGTGAGATCCTAATTGAAATAGCTTGAAGAATTAAGCTCTGCCTAGTCTGCCACTTTGTCTTTCTCCTCCTCCCGATTGTCCCTTTTCTTTTTTTTTTTTTTTTTGTTCCTTTTCCACCCTCCCAGCTACCAATCATTTTGATCCAAATCGCCTTGCTTCAGTAAGATGGTGATGGGAGCGGACACAAAGAGCATGTTAACAAGGAGTCCCTCCCTCCCTCCCTCCATCTCACCTCCTCTCTCCCCCTGTCTCCTCTGTAGCTGACCTGTGGCTTTTCTGTGGAGACTGAAAAGCACATTACAGACAAAGCTCCTTAAAGGCTTGTGCTCTTGTGCCCGTGTGTGTATGTGCATGTGCTTGCATGTGTTCATTTGATAAACCTGTTTGCACACATGAATTTTGCAATCCTGTCATTAACCAACTTAACATTCTGTACTTTGTTGAGTGATTGACACAATGACAGTGTATATGTGCAGCTGTGAGGCAGGTGCATGTGATGCTGAGATACATGCTGAAAACCACTTGTACCTGAAAGGTTGAAGATCAACGGGTGTGAGGGAAGGTGAACTGCACAAGGTGTATTTATTAGGTCTCATCTCCCACAAATATCTACACTCCTTTCTTTGTTCTCCTATCCCTTCTTGTTTCCCTCTTTCCCTTTGCCTTATTAAATCATTTAACACATCAACACCCATCCACACTTAAGATAACATAGGAGGAACCTCCTCCTTGTCAACCCTCCAAAAGCAGATATATTTTAAAACTTGGCTTCAACATTTCCCTGGCATTTAAAATAAGATGGAAAAAATCCTTTGATCTGGAGTCATTTGAAACTTTAAATTCTTCTTCCCCTTTATACACACAGTTACTATTCAAAGGCTGCAGTCCAGGCAAGCCTGACTTGGATTTAAACAGAATGTGATTGTTGAATCGGCTAAGGCTGGCTGAATGGCTTGGCAAGGCAAGGCTTGACTGGCTGATGGACTAGCTGACCAGAGTTAACCAGCTAATCTGGGGCAGGGAAGGGGGCGGGGGGGTAGACCTGGATCATACAAGACCCTCACAAATGGATTTAGTCACCGCTGGCATTACAGCACTCTGATAAGATTCATAGACAGGGATGGAGTAAAAGGTGAGATAGGTAGGGGACAAGAAGGAGAAAAGAACGTAATAAAGATTAACCCACTACTTCAACTTTCCGCAGAGACCCAAAAAGGAACAATGGGTGCGAAAAAAGAAAAAAGAGTGAAAAGTCATTCTATCTTGACTGTGAAATACAAAGTCTGTTTTCTCTCTCTTTGGGCTGAGAAAGACTGGTCCCATACACACATGGATTCATATACAGCATACGGCACCATGACTGATTTACTGATTTACATGACTGATTTCACCATTAGCAGTTTCACTGTACCAGCCATGTGTACTTGGACTTCTATGGCTTAATCTTTGAGACAAGCACATAATACTGGCAGGATCAACCACACACACGTGCAAAAACAGGCTCTGCAAAGGGGAATCAGTAAAAATCACTCACCAGCTGTAACACAGTACCACCTAAAACTAATGCGTGGGCCTGTAAAAAATGTTCTAGCATGTACACACTCACACACACACACACACAAACACACACAAGTCACAAACAACTGGTAGAAGTGGATCAAAGATGTGTTCTCATCTGTCTGTATGCGTTAGAACCACCAGTAAAATTAACGCTACGCTAGCACATAGCACTCCAACCACAATCCCATTCTTGTGTCGTAATACAGTTTAACTAGATTTTTTCCCGTTTATTAAATCAAGACAGAGGGTAATCACCCTATTACTGGACAATCAATTGTGAGATGCCATCCAGATTAAGACATGGAGTTGTTAACTCCATTTCCTGCTATCTCCTAATGTAGTTAACAATAAGCCAGAAAAACTGTGCAAGCATTTAGGGCTAGTTTTAGAGTAGCACGTGTTCCAGTACTCCAGAATGAAAAGCTTTGTAAAGTTCGAAAAGCTGCACTATGAAAGCTGCTTTGCTTAAATTGCCAATTTCTATGGGTATAATTAATACACAATGCATTGCCGAAAGCTGAAAGACATTTTGGGCCGCTCATAAATAGTGAAACAGAGCAATGGCATGACACTAAAGAGACATCTCAGAAAGACAGATAGGAAGGGAGAGAAAGCGCATTGCACACAGCAACAGAATTAGGGAATGGAAAGAATTAGGATGTGTCCCACAAAGAGAAGAAGAAGAGAGGAGACAGCTATGATCCAAAACGCTGGGTGTAATTGCCAGCCATCAGGTTGCTGTGGAGCGTGAAGCCATCGTCACAATGCTGAGGCTACAAGCTGGTTAATACCCATCACCACCCTGTGCCCTAATCGCCCTTGAAAGGGGGTGCCTTCATGTTTAGGGACCCCTGTGACCCTCAGAAACAGGCCACAGCAAAGCTAGGTCACCCAAAAAACAAAAGCAATGTTGTAACCACTACTACCAATCACCACTGCACTCTCTCAGAAACACACATCTATTATTTGAATCAACTTTAGTTTAAGTTATGTATTTAACAATCAAGTGTAACAGCAGTAGTGACGTTACAATTACAAAATGCACAGATTGGCAGAGAGTTGTAGCACAATCCCCTTGTTTTTAGCCTTCTCAACACTTGTGACATTTCCCACGCTGACACCGCAGCATTGACTATTGCAGATTAATCCTGCCACCCATTTTCATAATGTGATAATAATGCTACCACCAGTCTAATACTATAGATGTACTGACTTGAGACTTGAGTACTCACAGTTTTAATCAGACAAAAACCTGAAAGCACAATTTTAATTTCATGTCACAAGACGGATGTTCCCCCCTCAGAACTCAGGTTAGATTCACATGACAATCACAGTAGCAGGGAAAAGGGTGATTAAAGCCTTGATGAAATTTCCCCTTTGCATGTCTGTTCTGACAGTAAATTCAGGCATGTCCTTCGTCTGCCCTCTTTAGCATATCTCTCTCATTCTGCCTCTTGCTATGCCCCCATTCTCTTTAGCTTTATTTCTCCTCTCTCTCCACTCCCTCCTCTCTCACTCTCTCTTTAGCTTGTTTTCCCTTTCCCTCTCTTTCTGACTCCATCCCCTCCCTACCTCATTAGCCCTCTTTTGCTTTCGCCGCTCTTCTGTCCCCTTTCCCTCTTTATTTATATCTCTCTCCTCAGCCTCTCTCTGTCTCCCTCGCTTTCTCTCTATGCCCCTCAACCCCCCCCCCCTCTTTCTTCGTCTTTAGCTCATGTAATGTCATCACTAGGGTTCTCGGCTGCAGGCCATGCTGCCGCAAACAATCACATCAAACTCATCTGCTCTCAACTGGAGCAGCATTGTGCATGGCCACTACAAAAGGGCCCACAGACACACATATACACGTGTGTGTGTGTGCATGTACAAAATACACAAACATGCCCATGTGACAAAATCTGCAGATATGCAAGCAAGCAAATTCATAACCGCATGGGGAGCTGCACACACAGACACATACAAGAGGACCACACATACACACTAACACACATGCACGTGTCTTTTATTAATTGGTGCACCAGACACACATCTGACAGTCTTTGTCTTTGCTACGGGATTGTACAGGATGACACAGTGAAATGCTAAGGCCTGATGCAGTTGTTTGATGGCGTGGTTTTTAATTTTTGTGGGTGGGTGGGGGCGGTTGTTGCACATACCCAACTAATCTAGGTCTAGCCCTGGCACAATACTCAACACAAGGCAATGCTAATCCAATTGGTTGCGAGTCAGATCCGTTGCATTGATGTGGGGGCCTTGGCAATTGCGAGAAGAAATGGAGGATTAAATGCTGGTTAATTAATTACGTATCGAGTGCTTACTCCAAAAGACTAATGAAATCCTCAGGGTGAACTTTCTTAGGCAGTGTCACACTCCAATGGATATTGGACAGCACTGATGGAGGGATGATGGAGTCAGACACACACACACACACACACACACACAAACACATGCACATACAGACAGTGGCCCACAGGGCAAATCAAGCACTAAGTATATTTAGTATGTATCCATTAATACCCATACCTTATTCACCACATAGACATATGCAGTTACACCCACAAGCAGAGATTCACACAGTGGCTCACTCCTGCATTGCAAGTTAAAAACAACCATGAATGTGACTCCACCTACGTACACCTCTGCACAATTCTTTCATTCTGTGTCTCTCTTATTTTGGTATTTGTTTGCGCTTTAGTCTTGATGTTTACCCATGTAAAGCTGGAGATTCTCCAAGCGGCCGATTCAAAATGAAAAGGCACACAAGTACAAGTACACAACATAGCGCCACAATGTGACTGCAGTGGGCTGTTTAAGCCAGAGCAAGCCATGAAGAGGCAATTAACAGCAAAACGTAACACACTCCATTGGAGAAACAGCTCCCTATCTCCCCTCTTTAGGCTACACATTAGCATTTTGGGTAGCTGTGAAGGGAGGCGGGATGGTGGTGGCAGGGGGAGGGGGGTGTAGGAGGGGGGTTATGTCAGTGGAAGGGGAATTTGCAAGAACTGCAAAATTGGATTTTCCAACCCCTCTTTTAAAATTCCCAATTGAACTTTCTCACCGTTTTGTGTTCCAACTTGTCGACTCGGCAGGCTGATGAAGAGGAGGGAGGGGCTTTTAGCGTGAGGTGGTAGGAAATTGAATATCCGCTGGTCAGGCTGTGATCGAGAGCCACACAGATAGATAGATAGATAGATAGATAGATAGATAGATAGATAGATAGATAGATAGATAGATAGATAGATAGATAGATAAATAGATAGATGCAGCAACTTGCAGTGGTCTACGCTGCACTTTCTTATCCATGTTTTTCATTAACCTTAACTTGACCCAGTTTCCTCTCTCAATCTGATCCTGATCCAGCACAATGTGATCACTTTCTAGCAGAGCACTGGGAGATCCCGGGTAAGTAAACACCAGCATCGGTTCATCAATAATTAACTGCAGTGTTTGGGTGGAGGGAGATGAGGAGGAGACGAGGGGAGGGCGATCGTGTCTGTGCCTCTTCAGTCAGAAGCCTTTGTAGTCCTTGAACACACACTCACACAAACCACATCTAATTTTTCGTTCAGCTTGTGAGGGTGTGGATGCTTGTGCACTTGCATGCTTGCATAGGTGTATTTATGTGTACGTCCACCCCAGTCAGTTAGCACCATATACAGTATTTTACATGCCACCAAAACGTATTGTGGGTTTTGTCTATGAGCCGTTGTCAAGCATTTAACACGCTTTATTTGCTCCTACATATTTGCCTGGATACACCTGTCTCACCTGCAAGTCCACAAAAGTACCTGTTAGACTGTAACACAGCAGGACATACCCCACCATGCAAACACCCTGCAGCTATGACACATTAGTGACAGAGCAGCCACTATTGCCTGTTTGCTTTTGAACTAACTTAAGTAGAACTGAATGAGCATATTCTGTTGGTGAACCTGTTTTTCTGAAACAGATACTTGACAGATCTCTCTGTGGGAGTACTGTGGAGCTCAGAGGAAACTCTAAATTCACAGTTGCCGTCTACTGCAGGCAATTTAAATGTATGCAGTACAGTGCGTTGTCATCATGCATATTTGTTTTGCAAATTTCAACTTCCTCTACCACGGTAAAATATCTGGATAAGAAGCACTGTTTCTTCTTCATCCCCTTCCTTCTACTCAGTCAGAAATATGGCCTTCCACCACTGTGACAGCTCACAGATGGCGGTGGCAGAGCCTCACAGATGGTCCTATCTGCGGCACACCCCCCATCAGTGCCACACAGATGGTTCAGTCCACCTCCCATGTTTCAAACCAGGGAGCCGTCACTAAACCCCATCAGAGCTTCCTCCCAGGATGGCATTAGTACATCACAAGCAATCAGCAAAGCGGAGTGGCCACACCTGCACCATGAGACTGGATGCTGAGTCATTTCTTAGCCAAAAGGATGAAAGGTGTCTGTTAGGAGTACACGCTGCTAAGGGTCTCATAGCTAACTCTTAATGGTTCAATATGTTTCAATCAAAGTTGTTTGTACAAAGTGTTGTCTGACCATGAATAAAAAGATATGTGTCAGAAAGGTGTGGGATGAGAAGGGTGCTGTTTCATAATCTTCACTGGGGTCTTTACACAACAGAACTATTCCCATAGTTTTTCACAACTTTGAATGGTTTGGGTTTACAGTTCTCATCTCTTCATTTGGATCTTGCTAGAGGCTTGACTTATACAAGAAGCAGATCTCACAGAGAGAACGTAGCATTTAAGCACTTTAAGTGGTCGACTAGACGCTTTATAAGTAAAGTCCATTTACCATTTACCAATGAAACGCTGTCAACTTCCCCCTGAACGGTCATCCTCATCGACCTACAGTATATGTTTCACATTTTCTGTCAACATTTAGGGAAGGTGTATGAACTTGCGTTCAACTGTAACTTTCACATGTAGGGGGAAAGAGCAACAGTGAATGCATCACTGCCTATAAAGTACAACAAATGGTACAAAATGGTGAATTAAAGAATGATACCCCAAACTAGTGGTGAGAATATCTTAGCAATTCCCCATCTCCCCAGCAGTTACTGACTAGAATAAGGAAAATGCACAACTAGCAAACTTGACCCTGAAATTCAAGTTATGTCACCAACATTTGTTCCGTACCAAACTCTTGGCTGTATGGCCGTACTCCTTCAACTATTCAAGGCCTAATTTATTATCCCTTCAAGGAGAGTCGTGTACTTACAGATGATATAGTAGTCTTTCCCCCTGAAGAACTCCAGGCCCCATAGATTGGGGCTGAACTCCTGAAACTTGAGGGTGAACTTGACATCCTGGTCAGGCTTGACACAGTTGAGGAGTGGCGTGTCAGCCTTGGTGATGGTGCAGCTCTCCAGCTGCTCCCTGGGAACCATGTACACCTTGTAATACTCCACACCATCGGCCACCCCACCGTCCACGCGGGGGCACACAATGTCCAACTTATCCCCGATCTGGGGGTACAATACCACGCCTTGGCCTTGCACAAATCTGAAAGCAGACGCAGGGAGACGGGGAGCAAGACCAGAGAGAAAAGGATATTAGTTAGCTGCAGAAAAACTGATTATAAGTCATTCATTATGAATTTCAAATTGGAGTGTTTGCCATTCAGCCTCTCCGTGTCTTGCTAAAAAAGAGAAGTCAGCTTAATTATTGATGTGGTAATTACTGATTGTGCCCATTAAATCTAGATGATGAAGGATAATGATGGAATGTGTAATATTGTATGCGTGTGGTGCAAAGTGACCCCCATATCTGAAGATAAAATCACAGAGCTTTTCTTCAGCATTGTGACAGCAATGGAGAAGGAGAATAATTAACCGGATAAATGAGGAGCAGGCGGCAAGCTTCCTGGATGCGAGGGAAATGGCAGAACCGCATTGGCATACAAAACAGAAATTAAAAAAAGAGCCCAGCTTGGTGAGGCAAATCACAAAAACAGGAGCAGCAGCAGGAACACACACAGAGACAGAGACCCTAGAGGGGTTTGTCAAGGAGTTTAGTTGAATTTCCCTAAATTCTTCCCTAAAGTAAAATAATGTTGCCATTTAGTCTCCAAGTACTGGGAGACCCTGCAGCATTCCTGTGACTGCACACGCTCTCAAACACATACATACACAGTTGGAGCTTGACTTAGAGGTGAAACCTTGTATTTATCTGCTAAATAAATGTACCCCACGTGTGGATACAATTTGAAATGTTAACCATGAGGATGCCCAAGAGGCTTTTTTTTATGGCATGCTACGAATACTGGTGCAAGTAAATAGGCAAGAATGCATTGCAACCACTGACTAATGAAAATGAGGGGAATACCTAGTTGGACCACTTAGATTTAACATGCTGATCATGCACTTATGGTACTACGTGTGTGTGGTAGGATGGATTTCTAGCAAGGAAGGACCAAAACACTGGGCGTGTAGCCCTGTGAACTACAGTTGAAATAGAAAAAAATTTATTAAATGATTAGTTGATTTTTTTTAAAATAACAAACTTTTGACTTTTTGATTTTGATTTTTGGATTATTTTTGAGTCTTTTTTCAAGCATACATTTAAAACATTACAGAATTCCACCTTTCAACTGTGGAGGTTTGCTGCTGCTTTTCTTTGTTTTAACAGGCAAATATCTGTGGGTTTTGGACAGTTAGTTAGAAAAGGCGAGGCGTTTGATGACATCACCTTCGACGTTTGGGAATTGTGAATGGCAGTTTTTTTTTTTTAATTGATTAATCGAAAAAACAACGTGCAATTTATCTACAATACAAGAAACTCAAAGCCTTATAGTGAAAGTCAGTAAACTTACGATTCCTTATGTGAGAAATTATGTGAGAACATCTAACCAACAGTTCAAAACCCAAAGACATTACATTTAGAATGACATGAATGAGAGAAAGGCAGCCAATCCTAACATTAGAGAAGCTGGAACCTGCAACATTAACATTTTTGCTTGAAAATTTACTTGAATTATTGAAAAATTCTGATAACTGACTAGTTGTAGCGTTTTCTCTTTATACATACATTTACACAATTTATTTAAGCAATTATATACTGTAAATACAAATGTCTTTTGGTAAACTTGAGTAAACTTCAAGTTAACTTATTGTTTTCCTGGAGGGAAGTACAGGACAGCCGAAGATTGGCTCATTACAAAAGCAGCACACTCCTTTTTTTTTGACTACAAAGACAGCCACTGCAGGGTGGCTGGGGAGCCTTCACACAAGGGACCGGTGGCAAGGCACAGTCAATTCCTAATTAACAAAGAGCGCTAAATTAAATAATGGGGGAAAATTTTGATCCATAATCTCTTTTATATAAACATACTGTCTGCCAGCTCTCATAGAAACATTTTCGTCCCACTTCTTCTCTCCATCTCTGTCACACACACACTCTTTGTCTTTCTGATGTACAGACATATACATTATTTCTCCTTCCCTCTCCCACAGCATGCATTATCTTTTTCGCTTCCAGCGATTTCCATCACAGTAGCAGCACATGTGAGCACACAAATGTACACACATACACACACGTAGACAAAAACACACATGCGCACACAGCAGCTATCTAGGCCGTGCGAATATTTCCTCTGCCCCCTGGGGACACACTCAGCGGTGATACAGTGTGTCCAGTGATGGACAGAGAGAGAGAGAAGGAGAAAGGGAAAGAGAGTGGAAGAAAGAGTATGTATGTCTGTGCATTGCAGGGCCATCTGGCATCATCTTATCATCTGTGTGTGTGTGTGTGTGTGTGGGGTGGTGAGGGAGAGAGAGGAAAGGTCCCTTGAAAAGCCTTGGAGGCCCCACTTCTACACAAATGTGGAATTGTATGTGTATGCATTAACTTTGTGTGTACATGTGAGAATGCATGGTAGCATCCATTCATGTATGCATGTGCTTTTTTTTAAATGTCTGTGTATGTTGTGTGCGTGAAGTATGACCCGTGGTGGCTATTATTTATCCAAAGAGGCTAATCTACACATGCCTTAGTTGTTTTAGTAGTGCTTCCATAATGACGACACAAAGATGTGAAGAGCAGATCCCTATCCTATAGCTTATCATCTTGTCCTATCACGCTCAGCTAGTCAAGATCTATGTGCATCGGAGTCGATGACTGTGCTTATTTTTGGAAATTCTGTCCTCTTGACTCTGATAGCAGTTTAATGTCTGTGCGTCAAGTGTGAAGCTAAAGTCAGGACACATGCAAGAAATAAACCTGCCAACAAATCTGAATGCGATTACAAACTGCACAAAGTTACCGGATAAACTCCCTAAAACCACAAACTGTAGCGTTTACATTTATGGTCTTATAGCCTACAGGTTAAACAATTAAGAGACAACATGTTTAAAACAGCTTTAGAGGGGTCCACTCACATGCACACACACAGATCCACATGCCCACTGCACACATGCAATGGTGAACAAGTGATTCGCTTCTGGTCTTTCCTTTCTGACAACAGACTGTTGTCAGAAAGGAAAGACAAGGTAAACAAACACTATCCTATCTGTCACATTGTTGTATTTTAGTCAGCTGATTTTCTGCAAAATTCTGTATAATGACAGCATTCAATGAATGCTGACAAAGAAGAATAAAACTGTTGTATGCTTGAATGTGGGGTTAAAGTTTAAGGGCAAATATGAGCTATTCTGGATTGTCTCTTAGAGAAGACACAAAGGAGGGAAAACGGCAAGAAATGGGAGAAACGATGAAGACAGAGAGATTGTCAAGTTTAACACTGATTCATTTGTTCTGCACCTCCCTCCTGCACTCTGTCTCCGTCACTGCCTGCATTTGTGGCAGTGGCTAAATATGTGTGTTGGATAGCAGACACTTGGCCCAATGGCAGGCATTAGAGCAAAACATCAGGTACACAAGGTCAGACAGACAGGCCGAGGAGCCTGATGCAGCTACTGTATGAGACAAAAAGAATGAATAAATCGACACACACACGGAGAGATGGAAAACAAATAAAAGCTTACCCCGCCATTTCATGATTGTATTTGCATTTGACCGCCACTGTATTTTAAGACACACTCGGCCATTCAGCCCTCCTGTTTCCCAGACGTTCTCTCAAACACTTGCTCACGCTAAAAAATCCCTCTTTTCACACAGGTCTGGTGCTTATCTGGAGATTAGGTATCAAAAAGCATGAAAGGCTGTACAATCAGAGTATGTACCAACATACTGAAAGATTTTAGCAGGTGTAAATATGAGTTACACTAATTTACTTAGAGTAATTTTACATACAGCATAAATTGCTGTTTTTTTAATGACACTGTTCAGTCCAAAGGACCTTAGTAGTATATAGAACTTTTGTCGCTGCTGGGACTGAGAAAAATTACATGACTGTGAAATGTAATACATTTATAAACATATATGGAATAACTCTTACTGTCTAAATTCATCACAATTAAATATAGTAATTTGACTGACTGGCATTTTTACAGTTTTACAGAGAGTTAATTATTTTGAAAAATAATAATTGATTGATTAAAAAATTATTACACTACTGTAGCCCTGCGTTAATTCGCTTTTTTTTATGTAACTCTGCATACTGTATGCATACAGGAGGTGATGTCAGTGAGTGGGAGAGAGAAGGAAAGGCATACAGTAGCATGCCTTTTCTTCCCTCTGTCATCACTGTTTATCCTTGTATCCGACCCCCTACACAGCCCCTACAAACAAGCACACCAACTCCTCTGCCAAAGCCAGGAGAAGACACGAGGCAGAGCAGGCCCATCAGCTGGCCTCATTCTTCTTATCTCTAACTACAGTGTCAGGCAATGTGTTGGGAAGGTGAGAACAGCCACAGGTGTGTGTGTGTGTGTGTGTGTGTTTGTGTGTGTGTGAGCGTGGAGGGGTTTTGGGAGGAGAGAGGAAATGTTTGGGGCAAAAGGATAAAACTATGCGGAGGAGGAGAACTATAGACCTACTTCCTGACCATTGCATCAATCACCAGTGAAAAAGAAAACAACGAAAATGTCTTATCTGTGAATATCTAGACCTTTCTGCCCTCTACCCCTTATTTTCTCTCTCTCTCTTTTGTCATTGTCCTGTCACTGCACATCCCCAAATAAACTATGTCATTCCTCTACCCCTGTCTCTCTCTTTCAAACTTTCTATCTAAATCACTGGATTGTTGGATTTGTGTGTGACAAAACAGAGCCACACTGGCCTTCCTGCTGTAATCCCCCTGCCCAATCTTCCCTCTCTTTTCATCCTGGGGCCCCAAAGTTATGAGAAAATAAAGTGAAACGAGGAGGAGGGTGAATATCTACTGCAGATCAAGCACGACTGTTTGACTCTGTCTCCCAGTTGCAATGTAAGGATTCATTAAGGCTGCAGACAAAGGGGCCAAGTGGGGCATAGTGAGGGTTAATCCACTCGCAATTCTTCGCGGCGGCCCAGCTTTCGCCCTCTGTTGGCTGAGGGGACAGAGGTCTTTACGCCAACTGTCACCCTATCCCCTCTCGTCCTCTCTCCTGTTCTGTCTGCGCTACGTGCCTTCGGCCCTACCTTTTATCCAGTAATCCTGGCCTATGGGATCTGAACAGGCCTAGACATAATTACCCTCCTCGCCCCAAGAGGCCCCAATGCTTTCTTCTCTCCCTCTCTTTTTCACTTCTGTTGCTTTTTTTTCTCCATTCTTTCTCTGCCTGCTCTCTAACACAAAATCTTAATCATCTGCTTTTCTCTTGGCAGTCATCATTAAAATGCCATGTCAACCTCTGTAACCCCAGCAGTGTCCAACATGGTAAGATTTTACTTTCTCTCCTTCCATTGCTTCCTCAGCCTGCAAGTCGATGTAGCTAAATTAGCTGATCTTTCTCTCTCTTAGCTCTAGAAAGAAAGAAAAAGAAAAGAAAAAAGCAAAATAAGAGGCACTGCGGGGGTTTTGGAAGGAGGGATAGTTGGAGGAAAAGGGAGGGCATCTTTACAACATTCAGCACAAGGCCTTGTCAATCATTCATGATGAACCTGCATCTCTATGCCCCCACCCCAAGATTCACAAAAGGACCCACAGAGGTGCCCCCGTCACTGCCCGGTCACAAAGGGTCTTTGGGCTTCTATGTAATCTCTTAATGAACTGCAGTGGAAGAGAGGGAGAGCGCCTTTTACATAAACCATGTAAAGCAGGCCTCTCTTTTGTTTCTCCCTCCCAACTACAAAATGGATTACCCGAAAGAGGAGGTGTGTGTGGTGTGATGTGATGTGTCTATGTGTGTGTATTGGGGAGAATGGGGGATGGATGGGGAGGTGGTGGTGGGGTCATTCTTGGGTTTTTTTCTTAGTAAGTTCATGCATAAGGGCAATAAAGTAATAAAGCGCAAAACAATTAAATTATTTTTTTTGATAGATGCACACACTTGGTATACAGAGAGAGAGAGAAAAAAGAGACAGAGGACGAGCTGTTTCTTTATCCTCTCCTCAAGCCTCCACACACAAAAGCATTAGACTGGTCCACAGCCTCCACATTTTTAACATTCATCCTTCCTTGAATAGTCAAAGAGGACGACTAACACAAACTAAAAGAGAGACGTGGAGGCAGGGACAATTTAGACTGTTGAGCATATTGCTGACCTGCTGAATAAGGATATTCATGCTTTGGGGTTCTCTGTTACCAAGGGGGAATAGCTGACACACTAGCATGAGCACATTCAACAAGCTGTGATGAGGGGTAATAAAAGTTTGGTGAAGAATAAAGTTATTTATTCGACATTAGCTGTGTGAAATGAGAAGTACATTAAAGTTAAGAAATTCTGCAAATGTGTCTGCCCTTTCTCATTAACATCTCCTCCTTGCTAATGAATAAAAGGGGGAAATTAAAAGAACACAGAAAGATTTCTGCCAAAGTCGGTACGGAATATTTTCATGTTTGTATGAAAGACTTACTTTTACTTTTACTTCTACCAGAAGATTTAAACTACAAACTGAAGTCATTGTTCTTGCTTGGCTCCAAAAACAGGAAACTCACTCACTGGTGTATTTACAAAAAAAGAGAAAAGAGGTGTCTGATCATATAATGATATCAGTCTCTCACCTCTGAACTCCTCACTCAGACAGAACGCAAAGAATGTGCACATGCACAGCTAATTCCATGGAATGCCCACTGCCTTTGTGGCAGCCTAAGGGCGACACTTGCTCCAAGGGTGAACAAAGTTTACTTTTTTTGTTTGTTCCCCCCTTTTCAAAATCTCAACTGATGTGTTAAGTAAAATGTCATACTAATTTTCAGGAGTTGCTGCTCCAAAATGATGAAGGTTCCGTGCTCTGGCTTCATGAGAAAGACATTCTAATAGCACAAAATAACTTGCTGGGTGATGTTTAATATCAAAAGAAAGCTTTGCCCGGCTGCAAACTTAAGTACGGCTATAGGTAGCATGATATTAAATATATATATATATATTAGCAGAGTTAGTATTTGCTGTGATGTGCCACTTTCTACACATCAAACTTCAGCAAATGTTTCCTCTCTTGGTCATTAAAAAGCACACGGTGGCAACTCGGCAGAGGACACACAGCAGTGCCGTTTGGGCTGGAATATAGATGTGCAAACTGCAAGCTCAATGGATCTTAACCTTTAGAGATTTTAAATGATTTTTTTTTTATTGCTTTTCTTTCTTAAAATGTGGCACAAATATCTATTTATGCGCCATTAGGTGTAGAGTCTGGATTCAAACGCGTCAGGACACAGATGGCCGTGGCAGTCAAGAGGGTGCTGTATCGACAACCAGAGGGTCTGTCCAGACAACGCAACAAATCCTGCCTCCACACATACTGAGATACATGGCAGAGCAGACAAACGAGGCCTATGTACGCACCACCAAGTTTCCAGTGCTCGTTTCCAGCAGCTGTAAGCCATGCAACAATAGACACCTGTTAGACCACCATAATGTCTCTATTGCGTAAAAGGAAAAACGGGAGACAAGAGAGGGACTGGGGCTTTTCGATCTCTGCCGGGGCCAAAAGCTAAATTATTGAGCGAGGTTTGAGTTTGGCCGTGACGAAACGGCCACAATGATGTGCGCCCCCGCCGGGCTGAGACCGGGGATGTAGGGGAGGAGAAAGAGACCTTTTTATTTGCAGAATAGGGTATAACCGCCTTTTTTTTGACCTGTCGCAATATTTAGGAGGCAAATGGAGGGTGTAGCTTATCTCTGAAGGTTAAGTGCGAAATACATGCAGGCTGTAAAAAGAGAGTTTCAGTTTTTTAGGGTCTGTAGTTGTTCGCCTTATTTCCTAAAACCTGGTCATAGCTAATGCACCGCTTCTTAAAAACATACACCAACTGCCTAGGACATCCTGAAACTCCGAACGCATCCAACACCACTGATGTGGCGCTTTTGCATTCAAGGCTTCTGACAGGAGGGTTGGGGTTGGAGGCGCACGTCGAGTCTTTTTAGAAGATTTTATCCTATCAACCATAGTTGGAACATAATCTGACCAACAATTTATGTTATTGTTCAGAAGATTATTTAATTCTTCACCCACAAAGTGCTGGAAACCACAACAGAGCATCAGAGGCCCAGCGAAGCCTCCGCCTCGTCTCGTTGAGCACCACACTTCTCTTATTAATGTTATTATTATGGC
Source organism: Pempheris klunzingeri (assembly GCF_042242105.1). Lineage (NCBI taxonomy): Eukaryota > Metazoa > Chordata > Actinopteri > Acropomatiformes > Pempheridae > Pempheris > Pempheris klunzingeri. Next base: position 4,915,500 of record NC_092021.1, on the reverse strand, counting down.
GGAGGAGAAATACAACATCCAGCGTTTTGATCTGATGGAAGCACGTCTGCAAGGAAATAAATAGCCTGCAAAGGGGATCGATACAACTTCAAATGACATATATTGAAATGATATTTGCAACTGATTTTGACCTGTTACAGTCAGACGTGAATTACAGTCCGCCAAGCCAACGTGATTATTGACCGATCAGGCGAAGCGCAAAGTTATCCTGAAAATTCATTTTTAGAAACACCAAGCGCACAACCAAAATGAGACACAATGCATGTGAGTAACCATCCAATAAACAACAAATTATAGCGTCAGTGAAACCTACAAAATACTGAGCCGTTGCCTTGAAAGGCGGGTTTGTGTACTGTTGGGTGCAAACATTACACACGGCCGAGGGGGCCCTCCTTGTCCATTGTGCGTAAATATTCCCCAAAGGCGACAAGATACAAACAGTAAATCTATCTGTTAAGCTGTAAAACAAAGAGCAGAACTAAAACACTCCAGCTCTTATCTTGACATGCGTATTTGGATAATGGCTTTATCATTTGGGTATATTGTCGTTTGTGTTCAGCCCGATGCATGTAAGTGATTAAAAACCCAAACTCAGTTCAAAAAATAGTGTGAGTTAAGCTGCGGCGCTGTTAGCGATTCATTTAGGATTTTTACGGATCGTTCAGGCTCTCTGGTAAAGGCGGCATAGAGACGACCAGGTAACTGTATTCACTTGAACAAAAGTCCTCGCGACGCGATGCCAACAGAACGTGTATTGCCATGGAAAGCACAGTGAAAATGAGACAATTCAAAATGTAAAACGATGGTACTCTGTGAGGTCTTTATTCCGCGTAATGTATGCTGACCTAATGTTAACTCTTGTTATTTTACGCATATAAGCCATGGGCGGTGGGCAAGCCGTTAAATTGCCTTATTTTTCAACGGAGTCTGGCATGAAATCGTCTCCACACGAGAGAGCGTGCGGCAATACGGGGGCCAGTAATCCACAGCTTGTGCTCCACTTACTTGGTATTTGTTGTGTTCCAGTAGATGGACTCCAGGATGAGCGCCCGGCACAAGTCCACTTTGAAGGCAATAAACAAAACTCCAAAATAATATTTCCACATCGAGTCCCCCATGGTTTGCCTGCGCGCCTCCGAGTGGGTGCACAACCTTTCTCAAAATAATTAAATATGTCCACAAAAATAAATCAGCGTACAAGCGCTCCACAAAAGGGCTGATCGCGACAATTTCTTCACCTTATATCCCGATCCAGTGGGGATGTGCACGGACCACAAACCGCGATCTGGCGTACTAGAGCATCTCCAGATGAGAGACCTGCTCCAAAAACCAAAAGCGCACGGCAGCAGTTCATTCAGCGGACAGTGCGTTAATATGCTCCCGTGTTCAGAGCGCAGACTTCAAGCCGCTTGTAATACATCCCCTCGGAGAGAAAAGTGGCGGACCCGGCGGCAGATGGAAATCAATACAAATATAAATTCCCCTGCGTTATAGCCCAAACAGCGCACGCCAAAATCCAGAGCAGCAGCCGAGAGAAAGACAGTGACGGCTGGTGGTGCAATGGTGAGATATTCTCCTTTCAGCTGGTGCCGGTGGTGGTGGTGGTGGTGGTGGTGGTGGTGAGCAACAAACTGTGGGTGACAGCAGCAGAAAAATGAGGAGGGCGAAACAATGAGGTCGGATGATCAAAATTAAGAAAATGATCAAAAATGAGAATGAAAGAAATCAAAGGAGCTGGAATGAAAGTTCTCATACTAGAGGTCCCCAGAATAAGCTCTGCGGCTGATTCGTACAGATCCGTCCCAGACGCCCGCAGACAACGCAGGGATAATGCCTCAGCGCTGCTCCGAAACCTGTATGGAAAGTAACTGTCGGGGACCGCGACTGTGAATATTTGGTGGAGCCAGCTTTGCCCAGGCCCCGCCCCCTGCCGCCGCTGATTGGTCCCCGAGCGTAGAAGTCAATGGGAGCTCTGCTGTCAGTCAAGTAGGACAACTGGCTCAGTACGGTGACTAGCGGCGAACAAAATGGAGAGGAATTGCAGTTAAATCCTCCTTTTATCAAAAGAAAGGGGGTGAGCCTGAGTAAAAAAAAATTGCCTAATTATGACAAAATAAAAGTATCACACATTCTATGACATAGATATATTTAGTCAAATAATACAAGATGATAATAAAGGTGAAGTCCTGTACAATTCAAACATCAGTCATAAAACCTTCATTCCCTCTGAAGAGATGACAGCAGGTTCATTTAACAGATGAGACTTCAGGGTTAATTAAAGTATGTCTTTCCCTCATCATAATATAATTGTAACCCCCTCAAACAACAAATAACGTGCACTTCACGCGTGTTTATAATTTATGTGGAAAATCCCAGCATGAAAGCAACGAGCAAACATTTGCTCCCACAAGACTCGCACTGCACTGAGCCACAGTGCTGCTCAGGAGTCCACCGAGAGCAACCAGACTGCGGTTCAAGTTTTTTGGAAAGACAAGAGCGCCCACTAGCGGAAATTTCCGGTTTAGAGCCATCTGAGGAAAGTCACTATTATTATGTTCTATTTTAAATATTAATGAAACTTCAAAATCACGGAGTATAGTGTACATATTCTTAATAAATGTATTACAACGTTATAGTATTTTCAATAAACATTTAAAATAGAAGTTTCCTAACATGATGGGATGGTTTAAAGGGGAAGATGAAGTTCTTTAAACTTTTAAACACAGGTTTTGCTTTTTTTTTTGGTCGTCACTGACTTCTGTCCTTCCAAATCTTGTACTGTTGCCGTTTAATTGCTTCACGAACTATTAAAACATTATTTGAACTTACATTACTTTTTTTCTTCAGAGCCCAATTGAGAAGGTACACATTCACACTTTCTGCGGCCACTGCAAGTGGCCTCTAATTTGACGAGTACACACACACACACACACACATCTGTGTGTCGAAGAGAGTCAACTGTGAAGTTTTCACACTTGTTAACGACTTAATTAAATCAGGGTGTTATTTGAAGGGGGCCGCTGTGGATTGTGGCTAAAAATCGGAGTGATGGTGAGCTCTAACACCGGGCAGATAATTGAGGAGTCCCCACACCGCTCCTCTCCTGTCCTGCCCAGGAACAAACACGGACTCTCACCACACTCTGGATGTTTATTGCAGCAGTGTGAACATTAGATTAATTTCATTAAAGGACGGATTTCAGGAAAAGCCAACGAATGTATTAGATTAACAAGACTGGCTTGCGCCTCACAGCCCCCTGCGGAACTTTCTTTAAATATGCAAGTGTTCCAATTTTTAATGACTGGAGATCAGGAAAAAAAATTCTAAATATTTCTGTAATATTTCTAAATGATGTGTAATAACTTTTGAGAAACATTTGACATTTTTTTACAGATTTTTGCACCATTTTTCCAGCTGGACTGGAGGTTAGGACTATTAGCGCTTTTGTTTTCTACACATGGTCAGTCAAAAAACACCCACCGTGCATCTTTGTATTTCAAAATTATTACTAAACATGTCTTTTCTTATCACTTATAGCGCGTGTGTGTGAGCCAGTGGGTTTAACTGGGTTCATGGTGTGACTCAGTGACTGTATTTCAATTTCATGTCAAGATGTAGTTTGTTGTTGCGCCTTTAAAAGTTTTTTTTTTTTTTTAGTACAAATCTGGATGACAGCAGGAGAATTATTATTATTATTTTTTTTTAGTTTCTTTATTTTTAAATCTCCTCCTTCCTTTATCTGAATGGCTAAAATAAGTCCCTCAACCTCAACCCGTCAGCAATAACTGCTGCAAAGCGTCTTTCCGGAAGATCAGCCCGACTGACAAAGGAACTGGATAAACACACACACACACGCATACAAGTGAGTCTCTGAGCCACTTGTAAACAGGAAAGCACTTTAGATAGGACCTAAACTATTATTGTCCCAACAATGTTAAAGGATAAAGTAGATTAAATGGAAGTTTTACAGATGACAATCTAATCTAATTCACACAAACGGAAAAAAGTTTGCCCTGGTGATACTTTTTTTTTTAAAACTAGGTAATCGACTATTATTATTATAATTATTATTATTATAAAAGGCTCTAATATCTCAAACTAGAAATAGACAAATTAGTTGACACTTTCTCTACTTTCTCTATCCATGATCAAGCAAAATAAATATGTATGCTTCATTTTCAGGTGTCCTACTCACTTGCACTCATTGTACTGGTTTGCGGGGAATAAAGTCCTCAAAGCCAGCTGTATTTATACCAACTAAAGTTCTCCCTTGTTTTAATGACTGGACTTGACTTGAGCTCAGCTGTGCGGAGTTGAAGAGACGAACAGGCAGGCAGCAGCTGGACAGAGTAAACAGGCCGCATCGAGGCTCTGCTTATTCAGCGGCAGTTGAGCGCGCCGGGCGGGCTCCGGGCTCCGGGCACCGGGCTCCGGGCACCGGGCTCCGGGCACCGGGGGTCGGTGCATGGAATTCTAGAGAACGCGAGAATAGGAACAGTTCGCGTCACACATGTTACCAGGAGTCATAATTTGATAGAAGAGAAAGATGAAAATAAATATTGATCCAGAGGCGACCGGAGGCTACTATTAAGAATTTACTTCATGAATCAAACATCAATATCCATTATTTGGTTCACTTGCACCCTTAAACGCACTTTGTCGTTATTAGGATTCAGTAGTTTGGAGGTCAAAGCGCTCCCAAACGCAGGGCTGAACTCCGTGTGCAGGGCTGTTTGCTGGTGTGATTTGTCATCATTTCAATACAGCGAACAGGAACAGAGGCGAACCCGTTCCTGCTGAACTCGGGTCGGTCTGCAGTCATCTGTCACGGGAGTCCTCACTCAGGGGAAGAAAGCCATCGGCTGCACAACTCTCAGACCGGAGTTGCAGTCAGGCAACGTTATTACAGGGGTATGGTTGACCTGACGCTGCCTCTGACTAAACACAAGACTGTGCCAGTAGTGCCATTAAAATTTGTCACTGACCACCTCAAACGACTGCTTATTTAAATTGATTGTGTGAAGTGACTTCAATTTGAATTAAGGTCGTGCCAATTAGTATAATCTATTTTACTTGTGAGATTACAACTCCCCGTGAGGCCAATTCGAAGTCCAGCCTTGTAAACTGAGTCCAGGTGGGTTTTCTACCTTGGTTACTTTAAGTTCAACCAATTCAGTGTCACGAGTGGATTAAGACCATCAAATGCACACATCGGCAGGCATTCAATAGATTTATTGAACTGTTCAGTCCCTTGACAAATGGGGTAAATTACATGCCAAATTAAAAATCCCGTGACATAACAAAAAGTCATCATACCCACCCTGAGGTCAGCCTGTCAGTAACACACACACACTCACACACACACCTACTCTCACACTCACACTCACACACACACACACACTCACTCGCATACACAGGCACTGCTGCTGACCTTATCTTACCTGAACTTGTCCATCCTCTACGAATAAAGACTTACCAAGTGAGGCGTCTTGCCAAGTTAATTTACTACAACAAAACTTAGGGACAGAACAAGGACTGTATGGTCGGGTGTTTTTGTACAATTAACTATTCTCCCAAAGAGTCTGATAAAACAAAGCATTGCTGTGGCTTCTTGTTTTCTAATCCTGGATCAATTTCGTAACACAATCTTAACTTCTGGAGAAGGGGGGAGTCGGTACATCACAATAAGACTAATAACATTACATCATACAGGAAATGTCATTTCTCCTCCGCTACCCACAGGGCCCCTTATCACAGATGAGCCACATATCCTGTTGTAGGTTTGTGGTTCAGTCACGGGCAGCTTGGGAGTCGAGGCTGGGCTCACCTGCACTGCAGAAACTTCAAATCTAACAAGGTTCACATTTCCTCTTAAGGACAACATGCTGCTGTGTCATTTAAAGAAATACATACACCTGGCAGACAGAGCTGAAGCAGAAACAAAAGAAACCAGGGATTCAAATGATGAACAGAGCTTAAGGGCAAGCAAAGTAAGGTAGATGGAAGACACAAACCTGTCAACTGGACGGGAAGTTAACTGTGCTTTTAAAGGCTGTGCTTTGTTACCACTACGTCAGCCATTTTGGAACCTTTTTTTTTTTTTTTTTTTTTTTTTTTTAAATGACAGGAAAACCACAGGCCAACTCCCAAGCTGCACATGGGCTTTTACAGTAAAGCTGGAGTAGACAAAGTCGCACACTTTTCATATATCAGGGACTTGCATTCTATTGTGGTTTGCTGGCTGTGAAGACATGTAAGAAGAGCACGGTGGCTCGCTGTTAGACCAGAGTTAAGACTTATGGGGCAAGGGACATGTTATAGCATTCTACATCAAGTTCAAAATCCCTAAAAATGAAAATAAACTGAGGAGGAGAAAAAAAAAGCACAAACAAGAGTCATCTGTGCTGTGGGGATGAGGAAGGATGGAGGGAGCAGTTAGTTCTTTAAAGGGTGGAGACCTGTCTCCTCTTTAAGGCCAGGAGAAACGACATTGTGGCCTTCATTGTGGCAAGCCAGTTAACACACCGGGTTGCACCCCTTTCCTTGGCCTTCCCTCAGCACTTCCAAAACGAAGCGAGCATTCTACAGAGGAGGAGGAGAAGGGGGGTTGAATGATGAGCGAGGGCTGGATGGGGGATGAAGGCAGGGCATGACGTGGACAAGGGAGGAGCAGTCTCATTCGGTGGCCTTGAGGGAGAAGGAGAGCTTGGGCCTGGACTTGCCCTTGCCGAGGATGATTTTCTGCTCTTCCTTCTGCTGCCTCTGACGGTCCTGTTCCAGCTTCATGCGCTCCTCGTGAATCTTTCTCTGCTCTTCCACAATGCGCAACTGCTCCTCAGCCTGTCAGACACACATAGGAGACAATGAGAGCGGACAAGGACAGAAAACTATCATTCAGGCCAAGTAGCCACAAACTGCTGCCAGTTATTTTATGCTTTTTTAAGACCCAGCAATTCGGTGTCTGCTTTTCTTTTCTCTGCACAGCTTCACTACAACCTCAGCGTGCACATATCGAGCCTGATTCAAATAAACACCGCTTTACAAAATAGTCGCACTTAACTTTATTTAGCCAGCAGGCTGCATAAGCTTAAGGTGTGGTGAAAACCACGAGGTCTCAATCAATGAAGAAGAGAGATTTATGATTAAAAGACACTTCAGCGACACATAAGTCTGGTTTATGTGCTTTGTGTAGCGTTTTCTTCTTCGCTTCTTCTTACTTCACCTTCAAGTTCGTTTGGCATGTAACTAAGGACATTCTGATTAAATGTGACCGGGACTTTTAAATGTCAAAGAAAAAAAATGTGTGTAATATAAATATGACGCAAAAATGAAAAGTGAATCACGAAAAAAAAAACCAACCCCATCCTTGGGATAAAATATATAAAAAACTGGTGTTGAGGGGTTTTGACAACATTAAAGAGAGTGTTATGAATGTGCAAGAAATGGGGGAAGTGTATCCCAAAACAGGCAGAAAAGCAGCAGCTCTGCTGTTCACAGAGCAGGGCGTACCAGCTTGGCCTGAGCATCGGCGATCTTGCGGTTATTCTCCTCCAGGATTTTTTCCAGCTCCTCCCGCTTAGATTTTTCTTCCTCCTAGACGGGTGACACAGTTTCATGTTAGCACATGAACAGGCTACAGTCACAAAGCACTTCATGTATGTAGACACACACACACACCTGCCTTCTAATCGTCACACACACTCTCCACCAGCACACATAAACAAACAACTAACTCATTACAGCACAGAGAAATTTGTTTAACCTCCCGCACCCGACCACACTGTAGCATTCTTTGCTGTCAGCCTGAATTGTTTTAAAAATACAAAGGGGGGCAATAGGCATTTATAAAAATGGGGGACCCAATGAACCCACTATTTTTTTCCCTCCCTCCCTCTACTGCTGTTAATACCCCTATATAAAAAATGTTAATGCTAAGCCAGACCTAGGGTACTCACTGCACAATTGTAAAGGCATTAAAAATTTTAACACACAAATTTAAAAAGAGGGAATCCCACTCATCACACTCATAAATAGAAGACATATAAATGACAGACAATACAATCTAGAAGAAAATACAATTGCTGTTTTTTTAACATCATTATAAGCAAGAGAAAAAAGGATACAAATAAAGGAGGGAATAGTTTTGGCTCACCAATGCACGTATACCTACGCATTTTCCTTGCCTGTGTACCTACACAACTGGTGAAAGCATTCGGCATTAAACGGTTGAATATTTACTGTCTCGTCCGGACTGTGTCGCCCCTGCAGAGACAGAGAAGCGCTCCTGGGGTGGGTGGGTAGGTAGGTATGGGGGGATTCTGCCATACCACGCCCGCGGCATTCCTCTTTATAACTCTGATCTCTGTACTGCTTAGTCTGCGCCTGCAGCCACAGCGCACGTTCATTTGTTTAAGTTTTTCCTTTTCTTTACAGTGGCACAGTCCCCACTGAGACGGTAGCAGAGGGAAGGAGAGTACAGTACAAAGTGGTGTCTGTGTGTGTTCGAAGAGGGCCGGACCACGGTACACTTACAGTACAGGACACGGGTGAGCTGAAAGGCTGCAGGCCAACTCAGGTCAAGTGCTAGTTAGGAAGGTGGTGAGTTGTGTTTCCAAAATAAAAACAACACAAATGTATTCACAAATAACAATATCAAACTTAGCAGCAACCCTATAGGAGAAGCAAGTCATGAGTACATAGCACAGTACATTTGTTTTTTCTAGGGAGAGAAAGCTCTTCAACTCTATAAAGTAATGAATATAAGAAAGAAAAAAAAATATGTATATATATATATATATATATGTCAACAGTTAAAGTAAGACCAGAGATAGTTAACTGTGTCAAACAGGAAACAGGAAATGTAGTGGTCCATCGTTATGCATCCCAGAGGAGTTGCAATGTAACAGAAGATCCTCAAAACAAGGTTTGTCAAATGAGAGGTAAGGGGGTGGTAACAGAAACCTGTACAGGACAAACTGTCTGAGGATTAAACAAATGTAATCAACATTTCTACACATCAAATTTGATTTAAAATGTCAAGAGTAATGGATCGTGGAAATCTCCACTCATGTTTCAGAGTTTCTCCAAAAAAAGATTGGACTGGTGCCTTTTACTGACACTGGCATCTAACTGAAGCTTGTCCAGCTGAATATTTCGAAGCTGACCTTGACCTTTCGGTTATAGAGGAGCCTTTGCTTGTTTTACTGGTCCCGTCAGTTAACGGTGTCTAGGACTGAGAGTGGGAGATTTAGAAAGAGTTGGTAGCATACAGAAAGAGCATTTAGGTAGGAGAGGGGAAAGTGTAAGTCCAAGAGGGCAGAGGAGGCGCGTTCGGACTACATTTCTCGCCCTATTAGTACCAAGCCACTGGCTGCTCCCTGCGCGAGTCAGGGTCACTAGGCTTTGGCTGCCCCTCTAATTCCTAATACATTATCACTGTAGTATAAACAAATCCCCTTGTATTAAGGACGCTTCAGGAGGTGAGGCCCACGGTTTGTCAGACCCTGTAGTGTCAACCTTTAGTCTCTAAAACGCAAAAGGAAATAAAGAAGCAAAGGGAATTGTACTAACTTTAAAGAAGCCCAAAATAGCATATCTAACAGCTGCATAATAAAGCAATTAAGACTGCTAAAGAATTGGGCTTCTCTTAGGCAAACCCAACCACATACAAGGACTACGGCTACGTTACATTTTTTAAAAACGCTTGTCAATTTTAGGGATTGGGGAACAGTTTTAAACCTGCCAGTTATGTACATAGACGGTGACTGTAAAACGGGGGTGTCATCTTAAAAAGAGCTCTTTATTACAGAAATTAACAGAAAAGCTTACAAATGTGAAAGCAAAAGATCAAGCTGATCGAGGGGGGAAAAAATTTAGACAAGTCAGTCGAATTTCTATAACCCTGCCATGGCAAAACCGCTGACTGCCAAGTTAGGAAGCCTTAATCTCGAGTAAACTGAGATCTTTAGTGCCTGCACAAAGTTTCTCGTCTCATATATCTCAAACTGAATGACATTACCATCTAAATATTAGCACAGTTACATTGATACCTGATGGTTTAGATGGTTAGGAATGATGCATACATTTTGGTTGTTACTAATCAGTAGTATAAGTACTCCAGTAGATTCAAGGAGTACTAGCATTAGCCAACATGCTCTCAAAATTGGCAATGTTTCTTCTCACTCTTTTATATACTGTGTGCCAATAAATTAATGGCAATAATTTGGTTTTATGAAATGCATTATTTCCCTAAGGGACCCGCCCTTCCAGACTCTGCATTTACCCTCTCTGCAGCAAAACTTGTGCCATGGCTAGATTACAATTGGAAAAGTGAACTAGGACGGATGAGAGGTCCCTCCACCTCCACAGTCCCCTCATGTCCCATAGAAAGGCACCAGTCAGAGAAAGTGACTGGGGTGGGGGGGCAGGGGTGTAAGGCATTGGGGGTATGTAGGGAAGGGAGGGGCTGCGTTCCAAACGACCGAGCGTTACCTCTCTGGCCTTCTGCGCTGCCAACTCAGCCTGCCGCTGCCTCTCCAACTCCTCCAGCAGCTGTCGCTCCATGATGCGCTTCGCCTCCTCAACGCGCCGCAGCACCTCCCGTTCGATCTCGTCCCTTCGCTTCTCCAGCTCCTCCTCTACCCTCTTGGCCACAAGCTCCTCCACTCGCCGTGCTGTCTCCTCCTCGATCAGCTTCTCCTCGATCTCCTGTTGCCGGCTGGAGGACAGAGGAAGGGAAAAGATGACAAGAGGAACGATAGCAGACATTTTTCAAAATCCCTTAGTATTATGTACATCCTACTAGATATGAAGAATGTCCCACACCTCAACGTCCCATATCAGTCACTTCTAACCTTTACCTAACCTACCGTTTACCTCCTCAAAAACCTTCTTCAGCATTGTGTCTTTACGTAGCTCCATACAGATAGACCATACAGTGTTCACAGTCTTCGTATGCATTCCACTATGCCTTCACAGCAAGTCTAACCACAGGGCCATAATATTGCCGGTAACTGCGGTCACTCCCCATAGAGTGCAAGAGCACGTGGTTCAACCCAGAGAAGAAGAGTGATTGGTTCCTATATTTTGCGATCACATTCTGTGTGTGTACACGTTCTATGTAGTCTTTTAGACCTTCACTATAATAATCTGTCAGTAATTCTGCAGCTCCTCCGTTAGTTTTCCATTAAGGGTTGTTTCATTTCTGCAGTTTTGTTTTTGTTTTCACCTTTATCAGTTAAGAGCTGTTTGTTCCTGGTCTTCTTTGCTGTGCTATGATAAACGGTAAATTCCTTTCTAGTCATTTCGCCCACTCAAAGCGCTTTTACATTACATCCTCATTCACCCATTCACACATCATTCATTACAGGAGGAATCCAAGTTGGAGGTGCCAAGTCTTGTGACAATAAACTGACTGGTGGCAAGCTTCAACAAATGTACAAATAGTATTAGTAATCATTATATCTAAGGAAAACATTCATAAGTGCAAGATTACATAAAAACAGGAAAATGTAAAACTTTCCCTACTTTTCAGTCCAAACTAATCCAACATTTTCAAACCCCTAAAATGGAGACTTAAGACTTTAGGAAATCAGTCTTGACCACCAGTAGTTAATTCAACATGGATCACAAATTGTAGTCACTGCTGACCTCAATGTCTATGCTAGCAGCTGCTATGCAGTTCAATAAAATACTGTTATGTGTAGGAGGCAAGTATTTATTTGAGCAATTTGCAAAGATGCAATGTGCTGCATGTAGTCCTGCAGCATTATCAGCCCTACATGGAGCGCTACTTTATTAGCATGCACATGCATGGTCATGGATATGCATTGTCAGGGATGTTGAATGAATGAATGAAAGGAATGAGTGGAGATTATTTGTGCAATGTTGCTAAGACACTTGTGTGTACAGAGATCGGTCCTGTTTTAAAATGAAAACGTATCAGCATGGTCATAGCCTGAAGGGTTCATGCAGGAAGTCACATGTCATCCCGTTTGTCAATTGAAAAGGCTTTTAAATAGCTCCTTTTTTTTCCTGCAACTGTGCTCTGAACAGGATGCTATTATGTTTTGGGAGGTTTGTTGTCACATCGCTTCTTGCACAACTGTAAACACTCAACCTACACTCCCTGGATTTGATTTCATCCTGCCAGTCACAGGGTAACCAGATCCCTTATCCAGCCCAGGCCCCTGCTCTTCCTTATCTACAAAGTTCTCTGTGTCCTTGTATTTACATTTGTCTGCCTAGTAAAGTGGCCCTGTGGCTATTAAGGAGTAAGAGTGAGCCACTCAGGAGGCCAGGTGTGGGACAGCAGCTCAGATCTCAGGTGTCTGTGTGCCAATGGCTATCAAACATACATTCACAATAGCAGCTTCCCTGTTCAACAGATAGAACCTGCCAGCAGACAATAAATGGGCCGTGGTCATTATGTGAGGTGCCACTGAAGTGCTTTAAGATACAGAGTAGTGACAATGTTGCACTTTAGACCTCACTGCGACAGCGGCTGCTGTAATTAGAATGACCACAAAGAATACAGATTTATACATTCATCTAATTTAATATTTCTAATCAATACTTAGAATGTTGGGGTCAAGGGTCTTAAGTTGTTTCTTTAATCAGACCAGCGACTACAACACCTTCAGTGTTCCGTTTATGACACGTCGTTGTTTTTCTGAAGCAGTATCTTACTAATTATTTGCTACAATTGCTCAATAAATGACTCATTCGTTTATTTAACTATCAAAACTATTGAAAATACATCTCTATATATTACTAGTTGGATATATCAGTATTTAAATTCAAATGTCTCATGATTAAACTAAAAGTTTATGTCAATCTAAATGAAAAGGTGAGCTGGCCGCTGCTGCAACTCTGACACGGATAGTAATCTTCCATATTCAGCCAGGGCCCTGTGGCCCTAGGTGACGTTAGCATGCTTTGACGACTAGCTTGTTAGCATTTGAGCTAACACTATAAACAACTGAATGCAGTTAGCTTAGCATTTAGCTTAGCAAATATTGCAGTTCAATACGAACAGCGTTATGTAATGCTATAGGTGCTTCTTCGTCTATTAATACAACGTTGTACTTACATCTTCCTTTGTCGTTCCATTTCTGCCCTTCTTTCTTCCTCCTCCTTCCTCTGCTTCTCGTCCAGGGCATTTCTCTTGCTAAGCGTCCTGCCGAAGATGTCGATGCGCTCCGGTGGCGAGGCTGCTCTTTCTCTGCGGGACGAGGCTGTGGTCGACCGCGAACGAGAACGAGACTCTCTGCGACGGTTCCTTTTCGATTCTCGGGACTTGGACCGCTTCTTGGACCTCTCCCTGTCTCTTGATCGCGACCGAGACCTGCTCCGTTTCTTGCTGTGCTTGCTGCTTTTGGAGTGTTTGGACCGAGAGGAACTACGGCTCCGAGAGCGGCCCATGTTGACCACCAACAGTGGGTCGAGCGCGTCCAGCAAACTACTGTCTTGTGGCTGATATCTGGACGTGAGCTCCACTCGCTCCTACTGAAACGTGTTACTTATAAGAACTGACCAACTGAAACAGCTTAATTCGCTCTAATTTATTAAAGTTATCATTCAAATCTGGTTGTTATTTTGCCCTACTACAGGCTATAAGGAAAGATGGCTGTCTGTCGGGTTTGTATTTTCCCAGCAGGCACCACGGCGGTCGGTATTTTCCGGTGAGCTTCGCGATTGCCCGGTGAAGTGCAACCATGGCTGTAATGTACATTCATGGAAGTATAAAAACGGTCCCCACGTGATGACAAGCGAATGACAAATTCAACGAATCTTTATTAAAAATCTGTGGAAGCAAAGACAATATTTGTCTGTACTGTCTGGGGTTGGTGTACATCGTGATGAAAATGTGATGAAAACGTTTAATATAGTTTACAGAGATGCATGAAAATAGATAAGATTTACTCTGAGTATATTAATCAAATTATAAAATTGTGCAAAATAATACTTTGTCGTGCCGTGATAAAATCTTCATCTTTTCTCTCACCTTAAATTTAGATACATGATACATTAGTATGGGAAAGGTTTCTAATGGAAAATTATTTTTGCTTCAATCACATGAAATAGAGAAGTTTAGTATTATAGCCTCGTCCTCTTTTGTATACTGTAACCATTCCCTCCTGGTCAATACAAATCAATAACTGAATGTTTCTGAAGCAATCCCCTTTCTCTGGTACTGTCAAAGAAAGTTCAAACATTTTTAATTTAATTTAATTTTTCTTTTTTTTTAAATGCTTCTTAAACTAATCTGGCTTGCCATAGAGATCATCAAAAACCACAGTGACACCAAAATAGAGAGATAAACATTTATGGGAAAAACTAACGTTTTAGAATGTAAAACACAACAGAACAAAAAGTTCAATTGTTTGCAGTTGTCTTTAACTTCAGAGTAGTTAACAGCCTAAGTTAAAATGAGTCTTAGAAGTGTAAACTGTAATGGTTAATTGCATGTGTGCTCAGCTGTATTTTTGACAGTAAGGGGAGAGCAGACCTATTATTACTTTTAACTTTGCCTATGTCCTTTTTTAAATTATGCCAAAATTATGCTTTTATCAGAGCTTGTAAATTCGGCGACAGAAACATCAGATAACCAACCAACATTCCAAAGAATCCAACAATATTCCGAGCAAGAAAAAAAAGCCCACAACTTGACAATAACACAATCCTGCACAAAAGGATTGTCATCCCACTCTGGTAAAATGAGGCCATTGTGATAACTCTCCCTGGAGTGCTGCACTTGAAATAAACTGGCATTACTATATTTAAAAATACACAACTCAAAAGCCCACTGAATCAGCTTTAAAAAGGTCACACCACTCAAGCTAAAAATTAAAGTGCTCCAACTCAAAGGTTAGTTTTTTTTCTAATTATCTACAGCTTTTAGGACCTCTGACTCTAATTTTAGTAGAAAGAAATAATTAGTTCACATGGAGTCACGCTGTGTGCAACTTCGATTGTAGATCAAGAATACTTTCAGTTGTCAGATGAGTCATTCTCACACTCACACAGATGAAAAGGGCCATCGTGTTGAGTAACTGCATTGATCCGGGAGCATGTATTGTTAGATTGAAGGTGAGCATCACCACAGAAAGACAAATTTCCTCTGAATTAAAGCAAAAGAGAGAAATTATCCGACTTCAGTGCTAGAAACTGAGAGCAAACCTTGGTTCATTTATCTAGGAACAGCCTCCCCTGCCTGCCCTCCCTCACACTCACTTTCTAATTCCTCTGCTCGAAGAGTCAATTTTCTGTAACTTGTGGTTGTGTTTTATTTTAATGATCCACAAATTCTGTTCCTGGAGATGAGAGGAATTGGCATTAAAAAGCTAGAGATGTCTTGTTTTTCGCTTGCGTAACGGGAAGGAGAGGTGCTTAAAGCTCCCTTTGATAAATAATACAAAATGTTTCATGGAGGTGGAGAGGAAAAGAGTTCCAGTGCAGCTCTGGTGGGAAAAAAAGAAGCTGAATTGTAGAAGCGGTGGATTTGTAAATGAAAGAATTTGCAGAGTTTGTTTGCTTTGCTCCTGGGTGGTTTAGGGTGAATGTCGAAGGAGTAGCAGTAACATGAGCAGGGAAGATGGGGTTGTTAGAGGGGGTTTCAAAGAGCAGGTTTCACATTTCTCTAATCTGTAGTTGAAAGGTTTTCTCAGGAGATACAATTTGGATATGTCACTAATAATCAAGTCAGTCAAGGCTTAAAGGTGTATGTGTCATTGTTGCAATACCAATTCCTTTGGTGGGAGGCATTTTAACTTCAACGATGATTGTATTAAAGAGTTTTACTAAGCTGATAGTTTAGCTGAAAGATACTTTGGCTAGGTCCACACTAATACGTTTTCATTTTAAAACTGTGTTTTAAAAAACATGAATGTTTTAGCACTGTTTCAGGAATAATCTCAGTCTATGCTAACATCACAAGACGTACAATGGGCATGCTTTTGCTAATTTAATCAGGAAATAGGGAATACCACTGGACAGGGGAATTGTCACAAATCACTCAAATAATAACTTTTCTCCTGCACATGAAGTCAGTAGTAGCATAATAAAATGAAGAATTTTATTGCACAACGGCTGCCAGCTCAAACAACAAGGTCAGCAGTGCCTGTAATTCATTATCCATCATCATGCATTATGCATTTTGATGCTGGTAGTCATGACTGATGTTTGTTTTCCTCCAGAAAAGGGTCACATAATATGGGTATGAGGAATAAGGGAAGGACACATGGCTGATAAGAGCCAATCAGGAAGCGAGCGTGGGTGTCTGCACCATCATTTTTTCTGTTTCCGCTCATCCAGATTAAGATACAATCCCAGAGTCTTCAAACTAAAGGAGTAGTGTGGACCAGAGACTGCATAAAAGAAGTGGACAAAGTAAAGCCATGTGGAAGTGCCTTAAACCTGCATTCTTTCTAATAGCCAGCAGGGGACAACTTCACTGGCTCCAGAAAGAAGTACGATTGTATGGAGGAAAATTACTCTAATTCTTACTTGATTTATTACCTCAGTAAACATGTTGATAATGACATTATGGTCTCAATCACTAATTTCAAGTCTGTTCAATTCAGCATGATGTTTTTGTATTTTTTGTATGTTTTTATTTTTGTACATAATATTCTCATATAGTGTGAAATAGACAATACAGCAGGGTATGCTTTAGGACGAGACTACCTTGTGCCTAATCAATCACAGGGACCATACCCCTGCCTAAACCTAACCAATTAGAGGCAGGAAGAAAAAAAGCACATGCATCACCTGTGGTTCCGAAATCAACATGGCGACATCACAGTGGCTACGTCTACTTCTTTTACTCAGTCTATGGTGTGGACGCCAAGGGTAAACATAATAGTAACATATTAGTGTGGATGCAGCCATTGTAAATTCACAATAAGATAATTTCACTTTCTTTCAGTATTATTGAATATGGTTTACCCTTTCACTAGGACTGCTGCTTTAAAAAAGATCTAGTTTAACTGAAAGAGAACTAACACTGAATTTGTTCATATTAAATCAGTTACACTGAAAGACTGATAAAATATCAAATATGTGACTTACTGTGTTAATGTTTAGGTCAGAAGAAGAAAGTCAGAAATTTCATTTTAGAAAAGCTTCATTTACTATTTTCCATCTTTGGTATTCAATCCAAAATGGCTGGCTTACTACTTTACCCTGTTTTGCATTAACAAAGATAATGTCATTGTCCTGATTTACTGGCATGGCAAATGTAGCTGATAGTTAATTGTTTTTTTTTTTAAAGGCTCAGTTATATTCTGAAACGGCTGTACATTATAGTTTTTAGCAGGTGTGTATCACTAATGTGATATTCAATAGCTTTTGGAAATGGAGCTCTATGGCAAAGATGAAATCACAACACTCACAGTTTGTGAATGGTCTTACTGCTTGTTTCCTAAGGACAGAACAGTGGTAAATTAAACGGCTGTAAGGACCTGCATTCTTTTAATGGACAGCCCGAGATTATTCACAGATCAGCCGGAGGGTTCAGTCGGGTCTCAGAAGCGCCTTTAATTCAGGTTCACAGGTGGAATACAATGCAGTACAACGCTGGGGTTCAGGCAGCGCTGGGCTGGTGACAGACCTTGGGGGGAGGTTCTGGTCAGAGGAGCCCCAAGCTGGGTTTTCCAACAGATTTTAAAGGTCCTGACAGAGATTATCACACGCAACCATGTTCAATTCTAATGTAACAATCCCTCTGTTGACATGATTTTATCATGTCAATAATAAGCAACAATATCTGTAAATGACGATCTTCTTTTCTGGCGGATCCTTCTTCAGGCTCTCCGTCTCGAGGCTCAGAGAGAGAGAGAGAGAGAGAGAGAGAGAGAGAGCAGTGACAGAGATAGTTGACATTTCTCAAGGTCCAGTCTCCAGCTTCCACAGGAGATTTTTTCTTTTTTTTTCCACAGAACTGCTTGGGATCTGGTCAGGTGTCAGGGTTCTCAATCAATCTGAACTGATCAATACCACACACCTTATTTAGTTAAAATATCAACCAAGCAGGAAAACCACCCACACTGTTATGGGGAACAACAAACTTGTATGGAAAATAACAAACGTGGCATTATATAATTCACCTGTGAACATCCATCATTTGAAAAAGCTTCTTACCGACCCCTCCAGAGTGGTTCCTCAACAGGACATCATATCAAAATCATCTCAGGGTCAGCCATCCGGGTCACTGGCACCAAAATTGTAAGGACCCGCATTCTTTTAATGGACAGCCCGAGATTATTCACAGATCAGCCGGAGGGTTCAGTCGGGTCTCAGAAGCGCCTTTAATTCAGGTTCACAGGTGGAATAATACAATGCAATACAACGTGGGGGTTCAGGCAGCACTGGGCTCGTGACAGACCTTGGGGGGAGGTTCTGGCCAGAGGAGCCCCGAGCTGGGTTTTCCATTTTAAAGGTCCTGACAGAGATTATCACACGCAACCATGTTCGATTGGTCCGGTGGGTTCGTGCGTCAGTCTCCACAAGCCATCAGCGTTGTCTGCGTAGGCATGTATCTAGCAGGAATATGTTTACAAAACAAGAACTTTCTGTTTCTTACAATCAAGATATTACATCTGCTTCTTAAAACAATAGAGGAGACACCAGTCTGTCAGGTCAGACTGACCTGTACAACGTTTGAGAAACATATGAAACACTTTATGATTTAAAGTTCTAATTAACATTGAAAACATTTTGTTGTAATATTCAATTCTAATGTAACACGGCTATCTAAACTTTATGATATGATTTAAGTATTTATAAAGTCAATATATTCATTTCATTATTATTATTACATGCATGCACCGCTAAAACAGTGGAAAGAAGGTGTGTATGCTGTTACTTTTGAGGGGCGCTTCTACTGATCCATGAATTGAGTAAAATCTTAGTAATCTCACCACTCAGCATAACTTCAAATTGCACATAGAGATTCAAAAGGCATTCATTGAGCTGGAAAATATTATGGTTCACCCAAAAACCAAATCCCTTTAACACTATTTCAGCACACTGTAAGTCATTGATGGTAAGGCTCTTTCAGAATTTAGTTTGTACATGTAAAGTTTTTAAACCTACAGAAATAGATGCACGCTATTGTGGCTCGAGTTAATCAAAAAGTCCATCCCTTTCACATTGTGTGATCAAAGTTGGCCCTCCGCTATCATGAGCACTTTTCAGGTCCCCTGACCCTGCCCTGTGGTTACTCTTCAGGGGGAAAAACACTTAACAAACACAGGATCTCTTTTAAAAAGCCCCACCGCATTGTCACATTGTCATGTTGATGGCCCAGGGGTCCTGGCATAAAGAGCCATTGAAGACGGGGGTTTGAAAGCAAGATTTCCCCCTCCAGTGCTCTGAATGACAAAATTTCTTTCACCTTGGGCAGGGTATGGGAGAGGTAAGGAGAAGGAGACAAAGGGGGAGGATGGTGGAGGTGGAGATTTTAGGAGAGTGAAGAAATTGAGGAGGGGAGGAGGTAAGTGGCAGTTTGGGGAGTAAGTTGAGCAGAGAGCTGCAGGAAATAACCAGTGATAGCTGGGAAACATAGACCATATCCTTTCTGCAGCACCTAGTTTAAAGATATAAATCACTATACAGGACCCCACTAGGTTCCTAGTAACCAAGATTTAATCTGTGAAACCCTGGTGTGAATTATAATCATTTTGTTGGGGTTGGGTTGGTTTTTTGAGACGGAAAGTGTGAATTGAAAGTACAGGGAAAATAATGTGCTACTTGTTGCTTGCAAAATGCTAAAGTTCACTTGATCAGAAAGTTGTTTTTGCTATATCTTTTGTGATTTCTCTAAAAATGTCTCTGCTTGGCTACAATCAGAGAGGACATTACAACTACATTACGCCATCCTTTCCAAGAGGCTCACCAAACTACCTTTCTCTATTAGAGAAGCTGCATTATGTTCACGATTTTATTTGTGAACCTTAATTGATGATCCAAATTCAAATATTGAAGTTGTCACATTAAATAACTGTGAATATAAGTTACTTGCATGATTTGTTTCGTAAATAGACCCTGTGTGTGTATTGGCTCTGACATAGAAGTAATGATTTAAGGTAACAAGCAAGAGTCTCCTTTTGTGCTGCTGTCTGATTTGTTCTGCCTCTCTCCTTTATCATCAAACACTAGCTGCTACAGCGTGACCCAGACAACCTCCATTGAACCACTGACCAGATGTCCATCTTCTGACTGACCAATAGTCGAGAATGGCCATCCTGATGATTTACTCAATTCAAAATCACTAACCCTTAAAAGAGCTCTCCATTCACTATGACCACTATATGGCTAATGTCTTCCTCCTGATGATTTGTTTGTGTCAAGGCCAGTGAAGAGCCGTGTACCATTCCTCTTAAGAGATGTAATCAAGTCATTAGAGTAGCTTCAGAGATGGCCTCTGGGACAAAAGAATCAGAGAGAGCATGACTGTCACCACCACGTATATGCGACAAGCGTGGTCAGCGCTGAGGGCTAGGCAAGAAAAGAGAGACCTAGACAGGTGATTCTGACAGGCTAAATTGAGAGGTCAAGGGTCAGGTTTTGAAGTATTGGCCAGCAGGAAAGATGATCTGGTTGAGCTCTTGTCTCTATCTTTTCTTTCTGCTTCTCTCCTCATCTTGGTGCAGCACCCCAGAGGTCCCTCCCTTCCCTGCCAGTCCACTGAGTAAAGGTTAGGTATCAGAGAGCAATTATGAAAATTTGAAATTAAAGACTGTGAGTGAATACAGGAGTAGAGCCATGTTTGCTTAATTAAAACATATGAAAGAGCAAAAGATTGATGGGAACATGAGCTGCACCGTGTGCCACTGTAGAGGCTGCACGTTTAAATCAAAACAGGGGGGAATAAAGAATTTAACTTAAAAGACTCTCCAGCCGTCCCGATTGTGTTTCTGAAATATCCTTTGGTCGGAGAGGAATTGAGATTTACTCCTGAGACTCTTTCATCTCCCTCCTCTCTTTCGTCTTGCACCCACAGAGTGCAGAGAGAAAGCATGGCAGCATGTGCATGTGAGTGACTATGTGCGATTCAAAGCCTGGGAAAAAGAGCACTCCTGAGAAACTACAAACAGGAAGAGAGACACATCCATCACAAGCACGCACCCCTCTCCTCCTGCTGCCAAACACACACACAGTTCACAATCCACTCTTCCCACTGCTCCCCACTGTAACAATGGATGCTTCCTGAAGAGTGGGGTCATGTTGACGTTGTGAGTAACGGACTGCTGGTGTGTGAAAGCTCAAGAACCGGCGTATAGGAAGGAGCCAAGGTCTTACTGAACATCTAAACATCGCTAAAAGGGCTTTTTTTTTTCTTGAGAAGCTTGCACAACAAGAAAACTGCTTTCATATTCATACATCATTTCCTCACTGAACACTCATCATTTTAGCATTACACAAACATTTCACAAAGGAAGGTGCAGCTCACTGGTTTGCTGCTTCTGGATACAGTATGAGTCAGTTTTTAATCAGCACAGTACAAATACACAGCAGTGATTTCTATCTATTTACAGCTTCTGCTTACAGCTTCACGAATCACTCAATACCTTCACTGGCATTAGTTTACTTTTAGAGGAAGAGGTAATTATTCATACCCACATTACAGTATAAAACACTGAAGGCCTCAGACTCCCTCTATTAGTTTGGTATCTTTAGAGCAACATCAGGAACGTCAGAGTGAACAAGATGTAGGCCCCTCAGGCTTTTTCAGGTTTCAGATTTTCAGCCTCTGTTTATCAGGCAAATTCTCATCTACATCAGCTTTAAGAGAAAAGAAGATGCTCTGTCATTCTCACAAAGCACTGACAAATCAGGATGTTTAGCATGAATAGATGAGTTTGCCACCTCATGTTTATCCACCCACGCCCAGCTCCCTCCCTTCTTTTACACGATTCTGGAAGGGTTGCATGAGTTCAGGGCAGATGTATTTGTGTGTTACATTTCAGCACTGTTAAAGGTGTTATCTGGATTACAAAAGCCGGAGGGTCTACACGTGTCTGCTAAGACTGTGAAATCCCCACCTTCACTTCAATGAGCCCAAGCGAGGGCTTAATTTCCACTGGCAATGTTTCAAAGGCCTGTCCTTGTCCATTCAGTTATTGTGTCCACTTGGTTTCTTTACTAAATCCTCTAAAAAAATGAACTCAAGGACTTGATAAAAATACTGACGGATTCATCTGAGTCACATTCAGTTACTGTGTGCAATCTATACACACAGGCAACAAGCTTAACAAGCAGCAGCAAGTGGTACAGTGAGTGATTTAAAGACTTTTTTGCCCTAATTTGTCTGTCTTACCATGCCCCCCAAGACTGCATATGCAAGTCAGGCTTCTACCAGTTCTGTGTGTGTTTCAGTTAAAAAAAAAAACATAGGAAACATATGCCCTTGAGACTGGCAAAAAATGCAGGGTCCTGGTTAGTCCCAGTTTATGCCTCTCATATATTAGCATACATTCAGGTCACAGAGGCAACCATCAGTTTACCACCAGTGGTTAAAAACCCAGGAGGTCTTTTAAAAACACTCTTTGAGGATACTGGATTCATAACATAACACACAGAGTCTAAGACAGCTTTTAACCACTGTCAACCCAATAATCTGTCTGCTGCATAATAAAAAAAAAGACTTTTATCCTATTTCTCAGTTCTCAGTTGTGCCTCTGTTTCCTAATCAAAACAAAGATGGCAGCCCACCAGAGAGCAGTGAGTACAGTAAAGCTTTAATGTCCCTGAGAGTCAGTTTGGCCTATAGTAAGTAATAGTGAATATTGGAAAATGGCAATCAATACAATATACAATAAACACCACTAGCTGACATCCTCCTACTCCAACTTTCCTCCACCCGCTTCACTGTTTCCTGAATGGATGGAGCCCTGGAATCTATATAGGCAGAGAGCAAAGAAACTGGCTGACCCCAAATGGATGCTTCATCCCTCTAATAGTGTCTGTGTTCATGATATGTAAGTTTGAAATTAAAATATGGCAGATTTAGTTGTTCCTGATTAATTTGTTGTACTGATCATGATTTCTTTATTCCTAAATTTACACAGTAATTGTTTGAGTTGAGTATTAATGATTGAGATTATGACTTTTGATGCCTAGATTAATATCCTTTGTTATCCTAAAAACCTGGAACCAAAATATCCCTCAGAGATTCACTATGCCTTCTGCCTTCATCTCAAGTATTTAACATCTGTTACTCGTTATTGTCACTCATCACGACCATCAAAGGAAGCAAAGAGAAAGACATTAAAAAGAAACAAAATGACAAAAACCAGTGTGCGCCTGGGTAACCAGGATATTATAAACCATTGTGTAGTGCTTTGGCATGAGGAGAACAACACACCTATCAAAATAAAAGCACTAGCTAATAAGTAACAGGACACCAGCATTACCACAGTCTCATGAAAAGATGAGTTCATCTGCTTGTGGGAGGGGTTTTGCTTACTACATATGTTGAAATTATCATCAGAGCTCCTGTGGGGCCTGCTGTTGAATCCAGTCCTCCAGAGCAAGAGAAAAGTAAACATGCCGTGCCACCCAAGAAGCAGACAGGCACCCACTGTCCTGGGTGAGCAGCATCAATCCCGTAGTGGGTCCATTTAGGACAGCTGAGGAAACGAGGCTGTGCCAGCAGAGTGTAGCTTGTCAGTCACTCCCTGGCAGCATCCTGCTGTTGCTTGCCTCCAGTCCAAATCAATTGTTGCGGTCCCTTAGGGGTGCTAATGGTTAAGCGTTAAGTTAGCGTTAAGTAGCACAAGTAGATAGCTATTGCTCAATAAAAAAGTGAACATAAATCTGAAAAGGACATTTGTACATTTGACAATTGTTGAAATGAAAATGTATTTTTAAATGATAAATTTAAAAGTAGTACACAATTATTTGGGATGTTATCATTTCTTTTCTAATCTCCTCTCTAGTCCTGTCATAGGGGCCGAGAAGATTATTATATTAATCGAGAGAGATTATCATTGGACCAACCCAATAGCAATATTGTATTCTGATTGTAAATTGGTTAGAGACAATGGTCTCCCTTTTATGCATTCTTTTATGTGTTTTGGCCAATAAAAGACTAACATGAAAAGTGTTTTTTTTTTTAAAGTACAATAAATTGATATGAGGTCCTGCCCTCAGAGAGGACTAAAGGAAAGACTACCCCTTACCTTAGATGTCTCTGCTGAAGAATTTTGATTATAATTATTTCAATAGAGTCTTTCCATAGAGGAGACAAAATATTTTTGAATGATATTGAGATTTGTATATAGATATATAGATACATATAAAAAGCAACAATTACCAACAACATACAATGTCTATGTACAAGTCAAGGGTTTCAAAGAAATACAAATACTGTGGACAGGACCTTGGTATCCCTACCTATATATACACCGTGAAAATAGGAACAAGCTGGCTAGGCATTGTAGTGCAGACAAGAAAACCCGAGCTTTTGGCAAAGCATGACATAAACCTGCTCAGTGACTTTCATGGGATGTGTTAGTGAAGTTTGGAGGACATTTTGTCACGTCTAACATTGCCTGTGATAAGTCATTGTACACATATATACACATATACACACACACACACACACACACACACACACACACACATATATATATGTGAGATCACAAAGTACATCAGACAACTGTATCATTGTAAAGTAGTAATTTGATTGATGTACAAACATTGTTAATTTGTGGGACACAACAGAAGCTTAACCACAGGGACTTAAATTTACCAATTTAATGTGGACATAGTCTCAGTCATAGCAGTGCAAGTGTGTGTGGAAATGAATTAAGGAATGATGGGAGCGAGGGCTGTTTTGTTTTTTGTTCTTTTTGCTCCCAAGACTAGGACTAGAGACAGACTGGGATTATTGCTTCACATACTACTATCTGAAATAAATATTTTATTGTTCCTATTTCTTGCTTCTCTTTGTTATTTTAGCTTATGCATTTCCAAACTAACACATTGGGTCTAGGTGTAATAGAATATAGGGACAAAGTTAGCATGAGGGTGTGTTTTTAATTGATTAGGGCTTATTGGTGACATCAATAGAGTAAGTGAGATATAGACATAGACAAAACAGGTACTTTACTCATTTAGTCTCCACCCTTTCTTTGCTTCTTTAAAAGTACAAATTGTAAGAACTGCAAAAATATCGGCACTGAGATTATGGCTGAGACATTTATGTATTTTGTTGCAGAGGTATCTACTGAAGTGAGCATGCTAACTACCCAGCCCTTATCCATACCATCTTGGAATACCACATTCTACCTCTGGGGCGATAGTGAATCACTGTCGTTTTCAGTCACTACAAAATGAGAGGCTGAAGTAGTGCTGTCCCAACAACAGCTGGACCAAGAGCTGAGGTCAGGTAATGGGAAATCAGAAATGGATAATTACCTTGTGTGGCTGTAGCCATCATGCCAAGGACAAAAGCAAAAGGCCAAAAGGTGGGTAAGTAAGTGAAAAGCCAGCTGTCATAGATAAAGGAAAATGAAATCATTGTTCAATATGATGAGAACAGCACATACACTGCGTGCATAATTATTAGAAAAGTTGTATTCCTGAGGATTCATTATATTTTTGAAGAAACACAGTGCTCTCAGTCAATCCAAAATGTTAATAAACTTAAAACCTGAGTATTTAACAAAAGGAAAAGTGAGTTTTGGCTTTCTCAGGACAATATCTATGTGTGCAGAATTGTTAGGCCACCATTACTGTGCAGAATTATTATGCAACTAAATGAAAAACAAATTTACAAATAAACATTTCTGACATTTCAACAAATATTCGGCGACCAGTATAGCCACCCTTCTTTTCAATAACTGTCATGAGTTAGTTAGTTTCTTGATCTGTTGGTCAACTTTTTGTGCAGCAGCAACCACAGCCTCCCAAATGCTGTTCAAAGAGGTGTGTTGTCCTCCCTCACTGTAAATCTCACATTTAAGAAGGGCCCACAAGTTCTCAATAGGGTTTAGGTCAGGTGAGGAAGGGGGCCATGTCATTATTCTGTCATCTTTAAGGCCTTTGCTGGCTAGCCACACAGTGGAGTACTTGGGTGCATCATTAGGATCCTTGTGTTTTTCCCTGTTCCCCCTGTCTCTCTCCCTTATATGTGTCTGTCTCCCCCTGTCTGTCACCCCAGTGGAGTCGAGGAGGTTACTCCAGGTCACCAGCCCACACACCTGCAATCATAAATCTCTGCAAAAGCCACCTACACCTCTTCAGCCTTCAAAAGATCAGCTCAGTCCTCCACTCTTCGGTTTTGGTTTGAGACTTCAACCTGAAAAGGTCCAACTCTTGACCTTTCAGAGTCTGTTAAATCTCTTTTTTGGCCCATTTTGTCTGAGGTAAAAAAGCTACCTAATAATTATGCACACCTTGATGTAGGGTGTTGATCACTTTAGGCCACACCCTCCCTCATTACACAAATACATATCACCTGATAATGCTTAAATCCAATTAGCATTCAAGTTTATATAGCTTGGAGTTGGAAAATATGCATGAAAATGACCGTAAGGTCTAGATACTCACTTGCCTAATAATTGTGCACACAGTGTATTTTCAGTCTCTCCTGGAAGACATTCACAATGTTGCATGTGGTTGTTCACAGAAGAGCCAGAAATAGTTGTAACCGTAGTTAGTAAGCCCAAATTGAATGTCATTAAAGTGACATATCCAGAACCAGACAAATAACAAAATGTGTGCCATTAAGCACCGTTACATCTCTTTAAAAAAAACAGAAAAAAGATTTGTAAATGTAACGTGTAACTACCCACCACTATGCAAATCAATGGCTTCCTTCTTGCCTTCACACAGCTGTGGATGTCAGATTGTCAGTTTTGTAAAGTTACAGATATAGTCAGAAGTAAATGATCAAATCTACAGTATATGCTCAGTGATTAACATTAAGGAGTTCAAAGTGTTAATTGCAGCTGTTGTGAGTATTAGACCACACATCCCATGTCAGTGTCCCTCAAGTAAATTCCTTCTCACTTTTGCAGCAGAATTGTTGATTTTCATAATTACACAAAAAACACCAGTTACAATCATTTGTGACCCCCCAGATTTTTTTTCACTTCCTTCTGTCGAAACAGGAATGCACTCTGTAAGACCAGTGCCTGCTCGTGCCAATTGTGCCAATTTAGACACACAGGATTATCTTTCCATCAACCCATAAAGTTCGCTATCAGGGGTTAATTGTGGCTATAAAGAGCCTCTAGCTCTCCCCCGCCCTCTCCTTTCACCCACACCATACCCATCACCCCCATCCAATTTGGTGACTGATGTAGAGAGAAGGTGATTGATCGATCATATCCATCACTCCTGCCTGTCTGTAGCACCGTATGGTGTCACCCTTTCACTCTTTTGTGCACAATTCCAACCTTTGTACTGCACACGTGTGTGTGTGTGTGTGTGTGTGTGTGTGCGTGTGTGTGTGTGTGTACTCTGTGCCTCATGTGTGCAAGGCACTCTCTATTCTCCTGTGAGAGTGTGACAAGTCTAATTTAGTCATCATCAGCAGTGATTACTTTTGCATATGTGTTTAAGTGGTTTGGGACACCATATGTTCATTCTGCGAGTGCAAGTGAAGTTGGGGGATTGTGAGACTTTGTGTACATGTCAAACAGAGTCTAAGATGTCACCAGACCTAAATAGTCTCTCTCTCTCTCTGTGTTTTCCACCTCATCCATCTCACTGACAGTGGAAGAAATGGTAGCCTCCCTGAGCTCTCCTACTGGCCCACAACTAACAGTAGGAGGCCATGCCTAGTATGTATGGAGGCCTTGTCCGCAGGAGGAAGCCTGTTTAAAGTTGTTGAGGACACCCCACCGTCGCTGGGCTGACCTCTTTATGGACCTGACAGGTCTCAAACCCATTTGTTTGATACCTTACTGTGACCCTTCACCCTATTTCAGAGCTGTAAATGATATTGATACAAATGATCTAAAAAATCCATCCTTTGTGCTGTTGATGTAAGGATGAAATATGACATTACCCTGTTAGTTATTTCCATGTCACAATGTACACACAGCACAAACTACAATTTGTTCATGGGTG
The DNA here is from genome assembly GCF_042242105.1 of Pempheris klunzingeri. Taxonomy (NCBI): domain Eukaryota; kingdom Metazoa; phylum Chordata; class Actinopteri; order Acropomatiformes; family Pempheridae; genus Pempheris; species Pempheris klunzingeri. Next base: position 4,887,414 of record NC_092021.1, on the reverse strand, counting down.
ACAGCCACCGATTTAGTGGAGGACATAGAATAAAGAGAAGGAGGAAAGAACATAGAAAAAGAAGTGTGAGAAAATAATGTTTGCTGAAGTGGAGTGCCAAATGGGCCTCTTTTAAAATAATACAATGTAAGTACCAAGCATTGATACAATCACAGGAAAACAATTGAAAATTGGCAGTTTTGCAGTGACCACACACAATTTCCCCATTGCAGTATCCGCCACTCAAATGGTAGCAGGTTAAAATGTGACGATTAATTTGATAAAAATAAGTATGTGAGACATGGGTAGAGAGTGCTGAGCAATGCGCAGGAGGACAGGGACAAACAGAAAAACAACCGTTTGCAAGGTTTGACAACTGTCAGCACTCTGCAGGCTGAGTAAAGAGAGGTTGAAAATATGTGTAAGTAAGGCTTTATGACTAAAGAAGGTGTGTTGTGTAGTAAACAATCAAAGTGCACAATGAAGACGTAACTCAAAGTTTGTTTTTCAAACCTTTGCTTGGACAGATCTCAGTTTGAGCCTAAGTATTATATCAGTGACATCAAAAGCAGCAGAGAGATCAGCAGGGTTGATAACAGAGGACCCAGAGAGCTGCAAACATCTGTACATGAAAGACAGCCTATTCTTTTACCCAGACAATAGTGGTGGATGGGCGTCTGCCCTAATTCACATTCAAGATGGAGCAAGCTGCTCCTGCAAGAGGTGGCTTCTTTTATCAAACTCTCTGGTCAAACGGCCGTTTAGGTTGCGACCAAACTTAGCAGACCCTTGACTTAGAGTGTAAAATCCTCTAAATCCCCAGTCATATATGTGGCCCCTGGTCTTGTAAAAATTAATTGGAAGAGGAAATGTGAAGATCTTTTAAAAAAAAAAATAGTTCTCTGGAGAGTTGTTAGCCAAATATGTTGATGGTGGGGACAGTAAATTAATTCTCATTATTACAAAGCCTCACGTGTCCTCTTGTATAAAAGTCTTAAGGGACACATGCAATGAAATAAATCCTGCACACACTCTGACAACCAGAATGTTCCAATATGATCAGTGCCTTTCTTCTTCTGCAATAATTTAATGGCACCTGGCCAGACAATTATAACGACCTCTTCATATGGATGTATACAACTTGTAATATTGGCATAACAGTAGAGGATAGAAATGCTCATTAATTAAATGTTTCCTTTGCCAAATTTCTGATCATTAATTTACACAACATTTGGATGGGAACCCGACAATTGTCAAAACTCTTTGAATTAAGACAGAGTTTTGTACATTAAATCCTGCCTATTTCAGACATTCACTTTGCTACATGAATGTGACCACAATTAGAGGTTGACAGAATTTGTAGACAATTTAATAGGAAAAAGCCAACAGCTGATATCCCACACCCACCACCCCTCCTCAGTCCACACCATGGCCCTGCCACACACACCACCACACAAAGTCAGAAAATAAAACACCCATTAACCTATACAAGAAAGTATAAATAAATAAAAAAATAGTACCTTTGTACATGTACTGAATGTGAGGCTTAATACGAAGATCAGTCAAAACAAAACAAAGCAAAGCGATGTGTCTTACTACTGATGCACAAGCTTAGCACACCTCTGGGAACTTGGCCAACAAAGTCAAAATGAAGTGATCCCTCTCGCTACTAATAAACATGCTTAGCAAAGCTCAGTGAACATTTGAGTTATGGCCATAATACAATCAGAGCTGAAGTCGGCTTCTGGGGTTGGCCAACCTTGCAGTTTATTGGTGGATTTAAAGAGTGGAGGACTCAATTATTGGAAAGTAAATCTACAGACAACAAACTTTTTGGTTCATTTCCTGGGGTTAACAAGTGAATGGCTATCATGGAGTGTGTCTCTTCCTCTCTCCATTCAAAGCAGTAGACAACAGATTTACATACCCACATGACTGGTGGAGGCAGTGCAGCCATCACAACAATCAGAGCAAAGTTCGTAGTTTGTAAAATGCTCCATCGGTGCAGACCTCTAATATTTGCTTCTTTCAGAGTCAGAGTTACTTTCTCCTCTTACTAGGTCACACTTAGACAGTTAGTGTGGACAGTTCTGTCATAACTGACCAAAAGAAAAATGCTACCTATATTTGAATGACAAAAACACATTTGAAACTGCTGAGAAGATTACAATTATTGTTTGTTTTGAGTCCTTTCTCATGAGTCCTTAAAGGTCCCCTGCCCTCTCTGACATATATGGAACCCTTCAGGAAGAGGGTCTTGATCCCAGATCTTAGTGCTATACAAACTCAAGAAACTAACACCCCCCCCCCGTTGCTTTTTTTATGTGGGGCTGCTGTGACTGACAGCTGTATTGAGCAAGATAAGTAGTGTGACACTGTCAATCAATCAATCAATCAATCGATCAATCAGTCTTTATTTATATAAAGCCAATTCTTAACAGTGTTATCTCAAGTCGCCTTATATAAAGAGCAGGTCTAGACCAAACTCTTTAATGAAGAGAGACCCAATGATTCAGAAATTCAAAATTAAGGATTCAAGATTCCCCACGTGAGCAAACATCAGATATTGTATTTGGCAACAGTGGCAGGAAAAACTCCCCTTAACGGGAAGAAACCTCGAACAGAATCAGGCTCAGAGGTGGGCGGCTTTTTGTCGGGGTCCGTGTTGGGTGGAGGTTGGACAGAAAGACCTGACTGAAAATCCTCAAATAGACTATTGGCATTTAGAAAATTACACAGCTGATTGGCTACTACTTTCTTGAGGATCTTGAAAAGAAAGGACTAATACACCTGAATCAAGAGTAGGCTTTTTCAGAGGGAGTTTAACTACCGCTACTTAAAAGGACTGTGGTACGAAGCCTATTAGTAAAGACTGATTGATCATATCCAGTAAGGGCAAGTTAATTAAGGGTAGGACTTCCTTAAGTTGGCTAGTAGGAATGGGGTCTCGTCGACAAGTTGATAGTTTGGATGAGGAAATCACTGAAGCCAATTCAGGAAGATAATGATGAGTAGTAGGTGGCTCTGGCATTACAGAGGGCCTTCCTATAGATTTTAAGACTGTCTTGCCAGGTTAAGCGTGATTCTTCTAATTTGGTGGCACGTCATATCCTTTCAAGGTTTTGCGAATTTTGCTTAAGTCTGGGAATTATACCAAGGAATTTGTCTCAGCCGCTCGGCTCCCCAGTTATGGAACTCACTCCCCCCTGACCTCCGCAACACTGACCCCTTACCCCTCTTTAAAACCAGACTCAAAGCCCATCTTTTCAAACTCTCCTACTCCCTCTGATAATTTTGCACTGTTTCTGTATTTTATTGTTTGTTTTTATACCTGTTTTATACCCATTTTTACTTGTTGCAATGCACTTTTATTTGTATTTTGTATGGCGACCTTGAGAGCCTTGAAAGGCGCCCTAAATAAAATATATTATTATTATTATCATTTTCTTTAATTATCTTCTTTTTTAGAGGGGCGATGAAGTTGACTGTCATTCACAGGGAGCCTGCAGCACTATCAAGCAGATAATCGATTTGGGAGTGGTTAAGATTAGCATAGTGGTCTTTGTATGGTCTATTGGTCTATTGTATTGATACATGGCATTAGCTTAAATGCTGATGGAATCAATTCCTTAAATTTGGCAACAGCACTATCTGATAGGCATGTAATTAAGACATTTTTATCAAATGGCGCATAGTCTAGTAATAGGCTGGCTTTTTAAATGTGCATGCCTTATTTGGGCATGCCCAGTGGCCGTCTGACATCTAGTGGAATGATTAGAGGTGCATTCTAAGTCTCTTATTTGATAGTTCCTTGCTCTGCGATCCTCACTTGAACCAGAGGTTGTTCTGGTTCAGCATCTTGGAGGCCATCAAAAAACTCTTATTTGTGCTCTGAGCGGCAAGGAGGGATCACTGAGGATCCATGCGCAAGGAGTTATTGATTGGATGCTGCAGTTGATTGACTGGTCTGATATATCACAAGAGTACCACACCTTAGTAAAGACAGAAAACCAATTAAACACATGTATCATACTCAAGTTTTCCATGTTTTACTTGTTTTCTGATTCCCCATCTAGTTAAGAATTTGTGTTAATTATAGGTCTGAACAATAAAAGAACGACAGAAAACTTTTCTTTTCCTGATCTGTTATTTCCCCCAGAGAGTCTGAGAGTCTGTCTGTCAGCAAGAAACACTTTTAATAATAATGGCAGTATAAAATATGTGGCTGTATTAGTATTGATACAGTGCATGTGTGTAGACACAAAATCCATCAAAAGTCTCCACAGCTGTTAAAGCTGATCAAGCTCCTACTGTCATCAGAAACAAACATCACTTAACACAGTGCTTCAGACGGATGTCTCATCTCTCTAACATTATCTTTCCTCATTTCCTCTCCCCTGACATGGTTTCCTTGAGTCTGTCTATCCTTGGTGGTAGGGACTAAGATGCAAGTGAGGGAAATGTTTAAGAGACTTGGGATGCACCCTTTGACACCTCCTGGGTGTCTGTTTTTACTGCTGTCACCCCAACACATACAAGCAGTCATACAAACATGCAATACACCTAAACTAAACTCTACATACTCTACATACACACTTTTGTAAAAACTTAGTCTTCTCATACTTGCTGCACACTGATGGTTCTGCAATCACCCTGCCTTGACTAAGAGATTAATTGTATTGAAAAATGTCTCCACAACAAATATGGCCATTTATCACTTCACGATTTAATCAAATGTACCCTTTGAATAAAAACATCTATTTGGCCACTTTTCATTGCATGCTCCTGGCAAACACAAACTCAATTTTATCTAATTAGCAAACCAAGTCTCAGGGCGCATTGATTGCCAGGCAGTGCTACTTTTCTCTGTGCCCTGAGATAGGCTCTTTCTAGGTGGTAACAGCTTGCCGGGCATTAAACAGCTGTCTTTGCCTCTCATTTCCTATACCATATGATCAGCAATGATCAGCATGTCATCAAAAAGTTCTATTATTTCCAACAGTGTTCTGCCATCTTTGCTATTGACTTCTCACTAGCAAATTCCTATTCTTGCTCCAGTACACTGACTCTACTCCCTTGTTGTAGCCTTTTCATACTGTAAGATGAAACGTACACATTCATGATGTGCACTCCAGAATGTGTCCCTCTGCTGACCTTTTAGCCACATCAGGTCCCAGGTTAGCTACTCTGCCTAGGGGGAATGTACACCACCCAACACTCCCACAGCCTCCAGCAGAAAAGGACCTATCCACCCCAGTCAGTACATTTCTCAGGTGTTAAAGAAACAGGACTTAAGTTACAGTTACTTTCATTAACATTGGATTGCCTAATAACAATGGCTGTTATAAACCTTCCAGCAACGACCGGCCGACTTCATCTCCTGCCTTGTTACCGGATGAGTCAGGAAATATAGATTATCTGCCCAGCAAAGTGAAAAGGCAACCATTTTTGATAATGTTGTATGCATAATGTTAGAGTTAATATGAATTTTGAGACACCGCCTGTGGTAACATATTCCTGTGAAAAAAGTGCTGTATTGCGAAATATATTGACAATTTGTTGCCCGCAGTACTATGTGATCATACATATGTGACCATAGTAGGTTGGTTCCGGACCTCTGAATCACGGAATTTTTCATTGAATGATGATAAACTCGGTTGAGTCTTGTTCTCATTGACAACCTTTTCCACTGTTGGAAAATTAATTGAGCTGGTCAGATGCCTGATTGTCTGACTGTTGAAGTATCCAGGGGCAAGATTCTGAACTCCAAATTGGTCCGAAAACTGTGCTTTGGTGTGTGAATGTGTGTGAATGGTTAGTCATCCCCTGATGAGCATGTTGGCACCTTCCATGTTACCCCGTCATCAGTGTGTGAATTGGTGTTTGTGAATTTTACAATTCATTTACCATTTACCATTCACAGCTGGGCAGCCTGTCTCAGTGGTGTACCCACTCTCTCACTCTGACAAAAGAAGCTTCCTATATCCAGCCCTGCTGTCAGCATGCTGACCCCAGGCCCAATTGACCTTTTGTCAATAAATACAATTCGTTAGGCTCCAAATGTTCTTACCTGCATGTAAATGCAGCAAATGCAAAAAATGTGGCAAAACCTACAATTAGCAATGCAGCGGAGATGTCACACTCTTCAAACATTGCACTATTAGCATTATCCATCATTAGAAACATGCACTGTCATCACATCCCACATCACTGAATCTCCAGCAACTGGCTTGTACCATCTGTCCATGGGATCATGCATTTTCAAAGAGGAACAGAACCTAGCGTCACATCTTACTGATGCATAATTTGTTGTCTGATATATTTAAAGCACCATTTACTAACGACTCGAAAGAAATCTGGGAGCAGCAGGCAGTGTGTGAGAAGGTCTGTATTGTGTTTATGTGTGTTTTCTGTTGGTTTGAACTGCTTCAAGTGACCAATTGTGTCCAATAGTGACTGGTGACCACCAGGAGGTCACTGGAGACTCTACAACCATCATTGCAGGGGATCAGTCTGGTCACTCTACCATCTGTTGCTGTCAATCATACACAACTTTGCGAGGAATGAATGTGGGTACTGTCTATGTCATCTGACTTGCACTCTTCCTCACCTCTACTCCCAGTCAGTGAAAGGAGTGATCTAAATATACCAGTTGGCATGTTCTGCCACAACAGGAGGTGACTGTGATTTAGGCTGTGAGGTGTTATGGCAGACCCAGTGAAAATGCATAATCCCTCAACCAGATGGCCCTGCCCATGTTTGCTTTATACCTTCACAAGCAGCCTTTAGAAAGTGACAGTAACATTTGACTGGACTGCCAGTTCCTATATGTGAGTGCCTGCCAAAGGGCATGACACAAAAACTTTGTTCTCAACACCTGTCTCAACTGTACAGAGCAAACTTCATTGCTGATTTCAGACTTAGCCTCTTTGTCTTAAGAGGATTTGATGGTTAAACGTGAATCTGTGTTATATGTTAGGGATAATTTTAGTGAGGTTTCATCTTATAGTCTTGGCCTTTTTCCATAGACCTACTATAACCGTCGTTTTGTGAACAAAATGGCACACTGTGGTTTGGAGTTTAGTTTCACTCCTACACTCATGTTCATACTTTGATCTAACAGATATTAGCCTCATTGTTTACAGGTTGTTCTCTTTAGCCATATCAGAGCTGTGTTAGCCATTATTGGTTAAGTTATTGGTAATGCAAACACAACATTTCTTGTTGCTGCTTGATTACATTAAAAATTACATGAAAACACAATGCATTTATCAGCTAGGGGGGTTAGCAGTGCTTTGTTGCAAAGAAGAATGCATATTTCAACATAACATTTTATTACTTAAGTCAGACAAAACTGAAGTTATTGTGCTTGTATGATATAACTACTCTGGATGGCAATAATCTGGCCTTCAGCACAACTGTTGTGCTTTAACTCCCAAATAAAACGTAGCCTATTTCCAGGACTGCCTTTTCCAGGCCCAGAGGACGCTTCTTTAATCTCAATGTCAATCTGTTAAAGTAAGCGTCATCAACAGCATCTCACATTCCTTCTTCTCCACTGGGTCTATTTTCACGCTTTACTGTCTTAACCACCAGCTGTACATTTAAATTTAAAACCTGCACACATATTTCTCACTTCTTGTGGTGATAATCTCGTTATTTCTGTAGCTTTATACCTAAATCACTAGCTAGCTTATTAAAGCTAAAACCGCTACAATGGCTTCTCTCTCTCCCTCTCAGTCTCCTGCTGTCTCCTGCTCAGTGTGCTACATGTTTAGTTACTCCTTGGCCTCCTTTAGTGAAACTGGTACCTGTAATAAATGTAGTTTATTTGCTGTACTGGAGGCGAGGCTCAGTGAGTTGGAGACATGGTTCCGCACCATGGAGCATAAGTCAGCTGTAGCTAGCCAGCCCCCAGTAGCCGGTGCGGGCCGACCTAGCTTAGCTCCTACTCCCCCGGCGGTTCCCGCGCAGCCGGGAAACCAGGGCGGCTGGGTGACTGTCCGGAGGAAACATAGCCCAAAGGAGAAGCCCACGGTGCACCGCAACCTTCAGGTTTCCAACCGATTCTCCCCACTCAGCGACACACCCGCTGAGAACCAGACTCTGGTCATTGGAAGCTCCATAGTCAGGAACGTGAAGCTAGCGGCACCAGCGAACATAGTGAAGTGCATCCCGGGGGCCAGAGCGGGCGACATCGAATCAAACTTAAAACTGCTGGCGAAGGCTAAACGTAGATTTGGTAAGATTGTAATTCACGTCGGCGTTAATGACACCTCCGCCAATCGGAGGTCACTAAAATTAATGTGGAGTCGGTGTGTAACTTTGCTAAAACAATGTCGGACTCCGTAGTTTTCTCTGGTCCCCTGCCCAACCTGACCAGTGATGACATGTACAGCCGCATATCATCATTTAACTGCTGGCTGTCGAGGTGGTGCCCAGCAAACAATGTGGGCTTCATAGACAATTGGCAGTCTTTCTGGGGAAAACCTGGTCTCATTAGAAGAGACGGCATCCATCCCACTTTGGACGGAGCTGCGCTCTTATCTAGAAATATGGCAAAGTTTATTAGTCCTAAAACTTGACAATCCAGAGTCGAGACCAGGAGGCAGAGCTGCAGTCTTACACACTTCTCTGCTCCTCCATTAGAACAGTCACCCACCCAACATCCCATAGAGACTGTGTCTGTCCCCCGACCACTCAGATCATTTAGATTTATTAAGTCCAACAGGAGAGGAGTTCAGCATAAACATTTAATCCGAGTTAATACCACTGGCACTATGAAACAGGACAGGAGAGTGAAATGTGGACTTTTAAACATCAAACATCATCCAAAGCTGTTTTAGTAAACGATCTGATATCTGACCATGAAATTGATTTATTGTGTCTGACTGAAACCTGGCTACATCCTGAGGAGTATGTTAGCCTTAATGAGGCCACTCCTCCCAGTCATATTAATACTCACATTCCCAGAGATTCTGGACGTGGAGGTGGAGTTGCAGCAATCTTTAACTCTAGTTTAATAGTCCAACCTAGACCCAAACTTAATTATAACTCCTTTGAAAGCCTTGTTCTTAGTTTTTCACACCCAACCTGGAAAACTCTAAAACCAGTGTTGGTTGTCACAGTGTACTGCCCTCCTGGCCCATACTCTGAATTCTTAACTGAGTTTTCAGAGTTTTTATCAGACTTAGTCCTTAGTGTGGACAAAGTGATTATAGTAGGTGATTTTAATATTCATGTGGATAATGATAATGATAGTCTCAGCACTGCCTTTGTCTCACTATTGGACTCAATTGGCTTCTCCCAGAGTGTAAATGAACCAACCCACTGTTTTAACCACACTCTTGATCTTGTTTTGGCTTATGGTGTTGAAACTGAACAGTTAACAGTCTTTCCACATAACTTCCACATTTTATCAGACCATTACCTGATAACATTTGATTTCTTGCTACAAGACTATGCTCTATATGACAGGGAGGTCCTCACTAGATCCTTATCTGATAGTGCTGTTGCCAAATTCAAGGAGGTGATTCCTTCAGTATTTCAGCCAGTGTGTCCCTGTGCTGTGGATGACCCTCATGTTAATCTCAACCCCTCCCAAATTGATTATCTGGTCGATAGTGCTGCAGGCTCACTGCGAATGACACTAGACTCTATTGCCCCTCTAAAAAAGAAGAGAATTAAAGAAAAGAGACAAGCTCCCTGGTATAACTCCCAGACACGTGAGCTTAAGCAACACTCACGAAGGCTAGAAAGGACATGGCGGGCCACCAAAGTGGAAGAATCCCGTTTAATCTGGCAAGATAGTCTTAAAACCTATAAAAAGGCCCTCTGTAATGCCAGAGCCGCCTACTACTCCTCATTAATAGAAGAAAATAAAAGCAACCCTAGATTCCTTTTTAGCACAATAGCTAGGCTGACAAGGAGTCAGACCTCTATTGATCCTTGTGTTCCCTTAGAGCTCAGCAGTAACGACTTCATGAGCTTCTTTAATGATAAAATTCTAACTATTAGGGACAAAATTCAGCACCTCCTGCCCTCAACAGGGTCTGGTCCAACTTCAAACCTAGGAACCATAGAAACAGCAGTTACACCTGATGTGTACTTGGACTGTTTTTCTCCAATTGATCTTGCCGAATTTACCTCAATAATCTCCTCATCTAGACCGTCAACATGTCTCCTAGACCCCATTCCTACTGGACTACTTAAAGAGGTCCTGCCCCTAATTAACACGTCCTTACTGGATATGACAAATCAGTCTTTACTAACAGGCTATGTACCACAGTCCTATAAAATAGCAGTAATTAAACCTCTCCTGAAAAAGCCTACTCTTGATTCAGGTGTGTTAGCTAACTATAGACCTATATCCAACCTTCCCTTCCTCTCCAAGATCCTGGAGAAAGTTGTAGCTAATCAGCTGTGTAATTTTCTAAACTCTAATAGTCTATTTGAGGATTTTCAGTCAGGTTTTAGAGCGAACCACAGCACAGAGACAGCACTGGTGAAGGTTACAAACGACCTCCTTATGGCATCAGACAGATGCCATTCTCTCTGTCCTGGTCTTGTTAGACCTGAGTGCTGCTTTCGACACCATTGACCATCACATCCTGTTACAGAGACTGGAACAGTTCATTGGTATAAAAGGAACTACATTAAGCTGGTTTAAGTCCTATTTATTAGATCGATTTCAGTTTGTTCATAGTAACAATGGATCCTCTGTCCACATTAAGGTTAGACATGGAGTTCCACAAGGTTCAGTGCTTGGACCAATACTCTTTATCTTATATATGCTTCCTCTGGGTAATATTATCAGGAAGCACTCCATTAATTTCCACTGTTATGCAGACGATACACAATTATATTTATCAATAAAGCCAGATGAACACAATCAGTTGGCTAAACTTCAAATCTGCCTTAAGGACATTAAGTCCTGGATGAGCAGCAACTTTCTGCTGCTAAATTCAGATAAAACTGAAGTTATTTTGCTTGGCCCCAGACACCTCAGAGACAGCTTTTCTACTACCATAACTACTCTGGACAGCATTAATCTGGCCTCCAGCTCCACTGTGAGGAATCTGGGAGTCTTATTTGATCATTTGTCCTTTAACTCCCACATTAAACAGATTTCTAGAACTGCCTTTTTCCATCTACGTAATATTGCCAAAATCAGGCCCATCATATCCACTGATGATGCAGAAAAATTGGTCCATGCATTTGTCACTTCTAGGTTGGACTATTGTAACTCATTATTATGAGGCTGCCCCAATAAGTCGTTAAAGACTCTCCAGCTGGTCCAGAACGCTGCTGCTCGTGCTCTGATGAGAACTAAAAGAAGAGACCACATTTCTCCTGTACTGGCTTCTCTTCATTGGCTTCCAGTAAAATCTAGAATAGAGTTTAAAATCCTTCTCCTCACCTACAAGGCTCTTAAGGGTCAGGCCCCATCATATCTTAAAGAGCTTATAGTACCGTACTACCCTACTAGAGCACTGCGCTCCCAGAATGCAGGTCTACTGGTGGTTCCCAAAGTCGCCAAAAGTAGTGCAAGTGGCAGAGCCTTCAGCTATCAGGCTCCTCTCCTGTGGAACTTCCTTCCAGTTTGGGTTCGGGGGGCAGACACCCTCTCTACATTTAAGAGTAGACTAAAAACCTTCCTTTTTGACAAAGCATATATTTAAGGGCTGGCTCAGGCCTTAGACCAGCCCCTAGTTATGCTGCTATAGGCTCAGACTGCCGGGGGACTCATGGTGCACTGAGCTCCTCTATTCTCTCTCCTCCTCTTCCTCTCCATCGTTATGTCTCATGTCAGTCAAATGTCTGCCTCTAACTTGCTATCTTCCCCGGAGCGTTTCTGTGCTTTCTCATCTCTCAGGTTCCTGTTGATCCTGTGGATCCTGGTCCTGGCCCTGCTGATGTGGTTCTCTGGTTCCTGTGGGTCCTGGTCCCGGTCCCGCTGATGTGGTTCTCTGGTTCCTGTGGGTCCTGGTCCTGGTCCCGGTCCCGCTGATGTGGTTCTCTGGTTCCTGTGGATCCTGGTCCTGGTTCTGCTGATGTGGTTCCCTGGTTCCTATGGATCCTGGTCCTGGTCCCGCTGATGTGGTTCTCCATCAGCCAATGGATGTGCGTCTGTCCAAGGCTACAGCCTGTCCGTCCTTGGGAGCTGGATCTCTCCTTCACTGTGGTGCTCCCAGAGGTTTCTCTTTTCTTACTGGATTTTTTGAGTTTTTCCTTCCCGAAGAAGGAGGGTCATAAAGGGCAGGTGATGCCTCGGACAGATCCATCGGACTGATCCATTGGCCTCATCGACTGCTGGACTCTTTATTAGATTGTTTGTTCGCTTACACTTGTTTATTTCAGTGAACTTTGTAAAGCACTATGAGACACTCTGTTGTGATATTGGGCTATACAAATAAAATTGAATTGAATTGAATTGAGTTGAAATTGAATTGAATTGAATCCTGTCTATGAATGATGCAGAAAAAGTAGTCAGAGCATTTCTCACTTCTAGGTTGGATTACTGCAATTCCTTATCATCAGGCTGCCCCAATCATCACGTGTCAGCCCCAGGGTGCTCAAAACCTGTGCCATCCAGCTCTGTGGAGTTCTTCAGCATGTTTTCAACATGAGTTTGAGTCTGCGGAGGGTCCCGGTGATGTGGAAGACGTACTGCCTAGTTCCTGTGCCGAAGAAGCCGCGTCCCGGTGACTCTAAGGACTACAGACCTGTGGCGCTGATCTCCCACATCATGAAGACCCTGGAGAGACTCATCTTGGAGCAGCTCCGGCCCATGGTCAAATTTTTGGACCCCCTACAGTTCACCTACCAGCCCCAACTTGGAGTGGAGGATGCCATCATCTACCTGCTTGACCGCGTCTACACTCACCTGGACAAGACGGCGAGCACTGTGAGAGTCATGTTTTTTGACTTCTCCAGTGCTTTCAACACCATCAGCCCAGGTCTACTGGGTGAGAAGATGTCAGCGATGCAGGTGGACCCCGCCATCGTGTCCTGGGTTGTGGACTATCTGACTTGCAGACCACAGTATGTGCGCCTGAAACGCTGTGTGTCAGACACAGTGGTCAGCAACACCAGGGCCCCACAGGGGACTGTCCTCTCTCCTTTCCTCTTCACCCTCTACACCACGGACTTCAACTACTGCACAGAGACCTGTCATCTCCAGAAGTTTTCTGATGACTTGGCGGTGGTAGGATGTATCAGCAAGGGTGATGAGGTTGAGTACAGGGCTGTTGTGGACAACTTTGTCACATGGTGTGAGCAGAACCATCTACAGCTCAATGTGACAAAGACAAAGGAACTGGTGGTGGATCTGAGGAGGACCAAGGTGCCGGTGTCCCCTGTTTTCATTCAGGGGGTCAGTGTGGACATTGTTGAGGATTATAAGTACTTGGGGGTACACATTGATAACAAACTGGACTGGGGGAGGAACACTGATGCCCTTTATAGGAAGGGCCAGAGCCGTCTCTATTTTCTGAGGCGGTTGAGGTCCTTCAACATCTGCAGGACTATGCTCAGGATGTTCTATGAGTCTGTGGTAGCCAGTGCTATCTTCTATGCTGTAGTATGCTGGGGCAGCAGGCAGAGGGTAGAGGATGTCAATAGACTGAACAGACTGATCCGCAGGGCCAGTGATGTTGTAGGAGTGAAGCTCGACTCTCTAACGGTGGTGTCAGAGAGGAGAATGCTTCACAAAGTGGGAGCTATTTTGGACAATGTGTCCAACCCACTCCATGAAGTGCTGGTTAAATATATAGAGTTCTTTCAGTGTCAGACTAATTGTACCACGATGCACTACAGACCGCCACAGGAAATCATTCCTGTCTGTGGCCATTAATCTATACAACTCCTCACTCTGAGTGTACATGTTGTTGTATGTTATTACTATTATTATTATGATCATTATTATTATTATATGATTCAGCTCCTCACTCTGTGTGTACATGTTGTTGTATATATTATATTATTATTATTATTATTATCATTATTATTATAATTTATATAATACATCTCCTCATTCTGAGTGTACATGTTGTTATGTGTTATTGTTGGTAGTAGTAGTAGTATTACTGGTATTATATAGTACAGGGCCTTACTATGATTGTGCATGTTGTTATATATTTTTATTAGTAGTATTATTATTAGTATTATTAGTAGTGGTATTATTGTTATTATTATTATAAGACTCTGGACTCACCTGGTGCAGTAATTTACCTCTGTAATAATTTGTAATAATAATTTTTAATACATCTTTTTTTTTATTCATACTTTTATATATTTATATTTTACTTTGTAAAAGTAAAAAGCAAAAAGCAATTTCCCCCTGGGGATTATTAAAGTAATTCTGCTTCTGATTCTGATTCTGATAAGTCCGTAAAGACTCTCCAGCTGGTCCAGAATGCTGCTGCTTGTGTAAGAGAAGAGATCATATTTCTTTCATACTAGCTTCTCTTCACTGGCTTCCAGTAAAATCCACAATAGAATTTAAAATTCTCCTCCTCACTTACAAGGCTCTTAATGCTGGAGGACTTGATCCACTGGGCTCCTCTCTCGTACTCTTCCTCTCCATCCTTAAGCTTCATGCCCCTTTAATGTCTGTTAATAGCCTGCCTTTTTGTGCTTTTCTCATCTCTCTGGCTCCTATGGATCGTGGTCACAGTTCTCCTGACTGTGGTTCTCTACATCAGCTACATTACTCAACATCCAACCACGAGATTTTACCCTTGTTTCTCTCTTTATTTTAACTGTCCACATCAGTCTGTGGTGTAGAGTCTGTTGCCAATCAAAAAGCCTTCAAACATGCACTGAGGTCAAGTTTCAGTGGTTAGTATTACACAGCAGGAGCCATGTAGAATCTTCATGCTGATCTAAATTACTCTCCAGGCCGACACCTTTCTAATGAAGACCCACTTTATAAATCATCTGTATGATCAGTCATATTTTCAAAACAATTGCCAATATTCTGCAAATTCTGCCAGGGTATGTAAATTTATGAGCACAACTGTATAATTCATACAGTAGGAATCTAAATTGGAAGAGACTATTCTTTCACACACAAGTTGGGGTTCAGTGCCTTGCCTAAAGACAGTTCGGGATGCTGACTTAGAGATTGTCGGAAACTGGATTGCCTTTAGAATCAAGGTGGAAATAAATCATACTGGTGGACTTAATGGTAGTCTGCTGTACTGTTAAGCTATCAAGGACACTGTCGTTTTTTTATGTTAAGAAATGAAGCATGAACATGAAGCAGCGACAATGAAGAAAAGTGGAGCTAACTACGGACACAAATTCATAGATTACATTTCATGACTGTTTAATGAATTGTGAGACTGGGTTGGCATATTTTGTGACAAATGACACAGTGGAGCAATCAAAGCCTCCCTGTTATGAGACAGAAGTTCTTGGTTCAAGTACATCTCTTGAATAAACATACTAAATGTATTGTTCCATTAGCAGTTGAGCTAATGACCTGGCAAACAGACATTTAACTAGCTAGCTTTTACTCTGCCTGCCCAGTCTGTCCTTTCCTATATGGAAAACTATCCATACAAGGTCTAATAACAGTTGCTCCCAGCACAGTTTAATAGGGATTGTAGGCTGTATGGAAAATTGACAATACTTGACATTTCTGTTCATTGTTTAACTTGTAACTAGCAGGCTGTAAGTCACCGGCAAAAGATTGTGAAAAGATCCCAAACTCTGAAATGCAGATAATATAGTGTGGAAACAAAATTCCATTTGAAAAATTTAACTCTAAGGCATCTTCCCTTTTCCTTCAGTTAGGTCAGCAGTTGCATTGCTTACTGGTATTAAGCTCCTGATCACTCACACCTGACAACATCACTAATGATGGCTTGTCAACTTAAGGACAGGCCAAGGCAGACTAACAGCCTTGCAGACACTGTTAAACAGGTGTTTGAACTATTGTATTTGATCCTCATGGTGGAAGCCTGCAGCTGTTGTTACATAATGTCATTCACATTCCACTAAGTCAATACAGGAAACTGATGAGATAGACAAAGAAGGTAACCCCAAATGAAGTTAGCTCTCACACTTGAAGCAGTGTTGCAGAGTTGCCTTTACTCACATTAACTGATATTGTTGTGCTATTGATTCCCTCAGTGTTAGTGATGGAGCTTTTCCTACAAAAGCATAAACTCTCTGACTTTGAGCAGCACTGAGGAAATCAAGGCAGGCAGAGATAGAGAAAAAGAGAGAAAAAAATGAGGTGAGACACAGACATGAAGGAGGAAGAGAACTGAGGGATAGGGTGAACAAGGAGAAAAAAAAATCAGAAAAAGATTTTTAAAAAGTGAAATATTAAGAGAGACAAAACGTACAAATAGTGAGAAGGAGTGAAAGAGTGGCAAAATGAGAACAGGATGAGATGATAGAGGGAAGAAGGTTCTGTGGGTAAAGGAGGGCAGGCAGAGCAGAAGGAGCTGCGATCGATAATGAGGGAGATCAATTGGCTGTCCAGAGAGGAAGACTGATCAGGATAAAGAAAGCATTCATCATGACACAATTCTGAGCTCATGCACGCACACACACGCAAACATACAACAAAAAATCAGACTCAGTTTGACAGTGCAAATAAGACCTCCAGTTTAAAAATTATCCAGCATGAGGCAAGGTGTGTGGGTCTGTTTGTATGTACAAGATAAGACCTACCACAACCTTTACTTCTCCATCATATTCTCTTATCAGCAGCTGTATTTACCTCCAACAAACACATGTTTTCACAACCTGACACTGACCTCCTCAGAAGCAATTAACCCACCAGATTCACTAGATAAACACAAGCAAGTGCTCCACAATCAACACCTACCCTGCTTTGAACCTTTAGTGAGAACACCCTTACTCCGGGTGCATTGGTGTGTTCCATCCCTGCAACAGCTGCTGGAGACAGACACTGCCCACTGTCACAACACAGGAGGATCCTGAGATAACAGCGAGTGCTTGCAGCTCACATCTGTGTCAGGTCCCCTCAGTTGCTCACTGTAAACCGACAGTTCTCTTCATCAAGGTAGGTGGCCACCAAGAGCCTGACACATAGACATTTGCATTTTAGGCCTTTAGTTAATGTCTGCATCCATGGGAGCCTGCAATTATGTGAGCATTTAAAACTCAAATTATAGTTTCGGCATTTGCATAGCTGCAAAAGCAGTTGCCCATGACTTTACGGGCAGTACATGTGACCACTACAATTAGGAAGTACAGTATTTACTTTGTTTGTATAGAAGCTTGTTTGGCTACTGTAGAGACTGGTTTATTAGCACACTGGATTTCTCATATACAGTGAAGTGACAAAATTAGGACATCCCATTAAATATTCACTTCTCATTAAAAAAAATGTTCATGTTGATGTCTGATCTTGTTTTTATTTATCTCTGGGAAAGAAAGTGATTTAATTGCAGGTAAACTAGTGTTACCCCCTTTGGCTGAAATAACAGTGAGACGCTTCTGACCATCTACCAGTCTCTGATATCGGTCTGAGGAAAGTTTGCCCCATTCCTCAATGCAGAATTCTTTCAGCTGTGAGATGTTTGAGGGGTTGCTTGCATGTACAGCCTGTTTCAAGTCACCCCACAGCATCTCAATGGGATTAAGATCTGGGCTTTGACTCTGCCATTCTATGACTCTCCATTTCTTAGTTTTCAGCCAGTCCTTGGTGGATTTACTGGTGTTTTGGGTCATTGTCATGTTGCAGGGTCCAGTTCTGCTTCAGCTTCAATTTTACAGATGGTCTCACATCTTCCTCAAGCACCCTCTGATACACAGTAGAATTAATCGTGGATTCTATGACGGTGAGCTGGCCAGGACCTGCTTCAGCAAAGCTTCCCCAAACCATGACACTTCCACCTCCATGCTTCACAGTTGGTATGAGGTTCTTTTCCTGGAATGCTGTATTTGGTTTACACCAAACATGTCCTCTGTTCTGGTGTCCAAATAATTAAATTTTAGACTCATCTGTCCAAAGAACATTTTTCCTGGTCTCTGTCTACATTCTCCCTGGCAAACTTCAGTCTGGCCTTCATGTTTCTCTTGGAGAGCAATGGTTTCCTCCTTGCACACCTCCCATGGAAATTAAACTTGTGCAGTCTCTTTCTGATTGTAGAAGGATGCACTTCACGTCAACATTAGCAAGAGCCTGATGTAGGTCGCGTGATGGCATTTTAGGGGTTTTGGAGACTTCTTTTAGCATCTTGCAGTCTGCTCTTTCTCACTCTCTATTGTTAAAATTGATATTAAATATCCATATGTCCAAATATGTTCAAAAAACACACACACAGGCTTTCATAGGGTGTCCTAATTTTTTCATATGACTGTATAGTGCTATATAGCTTTGTGCCGCCTTAACTGAGCATAATGTAGTAGTTCAGTGGATCACACTGCAAAATACTCTTACAAAACAATACACAGAAGCTAACTCATAAGGTATATCTGTTAAACTAACGACATTTGGGCTCTCTAACTCTGGTCTACTTTCAGTCAAATGTCATGCTTTCATTCAAACATAAATGGACTTTACAGATGAATGCTAATTGTCACAGTTCAGAAGACCCGCACGCAGACTCACAGGACAGAGGCAGGAATAAGGCACACAATGCTGACTGGCTGACAATACAATGGGCGTGCCAGTGGGTGTGGATGATGTACTGCCGGTAAAAGCTGGATGGTGCTGACAGGAGGATGAGCAGAGAGGTGTGTGCAGGAGAATCAGCAAGGCGGTAAGGATTAAGAGGAGCAGGAACCTCTAGCAGTGTCCATGACACAATATTGCTCTGCGTCTGCTAGAAAGGTGTGAATAACCCAATTGGCCAATAAATCTTCTTTGAAGTTACAGTGAAATGCCAGCTAGAGTACCTCAAACATCCTTAATGTGACAAATTAAAGCATTCACAATATTGATCCCATCCAGATATATCCTGTGGTGTTATATGGTCAGGCTGTCAAGTTCATGCCGTACAAATATCCTGGCACTGTAATTGATGACAAGCTGATCATCAACCTTCATAAGCATGTATTTGCATGTACTTTTATCATAAACTGTGAATTCCCCTTTAATCCTTGAACATACCTGATAATAATTTATGATTGTATGCACATGCCTGTGCAGAATGAGTAATCAAAATGATAAATGCTGACCTAGTGGCATTAATTTGATGGCACTCAATTCAGATTTGAGTTGTGTTGGAATTGTGACTAAGAAGTTAATTATCACCACCAGGCATAAGCCAGGAGGGGATCATGCATTTGGTCATGTGTGTATATGTGTCTGTCCATGGCAAATCTCAAAAAATATTGGTAACATCAGCCAAATGTTTTTTTGTTTACATTTATGCCTGTATGCTGAACAGACTCTCACAGTTGATGTGATTCACAAGTAAAAAAAACAAAACATTTTATTGACCATCATTGCAATATGATTTATTTATTATATTGCAATAATAAAAAACAGCTGAAGATGTTAGGAGACAGCTGGGGAAACTTCACTCTGGCAAAGCTGCAGGCCCTGATGGTGTCAGCCCCAGGGTGCTCAAAACCTATGCCATCCAGCTCTGTGGAGTTCTTCAGCATGTCTTCAACATGAGCTTGAGTCTGCGGAGGGTCCCGGTGATGTGGAAGACGTACTGCCTAGTTCCTGTGCCGAAGACGCCGCGCCCCGGTGACTCTAAGGACTACAGACCTGTGGCGCTTACCTCCCACATCATGAAGACCCTGGAGAGACTCATCTTGGAGCAGTTCCGGCCCGTGCTCAAATTGCTTTTGGACCCCCTACAGTTCGCCTACCAGCCCCAACTTGGAGTGGAGGATGCCATCATCTACCTGCTTGACCGCATCGACACTCACCTGGACAAGACGGCGAGCACTGTGAGACTATCTGACTTACAGACCACAGTATGTGCGCCTGATCCCCACAGGGGACTGTCCTCTCTCCTTTCCTCTTCACCCTCTACACCACGGACTTCAACTACTGCACAGAGACCTGTCATCTCCAGAAGTTTTCTGATGACTCGGCGGTGGTAGGATGTATCAGCAAGGGTGATGAGGTTGAGTACAGGGCTGTTGTGGACAACTTTGTCACATGGTGTGAGCAGAACCATCTACAGCTCAATGTGACAAAGACAAAGGAACTGGTGGTGGATCTGAGGAGGACCAAGGTGCCGGTGACCCCTGTTTTCATTCAGGGGGTCAGTGTGGACATTGTTGAGGATTATAAGTACTTGGGGGTACACATTGATAACAAACTGGACTGGGGGAGGAACACTGATGCCCTTTATAGGAAGGGCCAGAGCTGCCTCTATTTTCTGAGGCGGTTGAGGTCCTTCAACATCTGCAGGACTATGCTCAGGATGTTCTATGAGTCTGTGGTAGCCAGTGCTATCTTCTATGCTGTGGTATGCTGGGGCAGCAGGCTGAGGGTAGAGGATGTCAATAGACTGAACAGACTGATCCGCATACATCCGAGTTCTTTCAGTGCCAGACTAATTGTACCACGATGCACTACAGAGCGCCACAGGAAATCATTCCATTAATCTATACAACTCCTCACTCTGAGTGTACATGTTGTTGTATATTATTATTATTATTATTATTATTTAATACAACTTTAATACAACTACAATTACAGTTTTCACTTGGTTGATACACCTAATTCATCACAAAAAGCATTCTTTCTGAACTACCTAAGTTAATACTTGTCTCTGCTGTGAGTTACAATGAATGAGAATGACCTATTCAACTCTTCAACTCATCAGCTTACTCTACTTAGTTGGCCCTATGATTCTCATCAGAAGGAAATGCATGGCCTTTCAAATTTTGTAACAATTTCTGTAATATTTTTTTCCTGTTACTTCAGTGTGCCTAAAATTTAGCATACAAGAAGGCAGACTTCTGACACAGAAGTTGATGCAGAGGTTTTTGAAGAAATAGTGAAGGAGTCACCTGGAACCTTCCGAGTCACGCTGAGCAATGAAGAACTTTGTAATCACTGACCATTCACACATATGTTCATGTTAAACTTAAAGGTTGGGATGGGAGCATTAACAGTTCCATTTAATGCTTCTGGTTTGTTCATATTCCTTAATGCGCAGGTACGTCTCTATCATCATCATCTGAACTTCACGATGTGTGACCCCCCTGAAGAAGCAGCTGCGGCCGAAGGAAGTCAACCTAAAAGGCCATGCCATATAAACTATGAGGCAAAAGCGATGGGTAATGGACATTGTTGTCTAATCTGGATGTTGTTCCATTTGATGTGGAGTGATTTTATGTAATCATTTTCCAGTCTTACTTACGGTTTAACATTTTCTGACTTCATATTTTATTTTATTTTTATTTCAGTTTAAGTTGATTGAAAACATCCTAACAACAAAGCCCGCTGGTGAACACATCATGCAAGAGTATGCAAAAACCAAATCTCTGACAGATGCAACCAGAAGACAGATAAACATGCTTGCTGCTGAGATGACAGAAACACATGGGTAAGAATCATACATGTAGGCTATAAAGAAACATTGTTAGTATTGGATTATTTCTAATTGTGATGTCCAATGCCAATTGAGTGACGTTCATCATTCCATTTATACTTTAGGACATCTCCCCCTAAAAGTGTAAGAGTGATGTATGCACAGGGGATAGTTGCTCTGTTTCCATATTTGGAAGACCCATATTCACAACATGGATATGTAAGTAAAAGGATTGTGATGGACTCATCAACAGTTGGCACCGTGCGGTAATGTTTTTGTTGCAAATAATCACAACACATTTTTGGTTTAAGAGTTTATTTTCCTTGATTTACATTATGATATCAGTTTCCAATTTGAGTGCACGCATTTTGGTTAACATTTATCATAAGTTTATCAAGTTAGTTTGAGTTAATATTACCTTCTCTTTGTTTCCTCACATGTGCCTGAGTTCCTGGAAAAGGGGGAGGTGGCAGTTAAGGTGCCCTTTTAAGAAACTGGACAGTCTCAACTCCCAGTGCTGGGCAGGGGTGCTCAGAGTTGTAGAAATCTAATAACATGTTGTATTATGTAGTTAGTGTTTCTTTGGGTTTTGGTTAGTTTAGGTATGTGAGTATATATATTGGTATATATATTTGTCCGTCGGCTAGCCTTGTCTGTATATATACCCCTTTTTCCAGTCTCTCGTCAGGTCAGGTTTGTTCATTTTGGATTTCTTTTGTCTTATGGGTTTGACCTCAGTTTCTTTAAAGGGCCCTTAGTTAAATATTTGGTTGTTACTTTTCTGGTTTATGTATTTTAATCAGTTTGTAATATTGATTTTCTTTTTGTTTTGGCAAAATAAAGCCTTATTTGTTGGAAATTTACTCTTGTGTCCCTGCCTTTGCTGTTTGGTCCCTGACAAGGATCTTTGCAACATTAAACACATAATTGCCCTCAGAAATGTTGATGGCATAGTCAGTCTGCATGTATTTAATTACATAGGAACATTACTACGTTCCAGAGAGCGGTTCGGGATACCTTGCAGATACCTTAAAGGAGTGTCTCCATTAGCAAATCTCCCAAAAGTAAGTATACTTATCATTTACATATGATATTAATGGAATTTGTAGGCAGGAGTAAATTAGTTTTTTCTGAAGATGGTGGGCCAGGCAGTGGTCGATCCAGACCCTTCACCGCTGACACAGTGTTATCAGATGAGGATGTGGAAGCAGCTATTGCAGTTTTAAGACACTGCTGATGAAGACACTATCTGTGAGAAGATGAAAGCTACCTTCATTTATCGTCATTCAATGGTCAGCGATGAAAAGAAAGCAGCAGATGTCTTCTCAATCTTCCTGCGGTTTCTGGACACACAAGGACTGGTAAGACATCTCCTTTTTTTGAATCACTAAAATATTCCATGCAGCATGCAGTGTCACTCATCAGTCCTTTCTATGTACTGTATTTTTGCATTACAGATAGAACAAGATTTCAGACTCCTGTTTGGTGAGGTCACTGCCAACAAATTCTTGGACAGGTGGCCCACCAATCTCAAAGCAAAAGTGGTAAAGGAAAGCCATGGACTGGTTCCCACCACAGAGCTCTTGGAGTTAATGTGCAATGCTGAGTCAGCTGCTGAAGCTGAGAACGGTATGACTGTGACTGTTTTTAATTGCCATTGTTGGTTACAAAGGTAATTGTGCCAATTTAATGTATTTATGGCATGATGTTAATCTGATGTTTGTTGGTCTATAGGCTGGGACGGTGACATGTCTGCTATCTTGCTGCTGCTACATCTGCTACCACCATCTGTGCAAGGACGAAAGAGACCAGGAAAGATGTCTGCATCTCAAGCTGTTAATAACCTCATCAAATTCCCAAAGGTACCTCCATTTCATGTCCAGTGAGGTGATCTGATCTATTGTCAGAGGTTGGTCACTAAATACTGCTGTTAAATATGTTGTTGTAGGCTGGAACCAGTGCACAGCAGCATCTAGACAACATCACCCAAAGCAGTCAGCCTTACCTTCTTGCTCAGGGACCCACAAGAAGCAGAATTCATGCCTTCTTCATTGTGATTGACAAGCATGCACTTCCATGTAAGGCGACAGGTTCAGTGGGAGCCCTTGATGAACTCTTTAAGGCCCATTATGTCTTTGGTACATCATACAGTTCTTCCCTGACCAACTTTTACACTTTTCTGCAAACAACCATTTACAACATTGACGTTGGTGAAACAAAGGAAACTCCCAGAGTTGCAGAGTTGCAGAGTTGAGAGCAAGAATGGTGCATTAGTATCCATTGAGATCAAAATAATGAAGTGCTTTCTTTGCAAAAGTGACCACGGTAGACCAAACAGTCTTATAAAGCACCTTAAGGTCTCTGTACTGGCAGGACTCTTTATCTTAAATGTGGCCAAGTGGGATGCTCATGTTCTTTTGGTAGCTTTTCTGGCTTTAGAAAGCACCTGAACAAATGCCACGGTTCATTTGATTCTGCAGAAGGTGACCTTTCACCTCGTCAAAGTGTTCTTGACTCAAGTAATGCTACTGATGTTGATGTGGTGCCTGAAAATTTAGAGGCTGAGTTGGAATTATCTTCAGCAGACCTTGTAAATAGTTGTGCAGCTGTAATTTCTGATCTGAAGGCAGCAGGTGTAGGTGTAGTGAATTCCATGGAAGAGATTGTTCAAGATATCCAGCAGCATGCTAAAGAAATCATTAAGTCATTAAGCATGTATTTAGTAATGAAAGAGAAACTGAAATGTGCAAGAAAGTTGAAGCACGTTTTGAGGAGTTAGAGAATCCTTTCACAGTTCTTAATTCAGAATACAGGCGGTCCAAATTTTTATCAGACAAGTGGGAGACTGTTGAACCAGTTGAATGTGTAATTGGCTAAAGATTTGACATAAGGTGAAATAAAAAGACTGGAACATATGATCAGACGGTCGTTCAAGATAGATTTCTGTATGTTCCAATTTTATCGACATTGGAGTCAATATTTAAAAGTCAGCATATTGCAGAAATGTTGAAAAACTCAGGAACTGGTGATTCAAGACTCAGAGATATATGTGATGGATCTATATTGAAGACTCACCCTCTGTTTTCAACTGAAAGGTACACAGTGCAGATCCAAATGTTCTATGATGACTTTGAGGTTGCAAATCCTCTCGGTTCCAAGCGAGGTGTTCATAAATTGGATGCAATATATTTTACCTTAAGAAACTTCTCTCCGAAATGGGATTCTTTTTTGGCCAACATACACCTTTGTGCCTTATTTCATGCACAAGATCTTAAACGTTACAGTTTTAGTGAAATTCTTGCTCCGTTCGAGAAATTAAAGTGTTAGAGAGTGATGGTATTGAGATTCCACTATACGGTGGTCGTGTTCGTGGCAGTGTGGTACAGGTTACTGGAGATAATTTAGGCTTACATAGCTTGTTTGGTCTGGTGGAGTGTGAGGTACTGAGCCGGTAATCCATCGTAATCCATCTCTTTCTTACGTTTTTGGTGTTAAGAGTTCATGCTTATTGAATTCATTGACACATTTTCACACAACTGAGAACTTCTCAGTTGATGTGATGCATGACGTTTTGAAGGGGTAGCCCAGTACAAAGTTTTGTTTGCGTATTTTATAGAACAACATGTTACATTGGACGTGCCGAATTTGAGAATACAAAGTTTTGATTATGGATTCATGGAGAGAAACAATAGGCCAATGGCTGTGAATTTAGGTGGAGCATCTAATGATCTGGGACTGAATGCAATTCAGTCATGGTGCTTATTGAGGAATGTGCCCCTCATCTTTGGAGATTTGGTAACCTCTACTGACCAACATTGGGGCCTACTTCTTTTATTACTACAGATCATAAGCATTGTATTTTCTCCCATGTTATCTCAAGGTCTGTGTGTATATTTAAAACATTTGATTGTGGAACACCACAAACTGTTCAAGGCGTTGTATCCCCAGAAAAAACTTATACCAAAGCACCATTTTCTTGTCCATTATCCTGGCTGCATCCAGAAAATAGGACCTGTACTTCACAGTTGGTGCATGCGCGATGAAGGTAAGGACAATTTTTTCAAGAGACAGCTCAAGTCATTTAAAAATATCACCAAAACACTAGCCGGAAAACACCAGAATTATATGGCATACATTTGGCAATCTTCAACAACCTTAGACATTGTTCCAGGAAAAATGGTGTCTTTAGAGATGGTAAAAGGAGGTTCTGGAATTGCCATGACAATGCAAGTGTCCAGTTGTTCAAGTCATGAACACTAGTGAACAACTGAACTGGGCTAAACACAATGGGTTTGTTTACCGCACAGGTTGAGGTTAAGTCATGGTTTGGCAGAGCAGAGATTCCCTGGCAGAGATCTGCACTTCACTGAGTACAGATAACAATGCTTTTCACCTGAGCACTCAAAAAATGTATGTCATAGTCAGCTAAATAAAATAGTAAATCAAGGCGGCATGTTTTGTCCAGCAATGACCCAACTGCTTCACTGACAACACACACACACACACACACACACACACACACACACAATATAACCACCTTCCATTACAAGCCCTGTTTCCAAAAAGTGAAGCATGACAGTGAGTCCAGAGGACAAAACGTTTGGTCTTGTTTGGCCAGTTCCCACCTCTCCGTGTCTGTATTTATTGCCATCTGGTGGCATTTCCTCCGTGTTCACTGTCATAGTCACAGCTGCTGTCTAATTATAGCCTTGCTCACCGCTCACCTCCTCTTCATACTCTTCTTATCTCATGTTTGATTGTCAACATATATCGGTACTCCATGACTTCATGTGTTTTTTGTTGGTTTTGCTTTCAATGACTATTAAATATTATAATTAGTGTTTAGCACAACTACAGAATATGTGATGAGTCTAATTAAGCAACTTATGATACGTAAAAATAGTAACTTGGAGTATTTCAAAACAAAACAAAATGACAAAATTGCAACCTCTAGTACTGAGCTGAGATGGAACACCTAAAAGTTTCTCTAAATTTCATCATTCACTATCTCTGCAATCTCAGGAACAATTTAGCAGTATTAAGTACATAACTCCCCAAAATGGTAACATATTTGAAACAAACTGCTAAGAATGTGCACAAGCCACACTTAAGAAGCCATTATTTTCCATGCAAGCATCCTATTGATTCTTTGTGGATGACGCAAGTATTTTTTTGCTTTTTAAAGAAAACCTGTAGATGTTGAAAATGTGTTCAGCACTTCAGCACATAAAATGCTTTCCCTCTGCTAGAACTATTTAAAGATGCTGTTTGAATTTTTGGACCAAGTACCCAATGCATGTAACTGCAAAATACTGTGAGGGATTTGTTTTTTTCTATCTGTGCAGGCATCTGATCTTCATAGTTGAGGTAATAATATCTGACAAAGTGATATTTATATTGGGTATAAACTTCCAACTTTTTTCCTCGTAACAGTTAATTTATTTCAATTTGTTTGAGTAATACAGAGAGCTTGACAAGTTCATCATTATGTTTCACTTTGATATGACAACTCGCCACACTGTCAGTTTATAATTTTTGGCTTGAATACATTATTGCCATATGGTAGACAAGAAGCAAACAGGAGATTAGTGTGGACAGCAGACAATAGTATGGTCAGAGAAATGTAGACAAATGACTCTGAGCTAATGTTGATTTGCCACCAAAAAACGCTAGCAAAGATGGAGGTGTAGATTTTTTTTCAACAGGCAGGCACCAGCGGAAAGGCAGGACAGAGGTGTATAATGTAACCATGATAAACTATAAGAAATGTATCAACTACTGGGTCATGTGTACTACAAATATTCCAAAAATATGCTTTCATGCTACAAACCTGAAGACTGGCTGAAGCCTTAGACTGGACAAACCAACATTGAGGTTATTACCACCAACATGCACAGATGCTTTAGTCCTCAGCAGTCAGGAAGCAGTATGAACCTGATGACTGAGAAAATTTAAATTGACTGGTGTAATCACTGGAATTTTGGAGGAAGTAATTTGTTGTGTCTGACAAGTCCTCCAGCTTTACTGATGAGGAATTCTAAATCACATACGAAACATATATATACAGTACAGGCCAAAAGTTTGGACACACCTTCTCATTCAATGCGTTTTCTTTATTTTCATGACTATTTACATTGTAGATTCTCACTGAAGGCATCAAAACTATGAATGAACACATGTGGAATTATGTACTTAACAAAAAAGTGTGAAATAACTGAAAACATGTCTTATATTCTAGTTTCTTCAAAGTAGCCACCCTTTGCTCTGATTACTGCTTTGCACACTCTTGGCATTCTCTTGATGAGCTTCAAGAGGTAGTCATCTGAAATGGTTTTCCAACAGTCTTGAAGGAGTTCCCTGAGATGCTTAGCACTTGTTGGCCCTTTTGCCTTCACTCTGCGGTCCAGCTCACCCCAAACCATCTCAATTGGGTTCAGGTCCGGTGACTGTAGAGGCCAGGTCATCTGGCGCAGCACTCCATCACTCTCCTTCTTGGTCAAATAGCCCTTACACAGCTTGGAGGTGTGTTTGGGGTCATTGTCCTGTTGAAAAATAAATGATGGTCCAACTAAACGCAAACCGGATGGGATGGCATGTCGCTGCAGGATGCTGTGGTAGCCATGCTGGTTCAGTATGCCTTTAATTTTGAATAAATCCCCAACAGCAAAGCACCCCCACACCATCACACCTCCTCCTCCATGCTTCACGGTGGGAACCAGGCATGTAGAATCCATCCGTTCACCTTTTCTGCGTCGCACAAAGATACGGAGGTTGGAACCAAAGATCTCAAATTTGGACTCATCAGACCAAAGCACAGATTTCCACTGGTCTAATGTCCATTCCTTGTGTTTCTTGGCCCAAACAAATCTCTTCTGCTTGTTGCCTCTCCTTAGCACTGGTTTCCTAGCAGCTATTTGACCATGAAGGCCTGATTCGCACAGTCTCCTCTTAACAGTCTAGAGATGTGTCTGCTGCTAGAGCTCTGTGTGGCATTCATCTAGTCTCTAATCTGAGCTGCTGTTAACTTGTGATTTCTGAGGCTGGTGACTCGGATGAACTTATCCTCAGCAGCAGAGGTGACTCTTGGTCTTCCTTTCCTGGGACGGTCCTCATGTGAGCCAGTTTCATTATAGCGCTTGATGGTTTTTGCGACTGCACTTGGGGACACATTCAAAGTTTTTGCAATTTTCCGGACGGACTGACCTTCATTTCTTAAAGTAATGGTGGCCACTCGTTTCTCTTTACTTAGCTGATTGGTTCTTGCCATAATATGAATTCTAACAGTTGTCCAATAGGGCTGTCGGCTGTGTATCAACCTGACTACTGCACAACACATGCCTTCAGTGAGAATCTACAATGTAAATAGTCATGAAAATAAAGAAAACGCATTGAATGAGAAGGTGTGTCCAAACTTTTGGCCTGTACTGTATCTATCAAATATCTAGTACAGGCGAATTAGTAATAATACTGCATCTAGATGATCTTTGTTGAAAAAAATAACATTTGTTGGTTTATGTCAGATATTTAAGCTAGTATTCTAGAAAATGAGGTTCTGGATCTGCAGTTCTTACACTTTACCTAGTAGGGTTTTAAAAAAGCAGATGAGTTCATCTTCATAGCAACAAGGCTCAAGGCTCATTGATTCAATGCTTGAACTATAAAAAAACGTTCAACAAAACTTGATTGTTTTTAGAAACAAGAAGGATCAAGCACACACACACACACAAATCAAGGGACTGTTGTGGATTTCTTTCAACTAAAGATTGATTTCTGTCTCAAGTCTTGTAGAGCAGAGATGGGAGAGGGGACTCCATTCTCAGGACTGGGCGTTGCTCCTCAGTGCAGGGATGGACATGGAGTTTGTATTGTTTTTCCCACAGACTGCTATATTTATGTCTATTGTTTCAGACAGGGAGCTCCCCCGTGTCTGTGTGTGTGTAGTGTCCACTGTCTGAACGTGTCGCTGTCTCTGACTGGCCAGTAGCCAAAGTTCTGTAATGAAATAAACATATTGACCAAAGGATGATCGCAGCAGCTAAAAATGGCAACAGTGACTTTTTTTCACTGTCTCTCTCACTGTTTTTTTGGCAGTGATACTATGAGATTAACACTGTAGGTCATTAAATGAGGTCATAAACAAAAGATGACAAGAAGCTCAACAATGGCTGGGAAAGGTGCATGCAGAAGTTCGAACTTTTTCGTTAATGTGTTTCCGTCTGTTTAAAAATTAATATTTGCACAAATGCAATGTTTTGATTTGTTAGGAATTCATGCTGTAGTCAACAGGCCAATGTCAGTCTCAGATGAACACTGGAAGTGTTTCAAATTCATCCTCTTTTGTCAGTGCACATACAAATACACCTGATATGTCATTATGTATTTGTTTGTTTGTTCCTGCTCATGTGTGTTTTAGGAATCCTATGGAGGAGTTACACCAGCAAGCAAAGGAGGAAAGTATATAATGGAGAAGCTGAGGAGGTGATAGAGAGAGGGTATGAGAATGTAGGTCATAAGAGGGCAGAGACTATTGAGAAAGAAAAGAAATGACGGACCAGGGACCATTAACGATGAGAGAAAGAGGAGAGGGCCTGGCCTCTGACCTGCCATTATGATCCAATGTTAGAGACAGAGAAGACGGTGGTGTGGGGTAGATAATAAGGGGGGCAGTATGAGAATGATGGAAGGATAAAGGTGTATAAACTGCGTCTTTGAAATCTAAAAAGGAGGCAGTGGCACAACTACTGATCATATAGTAACTGGTGCATGATGCCTGGCAGCATGATTCATCAACACAGTTACTCCTTGCAATCTAAATATGTAATTTAATAAAGTAATATTTTAAGGCTGAGAAATAAGAGTCAGTAGATAAAAAGACTTAAATAGTAATAGTTAGTAGTTATTTAATTTCTTCCTTCTTATTGTGTTTGATACCATGAGTTGTGTTGTACAGAGTTTGGGTTGATACACAGTTTGATTCGCTGCAAGAAGCCACTTCTGAAAAAGAACAAGAAGATAATTGTTTTGGCCAAGAAAGGAAGGATTAGGTACATGACATTAGGTCAGTGGAAATCTGTACTTTGGTCTGATGTGTCCAAATTTTAGATTTTTGGTTCCACTCGCCATGTCTTTGTGAGAAGCAGGAAAGTTAAGCAGATGGTTTCTGCATGTGTGCTTCCCACTGTGAAACATGGGGGAGGAAGTGTGATGGTGTGGGGGTGCTTTGCAGGTGACACATATGGCGCATTTCCACTAGTACCTACTCAGCTCTACTCGACTCAACACAGTTTGGTTGCGTTTCCATTACAGTAGCGTACCACTTCAAAGTGGGCGGGGTTGTCATCAGGCGGGCCGAAACACCGGTGGCGTAATTTGTATACGGCACAAACAAACACAACTAAGGACACGGAGCATTTGGTTTGCGTGTAATTTACCTCGTTCACAGAAATAATAAAAATGCCCGGTCTCTGTTTCCAGGGTTTTAAAAACGGCGGGTTTGATTCTTGTGAACGAGTCACTCTCATGACTCATCAAGTGACGCCGCTCCCTGGCCAATCAGTGGCCTGCAGCCCGCTTGGAACCCCGGCCGAGGAGGTACTAAAATAGTACCAGGTACTAGTGCTAGTGGAAACGCAACCAAACTGCGTCGAGTCGAGCCGAGTAGGTACTAGTGGAAACGCGCCATTAGTGATTTAGGCAAAATTCAAAGCACACTTAACCAGCATGGCTACCACAGCATTCTGCAGCAATATGCCATCCTATTTGGTTTGTTTTAGTGGGACCATCATTTGTTTTTTAACAGGACGATGACTCCAAACAAGAAAAAGAAAGACCAAGAAGGAGAGTGATGGAGTGCTGCGTCAGATGACAGAAAACCATTCCAGGTGACTACTTCATGAAGCTAACTTGCCAAGAGTGTGTAAAGCTGTCATCAAAGCAAACGGTGACTACGTTAAAGAATCTAAAACATAAACATATTCTGGTTTGTGTATACAGTACAGGCCAAAAGTTTGTTTATTTTCATGACTTTACATTGTAGATTCTCACTGAAGGCATCAAAACTATGAATGAACAAATTTGATGAGTCCAAATTTGAGATCTTTGGTTCCAACTGCCGTGTCTTTGTGCGACGCAGAAAAGGTGAACGGATGGATTCTACATGCCTGGTTCCCACCGTGAAGCATGGAGGAGGAGGTGTGATGGTGTGGGGGTGCTTTGCTGGTGACACTGTTGGGGATTTATTCAAAATTAAAGGCATACTGGACCAGTATGGCTACCACAGCATCCTGCAGGGACATGCCATCCCATCCAGTTTGCGTTTAGTTGGACCATCATTTATTTTTCAACAGGACAATGACCCCAAACACACCTCCAGGCTGTGTAAGGGCTATTTGACCAAGAAGGAGAGTGATGGAGTGCTGCGCCAGATGACCTGGCCTCCACAGTCACCGGACCTGAACCCAATTGAGATGGTTTGGGGTGAGCTGGACCGCAGAGTGAAGGCAAAAGGGCCAACAAGTGCTAAGCATCTCAGGGAACTCCTTCAAGACTGTTGGAAAACCATTTCAGATGACTACCTCTTGAAGCTCATCAAGAGAATGCCAAGAGTGTGCAAAGCAGTAATCAGAGCAAAGGGTGGCTACTTTGAAGAAACTAGAATATAAGACATGTTTTCAGTTATTTCACACTTTTTTGTTAAGTACATAATTCCACATGAGTTCATTCATAGTTTTGATGCCTTCAGTGAGAATCTACAATGTAAATAGTCATGAAAATAAAGAAAACGCATTGAATGAGAAGGTGTGTCCAAACTTTTGGCCTGTACTGTATATCTTTTTACAACCCTACTATGTAAATGGTAAGAACTGGAAATCCAAACCTTAATTTTCTAAAATTGTAGCTTTCAAATCTATTTGCAAAGTTTATTAGCCTACTATACCAGTAGGCTAATACTTACATAATGAAGAAACTGGACATAAAATATTGACTGTACAAAGGAAATATGGATTGTACTATGGATAAACAAATGAAGTGTAGGCCTATGAAATATATAAATGTGACAAGACAAAATGCAATTAAATAAGGTTATTCAAATAAATAGTTGTAAATGTGACAAATGTGTGGATAAATGATTAAATTGCAGAATTTAAGTCACTGTGTTTTTGACATGTACACAGTTACTGGTATGAAATATATGAACCTGAAGAAACTGGCTCATTTGACTTTGTATGTCTCTGTCCCTATGTGTTTTTGTCAGAGGAAGGTCATTGTAATCTAAAATAGTCCCTTTGTTGCCTGAGGAGGAAGTGATATTGGGGGGGGGGGGGGGGGGGGGGGGTAAAAAGTGAGGTCATAAGGAGGAGAGATGACCTTGGAGACTATCTCACACTCAGGTTCCCACAAGCCCACAGACAGGAGGACACACAGAAACACACACAGATACACACAGGCAGATTTCCATTGCCATACACACAGCTGGATACACACATGCATGTTGATTCTAGATGTACAGTCCCACTGACCATAAGAAAACACTGATACAACTGATACACGACTGACGAACATGGTTTTGGTACCAATACATTTAAATAAACAGTTTTATGGGGAAATGGGAATTTGAGCTCAACACTGCAAATTCTGCTGTTGGATGACTTAATCGAAGGACAAACTTCAAAGCATGTTGTTATGTCTAACACGCACAATATAATTCCACAGGCTCCTCCCCACCTCCACTTGCACTTCATTCATTGGCTGGTTGTGATAGATACAAAACATCTGACGATCTTGGAACACTGAAAATGGCTTGAGTGACTGAATCAGGCTGCATTTGTGTTTTGGTCTTCACTTTATTATCAGGTTTTGGATTTGTTTGCCTCCCCCAATGAATCGTCACCTTATCGTGGTGGGGGAGTTTGTGCGTCCCAGTGAACTTGGGAGCTGTGTTGTGTTGGTAGGGTCTCCCAAGGCAATGTGGTTCCAGGGGAGGGGCCAGAGTGGTTCGAACATCCTGTATGAAGCAGAGCCAAAAATGAAATGTTCCCTCGTCCATGATAGGGAAACCGAGGTCCCCCTCTGTAGCCAGACCTGGGAGGGGAGCTCGCCTGCGAGCATTGTTCCTTTGAGCTTGGCCCAGCCTGGATCCACAGGGCCTAGCCGGGCCAACCCCAAAGGAACAACGTGGAACCGCTGTGGGCTCACCACCTGCAGGAGCCGTTACAGGGGTTGGGTGCATTGCAAGCCAGGCGAGGGGCCAAAGCGGGTTCCTGGGCATGCGGACCCCTGGCATCGTAGACTGGCTCTAGGGAAATGGAATGTGGAACTGAACGCTACCAGCGAGATATAGTTGGACTCGCCTCCACACACAGTGTCACCTCTGGAAACAAACTCCTGGAGAGGGGTTGGACTCTCTCCTTTTCTGGAGTTGTCCAGGGTGGGAGGAATGACCTGCCTGACTGAACCAGAGTGGTGCTTTCTTATTGGACTTCTGCGCTAGGCATGGATTGGCCATAACAAACACCATGTTCCAGCATAGGGTGGTTCACATAGTGTATATGGTACCAGACCACCTTAGGCCAAAGATCTATGATTGACGTTGTGGTCATGTCATCGGATCTGCGAACGTATGTCTTGGACACTCAGGTGAAGAGAAGCGCACAGCTGTCAACTGGTCACCACCTGGTGGTGAGTTGGATCAGATGGTGGGGTAGGCTGCCAGACAAACCCAATAGGCCCAAATGTGTAGTGAGGGTTTGCTGGGAACGTCTGGTGGATGCCCCTGGCCAGGAGGTCTTTGACTCCTACCCCAACCAGAGTTACTCGTACATCCCAGAGGAGGTTGGGGACATGGAATCAGGCTCTGCCCGATTGTCGAACCTCAGATTCAAGAGGAACAATGTGGATTCCATTCTGGTAGTGGAACAGTGGACAAACTTTTTATCCTTAC
Organism: Pempheris klunzingeri; assembly: GCF_042242105.1. NCBI lineage: Eukaryota > Metazoa > Chordata > Actinopteri > Acropomatiformes > Pempheridae > Pempheris > Pempheris klunzingeri. The sequence continues at coordinate 4,853,004 of NC_092021.1, read as the reverse complement.
GGGGCATGTTGGAGGGTTCGCCCATCCAGTCTACTTGTGTTTTGTAGATTTGGAGAAGGCCTATGACCGTGTCCCTCGGCAAATCCTGTGGGGGGTGCTGTGGGAGTATGGAGTACCGGGTTCGTTTCTACGAGCTATTCGGTCCCTGTATAACCAAAGTGTGAGCTGTATACACATTCTTGGCTCAAAGTCAAGCATGTTCTCAGTGGGGGCTGGACTCCGCAAAGGCTATCCCTTCTCACCAATCCTGTTCATGATTTTCATGTGCGGGTCCGTTGTGGTGAAGCTCTTGATTTACCAGTCTATGTTCCAACCTTTCCCTATGGTCATGAGGCCTGGTCAGAATGCCGCCTGGGTGCCTCCCCTTGGAGGTTTTCCAGGCACGTCCCACCGGGAGGAGACCCTGGTGGAGGGATTACATATCTCATCTGGCCTGGGAACGCTGCAGGATCCCCCAGGAATAGCTGAAAAGCGTTGCTGGGGAGAAGGACGTCTGCGGTGCCCTGCTTGACCTGTTGCCACTGCGACCCGACCCAGGATAAGCGGAAGATAATGGATGGATGGATGTTTCATTTTGGTTTCATGTAAATATAGGTAAACATTTTACTTATAAACCTTGAATGCTGTACCTGAAGAGGCCAAGTAGTCTTTGCACTTGGGCTTACTGTGGAAGTAGCATATTGGAGCAGAAGTACACTTGGGCTAACTAAGGATAACTGAATTATCCAGATTAAAGCACTGATAGTTTGATATGACGCTGAATTTTTGGGTTCTTCAAAGATGCTTAAAATCCAAGCAGGAGCACTTCAACCAGCGCTGTGTTGAGCTGAACCACTTCTGACAAACTTCTGATGCGCTGCAGTGCTTCTGGTGAATTTGAAGCATTAACTAGAGTGGCCACAATCAGCTTCAGTGGCCACATTGCAGCTTAATGTTAAGCATGGTGGGACTTACACAAGGGCCACACTGCCTACCTCTACCTAAGTGTGGCAGCTATCTTGCTGAACTGCTGCAGCTCGCACATATATGATGTCCCCACAGACAGCATGGCTGCTTCACGCCCTCAGCCAGCCAGGTGATCTTTCTCCATTGACTTTTTGGCTCTGATCATAGCCATCAAATAAAAGCCTTGCTAACAATGAAGGGATCCTGCCCACAGAAACGCGACCGGGCTTTTAATTTTTAACTGATACAGGAAGTGTTGAGTTCAGAAAATGTATTTTTTCATGTCTGTATTATATTCTGCAGATACAGACTTGATTGAAGACAATATTATAATCACAGCCTTTGTTGGAGTGCAGTGCTAAATCTACTCAGCCATTTTGAAGATATGAAATGATTCCTTGGAGAATGACAAAAAAGTGTCTATTTCATGATGAGAGACCAAATTCAGCTGGGAATCTCAACAGAGAATTTGAATTATCATATTTCCAATGTAAAGCCAAGCATGTTTATACCTTCTTTGCTTAAGCACATGTGTACTTTGTTTCTTAGTATCTCTGTTTGAGACACTAAGAAAAGGAGAGGAACCACAGACTTAGTCTGAAGACTCAAAAACTGCAGGCTTAGAGTTCAACTTGTCAAGACGTCCCAAATTTCAAAAGTACCCTTGAAGACACTCATAAGCATGGCTAAATCTGTTAAGCAACGGGAAAATGTCAACCTCCCACATTCTCAAGTGTGCACTGTAATTGAGTGCATGTGTGTGTGTCTGTGTGTCTGTGTGTATAAGGTGGGAAGGAAGTAGGTGTGTTGTTATCAAGGATGCTGTCAGGGTAAATCTGTCTCCCGTGGCGACCGTTCCCTCATCGACACCACCTCCCCCACAATGTAACCAGCTCTGGAGTGCAGCCACCTGCTGTGATGTCACCATCTGTGATGCATTTACCTGTCAGTACACGCACACACACACACACGGAGCTGAAGAAAGAAGGTATTACAGAATGAACGAAGATTAGTCTGAAATTTACCTGAAAGTTTATAATGATTCTTAATCTGTAAAATGTCTTTTTTTTTTACATCTGTATTGCTTTACATTATAAAGTCATGCTAACCAAAAAAAATATGACAAAGCAGCAACCTTATCCACATACATATATGCATGCAACACACACACACACACACATACACACACACAGGTTGTAATTAGTGACATAAAGTTGATGATGGGGGATAGGGATTCATATGGTGCTGGTCTGACAGATTCATCAGTTCCACTATGGTGAGGACAGATGGCTCAACCATCTCCCTGGACTTACATTACACACACACCCACACAGAGGCACACACACAAGTCAAGTATGTGTTGCTATCTTTATGGGGACCCATAGACACAATTTATACTGTAACTAAAAACACTAACTTATCCCTGACCCTGACCTTTTCCTCTCATTTTGACACTTTTATTTTTTATCAATAAAACAGCATAGTTTAGAAAAACATTGTTCTCCTCCAACAAAATGTCCTGGTAAATGCCCCTTTTACTTCCATACACTCAGTTTACACACTCACAGAACATACACATACACTCACTCATGAAAAAGAGGCCTTTCCCTCAATTTTTAAAATCACAGGTCAAAGATAACCGTGTCGCAGTGTAGTTCCCCTTTCAACATCCCACAACACCTGAATTATTAAGAACAAAAAACAATGTGATTTTGAAGTCTCAAGAAATAACACAATTCAACCAGTTCAACTTTCAGTGTCTCAAAAAAAATTGAAAAAACACCATAAAATTTGATCAATCACAGCATCATTACTGAAGTCATGTTTCATTCAGTTTTAAGGTCCATTTAAAATCTGTCATGACCCGTTCTTGGTTTTAGCTGTTTATCCTTCATGTTTCATCATTTCCTGTTTTATTTTGGGATGGCTGGCTCAGGCCTTGGACCAGCCCCTAGTTATGCCGCTATAGGCTTAGACTGCCGGGGGACTCCTATGATGCACTGGGCTCCTCTATCCTCCTCTTCCTCTCCATCATTATGTCTCATGTCCGCTTAATGTCTGCCACTAACTTGCTATCTTCCTCAGAGCCTTTCTGTGCTTTTCTCATCTCTCAGGTTCCTGTGGATCCTGGTCCTGCTGCTGTGGTTCTCTGTCTTCATGAATCACTGCTGCAGATCGTCGGCCACTCGTCATGTTTTTCAACATTACCATATTGCTAATGCTAATTTTTTAGTCACACTCCTATTGTTAGTGCTATAGTCACTGTTAGTATGTTGGTTGCTGTTTGTGTTGTCCCCCTCTCTGTCTCTCTCTCTCTGTCTCTCTCTCTGTCCAAACCTCCACCCAACACGGACCCTGACAGAAGCCGCCCACATTGAGCCTGGGTCTGTTCGAGGTTTCTTCTCGTTAAAGGGGAGTTTTTCCTTGCCACTGTTGTTCAATATAATATCTGATGCTTGCTCATGTGGGGATTCTTGAATCCTTAATTTTGAATTCCTGAATCGTTGGGTCTCTCTCTAATTAAAGAGTTTGGTAGACCTGCTCTTTATGTAAAGCGTCTTGAGATAACGCTGTTATGAATTGTTATGAATAAAGATTTATTTATTGATTGATTGATATTTTGGTTTCTTACTGTTTTCTCTTGTTTCAGGTAGATTCACTTCCTCCCATTGTGTGTTTTCCCGCCACTACTGATTGTGTCTCCACCCCTTCCACCTGTGTCTCGTTACCTGCCTGCCCCAGTGTATTTAGTCTGTCTCCCCTGTCCTCTGTGCCAGTTCGTCTTCGTTCCTTGTGACAAAATTAGCAGTTTCCTCGTGTGTTATGTTCCTGGTTTTTGATTCCTGTTCTTAACTTTGACTCTGCCTTTGTTTGCCTTTATTCTGACTGCCAACCTGTGTATCCAAACTACAAGTAAAAACTTTTACTTTAACTGCCTGTTGTCTTGAGTCGTGCTTTTGAGTCCTTCCACTTGTGGTTCCCCAGTCGTTACAAAATCTCAGCAAAATATTTCTCAAATTTGACAGTACATATGGTACCCACCTCCAGCCGCTTTAGCTGCCCAGCTGGTGCACAGCACCTCAATATGGGATAGGTGCAACTGAAATGAAAGCTGGCCATCCACTGCTGCAGCAAGAGCTAGCCCTCAGCAGCGGTGGCATGCCAGCTGCACCCATGATGGACCTGCAGTGAGATTTGATGCAGGTATTAGGGAATCTGAAATATGTGCAGGAGAGTTGGGATCACAACAGCACAAAAACAGACCCTGGGACGGTTGCAGTTTGGTTGGATATAGACATCAAAACTCAATCAATCAATCTTTATTTATATAGCGCCAATTCAGTGTTATCTCAAGACGCTTTCCATAAAGAGCAGGTCTAGACCAAACTCTTTAATTATAAGAGGAAAATAAGTAATTGTTGACTTTTTATTTTACTTGGGACACAAAACCCTGTCTCCTGGGTGAAAGTCATGTATTTGAAAGTCCTGTGACCTTCACCCAGGAGACCGGGGAACATGTGCCATGTTTGACCCCTCTGGCCTCCTTCCTGCTACTTCCTGCTTTGCTCCTGTCATAATAACTATGGCCACTAGGCATTGCTGCCTAAATATGGGTTGCTCATCTTATCAATAGATGATAATGGCCCATTGAGCCAATTAAGAGGTAGGTAGGGCCTGATGACTGCTGACACCCATTTAATGGGTTGATAACGCTTGAATCAGCTGCTCAGATTACATTTTAGTGGTGAAATCTCTTTGATTTATGAATTAATAAATAGGCCTGTACTTTTTCATTTTTTTAGCTGTTGTTTCATGCTTTTGAAGGGTTTATAAAAAGATGCACCTCTTATTACAATTAAGGATATCACTTGTGTGTATTACATTTGTATGTCACATATATAGTTGTATATAATGTATAATGTATAGTTGTATATAATGTATAATGTATTTCTGAATAAGTTATTTAAACAACTAGAAGACTTAAACTTACTACTTTTTTAAAGGCATTATTACAGTTTATTTAAACTATCACAAAAAAACTGCAAGATCTGAACTGAATGGCATGTAAAGTCCACATCAAAATGATCCTAAAACACAGCAAGTAAAACACTTGATCTACTGTCAAAACCCTTGATATGGAAATATCTCCCACTTGAATATACAACAGTGATCTTGAGATACAGGCTTAGCCTTTACTGTCTGTCAAAGGACACACAGCACCCTGACACGATCAATCACAGATGGCTCAAAAGAGAGAGAGAGAGAGAGAGAGAAGCAAAATACTAACAGCAACTTTAGTGTTGACAATAGGAATATGACTAATAATTAGCAATATGGTAACAGTGAAAAATATGACAATAGTTAATATATGAATAATGATAACATAGCTAATATTAGTTAAAACTGTTGGCGGCCGACGATCTGCAGCAGTGATTCATGAAGCCAGAGAACCACAGCCAGGAGGACCAGGACCAGGATCCACAGGAACCAGAGAGATGAGAAAAGCACTAAAAGGCACCCGGCAAGATACCAAGTTAGTAACAGACATTAAAGAGACATGAAGCATAAGGATGGAGAGGAAGAGGAGGAGAGAGGAGCCCACTGCATCATGGGGAGTCTCATGGCAGTCTAAGCCTATAGCACTATCAACCAGATAATCGATTTGCATTAGCATAGGTGTCTTCTGTTGTATTGAGACATTGCATTAGCTTAAATGCTGATGGAATCACTTCCTTAAATTTGGTAACAGGACTATCTGAACCATCTAGTTAAGAAATTTTTATCTAATGGCACAAAGTCTAGTAATAGGAAATTGAACATTATCAGGTAATGGTCTGATAAAATAGTTTTATGGAAAGGCTGTTAACTGCTCAATTTCAATACCATATGACAGAAGGTCAAGGGTGTGGTTAAAGCAGTGAGTGGGTTCCTTTACACTCTGAGAGAAGCCAATTGAGCCCAATAATGAGATGAAAGCAGTGCTAAGACCATCAATAGCATCATTCATATGAATATTAAAGTCACCTAAAATAGTTACTTTATCTGCACTAAGAACTAAATTTGATAGAAACCCTGAGAATTCAGTTAAGAATTCAGAATATGGGCCAGGAGGGTTACACTGTAACAAAAAAGACTTTAGTGTTTTCCAGGTTGGATGTGAGAGACTAAGAACAAGGCTTTCAAATAAACTACAGTTAAGTTTAGGTCTAGGCTAGTCTCAAGGAATTTGAGTGTTAATATGACTGTGGGGAGTGGCTTCATTAAGGCTAACATATTCTTTATGGTGCAGCCAGGTTTCTGTAAGACACAATAAATCAATATGATCAGATCATTTACTAATACAGCTTTGGATGGCAGAGACCTGATGTTTAAAAGTCCACATTTAACTGTACTATCCTTTTTGACATTCTTTGTCTCTATGGGATGTTGGGTGGGTCAAATTGCAGAGAAGCATGTAGGACTGCAGCTCTGCCTCTTGGTCTTAATTCTGTCAAGTTTTGGGACTAATAAAATCAGCCATATTTCTAGATAAGGGAGCTGCTCCAACCAAAGTGGGATGGGTGCTGTCTCATCTAATGAGACCAGGTCTTCCCCAGAAAGACTGCTAATTTTCTATGAAGCCCACTTTTGCTAAAAGAGGCAGAAGAACAACTAAACATATGACACACAGAGCAAGAGAGAGCAGGAGAGTGAGAGGGAGTGAGAGAAGCCATCGCCGAGTGTTTAGCTATGTTATCTGTTAAGCTAGCTAATAGGATAAAGTTATTAAACAGTAGAAATAGCAGGAAAATCGCTAAAAGGAAGTGAGAGCTAGGAGTGCTAGCCTAGGATTAAATGTACAACGGGTGATTAGACGTAACAATGAAGTATAAAACAGATTTAGTTAAAGTTAAAATGCCAAGACACTACCGATAGCACAGCACAGAGGCTCTGACAAACCGGAAATGACGTAACACGCTTACCGTAGGCCATAGACCAATGCCAGATATATTACATCCACATTCACCCATTCACACAGGAGGAATCACACACACAGCGCTATGCTTCAGTAGCAAGTTGGGGTTCAGTGTCTTTCCCAAGGACTGTGGAGAATAAACAGCCGCTCTAAAATGTTCAATCTATTGAAAATTATTAATTTGATATCTTAGAGGGTCCTATTGTTGTGTTTGTAATCCTACTTGCCCCTTTAAATTATAACCGGTAACTTCCCTTTCCTTCTTCATAGAGCTAATGCTGATGACTTCACTGTTTTCTTACTAGTTTAAGATTGTCGATCACAATTTGCCCATGAGAACCTGCCATGTCTACCATTAGCCTGAGGGCATGGAATGCAGTGAAACAACATGTGTGAGTATGTGGATGTTTTCAAATAAATGTCTCCATGTGTGTTTTTGTGTGTGTGGATTTTTTTCAGCAAGTTGGATAAGGTAAAGCGTGTGTGTTTGTTAGGAATAAAGTAATGTGTGCACCAACAGCTCTCGCACATCTGCCAACATGAGTGGCAGGCGTACTAAGGCCCACTTTGTAGCAATGTGTGGGAAGCCAGATGAGAAGGCTTCCTCCCTATTTTCTCAACCCAGTGATTACCAGCCACGGAACTGCTAATGGCTGTTTTGATAGCCATAGACAGGGGCTTAAGCATTTGTTTTACTATGTAACCCAGCTCTGACCTTTAGAACCCGAGCGTGTTTTAAATCATGATATTGCTGCCTCTGCAAAAGGTACTTACAAATAAGCAAAACCCCTTTATTCCGTGAAAGTGCTGAGTTATTTGAATTAGGAAACTTAAACAGCAGCTTTACAGTCACATTGTTGAGCTGAGAGCGCCTGATTTATGTTTGAGGTGATGAGAGCACTTCAGGATAAAGATAAGATGAGAGAAAACTTTTTATTGATCCCTCAGTGGGGAAAGTGCGCTGTTACTGCAGCTCAAAGGACAGACAAAGCACACAGTTAAAGAAATAGAAAATTAAATAAACACAATATTTACAGAAAAACCTTATATACACAAAAGAAACATTATATACACAGTAATACAATAATTATAAAGAAACAACAGGGTGGGATGAAATGGAAACATTATATGGATTATGTATTATGGATTATTGCACAGTACCTGGTACCAGGTACTATCGCTAGTGGAAACGCAACAAGACAGAGTCGAGTCAAGTAGGTACTAGTGGAAACGTGCCATTTGAGGTGGTAGGTAACTGTAATGGAAAACAACCCAAACTGAGTCGAGTCCAGTAGAAGCAAGGTGAGTAGAGCTAAAACTGTGTAATGGAAAAGCGCCATTAGGCTAGTTTTGCACTTGTGTGGGATGCTTTCGGGCAGGTCTGCATGTCTAAGGTTCTCCAAGAGAATTTATGGGTAGCCGGAACCCATAACTTTCCCACATAACAAATCACAGTTTAACTCCTATGCCTTAATTTTCTCCATCAGCAGTGCAATTCAATTGTGGGGACAAAATAGAACAGGAGAAATTTAAAGATTATATTTTCTTCTTTGAGTGAATTAAACATTAATATTTAGTTTCCTGCGATCTCTGTTCAGGTTGATGCAGTGTTCAGGTTATTGTACTTTCTGACGTTCAAATCATGTTCATGTTAGCATTCAAGTTGTATTCGGACTACAAAACACCAATTTTTATGAAACTTGATATCTGAAATAACTTCCTTCTCCTATAAGTTCTCTAGCATGCAAAGGCTAAGAGAAGAGTGAGAAGAGTTTTAAATACTTTATTTAAAAATGAAGCTTATTTATAAGATTTAGGCAACTCCCATTATGTTGTTGTTCCCATTATGTTGATGTTGCTTCCCATTAAATTTGGTATGATGACAAATCCATTGAGCTATAATTTGTATGTTTACATTTGTTTGAAGTGTTTGATAGGATTTTCTGTAAAATTAAAGTGTATTTGTAATGTTCTGTTTCTGTTCATCTTGCCATAAAATATGTTGTTTTGCCAGAGTTTTTCCCAAATCTATAAAACTGAGGTGGCATGCAAGTTTATTCCCCCAGGGATTTCCCCCAGGATAAAGTATTTATGATTCTGATTCTGGATGGATGTCTCACATTAGCTAAAGTTAATTCAAGCAAATTAAACACACATTTAGTACATTTAGGGTTGAAATGTACAGGAATGTTGTGTTTATTGAAAATCCTCCTAAGTTTCTCTGATATGCCTGAAACATAGGGGATGACAATGTTGCTGCGCTTATTGTCCTTCTTTTCACATGATGGCCCGGTGTGTTAACGAACCATTGTTACACGGGGGTGACACAACACCCATTCACACCATGACTCATGCGAGTGAAGGAGTGAATGTGAATATAGTGTTAAAGTGCTTTGAGTGGTCGTAAAGACTAGATACTAGCCATATACAAGCTGAGACTGCTACTTCAAGTTACTTAATTCAGCCATTAATTGCCTGGATAAGCAGCATAACGATTGGCCATGTTTTATGTTTGCTGCCACAGATGACAAATAAAATAAAGAGTATCTGTGACTTAGCAGGTATGCTAACATTACTACCTTGTAAGAATACTTGCCAGTTGTAGAGGTCATTAGTTAATTGCTATCTTCTACTGTTCTATTTCAGTGTCATTCAGGAAGCTTGCCTTTGCATGCAATATCTTACTATTTCAATTGCATACCTTTACCTTAGAGTACATTTGCATCAAACACCAAAGCAGCTTCTTTCCTCAACCTGGTGTTCAGGAAAAACAGTAGTTCACAATGCATGTTTTGTAATGTGATTCACTTGCAGTGTCTTAAATTGAATAATGTATTTAAAGTATTTCAAATACACAAATATAAGCTCTGTATGCAGGGTCACAGGGATCAAAGGCTCACAGCATTAAAACTACTCGACCATGAGTGGCAAAATTAAGCAGATGTGGAGTTCAGAGTGCACAACTTGAGTAAAGTAAATATTTTTGTTTGTGTTTGTTTGTGTGCATGTTCCAATTTGCACATGTGTAATTGCACACTCATTGCTGACTATTGCACAGACAGCTGATGTTGCACTACTCATTTTTGCACAGTGTATATTTCTATTGTATTTTTTTTTCACATGCTTCCTTTTAAATTGCCTTTTTATCTATTTTTTACTTTTTAGCTATTCATACTTAAATTGTTCGACATTCATTGCAGATAGCAATGAAATAATTTCATTGTACAGGGAAACATGTTTCCTTACTGTGCATATGACAATAAACACTTTGAATCCTTGAATGTAAATGTGTGTGTCTTTGTGTAGATGTGTCAGAGACTAAAAAGAGAGGTGGAGACAGAGGATATGTGGTAGGGAAAGGGAGTAAATCAAAGCCAGAGAAATTGATTAAAAGAAAACACCAACTCTACATCAAAAAAGCTGTTCCGTTGTGCAGCATTAGAAAATAGACACCAGCAAAAATAGTCATCATTCTAAATTATAGATACTTAATTCTCCATTCTTCCTGCCACGCATGTGCTCACATGTAAAAAACTATATGCAAACCTGATTATGTGGATATACGTCTAAAAAGAAATTCCCCAATGACTCCCCTACCCCATTATTTAATTTTACCTTATTTCAGTGGGGAGGCCCCATTGAGACTGAGTTCTGTTTTCCAGCGGGGGCTTGCAGCAATACAGAGTTTTGGGTTACTTATGTATTTTGGTGAGCAGCTGTCTCTATCTCGCTGTTTTATCCGGCAGGGTAATTAATTAGCATATTGTTGTTTGCTAATACTGTTGTGCACAGCTCACACTCAGTACATTTTACAGATGAATAATTCCATGTTATATTTGTATCAAAAATTATATTTATTTGGATTATTGTGTGTTAGCTCTCATCTGTGTTACACTTCTGCCGAGCCAGAGTGGTCTGTCTGAATAAACAGAGGGGTTCCCAGGGGAAGAGGTCAAGTCCCGTAGAGTGGGAGGGGTGTTTCGCATTTGTATGGGGAGTAGGCTGTTTCAGCGCCTATTTTAAAAAATAAATATATTTTAAAATATACTCGCCACTGAGGGATCTCCCAACTAGAGTTCTAAGCGATAATGCTTAGAACTTAGAACAGCGGCAAGTCTCTCCATTCTTGCCCACATCTTTGAAATTTTCACTAAGGTCCAAATGGAGAAAGACAAAAGGCAAGAGAAGGAGTTTGCCAAACAGGAGCATAAGCTAAGTATTCTTACTTAGGGATCACCTAGCTCCAGCTGGACCTAGTGGCAAACAGGTCAGCATCAAGCATCAAAGGAGTCACAGGGGTGCTGGTGGGAGAACCCTAGCTGGTCAGATGACAATGAGTATTTCCTGACAACTCCATTCTTAACTCTTCTTAACTGAGTTCTCAGAGTTTCTATCAGATTTGGTACTTAGTGTAGATAAAGTAATTATAGTGGGTGACTTTAATGTTCATGTGGACAATGATAATGATGGTCTTAGCACTGCTTTTGTCTCACTATTGGACTCAATTGGCTTCTCTCATTGTTTTAACCACACTCTTCACCTTGTTGACCTCACTAGATGCCTGTCTGATAGTGCTGTTGCCAAATTTAAGGAAGTGATTCCTTCAGTATTTAAGCCAGTGCCATGTCTCTATACAATAGAAGACTGCTATGTGAATTTTAGCCCCTCTCAAATTGATTATCTGGTCGATAGTGTTGCAGGTTCACTGCGCTTAATCTGGCAAGATAGTCTTAAAACCTATAGAAAGACCCTCTGTAATGCCAGTGCCGCCTATTACTCCTCATTAATAGAAGAAATAAAAAAGATTCCTGTTCAGCACAATAGCCAGGCTGACAAAAGAGCCTCCATTGATCCTTGTATTCCTTAAGGGCTCAGTAGCAACGACTTCATGAGCTTCTTCAATGATAAAATACTAACTATTAGAGACAAAATTCATCACCTTCTGCCCTCAACAGGCTCTGATTCAACCTCAGACATATGAATCATGGAAATAGCTGTTGGGCTTAATGTGCATTTGGACTGTTTTTCTCCAATTGATCTTCCTAAATTGGCATCAACAATTTCCTCATCCAAACCGTCAACATGTCTCCTAGACCCCATTTCTACTGGGCTGCTTAAGGAAGTCCTACCCTTAATTAATATGTCCTTACTGGATATGATCAATCAGTCTTTACTAACAGGCTACATACCACAGTCCTTTAAAGTAGCAGTAATTAAACCTCTCCTGAAAAAGCCTACTCTTGATTCCGGTGTATTAGCCAATTATAGACCTATAGCCAACCTTCCCTTTCTCTCAAAGATCCTCGGGAAAGTAACAACCTGCTGTGTAATTTTTCTAAATTCTAATTGTCTATTTGAGGATTTTCAGGTTTTAGAGCGAACCATAGCACAGAAACAGCACTGATAAATGTTATAAAAAACCTCCTTATGACATCAGACAGAGGACTTCTCTCTGTACTTGTCTTGTTAGATCTGAATACTGCATTTGATACCATTGACCAACACATCCTATTACAGAGACAGGAACACTTTGTTGGCATAAAAGGAACTGCATTAAGCTGGTTTAAGTCCTATTTACTAGATCGATTTAAGTTTGTACATGTTAACAATGAGTCTTCTGTCTACACTAAAGTTAGACATGGAGTTCCACAAGGTTCAGTGCTTGGACCAATACTATTTACCTCATATATGCTTCCTCTGGGTAATATTATCAGGAAATACAGTGGTATTTTTTACAATTATTATATATATTTTAAGGCTGTAAAACCCCTCACCATGCAGTTTATACACTTTTCTCAGACAGGCATTAACATGTTCTCACATTTATCTCTTATTTGACTTGTTTGTTTGTCTTGCAAACAGGCAGCACTTAAAAGTCACACTGCTAGCGATTGAACATTTATGTAAATTTGGCAAGCCGAACGCATTTGTACAGAGACACGGCACGGAGGAGATTGATTGACATTGGTCTACAGTCCCTTAGCCAATCAGGATGCAGAACACAATGCGTGTTCATACACTGTAAATAAAAGCATGCAAAATTGCACTAAAAAAATCCGCGAAACAGCGAGGCTGCGAAAGGTGAACCGTGTTATAGCGAGGGACTACTGTACACCATTAATTTCCACTGTTATGCAGATGATACCCAATTATACTTCAATACAATCAATCAATTATACATCAATAAAGCCAGATGACTCCAATCAGTTGACAAAACTTCAAGTCTGCCTTAAGGACATAAAGTCCTAGATGACCAGCAATTTTCTGCTGCTAAACTCAGACAAAACCCCAGACACCTTAGAGACACCCTTTCTAAGAATATAGCTGCTCTGAATGGCATTACTCTGGCCTCCAGCTCCACTTTGAATAATCTGGGAGTTATCTTTGATCAGGATTTGTCCTTTAACCAGAGCCGGCTCTAGCCATAATGGTGCCCTAGGCGAGATGCGCACCGATCACTCGCCCCGCGCCCCTTCCATGGTGTAAGATGGACGGACGGACGGACGGGGGGGTGCGTGCACCTCAGGAGCACCGGACAGGGGGGGGGGGGGGGTGTGCACGTCTCAACAGCGGCGGACGGACGGGGGGGCCACTCGGGGATGCAAATTATTACCGGCAGCGCCCCTCCAGCAGCTGGCGCTCTAGGCGACCGCCTGTATGGCCTATGCCTAGAGCCGGCCCTGCCTTTAACTCCCACATAAAACAAACATTTCCAGGACTGCCTTTTTCCATCTACGTGATATTGTTAAAATCAGACCCATCTTGTCTATGAATGATGCAGAAAAATTAGTCCACGTTTGTCACTTCTAGGTTGGACTATTGCAACTCCTTATTATCAGGCTACCCCAATAAGTCCTTAAAGACTCCAGCTGGACTAGAATGCTGCTGCTCGTGTATAAGAACTAGGAGAAAAGATCATATTTCTCCTGTACTGTCTTCTCTTCACTGGCTTCCAGTAAAATTTAGAATAGAGTTTAGAATCCTTAATGTGTGTTACTAACTTGGTATCTTCCCTGGAGCCTTTCTGTGCTTGTCTCATCTCTCATATTCCTGTGGACCATGGTGATGGTTCTCCTGCGGATCATCAGCCGGCACCACTTTTTACCAATATTAGTCATGTTATTATTATTCACGTCATGTTTTTCAATGTTACCATATTGCTAATTATTAGTCATATTCCTATTGTCAGCACTTTAGTTGCTGTTAGTATTTTGGTTGCTGTTTGTGTTGTCCCTCTCTCTCTCTATCTCTCTCTCTCTTCTCTGTCCAACGTCCACTCAACACGGACCCTGACAGAAAGCCGCCCACCTCTGAGCCTGGTTCTGTTCGAGGTTTCTTCCCGTTAAAGGGGACTTGTTCCTTGCCACTGTTGCATAATACATCAGATGCTTGCTCGTGGGGGTTCTTGAATCCTTAAATTTGAATTCCTGAATCGTTGGGTCTCTCTTTTAAGAGTTTGGTCTAGACTTCCTCTTTATGGAAAGTGTCTTGAGATAACGCTGTTATGAATTGGCGCTATATAAATAATGATGATAATAATGAATGATGAATAACTACAATAGAAAAAGCTCAATGACATGCAGTAATAATAGAACTCTGACATGGGTTATTCTGCTGTATAGTGAGTGTTCTTACTTTTACTCTTATACTTAAAAGTACCATGTACTGAAAATGTGTTTTGACTTTGTTTTGTGTTGATAAAAAAAACTCGGGGTGTAAAATAAAAGCTGTGAAAATGTGATGTGTTGTTTAATACTGCCATCCCTATACTTCACTGAACACTTGACAGTCTCTCAGCTTTAAATGCCAGTAAGAATTTGATCCAGCTGATGCACTGAAACCAGATAATCAATAGTCAGTGAGCTATGTTAAAATGCATACAATACAGAATTGGGAGCTAAATTAATTTTGATACAACAATATATATATATATATATTTACATTGTACATAAACCAAAAATTTTTTTTGCTTAAGTTAAATGTGTGTTTACTTTGTTTAGCTTCTTGTCCCCCTTTTTATCTGAGTGTGAGTAAGTACACAAGAGCAGCACTTACATGTGTTAACATACTTAGCTGATTCTGATTCTAATGTTTGAGCGGAACTGAAATCAAAGGAAAACGGAAATTGCAAGGTTTTAGCTGACTGAATATTTTCTGCTTAAGTTTCCTCTTGAGATGAATGTTTCTATCTGAAATAAATACTGTCTTTCAACAGTAACAGCTCTCTGTGTAGGGAAAATGAAATATGATATTCAAACTAAAAATCTCCTGACGGCAAGCACAGTATCATTTCTCACTAAGATCAGTGTGCACTGGATGCAAAACAGGCTGAATATTGGCAACAGTGTCAGTTGGCTGGTGTTTCTGTGCATGACCAAGCATGAGAGAACAAGCTCAGAGCAAGACTGAGAGGATTAATGGCTGAGATGAACCTTCAAAATCAGGGTCAAAGGTCACAGAGCAGTTACAGGACAGGCAGAGGACAGAGGAGGACAGTGGTATTTCATATGCGCCTGTTTATGTGCCTGCATCTTGGTAGGTATATGTGTGTATACGAGCCTGTTTATCTCATATTGAATAGATATTCCTAGTTTCTATACTGAGATTTCATATTTCAAATTACTGATTTAATTGTTTTGAAGGGCATTGCAAAGGAATTTAAGATTTGAAAAGTTAATATATCATTTAGGTAGTGGAATAAATTAGGAGGAAAATAATAGCTGTTTTTTACAACATTTTCCATAAATTTCACCTGAAAGTCGAATATCCCGAACTTTTTGTGAGTAGTGTATGGTGTGTGTGTGCAGGGGCGCCCCCAGAAATTTTTCACAGGGGGGGCCAGATAGGGCCAGTGAAAATCCTGGGGTAGCACACCAAAAACAATAACAGAATTTCAAGAAGAAAAGCTGTTTTAAGTATTGAGGCTAGTCAAAATCGATGTCAATATGAGAGTTAAGGAATCATGTACTCATACTTTCTAATTTTACAGTTAATGTTACTTAGATGTACATGGACTAATACAGTACAAGCCTGTTTTATTAAGTGTTGGTTTATTTATGAGTTAGGAAATTCATTGTTCTAATAGGGTAGTTGTATTATACAGCTTTACTATTAGGGAGTACATTCATGTAATGAACTAAACAGTTACAGGGAACAAGTCTACTCAAGTTTAAAAGCACCACACAGAGGCCTTTGATTATTTTCAATACAGCTTTATTCTGCTGTAAACATGTAATAGACTATGTCCACAAAAGATTCAATTCAATTCAATTCAATTTTATTTGTATAGCCCAATATCACAACAGAGTGTCTCATAGTGCTTTACAAAGTTCACTGAAATAAACAAGTGTAAGCGAACAAACAATCTAATAAAGAGTCCAGCAGTCGATGAGGCCAGTGGATCAGTCCGATGGATCAGTCCGAGGCATCACCTGCCCTTTATGACCCTCCTTCTTCGGGAAGGAAAAACTCAAAAAACCCAGTGGGAAAAGAGAAACCTCCGGGAGCACCACAGTGAAGGAGAGATCCAGCTCCCAAAGACGGACAGGCTGTAGCCTTGGACAGACGCACATCCATTGGCTGGTGGAGAACCACATCAGCGGGGCCAGGACCAGGATCCATAGGAACCAGGGAACCACATCAGCAGAACCAGGACCAGGATCCACAGGAACCAAAGAACCACATCAGCGGGACCGGGACCAGGACCCACAGGAACCAGAGAACCACATCAGCAGGGCCAGGGCCAGGACCAGGATCCACAGGATCCACAGGAACCTGAGAGATGAGAAAGCACAGAAACGCTCCGGGGAAGATAGCAAGTTAGAGGCAGACATTTGACTGACATGAGACATAACGATGGAGAGGAAGAGGAGGAGAGAGAATAGAGGAGCTCAGTGCACCATAGGAGTCCCCCGGCAGTCTGAGCCTATAGCAGCATAACTAGGGGCTGGTCTAAGGCCTGATCCAGCCCTTAAATATATGCTTTGTCAAAAAGGAAGGTTTTTAGTCTACTCTTAAATGTAGAGAGGGTGTCTGCCCCCCGAACCCAAACTGGAAGGAGATTCCACAGGAGAGGAGCCTGATAGCTGAAAGCTCTGCCTCCTGAACTACTTTTGGAGACTTTAGGAACCACCAGTAGACCTGCATTCTGGGAGCGCAGTGCTCTAGTGGGGTAGTACGGTACTATAAGATTCAAGATTCAAGATTCAAAGTGTTTATTGTCATGTGTACAGTGCAGAAACGGGTTTCCCTGTACAATGAAAATCTTACTTTGCCATCCGCACTGAATGCCAAAGAGTGAAAAATAATAAAATATAAAAACATATAAATATAAACTACTATTGCTAGATATAAATATATTTACATGTGTCCGGTGGACTCTGTGTCTGTAGATGCTCTGCAGAGAGGGCAGGGCAGTCCTGGTGATCTTGGTGATCCTGGTGAGGTCCTCGTTGATGTGGTCCCCCAGGTATTTGAAGCTGCTCACCCTCTCCACTTCCTGACCTCGGACGAGCAGTGGCTGATGAGGGCTCCTCTCCTTCCTCATGTCCACTATCATCTCCTTAGTCTTGTCCGTGTTGAGGGTGAGGTTGTTGTCCTCACACCATGTCACCAGAGTGTCCACCTCCCTCCTGTAGGATGCTTCGTCCCCACCGGTGATGCGTCCTATCACAGCGGTGTCGTCTGCAAACTTCAGGATGGTGTTGTCCTTGTGGGAGGAAACACAGTCGTGGGTGAACAGGGTGTAGAGGATGGGGCTGAGGTCACACCCCTGAGGTGTGCCGATGTTGGTGATGATGCTGGCTGAAGTCCTGTTTCCTATCCTGACAGACTGAGGCCTGCCAGTCAGAAAGTCCAGGAGCCAGTCACAGAGGGGGGGGGGGGTGCAGTCCGAGTGACAACAGTTTGTGGGTGAGCTTGTGGGGGATGACCGTGTTGAACGCCGAGCTGTAGTCGATAAAGAGCATCCTGATGTAGGAGTCTTTATTCTCCAGGTGTGAGAGGGAGGTGTGCAGGACTGCAGCGATAGCGTCTGAAGTGGACCTGTTGGGCCGGTAGGCGTACTGTAGGGGGTCCAGTGTGTCCGGTATGCAGCTCCGAATGTGGGTCAGCACCACTCTCTTAAAGCACTTCATAATGATTGGAGTGAGTGTTACTGGCCTGTAGTCATTCAGGCAGGTGGGCGGGCTCCTTTTGGGGAGGGGGATGATGGTGGTGGTCTTGAAGCAGGAGGGGACAGTTCTCTGGCTGAGGGAGAGGTTGAATATGGAGGTGAGAAAGTCAGCTCGTTAGCGCATGCTCTGAGGGCTCGTCCAGGAATGTTGTCCGGCCCTGCAGCTTTGCGGGGGTTGATCTTCCTCAGGGCTTTGTTCACCTGAGCTGATGAGACGACCGGTGGGGGGGAGGGGGGTGAAGTGGTCCTGGTGTCTGTGAGCCTCCTCTCTGTGTGGGGGGTGGAGGTCTCGAATCGGGTGTAGAAAGTGTTGAGGTCATCGGGCAGGCTGTCCGTAAAAGCATTGTCTTTGACAGTAGACATTTGACCATAGCTCTGAGAGTATTCTAGCCATGCGTGTGCACTGTGCCAGTCTTTCTTGAAGCCACGTCTTCTGTCCCCTTGAAGAGTACGAGGGAAAAACTTGAGATGCAGCTGTTTGGGCCCTCTGATCTTGACTGGGAAATATCTGTGATGAAACATGAGGACAATAAATTACTCTGAATTTAAAATAGCAGCAGCAAAAACAACAATAATCACATGAGTAACTGTCCATAGTAATCCCAGATTACAGTTGTATTATGGACCCACAGTCAGTTCTGTTCTGACTGTTCAAACTCATCTACCAGTAAACATGAACAAGAAGCTTTCTGTTGTTGCACCAGGATTCATAACTCAGTGTTGACACCTTGTTACCACGCGTTTATCCAGGTAAAGTTACTCTCTTGCCATTCATTTCCTCATGAGAGACCCTGTTCTAAGCTCACCTGTTGGTCCAGCAGTAGGATGAACAGCTGTGTCCTGTCTGACCTGCTGCCTTACTTCTTCCCTGTTCTCTGGACCTGTCGCTGCCTGAACCTGCTCTGTCTCTGTCCCTGTCTGTTCATGGGTTTGCTCGTCGGTGTTATCTTGGCCTGCATCATCACACATATGGAAGAGATGTCCGTAGACTTTCTCTTCATTGTCTGCAAATTGCCGTAGCATCACGGCACAGGTACTGGTGATCCGACGCTAGCGGCCCTTAACACAAGCTAATGAGATGCTCAGTAACGGAGAGCAGCCAGCATGTGGTTCAGCACAGACACAGTTTACCAAACACATACTATTTGTTCTAAAAGTAAGTACTGCTTGACTGACTTACCTGTTGGTAGTCTGGTTGTCTCAACAGCTGCCGTTGAAAATAACTTCCACTGTCCGTCTCTGAGTTTGCGCAGCAGCTGCTGCAGTGCTGCCTTCACTTGCACTTGGACAATGTAGATACAATTTCCTAAATTTTCAAATGTGAACTTGACCTATCAGAACTGGGGGGGCCACTGGGGGGGCCAAGCATTTTTCAGGGGTGGCCGCGGCCCCCCTGGCTCCCCCTTGACGGCGCGCCTGTGTGTGTGTGTGTGTGTGTGTGTGTGTGTGTGTGTGTAAAAATAGAATATCAATAATGCCTCTGTACTGTAACGCAGGACTTGAACCCCAGTCTCCTGGGTAAAAGTTCTACTATAGAATCATTCACCAGTCATCAGAACATCACCTCCATATGCGACTTTGTTGGATTTTAATCTTCCTCCCTTGGTTTCTTGAAGTCTTTCTAGAAATCCCTGAAGGTAAACTTTTTCATGCTCAGTGATTCAAAACCAACCACACAGATATTCAGGGTGCAGTAACATAGTTATATCATCTTATGTAGTTCTCCAGCATTTTGTCTTGGGCACAGTGGTGTAGCTGCTTGTTCTGGCTGGGCCTGAACACTCCACTGTGAAGCACAGGACTTCCTATGATTTCTTATAAAATAAATAGCCATTTTGTTTCTGGTAAACACTTAAAAATGGGTCGCATAGACTGTGTAGTTGTGTACTACATGTGTGAAAGGGTGACTCCGGATGTCTGGACTTGAATCTCTGGGAATTGTCCCGAGTTTATATGAGAGAACAGCTTCAGTGAAGACCAAAAATATAATTTTGAATTCACATAGTACATATGACATGGCCAAATATAACAAATTCCGATCCAGACTAGTTCAACTATTGAAAAATTGCAAAGTTGTCTAATCTTCCCAATTAGGTACAAGCTAAACATGACATGGCTGCTCTCTACGAATGAACAGCAGAACCACAGCTAAACTAAATATGTGATGTAGCAGCATAATGAGGCCTACTCCTAACTCCTGTTAAAATAGGTCATCAAGATGAAACATGACACAATGTGGTAAAATTGCTTGGTAAATTTGAAATTCAAAACAATATTAACAATATTACTTTGGGAAAGAAGTGTTGTTTGACTTGAAAGGACAGGCAAAAGGGTGGGAATACTTACAACTTTGTGATGATTGGCAAGATTTTATGTTCCCACTTACTAGGGCAAGATGAGTCATAGTTAAGGATTTGTGCTCTGTCTACAATCACTCATTCATTGTATAGTCCACTACAGAGTGTGGTGAGCATTTAGTTGTGTTGAGAATTATTATACCATAAATAAAGACATAAAGACTTTACTGATTGTAAAATACCAAGTACAAACACAAGTGTACAGTTAAGGGTTGGTAACTGAATGACTGTCATGCAAGCCACAGTGAGTGTCCAAAAGTGCTTTTTAATTTTGCTAGCTAACACAATACAATATAGTCCTCTGTATAGACCTCCATGTACAGTAATGTAGTGAATTATTTTTTAAACATTATACTGTTGTCTTTTGATGTGCTGTTGGCATATGCGATTGAAAGCCTGCATGGGGGCTTTTATTTTGCAAACTGAATGGATTCTCTTTGCCGTTTATTTGTCTGACTTCCTGCCCACCTTGATGCAGTCAGGTCGCTACCAGTGTCGTATAACACTGGCAAGTATCTTTAGCGGGGCAGAGCACTTCTGGGACACACCGCAGCACTTCCAGTGGGTTTTAAAGCATTAACTAGAATGGGTGTGATCACCTCTGTCAGCCGCGTTGCAGCCGGAACACGATGAGCTTTTTTTAACATTAAACCATGTAAACCTAATCTAATAGAACCTTCAACTAAAAGCATGAACTTTAAAACAAGCATAATATGAGCGTTTCATTAAATACAATTCAGAGTAAAAGTTTGTTCTTACCTTGGGAACTCTGATCCAAGTAGTGTGTTTCCTGTAGCACATGGCGCAGTAGGGGGTGGACAGCCCTTCTTGGCTGTGTGATCGCCTATGTATTGTTGCAGGGGCCACACTTACGTAATTGAATCAAATAAGAAATCTATGTTGCCTGAACTACTCTGATCGAACTGTTTAGTTAAACTTGATATTTTAAGTACACCAATGAACTTACTTTGGAAAATAAGCTGAGGTAGCTAAAACCTGACATCATTTTTTACAGTGTACTGGGTAACATATGCTGCTTTAGATTTTTCCTATGAATGATGCCTCTAACATAAAGTTTGCAATGCAAGGGCTTTCCTCAGTGAACATAGGCTCACACACCATGGTGTTAACTCATTTGCGGACAGATAGTGACTAGTACAGCCTTAATGACTAACTGTGAAAGCCATTGGATACAGATGTAGCCACACACACACACACAGCCCCCTCTCTGCTACTTCCAGATTTGGGTGAATTAATGGAGAATGTGAGCCTCTGGTTGTGCATGGACCACCACCTCCTTAACAGTAAGACCAGGAGGGATGCCTTCCCCCTACCTTGCATTGAAGAGAGTCTGGATGCACTTTCTAGAGCCCGCTGGTTTTCTGCTATAGATATGAGTAGTGGGTATAACCAGGCTCCTGTTGCGGAGCAGAACAGGCCCAAAACTGCCTTCTGTGCTCCCTTTTGCCTCTACGAGTTCAACTGCATGTCCTTTGGCTTGTGCAATGTCTCAAGCACCCTCCTATGACTGATGTAGAGGATGTTTGGCAATCAGCAGGGTCAGCCCTTGCTGCTCTATCTTTATGATATTAGCATCTTTTCATCCTCTGTTCAACAACACTTGCAGTGGCTGGAAGTGGTCCTTGGTCAGTTTCAGAAGGAAGGCCTAAAAGCAAAGCTTGAAAAGCGTGCATTTTTCCAACAGGAGGTTGGCTACTTGGGACATGTCATTTCCTGGGAGTGTCTAATGACCACACAAAAGTTGAGTAGTTGAGTGTCCAACTACAGTTACAGTACAGAAGCTGGAATTTCTTGTGCTCAGGTGGGCCATGACAGAGAAGTTCTGAGAGTACTAGCTGGGGCACAAGTGTATCGTCTGCACTAACAACAACCTGTTGAGTTACCTCAGCTCAGCACCAATGGGACTGCCTAGTGGGGAAATACAGGGTTCTTAAGGCCATAGACTTAACGTTGGTGGAGTCTTCCCAGCATGGGTTTGAGAACGATCTGTTCATGACAGACGTTTTCAGTAAATTCATGGTAGTTGTCTCTTCACAGGATCAATAGGCCTCCACAGTGACCAGTGTCTTGCTGTCTGAGTCATTCTACAAGTTTGGCGTTCTAAGCCGCCTTCAGTCAGACCAAGGAAGAAGGTTTGAGAGTTCTTTGATTCACGACCTCTGCTGTCTATACTGTTGCAAGTGCCGTACAAACCCATACCATGCTGCAGGTAATGGTCAATTCAAGGAGGTTGTTGGTTGAACTCTTCACAACAGAAGCCAATTGGACTCATGGACTTCCTCCTGGGTCAAGTCCAGGACCCAATCCAAGGTGAACTGCAGGACTGGATGGATGAGCATCAAGCCAGTCTTTGAGCTGCTCTTGATAGTGCTCGTGAGCAATTGTTGGCTGCTGCTGGCTGTCAGAAGAAGCAACACGATCAGTATGTCCAGGAAGCACCACTGCCAGAGGGTCAATTGGTGTACCTGAGGGACCATAGTGCTAAAAAAAATTCAAGATCTCTGGAGCTCAGTGGAAGGCCCCTTTTGGTGAAAGAGCTGTGTACACTGTTGCCCCTGTGAGGCAATGGCCTGCCTTCACCTGCCCAAGGAGCACTTGACTCCTCCAGTGAAAGCGACATATGGCTCTTGATACCCAAAATTCCCTTACCACTGACTGAGGCAATTCCAAATGCCATGACCGCAACCCAAAGCCACTCTATTTGGTTGATGGCAACTCCTCACCCTCTCATTTCTCTCCCATTCATCCCTTTGTGACCGCTGCAGATGGATGTATGAGCCTTTTGGGCTGGCATGGAGGTGGTTTGTTTGGCCTGGCCGACAGCGGCACACATTCGTCTCCATACAGTTGGCTGACTGCTGGTCCCGTGAGAAGCTGGTTGCCCTGCTGGAAGCTCTCTGGCAATGGCTTTGTATCCGCTTGGTTGAACCATGGGCTTTTGTGGCCATCTAGTCCCAGTGCCCTGTGAGACTGGGCCATAATTATGATAGTACTAGATCAGATTTTGGTATTTGACAATTTAGTTTTACATTGTGTTTATGCATTTACTTTTGTATAATAATTTTTTTTTCTTGCCCAGTGGTTTAATGAACCTGTGTGACATTGATAGTTGAATTTATCCCATTTATAATTTCCTGGGGATGAAACTCCCCCAGACGGTATTGTTGCAACAATTTGACCCCCTGCTCCCACCTCACAAAGGATTGTGCCCTGATTACAATATACATTCATTTACTGCTGTTCTTAAGCTCAGAGCTCTGCATTAAATGATTTGGTGTTACTGCCTTGCATCAAATTAAGTTCAGCTTTAGATCATGAATTCCATCCATAAGGCCATTATCAGGAATAAGAGGTGCAGTTATTGATATAGCCTAATCATCAGTGAAGGATAGCTTGTGTTCATGTAGTAGCATTAGTTATGGGGATTAGCACTCACTTGTGAAATGCAGCCTTTCAATAAGAGCTAATGATGTCTGTTGTCAATTGGTCTTATAGTATTTTACTGAGTACATGGCAGTGTACAATGTCAGCACTCCTTGAGAAACACTTGAGAAATGGTTAACTCTTGCATAAACCTACCTAGGCTTGAGAGCCCCCATAAGGTTTGTCCATTTCACAACTAATTTGTTGTACAAATGTACTGCCAAACATGTAGGCATTGATGTGCTTAGCCAATAGTAAGTCTGATCATGCTTTTTGCTATTGAGTGTGTTATGATCTGGATTTTCACATAAAATACAATACACAATCCAAGAAAAAGACAGCCTTAGACAATTTTTGGGCCTCAATTCTAACCATATTAAAACAAAACCAGCTGTGACAGGTGATGCCCAATTTGGCGCATGCACCAACACCTGCTGGTATCACTTTCCTTGGGAAAATCTGGAGAGATTAAAAATTATTTTCCCTATGAGAAAGCACTTATTAAAAAAACAAAGGGAAACTGTCATTTCTGTTGATGGAAAGCTCTTCTGTAATATTAAACTGACTCCCAGCGTATTCTTAAGAAACCATGCAAACATGTCACAGGAAACATATAAATAATCACCCCTAGTCTCCTCAAAGTCTCCTCCATTCATTTTACAGCATCATTACATACATGTCAAAAGGTCATGTAACTGGAATATTTGTGGCATTGGAAATCCTGTAAAATTGCTTGCAAAAATGCAAGCTGATATATGTCTATAATAGGAAACCCATCTAACTGGCTCAAGAAACACAATTTTAAAGTCATCTCAATTGCCCCACATCTCTCAGGCCAATTACAAGGCAAGGTAAAGGGGGGTTGCTTTATCACTTTGCTATTTATCATTATTGATAGCTCTGTTCACAACGATCTGTTTGCAATTGTAAATTCATATGGCCCCAATAAAGATTAACCATCTTTCTTTCACAATTTTTTTCAGTGTGATACAGAGAGAGGCGTTTTGTAATGTAAGTGGGAAAGAAACCATTCAACACCTTGTACACCTACATCAGGACTTAAAAATCAATTCTGTTTTACAGGCAGCCAATATAGAATGGGAGTGATGTAATCTGGTTTTGATGACCTTGTAAAAACACTTGCTGCTGAATTTGAACCATTTGGAGATGGGGACACAAGACAAGACAACAGTATCAATAACAATATCGAAATATAATGAGTACCAAAATATGTGAAGACTTTTTCCAGGTCAGATGTACAGAAAAAGAATCTGACTTAATGGAGCTCTGATCTGAGTCAAATATGCCTTCAAGATTTCTTGTTTGTGAATGGGGACCAAGAGAATGAGAAAACTGGTTAAATTGTGGTCCAAATAAAATAACTTCAGTTTTACTGTCACTGACCAGTCTGAACCAGAGAACCCCATTGGTCTAATCTGTGAATGAGGATGGAATGATTAATGAGGCTAAACTACTGCATGTTTGAAAGATTGGTCAACATGACTGGTTTCCTGTGGATGATTGAAAGAATGCTGGCACCAATGAAGAGTTTAATTTGGATAATATTGAAAAAGCAGGTGGAGGTTTTTAATAGAGGAAATATTATGAAGTTCTCATGTTCCAGTGCGCATGTGCGGAAGTATATGCTGCCTGATTGCTGCTGAATAATATGATTGCTCCTGCTCATTTTCTTATTTTTTCTTACTTTTAACTATTTGTTTTAGTTTTTTGCTGGTAATATGTTTTTAAGACATTCCCTCTCCAATACATGCTGGTGGAGAGAGCTCTTGTCATCTTTTTGCTGCGAAAGTACTACTTTAACTCTGCCTGGTGCAGTAAACATATGGCCGTTGGTAGCCGTTTTGGCTACACGAATGATCAGCTGATCACTCTAAAACCTGCTGGCATCTTGACCACGAGATCTTCACAAATTCCAGAAGAATTGTGGGGGAAAACACATCGAAGTTGCGGAGGAGAGAGGAACCAGCGGAGGAGAGAAACCAGGAGGAGACAACGGAGGCGTATGGAGGAAAAGAAATATAAACCCTGTCTCCCCATCGCTACTATGGGCAACGTGAGATCGCTGGTAAACAAGATGGAGGAGCTAACAGCGTTAGCCAGGAGTCAGATGGAGTACCGGGAGTGTAGTTTGGTGTGCTTTTTGGAGACATGGCTGCATCAGGACATTCCCGACGACAATGTTTCCATTGGTGGCTTCCAAACTGTTCGGGCCGACAGGGATTGCACCAGGAGCAGTAAGCGGAAAGGAGGGGGACTTGCCGTTCTGGTGAACAACAGGTGGTGCAGTCCTGCTCATATTACTATCAAGGAGCGCATCTGCAGCCCGGACATTGAACTGTTTGCTGTTGGTCTTCGTCCACGTTGCCTGACACGGGAGTTTTCACATGTTGCTGTGGTGACTGTTTACATTCCTCCTTCTGCCAACCCAACTTCGGCGTCTGACATCATCCACTCCGCCATAGCCCGGGTACAGACCCGAGTGCATTCACTGCTTTCTCGGGTGTCTTCAACCATGTCACCATGGCAAAGGCACTACCCAACTTCACCCAGTATGTGAACTGTTTCACCAGAGAGGAGAGGACCCTGGACTCTGGACTCACCTGATTATTATTATTGTTATTATTATTATTATTATTACAATTATATAATACAGCTCCTCACTTGGAGTGTACATGTTGTTATATATTATTATTATTATTAGTAGTAGTAGTAGTATTATATAATACAGCTCCTCACTTGGAGTGTACATGTTGTTATATATTATTATTATTATTATAATTATATAATACAGCTCCTCACTCGGAGTGTACATGTTGTTATATGTTATTGTTGGTAGTAGTAGTAGTGATAGTAGCATTATTAGTATTATATAGTATAACGCCTTACTCTGAATGTACATGTTGTTGTGTTATTATTATTAGTAGTGGTATT
Source organism: Pempheris klunzingeri (assembly GCF_042242105.1). Classification (NCBI taxonomy): domain Eukaryota; kingdom Metazoa; phylum Chordata; class Actinopteri; order Acropomatiformes; family Pempheridae; genus Pempheris; species Pempheris klunzingeri. The sequence continues at coordinate 4,826,177 of NC_092021.1, read as the reverse complement.
ATTATTATTATAAGACTCTGGACTCACCTGGTGCAATACTTTACCTCTGTGTAATAATTTGTAATAATAATTTTTGATACATAATTTTGAATACATACTTTTATATATTTATATTTTGTACTTTTGTGTAACAAAAAGCAATTTCCCCCTGGGGATTATTAAAGGAATTCTGATTCTGATTCTGATTCATAAAGTAAGGGAAGTTTTATGTTGCAGGGTTTACATGGATGACGAAAATGCAGTTACAGATGGACCAATACTAGCTGTGATGTTAGGTATTGAACTGAAGAAGTTTAAACAGGGGGTTGGGGTGTAGGAGGTGACAGAATGTAACACACTAAAAAGTATCCAGGAATTATGATATTTGTTGTTAATAAGATTGGAAAATTGCTGAGCTCTTTTTTTCAACAGCCGGCATACTCTGGTATGTTAGTATTGTTAGTATTAACCTGCTAGTATTCTCCATGCTTCCATTCACATCTCTTTTTGTTTTGTTTCCCACATTTGCACTGCTTTAACTACTGTAATGATAACAGAGCTGACCGGACCTCACCAGATGGCCTCTTCCTCCACTTCAAGCCTGCCATGACAGGATAATTTGCCCAATTGTTCTCTCACACTCTGTGAGACTGTGAGTCTGTTTCTCCTCATGTACACCTAAAGGCTTGTTTGTATTTCTTGATCACTCTCATTTCTCAGTGGGCAGAGAAGTTGTTGATTTGTTCTCAAGGTAAAGAACACTACCAATTTGTGTGTCATTGTAGTGATGACACAACTTCATAATGAAGCATTTTAGCATCCTGAGCTGAAATGCAATACTTGACTGCTGACTTCTGACAATGTCTTCTTCTTTAAAGGCCTCAATATACCCACAGAATAATAATTGTCATCTACATTATGTTATCTCATATGCAAGGCTAGCAGAAATCTGACATATCCTATGGCTTTTTCTTAACTGTTGGTATTTGTGGTAGTTTTTATATCGTTTTTAATTTTGTTATATTTATTAAAATTTTTGGATCCTACTTTCTTATATGTTATAAGTGATTACATATAGATCATGGCAATACTGGAACTCATAAGGACCAAGCAAGAATCAAGCTCAAATAATTTAAAAGAAAATCCATCTAGCAAGTTTTGGGGGAAAAAACTGAAGGTCAGTCAATCAATCAGTCTTTATTTGTATAGCACCAATTCATAACAAATGCTTTCTCAAGACGCTTTCCATAAAGAGCAGGTGTCAAACTCAACCCAACAATTCAAGAATTCAAAATTAGGGATTCAGGAATCCCCACATGAGCAAGCAACAGATATTATATTAGGCAACAGTGGCAAGGAAAAACTCCCCTTGTTGAGTGGAGGTTGGACAGAGAGAGACCGAGACAGAGAGACAAAGCAAACAGCAACCAAAATTCTAACAGCAACTATAGTACTGATAATAGGAATATGGCTAATAATTAGCAATATGGTAACAATGACAATAGTTAATATCTGAATAATAATAACAGGACTAATATCAGTAAAAAGTGGTGGTGGCTGATGATCCACAACAGTGATTCATGAAGCCAGAGAACCACAGCCAGGAGGACCAGGACCAGGACCAGGATCCACAGGAACCAGAGAGATGAGAAAAGCACAGAAATGCTACGGGGAAGATACCAAGTTAGTAACAGACATTAAAGGGACATGAGGCATAAAGATAGAGAGGAAGAGGAGGAGAGAGGAACACAGTGTATCATGGGAGTCCCCCGGCAGTCTAAGCCTATCGCAGCATAACTAGGGGCTGGTCCACAGAGGCGCCGTCAAGGGGGGGCCAGGGGGGGCCGCGGCCACCCCTGAAAAATGCTTGGCCCCCCCAGTGGCCCCCCCAGTTCTGATAGGTCAAGTTCACATTTGAAAATTTAGGAAATTGTATCTACGTTGTCCGAGTGCAAGTGAAGGCAGCACTGCAGCAGCTGCTGCGCAAACTCAGAGAGTGGAAGTTATTTTCAACGGCAGCTGTTGAGACAACCAGACTACCAACAGGTAAGTCAGTCAAACAGTACTTACTTTTAGAACAAATAGTGTGTGTTTGGTAAACTGTGTCTGTGCTGAACCTCCTGCTGGCTGCTCTCCTTTACTGAGCATCTCATTAGCTTGTGTTAAGGGCCGCTAGCATCGGATCACCAGTACCTGTGCCGTGATGCTATGGCAATTTGCAGACAATGAAGAGAAAGTCTACGGACATCTCTTCCATATGTGTGATGATACAGGCCAAGATAACACCGCTGAGCAAACCCATGAACAGACAGGGACAGAGACAGAGCAGGGCAGTGCAGAGGAGCAGGGTCAGGCAGCGACAGGTCCAGAGAACAGGGAAGAAGTAAGGCAGCAGGTCAGACAGGACACAACTGTTCATCCTACTGCTGGACCAACAGGTGAGCTTAGAACAGGGTCCCTCATGAGGAAACGAATGGCAAGAGAGTAACTTTACCTGGATAAACACGTGGTAACAAGGTGTCAACACTGAGTTATGAATCCTGGTGCAACAACAGAAAGCTTCTCATTCATGTTTACTGGTAGATGAGTTTGAACAGTCAGAACAGAACTGACTGTGGGTCCATAATACAACTGTAATCTGGGAATACTATGGACAGTTACTCGTGTTATTATTGTTGTTTATTTTCCTCGTGTTTCATCACAGATATTTCCCAGTCAACATCAGAGGGCCCAAACAGCAGCATCTCAAGTTTTTCCCTCGTACTCTTCAAGGGGGCAGAAGACGAGGCTTCAAGAAAGACTGGCACAGTGCTCACACATGGCTAGAATCCTCTCAGAGCTATGGTAAAATGTCTATTGTCAAAGACAATGCTTTTGTGGACATAGTCTGTTACATGTTTACAGCAGAATAAAGCTGTACTGAAAACAATCAAATGCCTCTGTGTGGTGCTTTTAAACTTGAGTAGACTTGTTCCCTGTAACTGTTTAGTTCATTACATGAATGTACTCCCTAATAGTAAAGCTGTATAATACAACTACCCTATTAGAACAATGACTTTCCTAACTCATAAATAAACCAACACTTAATAAAACAGGCTTGTACTGTATTAGTCCATGTACATCTAAGTAACATTAACTGTAAAATTAGACAGTATATGAGTACGTGATTCCTTAACTCTCATATTGACATTGATTTTGACTAGCCTCAATACTTACAACAGCTTTTCTTCTTGAAATTCCATTATTGTTTTTGGTTTTGGTGTGCCACCCCAGGATTTTCACTGGCCCTATCTGCCCCCCCCCTGTGAAAAATTTCTGGGGGCGCCCCTGCTGGTCCAAGGCAGGAGCCAGCCCTAAACTATATCAAAAAGGAAGGTTTTTAGCCTACTCTTAAATGTAGAGAGTGTCTGCCCCCCGAACGCAAACTGGAAGGAGGTTTCACAGGAGAAGAGCCTGATAGCTGAAAGCTCTGCCTCCTGCCCTAGTTTTGAGGACTTTAGGGACCACCAGTAGGCCTGCATTCTGAGAGCACAGTGCTCTAGTGGGGTAGTATGCTACCCTGAGCTCTTAAGATATGATGCAGCCAGACCATTGAGAGCTTTGTAGGTGAGAAGAACGATTTTAAACTCTATTCTGGATTTTACTGGAAGCCAGTGAAGAGAAGCTAGTATGGGATCCATCCAGTAAGGACATGTTAATTAAGGGTAGGATTTCCTTAGCCTGGCTAACGTGCTGAACAGAAATCTAGGGCTGTTTTTATTTTCTTCTATCAGTGAGGAGTAATAGATGGCTCTGGCATTACAGAGGGCCTTTCTTTAGATTAAGTTTAAGATTAAGCGGGATATATATATATATACATGCTTATAAATAAAGTGTAAATAAAAAAGTATAGTGTAAATATACACTGTTTTCCATAAAGTTGGAATACAATGTTTTTTACCTCTTCTCATGAAATGATTGTGACAATGTGATTTATTCTTGATAACTAAAGTGTATATCTTCTCAACTTTATTGATCAAACTCTTCCAAACATATCACAGTGAAACTTAAACCACAATTAACCTTTCTGTATTCAGGCTTTAACAAAATTGGGGGTGTTGAACAATTATTCCAACTTTATGGACAACAGTGTATTATAAATCATTATCAATTATTATATTTGCCATGTGACCTACAAATAATTCCAATCCCCATTGCTATTTATGTGGCCTTTATGAGCACCAGCCAAAACATCACATGGCACTTTTTCTTCTGCTCCTATAGAAAAAGCAGCCAATACAAATATAATGTGTCAAACAGTGGGAAAATGAACAATTAGAGAGAGAGTAAATATTTGTGTCCTTGAAAAGAAACATTATAAAAGGGTCAAAGCACATTCAAACTATGTGAATGTAAATAGAGCTCTGTTTCCAACAGAACACAGAACATTTTAGATGTTAGACCGTTTTTTTTTTTTGCTTCACATCACAACAGAAGCCGAGATGAAGGTTTCATTCTCGCACACTACCAGGTACTATTCCCTGTTCTCGTGTGTACTGTAACCTCAATCAGTCTGACTGCCAGACACGATTCTCTTTGTGTATAATATAAGCTCACCAGTTGGATTTGCACCCTGTCATCCATGTATGACAAAATGTGTGTGAACAAATCATAGGCGTATTAATACAAGCAATCTCGTTAGTTTCAATGACTAATTGAAAACAAATCTCAGTGCCTGGCCAAAAAAGACATGTTTATGGAGGACAATAAAAGAAGAAGGAGGAGTGAAGTTGTCTAGCAACATCAGCCTCACACACAGATATACACTGAAATAATAAAATAAACAGACAAAAAACTTCCCTTCTTCCTTCTCTCAAAAGTAAGAGCTCTTAATATTTATACACCTATTCCCCTGCACTTTTGGTTGCTTTCCCACCTTCTTTGTTCTTCCTGGCATTTCCTTTGTCCCTCTTGCCTCTTCTTCTTCTTCTTCTTCTTCTTCTGTATTTCTAAAACTCAGAAACCCAGAGCTGAGCAAAGACCCAAAAAAAAGGTGGAGGTTTTGGTGGAGAGGTGAAAGAGAAAGGAAAACAGCATCAATGGACACTTGGGGAGTTAATCTCCTAGCAATGCTTAGAGAAAGGAACCTAATAAAAGGCAGGGATAAGTGACAGGGAAGAGGTGGAGACAGGATGGCTGAGTGTTGAAGAGACAAGAAAAAAGTTATTTTGAAAGAACAGCTGTTCTATAAGAGACACAGTGCAAGCTCATACTGGGATCATTTACAGAATACGCCTATATTTTACTTTTTTAAGGGACACCAGAAAGTCCCAAAAACTGGATAAACACATATCACTACAAATGTTTATGTGATGAGAGTATTAGAATCAACCACATGTTCAGCCAGCATTGAGTTGATATCAGGCCAATGATATTCTCCAAAGCAGAAAAGGTGAAAGTGGTTTGCCACTATACTTCCACTTCTTCTAGCGGGTCGTCTGATTAGTTACTCTTTTGTGCTGAAGAAGAAGAATGAAGTCAGCTGAATTCAGGAGTGAGAGCTTGTCATTAACCATGGCTGTCTACCCTCTCCATTTTACTTCAATATTCAGAGTATGTTCTGTTTCTGGATGTTGAAGAGAAAAATATTATTTAGATCTTACCTTTTGATAGTTATTATCTGTCCTCTCCCGCTATAAAGTCAACCAAATCTCTTGTCAACAAACATCACACCTATTTTTTGGACTAACTCCCTGTTGTAGCCAGTAAATTTGGACTTAAATTGGGATAGTGCTGCCCTATCAAGACAAGCTCTGTTGTACCTCCTAGGTACAGCCTTTTGTCTCTTGTTTTGGCTTGCCCTCCTTGCAAGATTCAAGGTTAATTTAAAAGACTGGTCAAAGATAGAGATGGTGAAGATAGCAGAGGGGGTACATGAGAAAGGAAATAGAATTTATTGAAACATAGAAAGTTAAACCCCTAGGAATGGGTCATGGAGAGATGTAAATACAGGGATACGTGACAGGGAAAAGACAGGAATAAAAGAAAATGGAGAAAATAGCAGTTTTTTTCTCTCCATTTTTTCTCTCCACATAAAAACATGAAAGTATCCTTGATAGCGTTACAATCCTGTACTGTTTCACAGGAAGCGGTGACAATGAGGAAAAGTTAAGCGTCTTCGCCTCCATAGAAATGGTTGAGCCACTTCCACTATCAAAAACAGGCAAAAAACATGATTTTTCAGGGTTGAACGAGAGGTAAATTAAAATGAATGGTCATAGCATTAACCGGTCACATTGTTGACTTAAAAAGGACACGATTTTGACTGGCAGTGGACCCTCCACACTACCGCGGGGGTGTGTGGACTGATAAAATAAAGAGAAGAAAACAAGATACCCTCTTGTTGAGTAATGTTTTTTTTTAAAAGAATACAAAATTAGAAATAATAGCAGAGCTTCTGTGCTCCCAGGTACTACAGAAGTCTGACTGGCAGAAAAAAGACGTGATGCAGACATAAAAAGATAAAGAAATTCATGGATTTGAAAATTGTGCTCAGGAACACGAAATTCGTGTCCTCGGACACACAACCTAATATTTAGGCTGGAATCCTGTAAGTCAATATCCAGCTTCTCAGTTTCAAAGGCAATCAGTATTGCCTCTTGTGTTGACCAGCATCTAAATACTCCCAGGACCATGCCTTCAAGTTTTTTGGGTCAATCCCATCAATGAAAGTCCTCTAATTTCTGCTTCCAAGATCCCACCACTCCAGTGACTCACTGACACTCACTACACTTATCATGTAGCATCTTCTGTGTGTTTGCCATTGGGAAGAGGCCTCAAGTCGTTTCTAGGCTACCAAGCAAACTGGAAAGGCTGCTCTTGGACAGCAATATCCTGGACCTGTTCTTGACTTCCAGCTTCCACCTATCTGTTCATTTCCTTTCTTGTCATTTATGACATGACATTCTTAAATTCTTTAGAAGAAGTATGGGAGGCGGAGCTTTCACCCATCAGGCTTCTCTCGTATAGAACCTTTCAGGAGGCAGCCACATTCTCTACATTTAGAGTAAGCGAAAACGTTGCATTTTACTAAAACTCATAATTGGAGCTGGCTCAGGCAGATTCTTTAATTTTGAATTCTTAAGTCACTGGGTCAGTTTTAATTAAATACATGGTCTTGACCTATCTTAATATAATGTTTGCTATTAATTGGCGCTATATAAATAAAAGCCGATTGATAAAAAACCCTTCAGGGGAGGAATAGAGAAGAGAGGAAAGGTAGTGAAAGATAGGGAAAACAGCTGGACGCCAGACAGAGTGGACCTCTGTAAGCTGAGTGTCTAGTGTTTACAGTGTGTTGGCTGGTGCTGAGCAGGTGGGGTGGAAAAGAAGGGCAGAGTCACCAGTCTGGAATGCAGGGTGTCACAAGATTTCTTCACGGCACCAAGCTATGCAGGGCAGGACATTTTGGGGTGGGAACAGACAATTACCAGTTGGAACAACCATCCACATGGCTTAGACCAACAACTGTAGCTCTGACAGCTCCCACAGCCCCTGCTAATGCCTTTTCTCCCTGCTGCAACAGTCAGAGATTACACCTAAGTGCACCTGAGGAGGCTGGAAAATATTAAATAAATGGCTCACTGGCACAGGCTGAAACAAAAATTATGATCATGGTTATGAAATGAAGAATTGTAGTATTACATTTAAGCTCTAAATTGATACATTTTCATGCTCAAGGTACAAGCTCAAGGAAGAATCAATACTGTCTGTCCGTGACCCAACTTCAGGCATAGCTGTTTTGTTGTGTCTTATGTTGTTTTGCTGCTCATTTGGCAGGTTAGTCTGTTTTTAAATAGTAAGTAATTTTAACCATTGTGTGTGTGTGTGTTTGTGTGCCCTTTTATTACAAACTTAATGGTGCCAGGGAACTGGGAAAACACCCACAGCTTGGGGCCCTCAGTGTTTTGTGGGGCCATTTGGATGGACTCCAATGGGATAATGTTTTTCTGAACTTTGTTGTTGTTATTGACAAAACTATAAGTGTTAAAATGGGTAAGGTTGGTGTAACCCGCCTAAAGAAGGGTTAAATAATCATTTTTGTATTAATTTTTGTTATTATTTCTTTCTGCCTTATGTTATATGTATTGTGGCTTTTATTTTGAAACCCAGAACTTTATTTTGAATGAAACCTGAAAACTTTTGCATCGCTGTGGGGGAGTTTTGGCCCACTCTTCTTCAGAATTGTCTTAATTCAGCCACATTGGAGGGTTTTGGAGCATGAACGGCCTGTTTAAGGTCATGCCACAGCATCTCAATCGGATTTAAGTCCAGACTTGGACTAGGTCACTCCAAAACCTTCATTTTGTTTTTTTGAGCTATTCGGAGGTGAACTTGCTGGTGTGCTTCAGATCATTGTCCTGCTGAATAACCCATAACCCATGCATAAGTGCGCTTGTGCTTAAGGTCACGAACTGATGGCCAGACATTCTCCTTCAGGATTTTCTGGTAGGGAGCAGAATTCATAGTTCCATCAATTACGGCAAGTTGTCCAGGTCCTGAAGCAGCAAAGCAGCCCCAGACCATCACACTACCACCACTTTTTGAGATGACTTTATAGCTTTCCCCAGACAAATGTGCTGTCACTACCCTCTTCCTGGGGTCCTCTGAGTTCTCTCTTCCTCTCAGCATGATTGACCTGTCTGGGTTCACCTGGGTAAGACTAAAGTGACCTGGTTTTATCTCTGTTTCAATCAGTGATGCGCAATTTCTTTCCTAAACATCTCTCATTTCATTGGTCCATTTCATTTAGCTCCCTTTAAACCCTCCACAGCAATTCCTCTCCATAGCAAAAAGTGTCATGTCCCATCGTATCTGTTAAGTTTGTCTAGTTCACTCGTGCCTAGTCTTGTCTCCCACTTCCTGTTTTATTGTGAAATCTAACTCTCCTCTCCCCCAACAGTTTCAGGCTGTTTGACTTCCTGCCCTTGTGTGTTTCCCACCGTTGTGATTGTCTGCCCCGCCCTGATTGTTTCCACCTGTTTCCCATTACCTCATGTATAAATAGTCTGTGTCTCCTTTTGTCCGGTGCCAGATCGTCTTGTTTTGTTCAAGTGGCCATGTTGCCATTTAAATCAAGTGAACTATGCTATTGTCATTGCAAAATTAAAGAGTTGTTCATCTGCCTGAAAGTGTTTGGTGTTGTGCATTTGAGGCCTTCCCGATTCTTGGTCCAAGACGTAATAAAAAGCCTCCAGTCAGTCATCACAGGGTAACAGGGAATACCATACAGCCTGTGAAAACAGTTGCAAAACATCTTCTGTGGCTCTGATTTACAAAATCATCAGTGATGATGTGATCAGGGTACTGTCAGTTTTGACTTCTACATAACTGAAAGCCTGTGTTATAAGGTGAGGATGTGCAATTTGAAAGATATGGGTGCTTATCAGGCAGGTATTACATTTTGCATAACGGAAAGTGTCTCATACTTTGGGTCATTTTATATTTGGGTCAGTACCGTAATTTTCATGAAATTTTCTTGAGAATGACAATCTTCACTCTCTAATCTTAGCTGCCACAGCTGGGCTCTGAGGACAGAGCTGTCCTGAATGCTAATATCTCCCTGGGTTCACTGTCTGGGAGTCGGATGGTCAAAAGACATGCAGGTTAGGTTAATTGGTGACTCTGAATTGCACGTAGGTGTGAATGTGAGCATGAATAGCTGTCTGTCTCTACGTGTTGAATGGCAACCTGCCGACTGGCTCCAGCCTCCCCATAACCCTTGACGAAAGGTCCTCAAAGGCCCCAGGCTCAAAATGCATTTCTGTCAGCCAGCAAGTCTCACTCCTTTTTAAACGCTTTGCCCCTTGATTGTGGCCTAGTGGCAGCAACACATGCAATCTACACCTACTCTATATCTCTTCTAGAGAGAAATTGTGGCCTTTTGTCCTTATGATATAAAATTGCTTCTATCCAGCTCGGGGGACAGTACAGCTCACCCCTTCCTTCTTTTTAATTCTTTTTTACCTTTGGTCTCTCTCTCTCTTTCTCTCTGTGTGTGTGTGTGAGAGAGTGAGTGAGTGAGTGAGGGAGAGCTTGTTCAAAGTGAGTGATGATGACTTGTGGCCGCAGCTGACATTTTATCCGATCAGTTCAACAGACTGCTGATTGTGTCCCTTAAATGCATTTTGCAGGTGGCACACACACACAGACACACAGACACACTCATACACAGAATTGGTGGGCTGACACATGTGTACTGCACATAAATGCAAACATAGATACAAATACTCATGCAACAGGCTAACCAACAGACACACACTGACACAGAAATCAGTGTGACATAAACAAATACACATATCGCAGCGCTGGGCTCATGACAGACCCCCGGGGGGGCGGTCAGAGGAGCTCCAAACTGAGTCAAACATCTCATTTTAAATGTTTGTTGGACATCATAAAGTACGTAACCTTTTCTGATTTGCTGTTTAGGTTTGTGCATCACAGATAGCATGCTCCTGTAGTGATGCTATGATACTCTAAGAGTTGTGGATGTTGTTTGCACAGGCGTGTATCTATAATCAAACTTTAGAATATGTTTTGCACAACAAAGGCACTACAATTAAGGTCAGCCTGGTACATTCTATCTATTAGCTTCTCAAAACAATAGAGGAGACGCTACTCTGTTGAGGTCGGAATGACCTTATCTGTCCACTCTCACAATGAGGGAGAGTAACTTATTTGAGCAGGCCTAAAACATTTTACGGTAATATTAAAGTTCTAACTTAATCACATGATAAAATAAATGCTAGAACCCCCCTCCCACTCTCTCTCCCTCTCACACACACACACACTCACACACAGACACACACACACACATCGGCAATCTGTTGTATAGCAGGAAAGGATTGTTAAGCTTTCCCAAGGGAAAGCAACACAGCCATTCAATGCACATTGTTATTAGGCTGTTTTTCTTTAAGCAATCCTCCACCCCCACCCCTCACCAATCCCCCCAACCCCTGTCTCACCCATCAGCTGATGGCTCCTGCAGGTGATTAATGCATAGCTGCGACTGTTAGTGCTTTTCTAATCAGCCCAAAAGCACTTTGCTTAAGTGAGGAAAGTCTTCCAAATTGTGTTGTGGCGTAAAAAGCCTTGTGTTGTTGCATCAGGTCAGGGACTTTACGTTAAAGCTGGTGCATGTGATAGCCAGTGCAGACATGTCTCCATTTCTCCAGCATTGGTTCATTAGTCTGTTGTGTGAGTGAGAGGAGCCTCAAAATATCCAAGCAGAAACAGACCCATCTATCCACTATTTATTTAGAGATATGAGCTTACAAGCTACTTGATATACTGATGCACACGTGTGTGCAAGTATAAACATTTATTGTCAATATATTCATTCAGATACCCCTATAGTTGATGGGGTCATGGAAAACATTATTTACTCTTACTACCTTTCCCATGACTGGTCATTTCTGTTTAACTGACACTTTTCATGTTCAATCAAATCAAATGACTATGTGTAATATGAAAATGCCACTTGTAGTGATGCATTTGTTAGCCTACAAATGCACAATAAAATAAAATTAAGGTTAACATCATCCATTGGGCTATGATTACGTTTATCATTGTTGTATGTGTACAACCTCTCTGCTTATTTAATTATTTATTATCACAGGTGTGGCTGAAGAGCATTCACTGAATGAGTGAAAAGTGTTTGAGGAGCACAGTGGGACAGAGTGGCTAGGTGGACTGTTTATACTATACACAGAGAATGAATTGTCTAATTGTGTGAGCTTTCTTGTCTTTTCTTGTTAAATCTATTAAGGCTACACTAAGTAAAATGGCTGCATATTCATGTTTAAAGTTGTGCTAAAAATAAAATTTAGTGTGTGCCTTGATCTTATTTCATTTACCATAGGGTAGGTAGGTTTTATGTGACTTGGGTCAACTGGGTCAACAATCTTTAAATGTGGACTAATTAAAGTGTAACAACACAACAGACATGTAACAACACAAGGATTATTAAGTTTGAGGCTTTTGTTCAGTTTATGCACAACATCTCAAATTGCACACATACACAGAGAGACACAAAGTTGCTAATGAGAGTGTTTCTCAGCCTGTGTTTGGTGGATTAATGCTCAGAACACCAGAATGGATCTGATTGAGGTAGGAAACCAGCAGAGGGGTAGAAAAGGAAATGAATCGAGTGAAGGGGTAGAGTAAATAGCATTGACCCATGGGGGGTTGGCCCCCTTTCACTAGTTCTCTCTGTGGGAATCCACTCACTCATTCAGGCCCGTACCCTGCTCTACACCTCAACGCACCACTATCTCCCTGCCCCTTTGGGATTCAAATTACATCTCATTAGCACAACTTATTGGATTGGATATACTTGAATACACAGTGTTTTTCTTTTTTACTGATCAATAAAAAGGATACCGGCATCCTGAATAAAGGGCTCATTTCCTTCATTGACAGTCTTCGCTAATTTCCACTTCTCTTCTTTCAGACATTTATTCATTCTCTCACTCCATCTCTCCTCTGTCGATTCAACATGTTCTATCTCTCTAACTATTTCTAACTAGTTTCAATACTGTTGGGATTCATTCTGCACCCTCACCAGAGCTGGGTCCTCTTCTGTGCCTCTTCTCCTGTCCTCTCTGGCCTCTGTATCCACAGGGTGTCTTTGTCTGTTTCTAATGTACCATTAACTCCCAGTGCTTATCAATGGTCCTCAGTCCCAAAGGCCACAGAATTAACAGAAAAAGAGAGAGAGAAAAAAAAAACAGAGCAGGGCAGGGAGAGAAGATTTGAAACGCAACACACAACGTCAAATCTGCAACTAAACAGTGCAATTGTTTGAAGAGCAAGATGATGTATCTCCATTTGTCATGCTTCCACATAGGAAAGCTGTGTCACCAGAGAGCATAGCTAGTGATGCTTTGTCATTACTACAGCAACCCATGCAGAGAAGTTGGTGACGTCTGGACACCAAAATCTGGTCTGAGCACTGGCAAATAAAAGAACAATTTGATTTAAGAAACAAATCTAATTTGCCTGCAATATGAACAAATCATTTGTCATATTAATAAGTATTTCACACTCACCTTTTAGCCTGCTCAGCTTTTAACATTGGAAACTTTTCTTACTCACATTTTACTGTAATACTGTAACAAAGCTTTTCACTTCTTCACCTCTTCTCTCTCTCTCGCTCTCTCCCCCCCATGCTGTCTGTAGGCTTTAACGGATGGATTAACCCTTTTTTCCTCTTTTCTCTCGAGGAGCTGATCCTTAGCTCTGTATTGTTTATGTTTGTGGATGACATGATCATCTGGGATCAACGTTGTGCACACCGTCTCTTCCTACTCTTGTTAAAAATGTCCTATCTTGACCTTCAAATCAAAGAAAAGTGGGAAGTCCAATCCATAATTCTCTCTTGTGAAGATTAAAGTTTCCTTAAAAAACATATGCACTGATCAGCTAATAGTCTCTGTTGGGTGAAAAGCTTATTTCTTTAAATTTGTTGGCTGCCCACATCTAAAAAAATATTCAACAAGGTCATGAACCTCTTAATACACAGATGAGCATCTTTGGATGATAAAACCCTGCAGGTGCAAGGAAGAGAAGCAGCCATGCAGTATTTCTTTAGTTAATGGCATCATGCAGGATACTGAGTAGATTCCTGCAGGATAAATACCTCCTGATTCCTGCAGAACAATCAGAGAAAGTCTGATTAAGTTCAAGAGGAATTGTGCAAGATTCTTATTGAGTTCCTGCAGGATCGATACTGAATTCCTACTGGTTACTTCCATATTCCTACCTACATAAAGAGAGTTAGGACCTGGTCCTAACATTTAGAAAATTATTTAATTTCAACAGAATTCCCTGTGGGCCGCCATGAAGCTTTCAGAGAGTTCAACTTAACCTTCAGTCCAAAATAATGGATGCTATTATTTTAGCTGTGTCTTATAATTAAAAACACGTTCAAACAAAAATGTATCCCCATGAAAATGATGTTGTTGATTCATGCTTATCCTTTTAATTGTGTTGCAGGCAATACAGATAGACAGTGACTATTTTTTTCTCTTTCCAAGATATCTATAGCTCTCCTGTCTTGTGCTGAAGTGAAAATGTTAACATGAGACAGAAAGATAGATTCTAGTGTCTGTGCAAAAGAGCGCATGCAGATCTGTGTTTGTCTGAGAGAGGGAATATATATATATATGTGTGTGTGTGTGTGTGTGTGTGTGAGAGAGAGAGAGAGAGAGTGTGTGTGTATGTGTGTGTGTGTTTGGTTCTAATTCAGCCTTCCTCAGGTCTTGCCTGGCATTGTGCTGCTTCCTGTCCTGGCAGACATTATCAGTGTGGGATCAACAAAGGGACTAATGGGCTTTGGACACACACGCACATGCACGCGCACACACACACACACACACACACACACACACACACACACACACACACTGTAACTCATTTTTTCCCTCACCCATATTTCCTATATATTACTGTAACATAAGTAGTTTCAATATAATGGTAGAAAAAATATGGGTTGGAAATGTAGTTAAAAGGCAGTGCGGAGTAAAATGTCGTCATTAAAAACAAGTTCACATACTGGGGTAAAAAGTGACGGTTTATATGTTGTGGTTTAGCAGTCCGATTGTTGTGGGGAAGAAGCTATTTAGCAGTCTTGTAGTCCTGAAGTGAATGCTTCTGTACATGCTCCCTGATGGCAGGAGAGAGAACAGGCAGGCTCTGCTTTTGTAGAGATCCAATTCTAAGGCCTCCAAACACGACGCTCTCCTCACCTCGGTTGCGTCTTGAGATTCTGTCCATGAAAATCACAAACAGGAAGGTTGGTGGTTTGATCCCAGACATGTCAAAGTGTCCTGAACCTCAACTTGCTCCTGAAGCATGGCTTCAGTGTGTGAATGTGTGTGAAACAGAAGTCTCCTCCAACTTAGATTCCTCCTGAATGAATGATTTGTGAATGGGTGGTGTGTGGGGGGTACTGTGGGAGTATCTTTTCCCAGGGAGGCTGAGCAGTGTGATAATTGGACCCTCCGGTCCCCTTTTCTGAAAATGGGGACCACCACCCTGCCAATCCATAGGTACTGTCCCCGACCACCACACAACACTAAAGAGGCATGTCAACCACAGCAGCCCAACAATGTCCAGAGCACTCAGCCTCTCAGGGCGAATCTTGCCACAGAGGAGCTTCTTAACTACCTTGGAGACCTCTGACGATGAATGACGCTTCCCCAGAGTCTTCAAACTCTGCCTCCTCCACAGACGACATGTTGATCAGCTTTGAGTTCCTCAAAGTGCTCTTCCCATTGCCCATTGCTGTCCGGGTCAGCAGTTCTCCTCCCCGGCTGAACATAGCCTGAGCCAAGCTCGACTTTCCCTTCCAGATTCCATGTCCCCAACCTCCTCCAGGATGTACAACAAATTCTTGTGGAGGTGGGAGTTGAAGACCTCCAAGACAGGGGCCTCCACCAGACACTCCCAGCAAACCCTCACTACATGTTTGGGCTTACCAAGTGTCTACCCAAGTGTCCAAGACATATGGCTGATGACACAACCACAAAGTCGATCATAGATCTTTGGCCTAAAGTGGTCTGGAACACTTATGAACCGCCCTATGCTCAAACGTGGTGTTCGTTATGGCCAATCCATGCCTAGAACAGAAGTCCAATAACAAAGCACCACTCTGATTCAGATCAGGCAGGCAATTCCTCCCAATCACCCCCCCTCCAGGTTTCTCCATCATTACCCACATGAGCGTTGAGGTCTCCCTGTAGAACTATGGAGTGCCCAGACAGAGCCCCTTCCAGGATCCCATTCAGAGACTCCAAGAAGGCTGGATACTCTGAACTGCTGTTTGGTGCATACTCGCACACAACAGTCAGAGCCTTCCCCCCAGCAACCCATAGTTGCATGGAGGCAGCGCTCTCGTTCTCGTGCTCTAGTTCTGCAACGCAGTGGCGCTCAGGCAGGGACTCATGAGTCTCAGTCTCACCCTGGGCATCTCCGGAAAAGGACAGAGTCCAGCCCCTCTCCAGTCCTGAGCCCTTCTTTATTGATCCACTTGCCCTCTCCCTCCCTTGTCACACTGCAATTTTGAAGCTGTCTGTCAAAATCCCTGTTCATCACCTCCCAATCAGCTCTGAAATCTGGAGGGGTCAGTGAGTCCTCCACTATCTCACAAACACTCATTATTTCATTCTGAGCAGATGTGACCCTGGCATTGTACATGCTTATCTTACATCCACTCTAAACTGTGTCAATCTAAACATGAAAAAAAAGATGCTTCAGTTTAAGGTTCCTGGCCTTAAAATTGCCTTTACATTGAAGGACTATCCACACAGGAAGTACACCATCGTTAGACCACAAGCAATGGGAACTCAAGCTCAAGCTCAAACTCGAGCTGTCCACTTTTAATCGGTTAGTTTTCTAGTCTTCTATGGTTAAGGTTTAGTTAGGTCAAGGCACAAAAACAACTTGGTTAGTGTTTGAGAAAGATTGTTGTTTGGGTTAAAAGTACTACTTGATTTAGGTCGGTTGGGGAATTATGTTTAGATGGTTAAAAACTAACTGACATTAAAACAGTTAGCACACAGTGGTTGCCTATGTCAAAGTTGTACGTTCTATGCAAGGATCCATTCACCTGACATCCTTGTTTTGCTGATTTTATAGCTCTATAACCACCTATTATCTCCTTACTGCCAGAGGACAAGTGAGGGAATGGTGGGGCAGGGGAGTCGCTCAAGCCAAATCTCTTTGCACTGACAGTATTAAACAGTACAGAGAAAAAAAATAAAACAGTGTGACAGTGAACGCCACAGGCTGTGTGGGTGACTGGACCACAGGTTTAATTAAAAGTCAGAGTTACTGTTTAAGTCCCCTGAGAAAGAAAATGCTACTATCAGTGCCAGCTTGAAAGTCATTTTAATTTCCAAACAGTGCAGTGTAAAAAAAAGGTCCTTGCCCCCTCTGGCATTGTGCATCTAATTGTGATGCAGGTTTGTGTTTCTTGATAAGGTCACAAGAAGAACTTGACATTGTTTGTGCTGGGTTTTGTGGGCAAATATAAACTTTTTGGGCAACAGGACAATCCTCAGTTGACATAGAGCTGGCATAATGTCAGTGTGAATGAGTCAAGATTGGAAAGATGGAGTCAAGATGGAAATTGAACGGAAAGTAGCACATCATGAGACAGAATATTCAAGTTTGTAATTTAATTGTCCAGTAAGAAAAATAAAATGGCACACATGTGGGGAAAGGAACTGACTTCAGTTCCCAAGATGGATAATGATAAGTATTTAGGCTATAGTTGCTGGTAAATCACCTGTACTGAAAATATTCTATATATAAAAATATCAGCAAAATAAAAATAATCTTACAGCACAGATTACTTAGTGCTTCTGGTAGAAATGGAAATGAATTAAAATTGAAATTCTTTGATATGTATGAAAATGCCAAACCCAGCACTGAGACCGCTTAAGCAGCTGTTTGAGCAATGTAATACTGAAGAAATTCAGGGAGAATGGTAAATGGCCGACGATCCACAGCAGTGATTCATGAACCAGAGAACTACATCACAGGACCAGGACCAGGATCCACAGGAACCTGAGAGATGAGAAAGCACAGAAAGGCTCTGGGGAAGATAGCAAGTTAGAGGCAGACATTTGGCTGACATGAGACATAATGATGGAGAGGAAGAGGAGGATAGAGAATAGAGAATAGAGGAGCTCAGTGCACCATAGGAGTCCCCCGGCAGTCTGAGCCTATAGCAGCATAACTAGGGGCTGGTCTAAGGCCTGATCCAGCCCTTAACTATATGCCTTGTCAAAAAGGAAGGTTTTTAGCCTACTCTTAAATGTAGAGAGGGTGTCTGCCCCCCGAACCCAAACTGGAAGGAGATTCCACAGGAGAGGAGAATGATAGCTGAAGGCTCTGCCTCCTGCACTACTTTTGGAGACTACCTACTTTTGGAGACTACCACCAGTAGGCCTGCATTCTGGGAGCGCAGTGCTCTAGTGGGGTAGTACGGTACTATGAGCTCTTTAAGATATGATGGGGCCTGACCCTTAAGAGCCTTGTAAGTGAGGAGAAGGATTTTAAACTCTATTCTAGATTTTACTGGAAGCCAATGAAGAGAAGCCAGTACAGGAGAAATGTGGTCTCTTCTTTTAGTTCTCGTCAGAACACGAGCAGCAGCGTTCTATGTTCAATACCAACATCCTGGAGATAGTGTGTCCAAGTTACTTCAGGCCATGTGAGCGAGTAGTGAGAGGTGCAAACCTCCAAACACTCTGGTTTCTCCCCAGCCAGGTTTAGGCAAGCTGGTATTCAGTCACTTTAATGGGGATGATAAAAAGGTAGCCACCTCAGTCAAAGATAAAATCCTCCCTCAGATCATGGATAGGGAGTTCATGAAAAATTCCTGAAAAAACACCTGGGTGGCTCCTCTTCCATTTCGTTCTCAGAGACTATGTCACTCCACCATACCCTGACCTGCCCCAAATTAGGAAACAGGAAAGGAAAATGCATTTTGTGGACTTCATGGAGGAAATCTTCATGGATGAACATGCTGAGCCAGCTCTTGAATAATGTGTTTTTACATGGCCCAGTCCTTAAAACCTTGCTGGGGGTCCTTATGCGCTTGGACTGAGCCAGGGACCAGTGATGATAGATATCTTACAGATATTTCACAGTCTAGTAGTCAATCAATCAATCAATCAATCTTTATTTATATAGTGTCAATTCATAACAGCATTATCTCAAGACGCTTTATATAAAGAGCAGGTCTAGACCAAACTCTTAATTAAGAGAGAGACCCAACGATTCAGGAATTCAAAATTAAGGATTCAAGAATCCCCACGTGAGCAAGCATTAGATGTTATATTGGGCAACAGTGGCAAGGAAAAAGTCCCCTTTATCGGGAAGAAACCTTGAACAGAATCAGGCTGAGATGTGGCCGGCTTTCTGTTGGGATCCGTGTTGGGTGGAGGTTGGACAGAGAGAGACAGGGAGACAGAGAGAGCACAGAAGGCTCCGGGGAAGATACCAAGTATTAAGTAGGTAATTAAGTAGTAACTTAAGTAAGACATGAAAGAGACATGAAGCATAAGGATGGAGAGGAAGAGGAAGAGGAGGAGAGAGGAGCCCAGTGCATCATGGGGAGTCCCCTGGCAGTCTAAGCCTAAGCATAAGCATAACTAGGGGCTGTTCCAAAGCCTGAGCTAGCCCTAAACTATAAGCTTTATCAAAAAGGAAAGTTTTTAACCTGCTCTTCAATGTAGAGAGGGTGTCTGCCCCCGAACCCAGACTGGAAGGAGATTCCACAGGAGAGGAGCCTGATAGTTGAAAGCTGCCACCTGCACTAATTTTGAGGACTTTAGGGACCACCAGTAGGCCTGCATTCTGGGATCGCAGTGCTGTAGTGGGGTAGTACCGTACTATGAGCTCTTTAAGATATGATGGAGCCTGACCATTGAGAGCTTTGGTTCTGGACCAGCTGGAGGGTCTTTAACAACTTATTGGGGCAGCCTGATAATAACGAGTTGCAATAGTCCAACCTAGAAGTGACAAATGCATACTAATTTTTCTGCATCATCTACAGACAAGATGGGTCTGATTTTAGCAATTTTGCGTAGATGGAAAAGGCAGTTCTGGAAATCTGTTTTATGTGTGAGTTAAAGGACAAATCTTGATCAAAGATAACTCCCAGATTCCTCACAGCGGAGTTGGAGGCCAGAGTAATGCCATCCAGAGCAGAGGCGCCGTCAAGGGGGGGCCAGGGGGGGGGCCCCCAGTTCTGATCGGTCAAGTTCACATTTGAAAATTTTGGAAATTGTATCTACGTTGTCCGAGTGCAAGTGAAGGCAGCACTGCAGCAGCTGCTGCCCAAACTCAGAGACGGACAGTGGAAGTCATTTTCAACGGCAGCTGTTGAGACAACCAGACTACCAACAGGTAAGTCAGTCAAACAGTACTTACTTTTAGAACAAATAGTACTTGTTTGGTAAACTGTGTCTGTGCTGAACCACATGCTGGCTGCTCTCCGTTACTGAGCATCTCATTAGCTTGTGTTAGGGGCCGCTACCGTCGGATCACCAGCACCTGTGCCGTGATGCTACGGCAATTTTAAGACAATGAAGAGAAAGTCTACGGACATCTCTTCCATATGTGTGATGATGCAGGCCAAGATAAGACCGCCGAGCAAACCCATGAACAGACAGGGACAGAGACAGAGCAGGGCAGTGCAGAGGAGCAGGTTCAGGCAGCGACAGGTCCAGAGAACAGGGAAGAAGTAAGGCAGCAGGTCAGACAGGACACAACTGTTCATCCTACTGCTGGACCAACAGGTGAGCTTAGAACAGGGTCCCTCATGAGGAAATGAATGGCAAGAGAGTAACTTCACCTGGATAAACGCGTGGTAACAAGGTGTCAACACTGAGTTATGAATCCTGTGCAACAACAGAAAGCTTCTTGTTCATGTTTACTGGTAGATGAGTTTGAACAGTCAAAACAGAAATGACTGTGGGTCCATAATACAACTGTAATCTGGGATTACTATGGACAGCTACTCATGTTATTAGCGTTGGTTTTGCTGCTGCTGTTTTAAATTCAGAGTAACTTATTTTCCTCATGTTTCATCACAGATATTTCCCAGTCAACATCAGAGGGCCCAAACAGCTGCATCTCAAGTTTTTCCTTAGTACTCTTCAAGGGGGCAGAAGACGAGGCTTCAAGAAAGACTGGCACAGTGCGCACACATGGCTAGAATACTCTCAGAGCTATGGTAAAATGTCTATTGTCAAAGACAATGCTTTTGTGGACATAGTCTGTTACATGTTTACAGCAGAATAAAGCTGTATTGAAAATAATCAAAGGCCTCTGTGTGGTGCTTTGAAACTTGAGTAGACTTGTTCCCTGTAACTGTTTAGTTCACTACATGAATGTACTCCCTAATAGTAAAGCTGTATAATACAACTACCCTATTAGAACAATGTATTAGTCCATGTACATGTAAGTAACATTAACTGTAAAATTAGACAGTATATGAGAACGTGATTCCTTAACTGTCATATTGACACTGATCTTGACTAGCCTCAATACTTACAACAGCTTTTCTTCTTGAAATTCCATTATTGGTTTTGGTTTTGGTGTGCCACCCCAGGATTTTCACTGGCCCTATCTGGCCCCCCCTGTGAAAAATTTCTGGGGGCGCCCCTGATCCAGAGTAGTTATGTTGTTAGAAATGGTGTCTCTAAGGTGTCTGGGGCCAAGCAGAATAATTTTTTTATCTGAGTTTAGCAGTAGAAAATTGCTGGTCATCCAGGCTTTATGTCCTTAAAGCAGACTTGAAGTTTAGCCAACTGATTGGATTCATATGGCTTTATTGATAAATATAATTGGGTATCATCTGCATAACAGTGGAAATTAATCGATTTCTTCCTGATAATACTACCCAGGGGAAGCATATATAAGGTAAATAGCACCGGTCCAAACACTGACCCTTGTGGAACTCCATGTCTAACTTTAGTGTTGACAGAGGACTCATTGTTAACATGTACAAACTGAAATTGATCTAATTAATAGAACTTAAACCTTGTCAGCCTGGAGAGTAACCTAGATCAGAGTGCATGTTTGAAGGCGCATCACAGGCATCACTGTTATAGAGAGTTCTTATCAAAAACTTCAATGCCCTAGAGCTGCACCATGCAATTTGACACAAATCAGCATTACAGTTATAGTTTTCAGTTTAGGGTTGTATATAGGGTCATCAAAAGATATATTCACTGAATTTACCACATATCTAGTATATCCAAACTAGTAACTACACTGCATCTTGATGATCTATGTTGAGAAAAATGTAATATTTAAGCTAGTATTCTAGAAAATGTGGATTTGGGATGGCAGTTCTTCCAATTTACAAAGTAGAGTTCTAAAAAGATATATCTATCGAATACATATCAAGTATCCAGCACAGTTAAATTAGTCAGTAGTAACACAGCAACACTGCAAATGAATACTTACCTAACCACCTATCAGTGATCATGATTTAGAAATTGTATCTAGCAACAACAGCCACACACTTTATTTAAACTCTACATTTATTGGCAAGGTGCTTGACATTTTCACCCAAAAGATGCGTCCTCTGTAATAATGTAATGTCAATTTTACTCCTCTGTAGTAAGCCTAAAGCACATGCATTTTGTAGGGGGTTTTCAGACGCTTGAATTCCAACTCAAGATGTTGAGCTCAGACATAATTGAAAAAGCTTTATCCAAATGAAATGCAAACAGATATACAATCACAATACTAGCGCAGATCAAAAAGTTACACTATGCGAACCACTTCCCATTACAATAACAATGAAAATATTCATAGAAAGAAATTCATAGACAGGAGAGATGTAAAGCTGCATTAGTTCATCATTTATTGTACCTTCTTGTGTGAAGTTAGTCCATGATAATTCCAACAATGGCAAGTCACTTAAGCAGCTAAGTGAGGCTAGGGATTCTCCGTGGCTGGTTGTGAGGAATCATAATAAAATATAATATATATAATCTAACTCTCACTGATGTCTTAGAGGGTCGCTGTTGGTCAGAAGTTACGAAAGTTCCGCTTCTTTAGGGTGTTGAACACACGGAAATGCAATCTGTCTTTGATCTTTAGTCTAAGAATAAATTTGGTCATGACAAAAGGAAATACTGCACAGCATTTAATCCCTCAATCCCAGTTTTTAGATCCATGACATGAATGTCACAAAGTCTGCTCCTGTCTTCATTGTCCACCAAATTCCTACACCTGTAGCACTGCCTCCCAATTAACAACAGACTTTGAATTGTCCCATACAGTGCCCCTCAAAGTCAAGATGTGAGATTTTATTGAGCCAATACTCCCTGACAGCAAGGCTAGCTCAGCTTGGATAGTGTTCAGTTGTCATCAGTGAACTTTCCCACATCATAAAGCTTAGCCAGTCAATAGTGACGTTGTTTGTCCATTAGCATGTCTGTGATAGCATCAAAGTCAGTAACTTTATGTGTCTTCATGTGGCAATCACACAAACTGGATTTTTTTTGAAAGAGTCTGCCATTTCTGCTTGATATTATTCCTGGTTGCTTGCGTGGACGTTGGTGAGTCCAGTCAATAATTGTACAGTTAATTATAGCATTTATACACGGATACACAAACACATACATCCAGTGTATTTGTACTGTTTTTGCAGTCAAGCAGAGATAGGGGTAGTTGGGCAGTTTCTCACCAGACCTCAGCTTAAATACATGAATATATATATATAAGTATAGATTTTTTAGAAAGTATGAAAATGAGTGTGAAAAGATAGTAGTGCAATGCAGGTTCCATTAGAGAGTCTGAGTCTCTTGACATACGAAGACTGCAAACATACACATGCATGCATGTGCACATGCAAGCACAGACACATACACACACACAGATAATAAAAGAAAAGACACAAGCTCTTCAAACTACTCAAAGTGCTGTCACATTACATCCACATTCACACAGGAGGAATCTAAGTTCTAAGAGACTATTCTTTCACACATATTCACACACTGAGGCTATGCTTTAGGAGCAAGTTGGGGTTCATTGTCTTGCCCAAGGACACTTCGACATGCTGATCCATAAGAGCTGTTAGAGCCACGTTAGACAGGCTGACAAAGAGCCAAAACTGTATTGATCCTTGCATTCCTTTAGAGCTCAGTAGCAATGACTTCATGAGCTTCTTTAATGATACAATTCGAGACAAAATTCATCACCTCCTGCCCTCAACAGGCTCAAACCTAGGAACCATGGAAACAGCTGTTGGGCTTGTCTCCTAGATCCCATTCCTACTAGGCAACTTAAGGAAGTCCTACTATTCCGTCCCTCATATCAGTTCAGACAATGTACTCTGCATTATGAGTTTGTTATAGGACAGTTCATAGTCATTTGTTCAATAATTAATCCAGTAAATGTGCTTTTATTAGGAATACATTGACTGTGGTAAGCACTGCCATCTAGTGGTCATATAGTGGAAGTAGCGAGTAAGCGCGTATTAGAGACTAGAGTGCCGTCATGCAGGGAAAGTTCTGGTGTGCCATGTCTCTGCCGACTCTTTCATCTGTTGTCCTTGAAATGGCATAGGCTAATCTGTAAATTTGGAATGAAATGACTGATTGTTGATGCATATTAGTGCCTTATTCAGTAAGCGGTTGTCTTCTTACATGTTTATGCAGTCAGTTGGTTACTTAGTATGTTAATTATTGTAAGCTAGCTGTTAGCTCTGTGGTTTGCCTGGTAGCACAAAACATATTAGCATATAGCATTTAGCATGCTATTTCACGTGCAATGTCCATCTGTTGCTAATGTTATGACCTTGGATTGGATATTTGCATGTAGTGTCGCGTGTTCATTTTTTTCGATGAAGGACAGGCAACTTCTCTCATTTAAGGTGTTTTATTTTCTGTGTGAATAAGTATTGATCTTGATCAAGGACTCAGTCTGAGCTCTGAAAACCACAGTCAGCAAGCTGTCAGTCTGTAGCCAACAGGTCACAGAGTGAGCCCCGAAACACGTATGCAGTAACAGTATATACATTCAACCAAGAATACAATTATTTTTTATTGGTTGTCTAGGTGGGGAGTAGCCGTGGATTTAGACTTGGCCCTCCATTCGTTGGTGCACAGGCTGGTCCCAGCCTCTTGGCATCACGACCTTCATCCAGCAGCCGTACCTGTAAACAAAGTATCCTCCCTGGTGACCTTTCCCTATCGTGTGTGTGCATCTTACAATGGAGTCTTTCTGAGAGTATCCCTCCCCTGCAGTTACAATGACGGCCTCCCACCAACCTCGTCCTTGGAGCTCCCAGTACTGGGTGTGAAATGTAGTTTATGAGGTGTGTAGTAGTGCATGTAAGCGTGCTTGTGCTTTCTTGCCATAAACGTCCCACTTAAACATCATGTGTCTGGCCCTTCAGAACCTGGTGCCAGTGCTTGTTCCCCTCTTTAGCAACTTTGGGGTATGGCTCTTCCCTGTGGCGGTGCATTGCATTAATATGTCTCTCCCTGCAGGATTAAAAACAGTGCATACATTGTCAGTAAGAACTGAGCTTCCAGTGGCAAATGGTTCTAATGGTTGATTATATAGTGTTATTAGTTCACTCACAGGTCACTTAGTTAGTTCAAATAAAGGTGATACAGTTTATTATTAATATAATGTTAGTCATACAGTTATTATTGTTAATTCAAATCCAGTGTTCTGTAATTAGTTTTACATATAGTGTTGTTAGTACAAATTTAAGGCACACAGTATTGTATATTTGGCCTTTTTATAAGTAGTGATTAAAAGTAGTATTAAAATTCCCCACAGTAGCAATGATGTTTAATGTGTCTCTTGTGCATTTATACTGAGACTAAATGCTCTGTATTATGTTTCTGTTATTTCAATTTTACAAAAAAGAAAATACAAAGGGTACATCAGTAAAACATCTGAAGAATGCAACACGGTCTCCTGAGTGTTTACTGAAGCCATTTATGTTTAGCTCGCTGCATAGGCTGAATTGTCACATTTAGCTGAGGGCAGAAGACCTACCCTTAATTAACAGGCTCTCACTGGACATGATCAATCGGTCTTAACTAATAGGTCACATACCACAGTCCTTTAACGTCATGGTAAATAAACCTCTTCTGAAAAACTTTCAGGTGTATTACTATCGACCTATATCCAACCTTCTCTTTCTCTCCAAGACCCTCGAGACAGTAGTAGCCAATTACCTGTGTAATTTTCTAAATTCCAATTGTTTTGTTTTGCTGTCCTTAGTGATGAGTCGATGAAATTGCAAAGTCATATCTTTGCAAAGTCATATCTTTGCAATTTAGTGTCTTTTTGGGTGTTTTCCACTCCTGCTCATGATTTGCCGTCTATTTGAACTCATTCTCTTTGTGCAGGAGCTCACGTATGCAGGATGTCTTTGCAGATAAGTTTGGAATAAATTTACCAATGAAGTTAACCATCCCCATCATACGTAGCACACCTGTTTTGTCTTTCGGCTATGCCATGTCTTATATGGCTTTGATTTTTTCTTGGTCAGGTTGTACAGTCCCTGACAAAAGTCTCGTCGCTTACTGAAGTTGTTGGAACAACAAATAATAACTTGACTTGTAGTTGATCAATTGGAATCTGAAATGGCTTATATGAAAGGCAAAGGCCTCTGGATTATGTGTATTGTACCAAAATAAGGTTTTGTATCATTCATTGAGTTTTATCATTTAATTAGAACAGAAAGGTCAGATTTGGCTTGGACAAAAGTCTTGTCGTGCCTTTAAATGATTCAACCAATCACAGATTAGAGCTTCATCTGTGACAAATACTGTAATTAACACATTCCCAGGTGACCTCTCACAACATGCCAAAGATTCAACCACAGATCAAAGTGCTGATCATCAAGAAACTGAAGACCAAGTCTGCTGCTGAGGTGGCAGACATCTTCAGTGTATCCAAACATCAAGTGGAGAGGATAAGAAAACAATTTGAAGAAACTGCTGAAGTTCATGACAAGCCCAGGTCAGGCAGACCCCGTAAGACAACTGTTCGAGAGGACCGTTTGTTGCTTCGACAGTCCAGGGCCAGCCCTTTTTCAACTGCAGCAGAGCTGCATGAGAAGTGGTCATCAGAAACCCCTGTATCTCAAAGAACAGTTTGTCGAATTCTCTCACGCAGTGGTCTCCATGGCCAAATTAGTGCTCAGACGCCAGCATTAAACAGAAGGCAACTAAAAAAGTGTTGCATTTGCAAAGACACACAGCTTGGTGAAAGGATGGACAGAGGAAAAGTGGCAGAAGGTAGATTTTTCTGATGAACCATCCAAATCTGACCTTTCTGTTCTAATTAAATGATAAAACTCAATGAATGATACAAAACCTTATTTTGATACAATACACAAAATCCAGAGGCCTTTGCCTTTCATATAAGACATTTCAGATTCCAATTGATCAACTACAAGTCAAGTTATTATTTGTTGTTCCAACAACTTCGGTAATCGACAAGACTTTTGTCAGGGACTGTACACCTTGTGCAGAGAGGTTGTCTCCAAGGAAAACAACCTCTTGAACTCCAAACTGACATTTGCTCTTGTTGAGCTTCAGTCCATACCTATGTATGCTTTCCAGTACTTTGTTAGCCTCTGCCTGTGTTCTTGGACTGTGGAGCCCCAGACTTTAATGTCATCAACATAGGCCCGGACACCACCCAGTCCCTCGATGATGTGCTCCATCGCTCTGTGAAAGATCGCTGATGCCGATATGATCCCAAAGGGCAGTCTGAGGAAACTATCTGCCGAATGTCGTGTTGAAAGTACAGTACTTTGTGCTGCTTTCATCCAGTTTCAGCTGCCAAAAGCCTTGAGCTTTGGGACCAGTGTCCAGTTTCATTGTTATATCTGTCCCTTTCATTACTAGCGGTGCTATCCATTTGTCTTCTTGAATTGCATTCATTTCTTTTTCTGCCTCAATTTCATGATTCACCAAGCCAACAAAAAATGTCTTGCTTAAGTCAGTGTCTTCTACAATGTTTACTGATTCTACAGTGTTCTTCTCCTTCCTTTTTGAGAAGCACTGTTTAGCAAAATGGTTCTTGGCCTGACATTTAGAGCATTGCTTACCAAAGGCTGGGCACTGTTGTGGCTTGTGTTGCAATCTGCAGCGCTTGCAGTTGAACATGAGATCATCTGGTTGCTGTGTCTGTGAGTGCCTTTTCCTGTAGCTGGAGCTTTGGCTGGAGACAGCACTGACACTCACACCGTCACTCCCGGTAGTCGTGTCTGCCAGCCTCTCACTGAATGTCCTTATATGCATCTGGGAAAGCTCACTAGCATGGCAGATCTTTACAGCACCTTCCAGAGTCAGTTCCGTTTCCCGCTGTAGCTGTTCTCTGAGTTTTTTATCCTCCCGCCAAAAACAATCTGGTCACGTATCATGGAGTCCCTCTATGCCAGGGGTGTCCAAACTACGGCCCGCAGGAAATTCTAAAAATGTATTGTAATATGGCCCACACATGGAACTTGCGCTGGACTGTGTTGTACTTCTTAGTCTCACCGCTAGGTGGAGTAACTGTCTTGAACGAGGCAGCTTCTCTATAAAATAAGTAATAGAAGAAGAAATTTGCTACAGGTGACCCAAAATGGTAGAATCAAGGAAATGTAAGAGAGCAAGTGAGTGTAGAAAGTTTCAGACACGGTGTGCGATGAGAGCACAGCTAATAACTAATGACGGTCACTTTTGCTTTACGGAGGAGCTGCTGGATGTTAGCAGTCTAAAGAGCACCAAGACGGGTGAGGATGTTTTTGAAGCTGTGCCAGACGCAGTTGGCATGATGGGACTTAAATGGGATGAGCTGTGTGGAGGTACTACAGATGGGGCTCCAGCTGGGACAGGTGAGCGCAAAGGAATCTACGGTGTCTGCCGAGGGGCAAGAAAGTGGAGGTAAGGATGTTAATTCGAGCACCAGGGCTCTAGCACAGACTATTTCAAGCTTCCCTCTCTGATGCTGATGCTGCTTAACACACTGAACAAGAGCCTACAAGGCAAAGACCAGCTTGTACCACAACTAATAAATGAAAGCCCACTAATGTGAGCTGTTTCTTTTTCTTGAATCATATTCAGTTATCAAGCAGAATTTACCTACATTTGATTGATTTTGCCAACTTTAATCCACTAGAGGTGAGGCGATATACATCACCTCTAGTGGATTAAAGTTAGCAATATAGCTCACTTCTAGTGAGTGGCCCAGCCCTTTTGTATGTTTTTCTGTATGTGGCCCTCAGTGAAAAAAGTTTGGACACCCCTGCTCTATGCTGTCCTCACTAAAGGTTGTTGCAGGCAACGTATTTTAGCTATACAGCTAGCTAACATCATATGCATATAATCCAGTGTTGCATCCTCCAAGGATCAGACAGGTGATGTATTTGGTTGGATTTAATAAAGGAAAATACTCACACTAATTTCTTGTAAAACTGAAATAAGAACACAAGCAGGTAAGTATTAAACATTGGTTAAATTGCATATACATTTATGTCGCTAACAATAAGCCAACATGTTAACCTATGTTAAATCACATTAAAGAATAATCACATAAACATGTAAACATAACAGTCATTAATGAATAACTTACGGCTGAAGCCGTTTCTATGGGCTTTACTGCCAGGATGCAATCAGATTGGCACACACGTGTTTACTCTGAGTCCATGGAGAGAAAAGAACTTCCTGCAAACATCACTTCCTGCTCAAAGCAGCTACTTCACTTTTTGCCACTAGGTGGTGTTTAACACAATGCAAACACTAAGAATTAACTTATTACACCCTCAGAGTAGCATAGTTGCAGGATTGTGCTTTTAGCTTCAAGTCAGTAAGGAAGGTATCGAAAGGCTCATGCTGCTGCTGCACTCGAGAACGGAACACATATCTCTCGTATGTTTCGTTCTTCTTAGGAGAGCAATGTGCATCAAATGTTTCGAGCACTTTATCCAGGTTGTCTTATCATCTTGTTCTTCAAACACAAATGTATTGTAAACTTCAATAGCCTGTGGGCCTGCTATGGTTAACCGTAGTGCTACCTTCCGTGTATTCGGCTTCTTTTCCAGTCCCATGGCCACGATGTAAAGCTGGAACTGTTGCTTGAAGGTCCATCAGTTGCCTTCGACATTCCCCGAAGGTTTCAGAACCTCCGGTGGTTTTAGTGAAGCCATGTCGCTTTTCACAACGCTTCAGTGTGGCCGCTCCGCAGTTTTACTGTAGCTTGCTCTTGGCCTTGAGTTTACATTTTACTTTTGTTTTTACTCCTGGTACAATGTTTTGTTTTGCTATCCTTAGTGATGAGTCGGTTTTCAGTTCAACTCATAATTTTTTTCCATATGAACTATCAACTAACAATTCCACATGCAAACATTACCTCGAGCCTTATCCAATCTCCGATACCTTCTTCTGGTTCCTACCAGACCACCACCTTTTTTAACCCGTGTAGCCCTAGTGATATCTAGTGGTCGAAGTGTTAAGCTATCTAATCATCACACCAATAGCCTAATTGAGGATTTTCAGTCAGGTTTTAGAGCGCACCATAGCATAGAGACAGCACTGGTGAAGGTTACAAATTACCTCCTTATGGCTTCCAACAGAGGACTTTTCTCTGTACTTGTTTTGTTAGATTTGAGTGCTGCATTTGATACCATTGACCATCACATCCTATTACAGAGGCTGGAACACTTAATTGGCATGAAAGGAACCACATTAAGCTGGTTTAAGTCCTACTTATCAGATAGATTTCAGTTTGTACATGTCAACAATGAGTCATCAGTCCACACCAAAGGTAGACATGGAGTTCCACAAAGTTCAGTGCTTGGACCAATATTATTTACTTTATATATGCTTCCTCTGGGTAATATTATCAGGAAACACCATTAATTTCCACTGTAATGCAGATGATACCCAAATATACTTAACAGTAAAGCGACATTAATCCAGTCAGATGACCAAACTCCAAGTCTGCCTTAAGGACATAAAGTCCTGGATGACCAGCAATTTTCTGCTGCTAAACTCAAACAAAACTAAAGTTATTGTGCATGGCACAGAACACCTAAGAGACATATTGTCTAGCAATATAACTACCCTGATTGGCACCCTGCATTTATTGCTAAAATCAGGTCCATCCTGTCTATGAATGATGCAGAAAAATTAATCCACACATTTGTCACTTCCAGGTTGGACTATTTCAACTCCTTATTATCAGGCTGCCATAATAAGTCCTTAAAAACTCTCCAGCTGGTCCAGAATGCTGCTGCTCGTGTACTGACGGGAACTAGGAGAACTATTTCTCCCGTACTAGCTTCTCTTCATTGGGTTCCAGTAAAATCCAGAATAGAATTTAGAATCTTGTTCCTCACCTACAAGGCTCTTACTGATCAGGCTCCATCATATCCTAAAGAACTCATAGTACCATACTACCCCATTAGAGCACTGCACTCCCAGCATGCAGGCCTACTGGTGGTTCTTAAAGTCCTCAAAAGTAGTGTGGTAGGCAGACACCATCTCTCCATTTAAGAGTAGGCCTAAAACCTTTTTTTTGATGAAGCTTAAGGCTGGCTCAGGCCTTGGACTAGCCCCTAATTATGCTGCTATAGGTTTAGACTGCCCCATGATGCACTGGGCTCCTCTCTCCTCCTCTTTCTCTCAATCCTTATACCTCACATCCCTTTAATATCTGTTACTAACTTAGTATCTTTCCCGGGCCTTTTTGTGGTTTTCTCTCAGGTTCCTGTGGATCGTGGTCATGGTTCTCCTAGCTGCGGTTCTCTGGCTTTACTGCTGCCACTTTTTACTAATATTAGTCGTGTTGTCAGAGCTATAGTCGCTGTTATTATTTTGGTTGTTTGGTGCTATATAAATATATATATATGTGTGTGTGTGTGTGTGTGTGTGTGTGTGTGTGTATATATATATATACATATGTGTGTATATATATACAGAGCCGGCTCTACCCAATGTGGCGCCCTAGGCAAGATTTTAGATGGCACCCCCCTCCATCTGCGATTTACGTACATTTACAAAAGAAATCGAATAGCATTGCTTTTATCATTGTCTTTAATTTGTAAGGTAACATGTCACCAAATTTACATACTTAACAAATCATAAATTAATACAAAAAAATCTGAAATACAATATAAATACCCTTACCACAAAATAAAAAACCTGTAAATAAGTGAATAAAGAATAATAATAATAATAATAATAATAATAATAATAATGTGTACTTTAAGACTGACGTAAAGTTTAAAACAATTAACATGCTTTAGATAATATGAACTGTAACACAACCAACAACTAGCGTTAAAAATCAGATCCATGAAGGGTTGAAAATGGAATAGCATTTTGACTGACTATTAAAAGCAGGAAAAACATTAGCTAGCCAGAATGCCAGATGTAAATAAAACAAGTATAGATTAGGCCAATGTAGACACCTACTGAGTAGGTTTAATCTATGCAAATGATCCCTAACAGTAAAGACCTCTCCATGCCGCTCAGCGACAGAAATATAAAACTGCTTATTTACTGATTAGCATACGATGTTGAGGCTAATCGCTCAGAAGCAAGTGAACAACCTGCTGTTACACTGTGATAACTGCTACACCTGATGCTCACTGTGATAATTGCTACACCTGATGCTGCTTCATGTCATGACTGGATCTTTACTTTACCTCTTTCTTTCTCCCATTTTTCCTCTTCTTCTTTTCTTTTTTTTCTTCCCTGTGCTGCGGACAGTTTCGGTCGTTTTGACATGTTTACAAGGTTCTCTGGGGTCACATCAATAAATTCGCCCCTCTCCCCACAGAGAGCAAGCAGGTAACGATCAGCCGCATTGCTTTACATTTGAATCAATGTGAGCTTTTCCATTTCAAGAGTTAATAGTAATAACTAGTTTTAATATAATTATATTTAAGGTATTTTTTCCCCCTTTTGTGGCGCCCCCTGGAGGCCACGGCGCCCTAAGCATTTGCCTATATTGCCTATTGGAAGAGCCCTGTATATACAGACCCTTTCCAAAAAATTTGAATATCATGGAAAAGTTTATTTATTTCCATAATTCCATTCAAAAAGTTAAACTTTCATAGATTATAGATTCAGGGCCCACAATTTAAACGATTCCAAGTATTTATTTGTTTATTTTTACATAATTTGGGCTTCCAGCTCGTGAAACCCACGAAAACAGGAATTCAAAAAATTAGAATACTGTGGAGAAATCAGCCCAAATTTTGCGGGGCATGAATGTTTTAAAGTGAATGTCACACACTAATCATTTACTAAACTCAAAGCACCTGCACAGGTTTCCCCAGGTGTCATTAAATTGCTTCAGTTTGGTTCAATTGTCTCAGTTCGGTTCAATATGGGGAAGACTGCAGACTTGACAACTAGCCAGAAGACCATCATTGATACCCTCCATAGGATGGGTAAGCCACAAAAGTTCATAGCTAAGGAGGCCAAGCATATCAATGGAAAGTCTAGTGGAAGGGCAAAATGTGGCAGGAGAAGATCCACCAGCAAAAGAGATGACCGTGGGCTTCAGCGGATCATCAAACAGAGAAGATTCAAGAATCTGGCAGAGATCCAGAAAGAGTGGAATGAGGCGGAAGTCACAGCTTCAAAAACCACCACATTCAGACGCATCCGGGAGGTGGGCTACAACTGTCGGGTTCCGACAGCCACTTCTGAGCCTGAGCCAAACGTAGGAAGCGTCTCAACTGGGCCAAGGAGAAGAAGACCTGGACTGTTGGCCAGTGGTCCAAGGTCCTCTTTTCCGATGAAAGTAAAGTGTGCCTTTCATTCGGGAATCAAGGTCCAAGGGTTTGGAGGAAGATGGGTGAGGAACAGAACCCAAGCTGCTTGAGGTCCAGTGTGAAATGTCCACAGTCAGTCATGATTTGGGGTGCAATGTCCAGTGCAGGTATTGGTAAACTCTGCTTTCTTAAATCCAAGGTCACCGCAACAGTCTACCAGAATGTTTTAGAGGACTTCATGATTCCTTCTGCTGAGGATCTGTATGGAGATGCAGATTTCATCTTCCAGCAGGACCTGGCCCATGCCCATACCACCAGAAGCACCAAAACCTGGTTTGATGCCCATGCCATCACAGTGCTTGACTGGCCAGCCAACTCGCCGGACCTAAACCCCATTGAGAATCTATGGGGTATTATCAAGAGGAAAATGAGGGGCACCAGACCCAAAATCAGAGAAGAGCTGACAGCAAGCATCAAGGAAATCTGGGCTTCCATAACTCCCAGGCAATGCCACAGGCTGATTGCATCAATGCCACAGCGCATCGAGGCAGTGATTAAGGCAAAGGGTTTCCAACCAAGTATTGAAGATTAACATATCGTTTTGAAAATACCATATTTTGATTGATTTGATGTGATCCTAATTTCTTTCTTTTTTTTCTGCAAAAACTGAGGAGTAAATGGTGTTTCCTGTTTTCATGGGTTTCATGACCTGGAAGCCCAAATTATGTAAAAATAAACAAATGAATACTTGAAATCGTTTAAATTGTGGGCCCTGAATCTATAATCTATGAAAGTTTAACTTTTTAAATGGAATTATGGAAATAAATAAACTTTTCCATGATATTCAAATTTTTTGGAAAGGGTCTGTATATATACACACACAGTGGTGGCCAAAATTATTAGAACACAATCTTTAAGAGATTTCAGTTGTTTTTGTTGAATTGGCCATCAAAATACCCATAAAAAGAATGAAATATCTACAAAGTCATCATTATGCTGTATAAACCATAGAATAGAGCCATCGTAAGGAGATTTAGGTCATTTTCCTTACAAAAAACAAGCTAGGCCTATTTCACTGTCAATCTCACACAATCATGTTCCTTCACAGAAGAAGCCAAATTACTTGTGTAATTATTGTCAGGTGATACAAGAGTCTTAGGACAAAGCTGTGTGATTCTTTTGAATGTACAATGCCCATCCTGCTCATTAAGTGATTGGTAACATCAGGGTTTTGTCACTGAGGCCACGCCACCAATTGGTATAAATTCAAAGCCTCTAGAAGTAGTCTTGAAGCACATGTTGCCCTTCTTTGAACATGGCTAAGGTGAAGAAGGACGAGTGAGCAATGGGTTTGAATAAAGGCCCTTTTTGATGCTGGCTGAAGTTACCACCACATAGCCAAGGACTTGAAGTGCAGTCCAAGAACTGTAAAGTACACTTTAGACCGCCATGATGCCACCAATTCACACCAGAACCGAAAGGGGAGAGGTAGAAAAAAGAAACTTTCAGACAGACAAGTGAAGCATCTAAAAATTCTCAGTCTTAAGGACCGAAGAAAGACCTCAAGAACACTGCATGATGAGATCAACACCGCAATGACTAATGGTGCAACAGTGTCTTCAAGAACTGTGCGTTGGTAAGTGGGAGAAGAAGGATAGCAGCAAAGAAACCATTACTGAAAGAGAAAAATAGCGTGAAACACCTGAAATTTGGAGAAAAAAAACACAAGAAATGGACAAAGGAAGATTGGTATAAAGTGTTGTGGACTGATGAGTCCAAGTTTGAACAGTTTGGCAACAAGCGAACAGTGTATGTTCGACGGAGGGAGGGGGGGAGATATAAAAATGTCTCTTGCTAACAGTTAAACACGGAGGGGGTAGTATCATGGTGTGGGGTGCCATTTCAGCCTCAGGAACAGGTGACTTAGTGAAAATTGATGGCATCATGGATAAGAAAGTGTAATGACCAGGATAATGACCATAAACATTCTTCTGACAGAAGGAATCTGTGTGAACATTGAAAATGATGGACTGGCCCCCTCAAAGTCCAGACCTCAACCCCATCGAGCAAATTTGGGGCGAGTTGGAAAATAAACTGGACAGATCTATTGTACATTCAAAGGAAAGCCTTTGGCTTGAGTTGCAGAAGGCATGGGATAAGATTAGTGTTGAAGTTCTCAGGAAATATACTGACACTATGCCAGAGAGATGAGCTGCTGTAATTGCTGCAAAAGGTGGACATACCAAATATTAAAATTATAAGTGGATAAAAACAGTAGGACTCACTTCATCTAATATTTGTTGTGCTCAGAGCAACCATCTGCATATTTCATGAACATTATGAAATGAAATAATGTTTTGGAGGCAAAAAAAAAGGTCTATATTTTCAGATCTGTCAGGTGTTCTAATAATTTTGGCCACCACTATATATATATATATATATATACACACACACACACACACACACACACATATATATATTATATATGTGTGTTTGATTGATGATTGATTGATTGAGGAAGGAGCTGACAGCATTCCACATTGCTATACCCTAAAACATAATGTTTTCCTGAACAAAAAAGTTCCATGCTCCAAGCTTAAGAAGATCCACTTCTGTAGATATTTCTTGAGCACTACAGACAATTGTTCATTTTGGCAGCGGAGCTGTTTTCAAGTGCGCAATATTCTAAATTAAACTAATCCTGCTAGCCAGTGTTTCATGTCGACTCATGTTACGGCATTTTATAATTGCTTACTCACATTTCTGTACAAGAGATAGCTTTTTCAAAATTTTTCACACAGTCAGTGTAGAAGAAGTCAATTCAAATATTAAAGCTGCAAGCAGCGTTGGAGGGCCCTCGCAACTACATGCACGTCGGGGTGTGCTGCGGCTTCGTCCTGTTGCTGGACTCCGATCCTTCCACGCAGTTCAGAATTTTCATGTATTTTGGACAGTGCATGAAGGAGTTACATGTCACTTCCTGTGTCCCCTATGTGGTGCTAGAGAACAGCCACTAATCACGTCCTATATTCTAATATATGAAGTGTTGACTACACTGTGAAAATTTCATG
Source organism: Pempheris klunzingeri (assembly GCF_042242105.1). NCBI lineage: Eukaryota > Metazoa > Chordata > Actinopteri > Acropomatiformes > Pempheridae > Pempheris > Pempheris klunzingeri. Next base: position 4,789,814 of record NC_092021.1, on the reverse strand, counting down.
CAAATCAACTGACATCAACCGACTGCCTCATTGACTGCCATGTTAACTGAGAGCTCAAAGTGGAGGAGGGAGGCAGAAACTAAGACTTTTCTAACCTGCTCCAGTTTTCTCATTTCACAAGTTAGAGACCTCAAACTACATGTACGTGTTCAGCAGACCCTCTTCTCTCCACTGATTAAATTTGAGGTGGCTGTGATTAACCTGCTGAGAGAGAGAGATGTCTGAGAATAAAACATGCACTTTCTCTCGCCACTAGGTGGCGCTATGACTATGGTTCAAAATTGGCATATACATGTCTTAAGAGCCAGACAGTCATCAAATGGTATAAATTTGGTGAAGATAGGACCTTGTACAGTGGAGTTACAGCACTTTTAATGCTCATGGCAAAGGAAAATGTATTATCGAAATTTGCTGCATCGTCACAGCAACAGCTTTTGACGGAGACTCACAGTTTTCACTACAGACCAACGTCTTGAGGCTTACCTGACAAAATTTAAAGTGGATTTGATCAACTGGCTGGTCTTGAGCCATTATAATGTAAAACATAGCATTTCCTGTCGCCACAAGGTGGCGCTATGACTGTGAATGAATATTGACATGTAGCCATCTTCAGGGCGGGACTCTTATCAAACATGTCAAGTTTGGTGCTGATTGGATCATGTACAGTCAAGTTATTAACAACTTCCTGTTTCACCACACCCAAACCGTTAAAGTTTTGTAGAGACCTTTAATAACTTTTCATCGTTGATGCCTTCTCTACCAGCTGACCAAGTTTGAAGTCGATCGCTTCAACCCCCTCGGACTAATTTGTTAATTTACGTCCCCTTTAAATCGCCAAAAATGCATGAAAAATCCAATATGGCCGACTTCCTGTTGGGTTTAGGTCATCGCTCCAAGAGACTTTTTTGTACGTCTTGAAGAGATACATGAACCCACCGAATTTCGTAAATGTACATAAAACACAGTTCCGGGGCTGAGTTTAGGGGGCGCTATAGAGCCATTTTGCCACGCCCATTTGCGAAACCTATGAAATACGTAAATTTTCACCACGACTGAATTTTCTGCAAACTTTCATGAGGCCCCCAAAAATGCAATTCATTGGGGAAAAGGAGAAGAAGAAGAAGAATTCCTTGCATTTCAACTATGTTTTCGACCCCTTGGTGCTCGACCCCCATGGTGTCCTCACACCTCTTGGTGCTTGTGCCCCTGATATTCTCTTACCCCCCTGACATTTTCTTGTTTCATCGGGTGTCAATAGGGTCCTCGCACCGCTTGGTGCTCGGGCCCTAAGGTGCCCGGGCCCTAATAACTGTGGATTACTTTTCATTGCTTTTAAATAAAATGCAGTCAATAACTCCCTGGATTCTGGAACCTTTCCTTCCATCTTACTCTCTATTCCTCTCTATTCCTACAGGAATTTCATTCCTCTTGGAGATGGAGAGTTTGTGACCCTCAACCACATGGTCAAATGTCAATTGTGTACACAATGCATGCTGGATGTCTGGACATATCTGCAGAAGATTGCCAGAGATGGATCAGCATGATTCTTTCCCATGTCTTTTGCAAAAGAGAATAAAGGATGTGGCAGAATGCAGAAGTCAGAGTTGACGAACACTGATGTTTTTCTATATCTGCTGCTCTCATATGTAAGAATATATAGTGAATAAGAGTTTTGTATTGCAATTACTTTAAAATTAAATTACTTTCATTTTGTGCATTTGGAATTTGTCTGCCAAAATGGCAAAAAAGCACACTGTAACATTTCTGATTCATCTCTGTGACATACTGTAAGGAAGCACAATCCATGTAGTAACGTAGTGATCTTATTTTTGTTGTGATGAAATCTCACTTGGTTTTTATGGTCATTATATAACAAAGTAAAAAATGTCCCTATTGATGTTATCAGTGTTCCAGTACATAAAGTTGATCCTGAGATGTGTCAAGTGTTTTGGTTGCATTAGTGCATTTCAGATGTTAAATCAACCATTGTGCTGAACTGCAATTTAGCTTAAGAGAATTGTGTTAAGAGTTTTGAGAGTCTGAACTCCTATAGAGAAATGAAAATTAGCAATTGTAAAAGAAACTGTATTAGTGGTATCTATGCACGTGTACACAAAGCTACATGGGATACCAGCAATGCAGCTGCATGGTCTTCTCTAAAAATTGCCTAACTGCATTCACCTCAAACAGCCAACATAACTACTGCACAGACCTTAGCTGTAAGCAATCTTGCAACCTACGCACCATGTGTGGGAGTGTGTCTGTATGTTTGTGTTTAATTCAGCCTCTAACTGATCTTAGAGCTCAATAGAAACGGGTACTTACTGTACCACAGTGTTTCTCTTTTTCACTCATCTCTGTATGTTTATGAAGCACATTTTCAACTCGCATGATGGGCATTGTGTCAATTGGCCCTGGTGAATTTGCATCTAATAGTAGCTTCTTATAGACTTTGCACGCAACATACAACATATTTACAAGTATACATGAGATTTATAGGCTTTCAAGAGTTTAATGTGGAACAGTTGCTCTTCAGATGTGCTGGACTGTTACATTGCATTTCCAGTAGATGGAAGGGAATATAGTAATATATAATATACACTACTCACAAAAAGTTAGGGATATTCAACTTTCAGGTGAAATTTATGGAAAATGTAAAAAGTTAATGCTACAGCTACAGTGATATTATATCATAAAGTAGGGCATTTAAGTAGAAGCATGCAATGGTAATTTCTTCATCTTAAACAATTTATTGAAAGAAAAGCTAACAGTGGTGAAAAAATTTCAATGTCTCAATAAATTGGGATGTGGCCAAAGGACGTCCACTCCTCTCCTTTCTGTGACTCTTCCAGTCTCTCTGTATCACTGTTACAACCTGCTGATGACACTCTGTGACACTCTAAGCTCAACGGACACTTCCGTCTGAGGACATTCTGTTTGAAGCCTCGCAGTGGCGAGGTGCTGTTAATCAATTGTTAGGTGTCGTCTTGGTCTCATGATGTCAGAATGTGAACAGCATGATGAGGAGGACTGTTTAAATACCGATTCTAATTGAACCAGGAAATGTATTGGTCGATTCATGGATCACACCTGTTGTAAATTTTGCTGTTAAGCTCCTTGTTAGAGAACAGCAGCAAAACAGCAAAAAGTACTGAAACACTGAACAGTTGGACATGTGCATTCAAAAGTTTACAGAAGATCACATTAAGTTCACCTCTAAAGGTTATAATGCAATTTAGGTTCATCCTGAAATTTCACCCGAAAGCCGAATATCCCTAACCTTTTGTGAGTAGTGTATATACAGTGGTGGCCAAAATTATTAGAACTGAAAATATAGACCTTTTTTTGCCTCCAAAACATGTCTCAGAACATCATAACGTTCATGAAATATGCAGATGGTTGCTCTGAGCACAACAAATATTAGATGAAGTGAGTCCTACTGTTTTTATCCACTTTTAATTTTAATATTTGGTATGTCCACCTTTTGCAGCAATTACAGCAGCTCATCTAGAGAGATGAGCAGCATAGTGTCAGTATATTTCCTGAGAACTTCAACACTAATCTTATCCCATGCTTTCTTCAACTCAAGCTAAAGGCTTTCCTTTGAATGTACAATAGATCTGTCTAGTTTATTTTCCAACTCGCCCCAAATTTGCTCGATGGGGTTGAGGTCTGGACTTTGAGGTGGCCAGTCCATAATTTTCAATGTTCAAGATTCCTTCTGTCGGCAATAGTAAGAAGAATGTTTAGGGTCATTGTCCTCTTGGAAAATAATTCCAGGCCCAATAAGATGACTCCCAGATGGTACTCAGTGCCTCACCAGAATGTCATAGTATACTTTCTTATCCATGATGCCATCAATTTTCACAAAGTCACCTGTTCCTGAGGCTGAAATGGCACCCCACACCATAATACTACCCACTCTGTGTTTAACTGTGGGCAAGAGACACTCATTTTGTATATTTCTCCCCCTCCCTCCGTCAAACATGCACTGTTCGCTTGTTGTCAAACTGTTCAAACTTAGACTCATCAGTCCACAACACTTTATACCAATCTTCCTTTGTCCATTTCTAGTGTTCTTTTGCAAATTTCAGGTGTTTCACTCTGTTTTTCTCTTTCATTAATGGTTTCTTTGCTGCTATTGCTGCTATCCTTCTCCCAGTTTCCGATGCACAGTTCTTGAAGAAAAAATGTTGCACCATTAGTCATTGTGGTGTAGATCTCATCACACAGTTCTCATGAGGCCTTTCTTTGATCCTTAAGACTGAGAATTTTTAGATGCTTCACTTGTCTGTCTGAAAGTTTCTTTTTTCTACCTCTAACCTTTCAGTTCTGGTGTGAATTGGTGGCATCATGGCGGTCTAAAGTGTACTTTACAGTTCTTGGACTGCATCTCAAGTCCTTGGCTATGCGGCGGTAACTCCAGCCAGCATCTAAAAGGGCCTTTATTTGAACCCGTTGCTCACTCGTTAGCTCCTTAGCCATGTTCAAAGAAGAGCAACATGTGCTTCAAGACTACTTCTATAGGCTTTGAATTTATACCAATTGGTGGCGTGGCCTCAGTGACAAAACCCTGATGTTACCAATCACTTAATGAGCAGGATGGGCCTTGTACATTCAAAAGAATCACACTGCCGTGTCCTAAGACTCTTGCATCACCATCAATTTAACCACGATCACACCTGATAAGTAATTTGGCTTCTTCTGTGAAGCAACATGATTGTGTGAGATTGACAGTGAAATAGGCCTAGCTTGTTTTTTGTAAGGAAAATGCCCAAATTCTCCTTATGATGGCTCTATTCTATGGTTTATACAGCATAATGATGACTTTGTAGATATTTCATTGGTTTTATGTGTATTTTAATGGCCAATTCAACAAAAACAACTGAAATCTCTTTAATATGCCAAGAGTTCTAATAATTTTGGCAACCACTGTATATAATAATGTAATAATATTTTAAAAGGAAAATATATCAATACAAAAAAAAGTTGAAAATCACTTAGTTAAATACAATAAAGCTGCTAACTAATTAATGACACAGTATTTGAATAGTTTGCGTTCAAATCTGAGTTACTTGCATTTTTACATATTTGAGACCAAATCCTCTTGATGCATAGGCACAACATTTTTTATTGGTCAGGGACTTACCTTAAACCTCCCCAGTAATTAAATAATTGACAAAACAATGATTTGGATGCTTTGTCAAAACTTTGCCAAGCTCTGAGACATTGACAGGTGTAAATGGTTTACTCACTTTTTTTCCACAAGATGAGTTGCAGCTGGGACACACAGACTTTGTATAGCAATATTGACCATACAAAGGAAATATGGACTGCACTATTGGATAATAGTATAACTATGAGCATCCATTTTATTTTCTTTCTCCTTCAATCTTCTTATCTTCTTAGAAATCATGTTTTTTGTCATGTTTTTTTTGTTTTAATAGTGGACCGTTTATACCATTTATTTGGAGGCAAAGATGGTCTGCTTTTCCTCATTGTCCCCACTTACTCCTAAACATTTCTCAACATAAAAACATGACCATGTCCTTAATAGTTCACCAACACATCGGACTACCGTTAAGGCCACCGGTTTGAATTATTTCCTCCTCGATTCTCACATTATTTTACATTAGTACATACATTAGTTTGTAAATTGTGCTCAGGCACAAGAAAAAAAAAGTTTTTTTTTTTTTAGACACAATTATTTTTATAGCTTATAGATTTTTTAGATTCGAATTTTTTTTGCTGTCCTGGTTGCAGGCTGGAGGAGTCCGGTAGCTCTTTTGTTCCTTGCTAGTTAGCAGCTCGGTGCTAACTTGCTGGTGTGCTCCTGTTGCTGGCAGATCAAACCTGCTGCCGCTGAGAAACTTGGTATAGGCAGGGCTTTGTGTCACTGCCATGAAATAGATGGTTTGTTCTGGTACAGGCCACTCTGAGGCTGGGGCTAGAGGAGTAAGCTGCAGGCCTGTAAATGGACTCTCAGGGGTTCTGGTGAGATGAGGTGCAGCGCTTGAATTGGTCTCCAGCAGAGCCCAAGGTGAAACGGAACTCGACCCTCAGAGGTCCAGAGGAGGATTGGGAGAGCTGAGCTGGGCTGGACCCTCAGGGATCCAGAGGAGAGGTGAGAGAGCAGAGCCCAGCTGGACGCTCAGAGGTGTGAGAGAGCTCTGGGAGGAGAGCTGGACCAAATTTTGAATTCATTTACTGAAACAATGTGTGCCTCTTTAAATGCCTAACATCAGACATCTCAGGAAGAGGAAGAGGAAGATTTGAAAGTGGACCCTGGAGGCCATGGGACTTGCCTTACAGGAGATGGAGGTAGGCAGGCTTAGTCTATGGCAGTTTGGGGTTCCAAAGTCCAGCATGAGCAACTGAGTCACTGGAAGGGTGGCCTGTGATTGTGTCCATGGTCAGAGGTCTCCTCCCTGAGGATGAAAATTCCCTGGTGAAGGACTGTTTGCACTCTGCCAGTCTTGAGTTTCCACTGACGAAGCCTCGGGTCCTGGCCCTCACTCTGGCCATTTACAACTTTCACCACCCCGATGCACCGAAGACCATGCCAGACAATTACAGAGAGCAGCACCACCATCGGCTTACTGCCAGGACCCCTGAATCCCTGAAGTACTTGAGTTTTGTGCTGGGAAATGGTGTACCCCGTCTACAAGCAGGGAAGTTGGAGGCCATCAAGCTGGCCGAGAGGCCCACAACAAAGTCTTTACTGGGTCTGGTGGGATGATATGGTCATTTCATTAAGAATTTTTCCACTCTTGCATCCCCCCTTACCACCCTCACCAGGAATAGCCAGCCCAACAAGATTCAGTGGACAACAGAATGTGAAGAAGCTTTCCAGAGTTTGAAGGGCTCATTATGCAGTGAAACCATCCTGAAGAGCCCCAACATTGCTCGAATGCCCACATCAGATGCATCAGTCTGGACAATGAAAAGCTGGTCAGTTTTACTGCAGGGAGAGCCAGGCAACTTCAGCTGATCCAATACATCAGCACAAAGCTCTTAAAGCATAAATTATGGTAATCAGTGGTTAAGAAGGATTGCCTGGCCATCAAGTAGGCATTGGACTCACTGAAGTACTTCTTGCAGGGGAGAAAGTTCAGTTTGGAGACGGACCATCATGCTTTGACCTGGTTGGCAAATATGAAGGTCACCAACGCGAGGATCATCAGGTGGTTCCTCACCATGCAACCTTTTGACTTCGTGTCCAGTACAGGAAGGAACATGACAACTGTGCTGCAGACAACTTGTCCAGGGCTTCACATGGGTCGCCTTTGGAAAAGGGGGTGGGGGTCATGGGGGAAGCCAGTGCCCTAAAGTACACCACACACAGCATTCATCTTGTTTCTTGCTCACCTGTTATGCTTGTCTCTTCTTCTGGCATAGACCAAGAATTTCCAAACCCGAGCCAGGGCAGGCCATCTGAATAAATGGAGAGGTTCCATGGGGAAGAGACCAAGTGTGATAGAGTTGGAGGGGTGTTTTGCATTTGCATTTAGATTTTTTTAGAAAGAAACATGTTTTAATATCTAATTAAAAATCTATTTATAGTATAACATAGTATTTGAACATAGCTGTTGCTCTGAATAAGTTTTGTATTGGATAATTGAAATCAGTCTCTTGTGTAGGTGGCGCTAAGGGTATAATAAGTGGAGGCTACTGTGCTCAGGAGGGAAAAAAAAAAGACTCCACAGCTCCTGCCTTGGGTCCATTGAAGTGGCATAGCCAGAAAGTGCAGAATCGAGTTGATTGTGTCGTGTGTTTTAAAAAAAATATGTTTTCATTATTTTTGTGTATTTTTCTTCTTTATGGAAAAATCGTTAATTTTTATTCTTTGTCTTGTTATTATTCTTTTTTAAACTGTGAATAAACTCACTGGGACTGCTCAATTTTGCCTGCAATTTTTCGGTTGTGCCAACGTGTCCTTTTCATGTGCCAACCCTCACAATCACTGAGACGAACACCTATGCCAGGATTCTTGAGCCTGCTCACCCTCGACTGCACTGCCAGATAGAGCACCAACCATATCATTAGATTTGCTGATGACACAACTGTGGTGAGCCTCATTAGCAACAATAATGAGACAGAATACAGGAGGGAGATGGAGCTGCTCACAGCATTGTGTGGACCCCACAAACTTGCCCTCAGTGAGGACGAGACCAAAGAAATAATGGTTGAGTTTAGGAGGGCTGGCTCCATTGGATCCAAGTGATTGAAATGAGAACAGAGTTTTACAAAACATCCAGCAGGGAGTGGTGTATACACAACAAAAGTTAATTAGCATTTGCTGAATAATTTTGATGTGTTGATAGCATTTATGTGCATTTTGCCAACTCAGGTACAACCTAATACTCCGGTAAACTTAGTAGTGCTCAGTGTTTACAGCGAGGACATGCAGCTATCCGTATTAGGAAAATTACTGGCTATACCATCCTTTTGCCGACTGTGGTCAGGATTTATCAGATTCAAATTGACCTTTTCTTTGCTTCCATATTTTTTGAACCTAAAATGACAATATTTTATATAATAGTTTCTTTCAGTATGACATCAATTTCTCAGTTACTGAAAATGTCCTCCATGACCTTATCAATTTGTGACAACCTAGTTGTTATCATTTTTCACAGATTAATAGACTCACCATATTAGGCTTTCACCATATTAAAGTTATTATAACTTATAAATTCACTTATTTCTGTAATGCCAGTTTCATGTTTAGCAAGCACCCCCCCTCCTACTGCAAAACAGTGTTAGTTCCCACCTCTTATGAGTTTGACATCAGCTTTAACATCATTATTCCCTGTTTCCTGTTGTTTCCTCCTTCACTGCTGGAATCAGGTGGGAGTGATGGCATGGGTACTTACTCAGAGTCACACCATTTCAATGTCCCATGCTCTCACAGACACATGCAGGGATAGTAGTGGTCACACACAAAACTCATAGAGTAGTAATTCTTTATTACGAAATTAAGGTTTGGAATGGGTCCTACCATATAGAATGTAAACCAAACTCCTCAACAGGGTGACTTCCAAGTCTGATGCAATAATTTATCCAGGCCTAAATGAAGACACTGATATCAAGCCTTTTGTTGTGACAGATTAATTGTAACACAATTCATTTTGTTTATTTTGTAACGTCAGTATTCAGTCATTCATTTGAGTCAATAACCATCATTATCCTTATTTTCTGTTTCTGATGTATACTGGTTTGTACTTTTCAGGTTTGCTGGTTTGTTAAATCCTGGACATTTCTGAATGACACTCATAATCTCTAATCTGTTGTCCTACTAATTAGTGTTTTTCAACAGTTTGTCCCACTTACAACAAGGAGAAACTTTCTGAATGAATGTAAACTGGGTCAATTAGTGTCATGTCATAAAAACCTTGATGAAGAATTGCCAAGTTGAAACTAGTTGAGTTTTTAATTCTCATGCGTCTGCATGTGTGTGTGTATCAGTGTCACATAGCTGGCAGTGCTCTGAAGTGGGACAGATGCATTTGTATTTAATCTGTTTGCGTGTGTGTGTCATTCCCAATACAGTAGCCTTATCTGAACAGTAGTCTCAGACAATCAGACAAACAACATTTGCCGACAATAACACATCTAATAAATTGAACAGTTCATATCAGTTGCAGTACTCTGCGGAGTGGGAAAGTACAAACACATTCAAGCTTCAAGCGACTTCAAGCAAGAATCACATTGGAATTGGCATCCCCCACCCAATCACTACCAGACAGAAATGATGTGTCTGTAAGTGTGTTTGGGAATTACCTGGGAAATGCTGCCCTCCAGTGGAAAGATGAATACATTACTCTTATGGTACCACCTCTTATTTGCATAAGGTAATGTAAAATGGGAAAAGTGTTATTTTTAACTGCAGTCCAGAAAGGATCGATTTTTGCAAAATGAAGAAAAGTTAAGCATCACTGGTCCAGGTTAGAAATAAAAAAACATAATCAAAAACATAGTAAAACATGACAGCATCAAATCATTTATGCAGTTGACATTGGGTTTTTTGCTTGTATGTTGAAAGGTAATATGGGTTATTAATATGGGTATATGAATGGAAATGGAAAGTGCAATGAGCATGTTAATGGTACTGTACTGCCACCACCCCATGTAAAGGGCAGTAGATGTGTGAAAAATGGAAAGCTTCAAAGGAGTTGAAGAAGCACGTGTCAGCCAGACATCATGCAAAAAAGGTGGCATTTTTGACAGAACTGTGGAGTGTTCAACAAAAATAACGTAACCCTCCTCCATTAAAAATGGTTCATTTATGTTTGACCTTTCACTGTGCAGAATCAGTTTTTCACTTTTCAGTTTCTACTGAGGATCTTTCGAGACAGTTGGAAAAGTACAGGTGTATAAAATGAAAGGAGGCTGAATTCCATTTAGCTGCTTCAGTTTTTGTTCATCAAGCCTTCTAAATCTTGAAATACCCTTTTGGTGTGAAAACAATGTCCTTCCACATTTCATTTCATAGTAGTCTTAATTAACCTCTGTCCACAGTAAGACAGCTGAGCAACATTTAAATATCTAAATCACTTCCTCTTTGCCCTCCTTTCAATTGGCAAACAACAGAACTGCATCACAGCCAATGTCTGGTACGACGTGGGGTACACAGTCTGGCTGACCAATTAATTTAATGACTGCATGTTGTTGTTGTTGTTATTGATGTTGCATAACAATAAAAGCTAAAGTTAATGACAACAGCTCTGCTTGTATGGTTGCATATATCAATATGTTGATATAAAGAAAAAGTTTGAGTCATCTTCATCTGTTTTGTTGCCATACAGTCACTAGGCCTCACACAACCCATTACACTTCTGTTCTGTGTGCGTTCTGTTGTGTATACTGTGTTTTGCTTCAAGATTCAGGATATAGTTGTTTTCATTTATATATTTTTCTGTTTCTGTTGGCAGACATCAGAACCAGCATGAAATAGCTGCTGTAAAGCTGATAAAACCCTCACTTCATAACCATCATTATAACATCATCTGGCAATATGTACATAAATGCGGATTAATGACAATTAAATTAATGAGATGAAATTAATTAATGAGCTGTGTATATTTGGCTATATTGGCATTTAAAATGAGAATTCAGACAGAGTTAGAGGTGAGTTTTCTTTCTAACTTTACTGCAACACAGGACGTGTCCTTCACTGTGCTGGCTTCTACAATTGTTTTAAAAAAGCTCAATTTTCACAGTACGCACTGATTCACCAGGGAGACATCTTGTGTCCAGCATTTAAAGTTAAATGAACAGTTTGTACATGCTCATAGCACACACCAATTGCGGCCTTTTGGAGCAATTTGGGATTCAGTAACTTGCCCAAGTTGTCGAACACTTTGACATGCAGACTGACCGCCAATCTTACAATTAGTGGATGACCCACTCTTCCCCCTGAGTTATTAAGTCGCTCACGTAGTTGCACAATGCCCTCTCACCTTTTCCATTCCATACTGTGACAGACAAATAGAATACCGTGTCAGGTCGTGTTGAACAGCTCCCTGGGTTTAAAAAACAATATCACTCTCCAGGTTGTGTCAGATTATTGTATACACTCACAAATCTACAAGGCATCTTGTTGTGGGTTTGGACGACTGTGTCTGTTTGTATCAGATTTTATTAATCTCATTACATTACAGTTACCTGTGCAACAAAACTGCTTCTATTCGGAAAACACTGCAAATGAAAGAAGGAATGGCACATGCTTCATTACTTTCAAACTGGCAGTGGTGCAGAATTTTTTCATGATACCAAATTATCTCCAGGGCCTTTTAGAGTTTGGGTTTTATTTATCTTGCACATCATGACTGAAACAAAAGCCTTGATTTTGCCTAAGATCAACCATTTGTTGCTGCATTTATGTAGAAATTGTCTTGTTGAGTAAATACATAGATCCTCACAGGTCCTCTTGGGTCCTAGTACACACTCTGGGATACTTGATTCATTGTGGCTGAAATACCAGCCAAAATACATTTGGTTATTGAGAGTCAAAATGATACTCAATCTGTTTGGTTCTGGCCGGATCCCATTGTATTGCTATGGGTTTGTGTGCCCTCAGGTCCCTTTTGGATTAGGTCTGTTTTTGTTTGCAAATAAATCTATAGGTTCAGGTGGGTTTTCCACAAGTCCATTCCAGACCAGGCCAAAAGCTTTGACCTGTAAAGACCCAGATGGTGATTCCTGTTGACGTGTGTTGATCACACACTTAATACACACTTAATGTAGGTCCTCTAGTGTAATGTTAGCATGTGCTAATTAGAATGGTAACTGGTCTGTATTTGTATAGCACCTTTCAAAGTGCCCTTACATTACATTCATCATTCACACAAGAGGAATCTAAGTTGGAGGAGACTATTCTTTCACACACATTCCCACAAGTTGGGGTTCAAGTTTAGTGCAAAAAGAATCAGTGCAAAAAGGAACCCACCCATTCCCTACAATGTCATGACTTCCCTCTGCTTCATTTTACATTAACTTTCATTTGGTTTGTCAGTGAGGCTGACCTTACTACTTTTAGCTCCATTGATAATGTTTTGGTGTTTCAAGTGTTCAAAGAACTAGGTTTTAGTTTTCTTATAACCAAACATTATACTAATCAGTGTCATCAAAGTAAACACTAAGGCACCAGCACTACCTCTTAATGGAATGTTTAAAGTAATGTTATCTGCTCTATGGTTCTGAGATAAATGTGTCTGTGGTAAAAAATATTTCTCTACCACTTCCCACTAGATACCAAGCAGCATCCTATAAGAGTACTTTGTTTTTCTCTTTGAAGGCAGTTCTCCAGTTTGTCAACCAACAAGAACACAGCTGTCAGCCCCCTGATCAAAGCAGACTGGGGCCTGAGCACTGTCAATCCCAGTGTTCATCAGCACCATTCTGTTTGGGATTATCACACCTGTGGTTCAGAGATTAATCCGAGCAAAGACATACGAGCCAGGGACAAGGGGGCTCCAAAGGTCTAGTATAGAAAGGAAGGAGGGGCATACTTACTTGTGCACAAGTGCATCCCAGGACTTCACCCCCGTGAGCCTTTTAACTATTGTGAGCCAACAGAATGGAAAGGTGGGAAGCAAGTGGAGGAGGCTTTGTCACTGAAACCATACTGGCTCTGTACCTACCTGCTGCTCCTTTGGTGGTGGTTTTCCATTTTCCATTCTTTTTCTTTTTTTCGTTTGAGGTAATCAAATCATCTAGCCTATACTCAGGATATAAAATAAATTAGAACACAAGTAGATAGGGCCACTGACAATGCATATTGCCATAATATGTCTCTTTCTAAAAACCAGGACAGATCACCAAGTCATGAGCAATTTCTGGCCTCTATACAATGATTGTTAAATGTTCTTGAACTTGTCATACTGTCCCTTTATGCTATTTGTTTATATTGAAAAAGCAATAAAATATAAATGGAAAAAAAAAGAAAAGAAATGGTTTGAAATGTTGCATAAAAGTGAATACTGCCAACCTCTAGAACATCAAAATCCCTCAACTAGCTATCAATATGGTAATTTTGATTGCAGTCATTAAGTTAATTATTAATCATAACTAAATGGTACCCCAACGTGGACTAATTATTAAGTCCTATTAATCAATATCATAAATAATCTTGTCTGAAAATCATTAATTATTTCTGAAAGCCAAATGTAAGCAAAATGCCCCAAAAATGGTGCAACCCCAACAGTGATATAGACTCAAACAGGTATAGCTGTCTGCCTTATACAGATTTAGTAGTTGGAGAATGGCATAACTTCAGAGATCTCATGCCATGCAACAGATCTGTTACTGTTCCATTGACATTTTTAAAGTTGCAATGATGATCCAAATTGATAGTGGGGACATGGGGAAGCTCTGGTGGCTGTCCTGCCTTCAAATGGACGCTCCAGTTTGACCTAGTGGCCCCATTTACAACAGTCTTGTGTCTGGCTAAAACTCAACTGAGATTTTTATTTACACTGGAGAATGTTGTTAGTTTTGCAGGTATGAGGCCATAAGCCTAAGTATTAGACAAAAACATTTGAAAACATTTTTTTACAAGTCATACAATAAACTATTTTTGCAAATTTTACTATTTATATATTTTTGCATGCATACATCCAAGTGAATCCCTAGTATGTTCGTATATCTGGACTATGCGCTTTCTTTCTTTTACAGACCATGTGAAAAATCCTTTCCTTATTTGTTTAGCTCATTTGAAAGGCATTTTTCTAGCTGAGCCAGTTTTCCTAACAGCTTAATGTTTCAAGCCTGCTTTACATTCACCCACACACAACAATCAGTAATTGTTCCTTCTTGAAATATCTACATTGTCCTAGTTCAGGTAATTAACCACACAGCTATTTATCTTAACTGCTGCATATGGATCCATGTCTCAACAACTAGCAACTTTACTCCTCCCATAGTCAGTTTGCAATCTGTGGAAATATCCACTAACTCTTCTGGTGGTTTTCCCTCTATCAAATACTCACCAGTCCAAATCAGCGTAGTTTTGAGGGGTGTCAGAGGTGGACATTGGTCTCCCCATCAATACTCATGAGGACTTAGTCTTGTGGTTGTATTTGATGCATATTGAATAAAACACAGCACAATAAGAAATGCATGTGGTCATTTCAGACCTGTTGTAAGCATAGTCTTGGTCAGCCTCTCCTTGACAGTGGAGCTAATTCTTTTAACCTGGCTGTGAATGGATCTGTGGATGATAAAGAACCTGCAACTTCAAATCCATCCTTAACACTTTGCTCAGCTGCTGGGGGATGTTAGAGGTAAAAGGAGCCCATCAATTAATATTAATTCCAGGGGAATTTCTTTCTTTCTTTCATTAGACATTTCACCACTATTGCTGTGTCTTCTTTTCTTGCAGTTTTATAACATATCTATGATAACAAGGAGACATTTATATTCCTGACTGGAATACTAGGAGGTATAGTTCTGAAAGGGATGGTGGCATAAGGTTGGTCATGTTTTTGACCCCTTGTCTACCTTGTTGTTTAGTAAACATCTACCTGCTAACAATGAAGCTACAATAGTCCATATATATATATATATATACCATAGGATAGGATATACCATATATCCTGTAGTAAACCATTGGGTTCATGTCACATGAATCTTTCCATCTTTTCCTACAACTGAGAGATTGTGTGCAATTTAGGCTAACAAATGAAGGAACAACTTAAGAGATGAGTTTACCACAGCTTTGTTTAGAGCATTGTTAGGTAATATGTTTTTTAGGATATTATAGGCAAAGCAAGGAAGACAATACATTGTAATATGTTGAATACACAAACTGTACACGGCACTCTGTACACTCTGTTTGAAAACAACATTTTACATTCTCTATAGTGTACATATTTCTTCTTGTTAATATTTGTTTCTTATTTTACACGTGTCTAGACTATGTGGTTACTTGCTTTTACTTTCTCATTTTTCTCTTTTACTATGTTTGTTATGCACCATTTAAACCAAAACAGATTAATTGTTTGTGTAAACTAGGCAAACTGACCACCAGAGTGCAGTGCTGGCTTTCTAATGGATGTAAGCCTCTTTGGAAGAAGCTCAACATGTGTGTATGTTACTCTACTGACAATCTATTGTTTTCCCAATTTCACATGCTGGATATGAGTCATGCCCATATTGAGTCACAGGCAAAACAGGAGGTCAGTTTCATGTGACATAGATCATTTAATTTACATGAAACTTCACATGATTTAATTATCTTTTTACCTCACTTCACAATGTGCAATACTTTTTTTTTTTTTTGCTATTTTTTCTGTCTTAACTGTACATATATTTTTTTATATTTTCTCCTGTCTGATGTGACATTTTAAATTTCCCTGTCATGGGACTAATAAGGGAACGTCTTGTCTTATCTTATGAACATGTGTGTTCTGTGAATTAAATGTGTTTTGTGTTTTCTTTCACTGACTATAATTCTTCCAGACATCACATGCTGGATAAGAGCCATATTGCCTCAAAATCACAGCAACAGCTGCAGACAACAGGAATTCTGTCTCATGTGACATAGATCATTTAATTTACATGAAACTTCAATGTAATACAAATGATTTTAATCCCACTGCCACTCAGGCCAAGTCAGGACATCTCCACAAAACTCTGCAGTTGTAAACACACCCCAACAAGACAGGCCAGCGCTGTCCTGACTGCTCCCTCAATCCAGTTAAGGTGGTGGGAGAGAGGAGGATGATGGCAAAGCTATCATTAATGACACAGAACCACTCCCACCCCATATAGACTCACTGACAACACTGGAGAGCTCCTTCAGCAACAGACTCCTCCACCCTCAGTGTGTGAAGGAGCAATATCGCAAGTCCTTCCTGCTGCCAGCTGTCAGACTCTACAACCAGCAACCAAAATGCTAACAGCAACTATAACACTGGACTATAGCACAACAGGAATGTGACTAATAATTAGCAATATGGTAACAATGACAATAGTTGGAAGGAGATTCCACAGGAGACTACTAACAGCAACTATAGCCCTGACAATAGGAATGTGACTAATAATTAGCAATATGGTAACAATGACAATAGTTGATATCTAATTGTTAATATAACAGGACTAATATCAGTAAAAAGTGCCGGTGGCTGATGATCCGCAGCAGTGATTCATGAAGCCAGAGAACCACAGCAGGAGAACCAGGACCAGGATCCACAGAAACCAGAGTGATGAGAAAAGCTCCAGGGAAGATACCAAGTTAGTAACAGACATTAAAGGTACACGAGGCATAAGGATGGAGAGGAAGAGGAGGAGAGAGGAGTCTAAGCCTATAGCAGCATCACTAGCATAAACCTAAACCCTAATCTTAATCAAAAAGGAAGGTTTTTAGTCTTTTTCTACTCTAAAATGTAGAGAGGGTGTCTACCCCCCAAACTGGAAGGAGATTCCACAGGAGAGGAGCCTGATAGCTGAAGGCTCTGCCTCCTGCATTACTTTTGAGGACATTAGGTACCACCAGTAGGCCTGCCTTCTGGGAGCACAGAGCTGTAGTGGGGTTGTGCGATACTATGAGTTCTTTAAGATATGATGGAGCCGGACCATTGAGAGCTTTGTAGGTGAGAAGAAGGATTTTCTCTTTATAGGGCACTTAGAAATTCAAAACTTCAAACCTAGACCATTACTGGTGGTCATTACAAGACTTTACAAGAGTTTTTCAAAAAATAAAATCAATTTTATGGTGAAAATTAAGGTCAATGAAGTTACCATATATCGTTTCTTGCCAGTCTGTCATGTAGCCTGATTGCCACTGATTGGCTTGGAGAAATCTTGTACTTCTACTGCCTCATGGTGAGGCAAGGGGCGGCATCTTGAACTCCCACTTAAGTTACCAAATATGGTCCCTTGCCCGATAAAGGGTTAAACTCTATTCTGGATTTTACTGGAAGCCAGTTAAGAGAAGCCAGTATGGGAGAAATATGATCTCTTCTCTTAGTTCCCGTCAGTACGTGAGCAGCAGCATTCTGAACCAGCCGGAGAGTCTTTAACAACTTATTGGGGCAACCTGATAATAAGGAGTTACAATAGTCCAACCTGGAAGTGACAAATGCGTGGACTCATTTTTCTACATCATTCATAGAGGGGATGGGCCTGCTTTTAGCAATATTACCTGGATGGAAATATATTTTATGTGGGAGTTAAAGGACAAATTCTGATCAAAGATTACTCCCAGATTCCTCACAGTGGATCTGGAGGCCAGAGTAATGCCATCCAGAGTAGTTAAGTTGTTGGAAGAAGTCTCTAAGGTGTTTGGCCAAGCACAATAACTTCAGTTTTGTCAGAGTTTAGCAGCAAAATTGCTGCTCATCCAGGACTTTATATCCTTAAGGCAGACTTGGAGTTTATGTGAGAATAGTACTGTTAAAACATGGACACCCTCCACATATTTGTTAATTTTATTGTTTGAAACTGTAGTTTGTGTGTCATCTAGTTTATTTGTTGCTGATGTTATTTGTCGTAAGTAATTGTTGTGCCCCAACTGGAATACACAGGCACGGCCTATTGCTGGTGTAGTAACCTAGTTTCGCCACAAGGTGGAGGTTACTGTTTGTTAACACTATCTGTCAGGGGCAACACACTATGCTGTGCAGCGTCGATTAGAGTATGTGCGTGATGCAAACAGTGTCGCTATGTCTGAAGCTGTCGGAGCTGAACCCACATTTTCAACAGGGAGAAAGTCACATGGTAATGTCAGATTCCTGTGCATAACCCTTACCTGCCCTTTTCCATTTTCTGGCTTGAGCTCATACACTGGACTGTCTGGGTGTTTCCTCTGGGTGACAACATATACATGATCCTCCCAGAATGATCTCAATTTCCCATGACCACCTTTTTCCCTCAAATTTCGAACCAGCATAAAGAGCTTTATTCCTTACTCCTTCTTTGTCGATTGATTTTGAGTCCAATTTATAGGCTTCAGCCATCCTTTTTCTCCATTTCTCAGCATAGTCTCGTGGGATAGGCTTTGGTCTTTTGCTGTGAGGCCAAACATGAGGTCAATGGGGAGTCTGGGGTTGCAACCAAACAAAAGGAAATAAGGTGCATAACCAATGGCTTCTCTGCGTGTGCAGTAATAAGCATGAACTACTTTTGCAACTGATGATTTCCAATCTGCCTTAGCAATCTCGGGCAGGTTTCTGAGCACAGCCAATAGTGTCCTATTAAATCTCTCCACCAGGCCATTCCCCTGTGGGTTGTTTGGCGTAGTCCTGGACCCCCTAACTCCACTGTATGCACAATCACAGGTATATGTCATATGATGGACTGGTGACAGTTTTGCATTGTTATGGACATTAAATGGTAAATGGTCTGTATTTGTATAGCCTTTCTAGTTATTTCAACCACTCAAAGCGCTTTACATGACATCCTCATTCACCCATTGACACATCATTCATACAGGAGGAATGTAATTTTGAAGGAGACTATTCTTTCATACTCATTCACAAGTTGGAGTTCAGTGTCTTGCCCAACGACACTTCGACATGTTGACCCATAGGAGCTGGGGATCGCACCCCCAACCTTCTGATTGAGGGACGACCCACTCTACCACTGAGCTACAGCCTACTATCAACATTAAAGAACTCCTTCTTAGACATGACTTACCTGGATGCTATGGATCAATGCCACATGTGAACTAGTGAACTATATTCATTTTATTGTTTGAAACTCTAGTTTGTGTGTCATCTAGTTTAATATTTGTTACTGATGTTATTTGTCGTAAGTAATTGTTGTGCTCCAACTGGAATACACAGGCACGACCTATTGCTGGTGTAGTAACCGAGTTTCACCAGAAGGAAGTTACTGTTTGTGAGCGTTATCTGTCACGGGAAAGCCTAGACACACATTGTTGTGCAGCGTTGATGACAGTACAAGCGAGATGCAAACAGTGTCAGGTAAACATCACCAAAAGGTGCCTTTGAGGCATCATGATTCTCCCCCCCCCGCAAAAAATTATAATTTTCCACTCAGTTTCATATCCCTTGTATCAAGTTGACATTAGGCAGTTGTAAATGCATGTTGGTCAAGCTCCCACATTTTTTATGAGTAAGTATGAACAAATTGTAAAGTATGTCCACCCTGTCAAGGACAAAGTCAAAAGAAAATAAATACATTTTTATGACGTAGTGATTGTAAAATGTATATTTTCAGAAAGCTATTTTGTCCCTTGCTCAATAATACATTTTAGTTGATAAAAAAGTATTTTGAAAATATTGAAATAACTGCAAATTGTTTGTGTCTTCAAAGAATCTGCGATAGTTGCGTTTTCTTTTCAAAATAAATTCTGCAATCTGATCTGTCTTACAAACAGTATTATTTGGCAGTGATTGGTTTAAAAGGAAAATGTGAAAAGGTTTTACTAACTTGTGAAGATACCTTGTTTATTTTCATAAAACAGAAAAAAGACAGAGTTGACAATGGGCAAAAATGTGTTAACTGTTGACATTGGTAGATTTATTTATTTTTTTATTTATTATATTTAGCTATCTGAACAAAGGTGAACGTAAAACAAAATTATTATTGAAATTAATTATTAAATGAATTAAATGAAATTATTAAATTCTTCTTCGAGCTCCACCAAATTCTTTCCCCTTGAGAGCGTTGCCTGAAGCACAAAATAATTGTTAATGTAAAACAGTTGACTATCCTTTAATTTTCTAATAAACTTCCACATTTTAAGCTGGAAGTGCAGGAGAGTTGGGGGGTGCCTCTGACAGTAGAAAAGCCCTGGCCCTGGCTTTAGCTTGCCTTTTTGCCCCCCTCCATTTCTTTCGTTTTGCCCTCTTCTCTCTCTCTCACTGAGCTCATTAATACCCTTCTTCTTTCCAATGTCTGTCTTTTTGCCATCTCTCCCTCTCTTTTTGAAGGTACTTTTGTCTTCTGGGTCAGCATCACGGCGTTCCCGATATCGCCTTGCTGTCTCCGCTTCACCTGGACTCATTACTCTAAAAAGACAATTCAAAACATGCCACTGACTCACCCTTTTTGGCAGTATGGAAAATAGTTCATAAAGAATTGTTAAATTATCACCATCTTATCAGAATATGTAAAAACAACCGCTATACTACACAATTGTTAAATATAATTATAAAAACAAAAATAAAAATAAAAAAATGACTTGTTTTACCTAAGAACTTGATAAGAATAATTTGAACATTTAAAAAGTATTTTAATTTTGTGTCATTTAATGTCTTATTACACTGCTTGGAGTAAGCAGACCAATGTGTGGGACATAGCAAAAGAAAATACACCCAACCAAAGAAAAAACTAGAAAGTGCAATGTTGTCTGCTGCCGCTGCCATGCCCTCCGCTCCTGTCACACTGAAATCTCTGCTCCTTTCATGCAGCTCTGCTGCCACCTGGTGGCTCAAACGTCCGTGATGACCTGCTGCTCCTATCGTGCTCCCTTACTGATGGTACTGTTTTCATTGAGATGACACACCTCTGAAAATGCAGGTTTTACTTTTATCAGAGTGATAAAGTATCTACAATGTTCTGAATGTGTGATCTCCATATCAGTTATCACGCCAGTAATTACTTAATTAACAGTCTAAAACACATACAGTTTGCATTTATCTGTCTTGAAGTGGAGGAGATCTAGGGTGTCTTTTGTCTCTATTTTGATACTCTGGGCATCCAGCCTATACTCCCACCAACTGTTGACCACAGCGAGATCAAAAGCATGTGTGATCATTCTCAGACTCTACTTTCTTGACCGAATTTCCGTATGGTAGAGACTGACAAGTTGATCGACCAGGTCAACACCACCCACTGCTTCATTGTACAGCTTGACCACCTCTGGATGGGGCACATTCAAAAATCGGGCCTGCTTTTTGTCCCACCGTTCATCAATTCTGTTGACACCAACAAAGTTGGAAGCCATGACGACTGATCTATTATTGAACCATTTGACCAGTGCCACCCTGCCATCACAGCTTACAACTTTATCATAGTTTCCTCGTTGTTTTTTTGCCATCTGTTTGTCCGCCTGTAGAGGAGGCTTGTTGAAGCGGCAGACCCTTGATGTAGCAGTATGAATCTTCCTCTCAGCCAGCAGCTCCAGAAGACTGTACGATGTGAAATAATTATCAAAGTACAGCTTGTGGTTGTCATTGGTGATTCGCTGGCTCACCTCTGCAGTTCCAAATCCCACCTGATTCTTGTTGTGTTTGGGTATCTCCATTGTAGCACCTTGGTGCAGCAGGAAGTCATAGGCCATGCTACTTTTGCCACACAGGAAGTGTATTTTCACCCCCTAAGGGTGTGGCCTGCCTTTGATGTATTGCTTGACAGACAGAGATCCACGGAATGGTACCATTTGTTGATCAACACAAAGGTTTTCCTCTAGTGGGAGCTCCAAGCATCTTCTGCGTCTGCATCTTTGGCAATATAGTGTACGTCCTGTACACTGTATTGCCAAAAGTATCCATCAAAATAATTGAAATCAGGTGTTCCAATCACTTCCATGGCCACAGGTGTATAAAAGCATGCACCAAGGCACCAATGCAGACTGTTTCTACAAATATTTTTGAAAGAATGGGTCGCTCTCAGGAGCTCAGTGAATTCCAGCGTGGTACTGTGATAGGATGCCACCTGTGCAACAAGTCCAGTCGTGAAATTTCCTCACTCCTAAATATTCCAGTCAACAGTGTACCACTTTGTATGGCATACATGTTGGTGTTGTCTGCCATCAAATGGAAGAGCTCATCTGGAAAGTACTGTCTGAAGTAATCATAGGGACTCATGGGATGTGTCTCATAAGTTGGAGGTTTCTCAAAGGAAGTTTCAATGCTTGCATTGAGTGGCCTATGACGCCACTTAATGTCTTTCTTCCTGGTCACTATCAACTCCTCCTGATCCTCTGTCACTATACAGTCGAGGAGGAGGATCAGAGAGGGCAAGAACTGCTACAGGAGGAGGATGGAGGAGCAGCTGCAGTAGAACAACATCAGCGGTGTCTGGAAGGGAGTTAAATCCATCTCGGGCTACAAGGAGCCCAAGTCCTAGCCTGAGGGAGACAAGAAGTGGGCAAACGATCTGAACTTGTTTTTCAATAGATTTGATCATGCGCTTGCCCCTGCTCCAGCCCAGTCTCCTCTGCTGAAGCCCCCATTGTCTTCTGTGTACTTCCTCTCCTCCACCCCAGCCCCCTTTCATACAACCTTCAGCTCACAACCACTTCAAACGTCCAGATCACCTCCTGTACTGTGCCCACCCACCCCCATCGACACCTATCTGCACCACCACCCCCGTTTCCAACCTGTCCCTCACAACACAGCAGGTGGGGAATGAGCTGAGGAGGATTAAGGCCTGAAAGGCGGCGGGTCCAGGTTTCTCAAGTCCTGTGCAGAACAGCTGTGCGGGATTCTGGGATACATGTTCAACCTGAGCCTGAAGCTGGGGAAAGTGCCACAGCTCTGGAAGACGTCCTGCGTGGTTACAGTTCCAAAGACCCCCCATCCCAAGGAGCTCAACAACTACAGGCCAGTGGCTCTGACGTCTCATCTGATTTACACTTGTTTATTTCAGTGAACTTTGTAAAGCACTATGAGACACTCTGTTGTGCGCCCACTGGTGAGCTCCTTCACAGACCCGCTACAGTTTGGTGGTCATCTACCTCCTCATCATCTACCATCTACCTCCTCATCATCTACCTCCTCCACACCTCCCTTCACAGACTCACTGCAGTTCACCTACCAACCTGGCATTGGGGTGGATGACGCCATCCTCTACCTCCTCCACACCTCCGTCTCACCTGGAGAAGGGTGAAAGCACTGTGAGAATTGTGTTTTTTGATATCTCTAGTGCATTCAACACCATTCAACCAACGCTCCTGGGGGACAAACTGGAACTAGCTGGGGTGGATCACCACCTAAACTCATGGATTATGGATTATACAGAACCAGGACCTTCTCCAAACAAACATTATGGAAGGAACCCACTGGAAATGTGCAAAAAAATTGAGGAACTTGCAAGAGACAAATTTAATGGCGCAGTGTGTTGCACTTGAGGGATCTATTGGCAGCAATGGAATAGAATATGTATAATATGTTTTCATTAGTGTATAATTACACTGTGTTTTTGCACTTCTACAGACAGAGCTAGTTCTCTTCCATAGAGTCCAGTGTGGAAGGTGGACATTTTGTATATGCAGCTAGTCATTTTCTGTATTTAACTTTGTCTTGTTTGGTGTGACAATGTAGGTAAACTTCTATTTTGGTTAAAAGAAGTAGAAGAAGGAAAATATGTTTTTCCCCTTCACTCAAGATAATTCGTTTGTTTTATGAGGGATAAGCACTGTATTGTCATTAGGTTTCGAATGTTGTAGTGATGTTTAGTTATATGTGTGTAGTTTTCCTGGAGGGCAAGCATATCATATCTAGTCCTTGCCCTGCTAAGGTGAATAAAACAAAATTGCGGTGACACATATTGCACTGCAGATGTCAGAGCAGACAAACCATCTGCACTTGCTGTGGGGAGGTAATGGCTAAAACCCACCTAGGGCGTCTTTGTTGTGTTCCAGCTGTGATGTGGCTGTCAGAGTTGATCACGGCTACTCTAGTTAATGTTGTAAATCTCGGGAAATTGACAAATCTGTTGATCAACTAATTAGCCAAGCAAATGCTCTGCATCTGAAACACTCCAGGAAGGATTTAAAGCTGTGCTATTGACGAAGCAAAACCCTACCACAGTAAGAACATGATGCAGATGTGATCAATCAACTGGGAACAACTTCCCTTCTGGGTTGATCAATATCTCACTTTCAGTGTGAGAGGAATTTGTGAAAGTGTGAAAGTGTATCTGAGAAAGAGGGGCTTTGACTTATCTGACCAAGCAGAAGAAGTGCTTAAGCAAGGTGAAAGGGAGAGCATATGATGTGGTGAAAGTGGGACTGCAGTAAGCCAACTTTGAACGTGTAGTTGAGCCTGCAGCCCATTTTTGAAATACTCAGGGTCCTTCAGTGTCTCTGTGACTTCTTTTAGGCCTTTGGCTGACTTTGATAATACAAAGCCCTCCACCACTGAGTCTGCTGTTTACTATGGATCCGTTTTAACAAAGTCATAGACACTGCTGCTGAAGGACTGAAGTGGCAGGGCAAGACTGTTCACTGCGCTTCTACAGAAGTGATTCTTGAACTGTTTCTGGCCTTTAGCTGTTGGCCGCCTGCTCAAGTGTAACTGGATGACCACCACCCTGAAAAGTGTCTCTGAAGCGTTAGTCTACATGCTAAGCTGATAACTTGCATGCTGACAGTGGAGGTTCTGCACAGCCATGTTTCAGACTGCAGTGAGCCCTCCTGCTCCACAACTAACCTCGGCTGGTAGACTCTTGTCAAATGAGGGTCATTCTCTGTGTATTATTATCACTCTTTTGGAGCGATTGTTGCAATAGGAGTGTTCCAGGCCTACAAGGTTCAGAAATTTGTCTTATTAAGGCTCCGGGCCCATGTACGATGTCTGTGCTTCTGTTGCCATTCTCCTTGACATCAAGCAGTGAATTGCTGTCACTCCTATTCCTGATTCACCTAATGCTCACTATGGCACTGATGCCCAGAAGGGAAACTAGCTGACCCACACGAGGAGGGGACTAGTGCATGGCCAGACTACATGTCCCGAAATGATGATGTTGTCTTTGCATCTGTTTTCTCTCAGTTCTGTGCCTCATTAAGCAGTGATTCAACAATGATTTTACAGAACACACAGAGACTGTCTGTGACAGATAACCTTTTCTACACTGTTGTGTTGATCACTGATTCTGTGGAGCTGTGAGCCATGTTGGACAGTGGCTTCTGGGGATTTTTGGATGTCAGAAGTAATTGTAACTATTGTGGGGTGATGGGTTCCAGTAACCCTTCCAGTAAGCCAGTCACTCTGAAATGCAACTGTAAGATAGCTGATATGTCTCCCTGTGTAGAACTTGACCCATCTGACTATTTGTATAAAAATTGCCCTAGATGACAATGTAAAATGCACTGTGGCCAGGACTGTTGACCAGAATGACACTGATAGTGAAAAGAGCTTGACTGTTGACTCAGAGTGTTCAAAACCGACCAAGCAGCTCAGCACTCTGCAAGTAATCCGTTGATCTGTTGGCCAAGTACAAGTCCATTTTCTCCTGCCACAGTTTGGACTATGACAAAGCCAAAGATTGTTCCGTGCTTACAGCTGTGTGACAGCAGACCCTATAGACTGCCATATGAGGGGCTGTCTTCCTCAAACTATGAGATGCTGCAAATGGCTTTGAGTGACATGGAGTAAAGAGACATCGTCAGGAAGTCTACAAATGCATGTGGCTGAATGTGCATAGTATCAAAGAAGTGCATCTCCTGCCTCACCAATCTCACTCACCAATAAACTTTTTCTTGTCAACCATGAACTTCTGGATACTAAAACGTGGAGGTCTACAAAGAGGACAAACCAAATACAGAGGTTCACAACATTTACCTCTGTATTTGGGTTTTCTGAATAATATAGACTACCACAGATCACCTTCATGAGGATGAGGTTATGGTTTCTCTCCTATCAGTAAGCCCCTCTTTGCTCTAACATCTGGGGTTGAAAAAGTGCAAAGGGTAACAGGAGCTCGCTCATGACCACAAAATTAACTGCTGCTGACTGGAATGCAGTGAGGCTTTCAATCTCAATGAACCAATCTTTATTCATATAGAGGCAAATCATAACAGTGTTATCTCAAGAGCAGGTCTAGACCAAACTCTTTAATTAAGAGAGACCCAACAGATCGTCACCGCTGGGATCCTTCAAACTTAACCCTGGAGAACCCACGGGGTCAAATTTGGCCGCTGTTAATTGCTGCCACCCAAAATGAACAAACATAAAAAAAATTGTCAAATTTAACTTCAAAAACCCAGAGTGCCACTTCTGACCTTTGCATAGAGACACTTAGTGGATGAATATTGAACTGACATGAGCCAGAGTGGTAGTGACAAGATGACTGACCACATGCTGTTTTGTTGAGCTGGAAACCTACCCAAAGAAAATCGTCTTCTCAGCAAACCAGTGGTTGGTAAAATTGTGTATTTTTTGTTAATCTATTTAGTATTAGCTTGCAGAATGCCTAGAAGTACGTTATTCTTTTTGGATAAATTAGCAACTCTGAGCTAGTTAAAAAAACGATGGGCCAAAAATGACCCTCTGGGTGTATGGGTTAAAAAATGTCGGGTCAAAAATGACCCTTTGGTTCTTTGAGTGACTTTGTAGATGGAGAATGGTGACAGTCCTGTATTTGGCTAAAGCCTTGAAATAAATTCATTTGTATAATATATTTTACTAAGTTACCTCGGTAGTTCAAGGCCAGAGACTAATACTTATAATAACTATAATAATATAATAACTTATTACGTATTTTATATATAAATATATATAATAAGTAAATCGCCGTCGATGTGCTGTGTGCAAGGACCTCAAAACTGAAATGCACTGTGAAAAATGTGCAGTTCCTCTCTGCATCAACAAAAAAAGAAATTGTTTCAAAGACTACGACAATGTCTAGTGTGAGTTCCTCTCTCTAGCAGAACAGATTTTTTGATAAGCAAAGACCCATGGTGTTTTTTGGCCTTGTGTTCTTGTTTCCATTGGCCAAAGTGTGTTTGTACATTTGAAATCCAGTTCTAACATGCAAAAAAAACATTGTTAAATGTAGCTGTGTGGTTAACTGATTATTTTCCTAAGTTTAAAATAGTTTGCATTGACAGTGTTTGTTATTGTGATTCTTTGAAATGATACACCTAAAGCCCAATGGGTCAAATTTGACCCTAATCCTAAATTAGGGAATAAAGGGTTAAAATTGAAAAAGTGGATATGTTGGTGTTCAGTGAACTTATAGCAGTCATTTAATGCATAGTTCATAATTTTCCAAAGAAGAAAAGGGTTCTTGGGTTCTCCAGGGTTAAGTAATCCATCACTTTGGTATTAATGTTCTGATTTGTATAAATTTGATTTATTAAAAGATAAGACTGTTTGTGACCATTATAATCCATTAGGACAGGGGTGTCAAACTCAATCAAAGAAAGGGCCAAAATTTAAAACACGGTCTAAGTCCCGGGCCAAACAGGCTCAACATTTAGACTCTAAAAGTGACTCTTTTATTATAGTATAGTATATAATATAATAATAATAATAGTAATATATTTTTTATCCAGAAATATGAATGTAAACAGCCAAACTTCAACAACTTTTCCTCAATAAAATAAATAGAATTTTAAATTATTTTTTTATTTTTTGTACTATCCTGATGTTTTGTCTCATAGTGTCGTCTTATATTTATATTCTTTAATTATGGCCACATCAGCTCCACAAACAAGACACACAGGTTCACCTCCGACAAACAAACAGCATTATAATTGTATCGTGGGCCACATCTGGCACGCGGGCCTTGAGTTTGACATATATGCATTGGGAGGATCTTCAATGAGTAAGAGGTTGGATCTCATAGAAAAAGAATTGGGTTCTTTAACTGGTTTTCTCTGATTGTACCGGAAAGGAATCAGAAGTAGAAGAACTAGATTCTTCAATTGGTTTTTCTCTGATTGAACCAAAAACGAATCAGAACCTTACAGAGACATCTGTATTGTAAGTAAATGTGCACACACCCATTTGGAATGTAATCTATGGTGGACATAAGGGTTGCAAAATATGGTCAATAGAGCACAAGTGTTTATCAGTATGAAGCAAAGAGCATGGCTTTCCATTCATTAAGCATAACAAAGTTGAAAGATTTAGAAGATAAATTAAGGCAAGTGGAAGGTAAAATGGGAAAGAAAAAGAAGGTTTCAGTGAAAGACTTAGAAGAATGTGAGACATAGTGCATGTATGAAAATGTGGAAGGATGAAGCAGAAAGTAGGGATAGGAAGAGATTACAGAAAGAAATGGCATGTTCATGACAATGACAAAAATACACAGACAACAGTTAAGAATCCACATTCGCAGTCCTCCTCTCTGTATCTGCAGATAACAGCTCTGAAACTGGATTCTGACCTCGACGCCGGTGATTTCCAGAAACGCCTCAGCCTTTTGTTCTGCCTCTTGTGTTTTCTGGTTGCCTGTTCCTGCGGCAGTCCGGCATCTGCCAGCTAAGGCTTCACCAAGTGAGTAGTGATTGTGTGATGAAGCCCTGTGAATGTGTTGAATTGCTTCGCCAAAAGGCTGATCACACGAAGCCCCGTTTAACAGCTCATTTGGGAGTACTGGCATCTGCTTGTCATTTGATGTACAGCAGTCATACTGTGATATTACATGTGGGCTACATACCAGTGGATCTGTAAACATAATGATGCAAGTGTTATGTCAGAATCCCCCATATGAGGTATTGTAAAGCCAGATGAAATTAATCTATCCTGAACATGGTACATCAATAAAGTAATATAGATGTGTGTGTATATATATAAAGAGAGAGCTAGATACAGTATACATGCTCCCAAACTGCTGATGTCCTTCGCTTTTTTTGTGGCTCCACTTTCTCAGCAATGCTGTCACTCAATCTTCTGCACATCCTTCAGAATCACCTCAGATCACGCGGAACACTTCCTGTATTTTCCGCACCTTTTTCAGCTACTCGAATCACTCAACAATGTAGTCTAGTGA
Organism: Pempheris klunzingeri; assembly: GCF_042242105.1. Taxonomy (NCBI): domain Eukaryota; kingdom Metazoa; phylum Chordata; class Actinopteri; order Acropomatiformes; family Pempheridae; genus Pempheris; species Pempheris klunzingeri. The sequence goes on along the minus strand of NC_092021.1, from coordinate 4,760,681 downwards.
TTTCAGAGAAACGGGCACCTCGTTTGTCTTTGGTCACGTGATATTCTTAAAAACTATACGGGCCTCGACACAGGCTTCATTTGGACATGCCCCCTTTGCTGGACACAGGCCTTCTTCAGCTTCAGATGTGACATCACTACAAGTGAGTCTGCCTGCCTCCTTTCCTGCTGGCTCTACGCTGCCCCACAATTGGTACCTGCCTGCCTTTGCTTCCAGTGTGTCAGTATGTACCTGCTGGCATCCCGATCCTTCGTCATGCCTCTCGCTACCTGGGTCGCTTTCTACTCCACCGAGAGCATCCCAGCTCACCCAATGGTCCGCCTGCAGCCTCGGCATCTTCATCTTCCACTTTCCCCCTCACGTGCTGCAATTGGGTCCACCAAACACCAGTTACAGTTTCACTACATGTGTGGGCTTTACAGAAGCATGCCTGACTGAAAGCGCCATACAATGCATGCCCATGAACAACTCCAACAAAAGGGAGGTAAAGATGACCATATCCTAAAAGAACTCCACATGGCTGCTCTCACCATGTACCAGGCTGTAGCCACCAACACAGCCTCAGGTGGCCCAAGACTTGGTAATGGCTTTGGACACAGGGGACATCGAGCTCCAGATGATTGTGGCCAACGTGGTCATTGGGCCAAAGACTGTCCAAAGAAAGATGACAACATGTGATTGCCACCCAAATCCGACTGACGAGCTAGTGGTGGCGTAGAGCGGGAAGGGGTTCCAGGGGATGAGGTAGGTTCTGTGACACCTGTCAGAGGTAACACATGACACTGCACACCGCAATGAAGAACAGTTTGCTACTAACCCTGACACTCACAAGACACAAGACACATTTCAATTTTCCATTATATCGTTGGAAGACAAATTTGAACCTACATGCTCACAGGTCAAATACGACACTGATCCATATAAAAAGTTTCCTCAATATGATCTCACAATAGAGCAACAATCACATTTCATTCACAAGAATCACATTGATTCTTGAGCTACTAATTCAGTTTTACGTAGCACAGAGTTTGTGATCCATCAAAGCTCAGCTGTCGTCATTTCTATTCCATAGGTGCATCAGGCCAAACAGTAAAAGAAAACATGGCAGTCCGTCTTAATTCATTTCAGTTTCTTTATTGTCATTGTAAGTCGAGCAAACAATGAAATTGAGGTAGCACTTCTCATGGTGTTTAAAAAACAGACATAAAAACACAGGACAGTAACACAACAATAATAAAAAGTAAAACAGCTGGCTGAGCCAGGTTTAAGTGTGCACACTTGGTAAAAGTGGAATGGCAGCATATCAGAGTTACCAGTTAAGAGCACAGATGGTGGTAGGAAAAAAATCTCTGAATCTAGATGTGTGTGTGTGTGTGTGTGTGTGTGTGTGTGTGTGATTTCATTGTTCGAGGTCTCTAAGACTCTGGGCTACAAATAAATATGATGTGAACCCCATGTAAACCTCAATATCCTCTGAAACCAGAGGCTATTCAGAGCATCAGCCCTGTTTTTTAATCATTGAAAGCTGCAGGTGTATTTGTTCCCTGTGACAATTTTGCAGTGAGACCTTCACTGTTTCTTATCAAAGATTTGTGATGGACAACCAATCGAATGGCGTTTTACAGACATGCAGCAGTTCTCCCTCAAGCTGCAAACGTTCCTAATCATACACTATTCTATCTCAAATTCCGCCTAATGCCTGTTTCTTCTTTGTCGTTGATCTCTCCAACTAGTGGTGGTAAACTCAGTTCATTTTATGGATTTTATGGTCATGTGATTACAGCTGAGGGCAAATCCCTCTCACCCAAACATGTTGAAGCAATTCAAAATCTTCCCCAACAATCGCAAAAAAGCAGCTGATGTCATTTTTAGGCATGTGTTTCTACTAGAAATGTTTTGCCCAACTATGCTCTGTATGTCGCTCCATTGGAAGCCATGATTCATGGTAAAGGTCTGCAACCACATGACAAGACTCCTGAGGCTGAAAATGTTTTTTGTGACTTGCTCCTCCAGACCACTCTCTCTAGGTTTGACCGATCCTACTCACCCCTTCACTCAGACTGTTGATGAAAGAAATGGCTGTATGACTCTCTGTTCTTTTACAGGACCATAGTGGAAAACTCCACCCTGTAGCATATTTCTCTGCTAAGCTTGATTCTGTAGCAGCAGGTCTCCCCCGATATTGCCGTTGCAGCCGCTGAGATAGCGGCTTTCTGGCATCACATGACATTGTGGGTTACAGTGATGTAACTCTCTTCGTCCCACATGCTGTGTCTCTCTTTCTCCTTGAACTCACATCTCTCCACAGCTCGTTGGCTACGATACAACACTGTACTCCTTGATATGCCTAACATCACTGTTAAACGCTGCACATTTCTCAATCCTGCTACACTCCTCCCCACTCCTTAGGAGGGTGAGGAGCATAACTGTTGCTTTCCTCCAACAGGTCTGTTCTCCTCGTCCCAACCTACAGGAAGTGCCGCTGAAAACTAAAACTGGCAAAATGTGGTGAAGACACAGGTCTCATGGGTGGAAGCTCTCCTCGTGTTGACATATGCGAATGAGAAAACAATCTCATCCTAACTTAAATCCATTTGAGATCCTTGGACTAGAGCTGGTCGGTTCCTGAATCACTCGGGTTAATGACTCGAATCTTTGTACTGAATCAGGAATCAAGAGTCCAAGGTCTCCATTAACCCGGATCCTATGAGTCCTCAGGCTGGCTGCTGCTAAGTACACAAAGTGATTCAGCGGACTCACCGGAAAGTCAGCAGACCACGGAGTCAGGTGATTCGTCTGAATTGGTTCACTGACTCAAGTCCATAAAATGAACCGACTTTACTACCACTAGTTTGGACAACCTCTGTGTTGAGCCTGTGAACAGGCCCCTCCCCTCCACCACAATCTGTGAAGATGACATGTTGTATTACTGTAAGAATCTGCTGTTCTTTCAAGTGTCACAGCAGACAAAGCTGCACTCCCTGTTCCGGCCTCTACACCACTCCACCAACTCCAGTCTGGTGATTGGCTCACGTAAACACTGGAAATCCTGGAAATGCACTTAACGAGCATCCTTGAGGTGCCATCATATGACAACGATGGAATGCAGAAAGCCCAATTTGATGAACTTTACTTTTTTTTTTTTGATTAATGTATAATCAAAAAGGGGGGAAATGTAATGAAAAAATGTAACTCATGTACCTTTTGACATTTTTCATTAACCTCTGACATGTGTAGGAACCTTTGACATCTATCAAAATGCCACTGTGGCCTTAACTCTCTGTCTCAGACAGTTCTCTTTTTACCAGTATGTACCTCAGTTCCTTTTTCCACTTCTGCATAGGATGTCTGCACAGGATCCTGGCACACATTCTGTTTTTCCTTTGGTATAAAGATGACCGCTTGAGATGCACACTTTGAGCCTCTTCTACAGACTGCTTAACTCTCTGTATCAGACTGCTCCTTCTTGCAAGAATAACATATTCAAAGACATTATCTTTGCTTCAGAAACTTTATTCTTATTGAGGAAAAATTCGCAACAGTGGCCAGGAAAAACTCCCCTTTAATAGGAAGAAACCTTGAACAGAACTAGGCTCAGAGGTGGGCAACTTTCTCTCTGGGTCTTTGGAGGTTGGACGGAGAGGGGAGGGGACAAAGGGGGGTGCGCAACCAAAATAATAGGATATAATAATAGGAATATGACTAATAATTTGCAATATCTTAACAGTGGAAAAACATCACTATAGTTAATATATGAATGATAATAGCATGACTAATAAAAACTAGTAAAAAGTGGCAGCGGCTGACGATCCGCAGTAGTGATTCATGAAGCCAGAGAACCACAGCCAAGAGAACCATCACCACAATCCACAGGAACCTGAGAGATGAGAAAAGCACAGAAAGACTCAGAGGAAGATATCAAGTTTGTAACAGACATTAAAGAGAGGAGCCCAGTGCATCATGGGGAAACCCCCTGCAATCTAGGCCTCTAGCAGTATAACTAGGAGCTAGTCCAAGGCCCGAGCCAGCCTTAAACTATAAGCTTCATCAAAAAGGAATGTTTTTAGCCAGCTCTTAAAAGTAGAGAGGGTGGTTGCCCAAACTGGAAGGGGATTCCACAGCAGAGGAGCCTGATAGTTCTGCTCTGCCTTCCGCACTACTTTTGAGGACTTGAGAAGATTTATTAAGAGGGACTTTCAGTAGACTGCATTCTGGGAGCGCAATGCTCTAGTGGGGTAGTATGGTACTATGAATTCTTTAAGATATTATGGAGCCTGACCATTAATAGCCTTGTAGGTGAGGAGACGGATTTTAAATTCTATTCTGAATTTTACTGGAAGTCAGTGAAGAGAAACCAGTATGGGAGAAATCTGTTAGTTCTCGTCAGTACATGAGCAGCAGCATTCTGGACCAGCTGGAGAGTCTTTAAGGATGTATTAGGGCAGCCTGATAATAAGGAGTTGTGATAGAACAACCTGGAAGTGACAAATACGTGGACTAATTTTTCTGCATCATTCACGCATCATGCATTCTGCATCATTCACAAAATGGGCCTGATTTTAGCAACGTTATGGATGTAATCAGTGGGACCTGGTGGTCCTCTGCTGTCTGCCTCTGAGTGGGGTAAGAAACAAGAAAGCGAGTTAGGTGAGTGGGCAGGTGCTGGCGATTGTCTGTGTGAGGCCAGAGAGACACAAGGCTTCAGCTGTGATTTGTGTGTGGCAACACAGTTTTTATGGGGGGATTGATTTCCTGCTGCGTGTGAGGTGCCGGCGTAGCAGGTATGCAGTTTTTAAGGATGCTCATTAAAAATGTTTTATTCTGCTTGGGGTATGTTTAATCAGTCAGACATTTAGTCATTAATTGTGTTTCTATTGTTTGTGCTTTTACAGTGACTCCTGCTGTCCTTTTTTGGTTTTGTTTGTAGGATTTGTTTTAACTATTCTGCTCGGCCTTGCAGGGCTTGTGGATGAAATGACGAGGGGTGAGAGTGGACTAATTAGGGCCCGAGCACCAAGCGGTGCGAGGACCCTATTGTAACTGTGTGGGGGAAAACAAGCAAGGGAGGAAAACGTGCAAGTACCCAAGAACCAAGAAGTGTACGGACCTCATAGACCCCGAGCAGGTAGGCCTCGAAAAAATACGTCAAATGAAAAAAACCAGGCGACCAGGGGGCCAGAAACATAGTTGAAACTGAAGGAATTATTATTATTATTATTATTTTCCTTGTACCGAAACAAACGCAAATTTGAGGGCCTGAACATGCACGAAAAGTCAGGAAAATTTGCACAAAATTCAGGAACGGTGAAAATTTTCGTATTTTATGGGTTTCGTAAACGGGCGTGAAAAGATGGCTCTATAGCGCCACCAAAACTCAGCCCCGGAACTGCGTATTATCTACATGTACGAAAGTTGTAGGGTATATGTATCGCTTCAAGACGCACAGAAAAGTCTCTTGAAGGTATGCCTTAAAACCAACAGGAAGTCGGCCATTTTGGATTTTATGGCAAAAAGTAGGGGTCGTAAAATGAACGAACTAGTCCGAGGGGGTTGAAGCAATCGACTTCAAACTTGGTCAGCTGGTGGAAACAATATCAAGGATGAAAAGTTATTAAAGGTTTGGTATAATCTTTAACGGTTTGGACGTGGCGAGCTCTCAAAATTTTGTGCCTCGCCGTCAAACAGGAAGTTGTTAATAATTTGACTGTACGTGATCCAATATGCACCAAACTTCACATGTCTGATGAGAGTCCCGCCCCGAACACATCTACATGTCAATATTCATTCTAAATCACAGCGCCACCTGGTGGTGACAGGAAACTTTATGTTTTATGCTATGATGGCTCAAGACCAGTCAGTTGATCGGATCTACTTCAAATTTGGTCAGGAAAGCCTCAAGATGTTGATGTTGGTCTGGAGCGAACACCGTGAGTCTCCGTCAAAAGCTGTTGCCATGGCGACGCAGACACTGTCGAGTGACATTTTTTTTTCGCCATCAGAATTAAAAGTGCTGTAACTCCACTGTACAAGGTCCTATCTTCACCAAATTCATACAGTTTGATGACTGTCCGGCTCTGAAGACATGTACGTGGCCATTTTGAACCATAGTCATAGCGCCACCTACTGGCGGGAGGAGGTACATGTCTTCTTTCTTGGACATCTCTCTCTCAGCAGGTTAACCACAGACACCTCAAATTTGGGCCAAAGATTCTCAAGACGTGGCCGATGCAAATTTATGAAGGGCTTGAGGTTTCGCCAAACGCTGTCACCATGGCGACGCCTTGTTCGCCATGAAAAACGAATTTAATTTCAAAGCTTACGCATGCGTGCACACTCACCAAATTTGGCATACATGTCAGGAGCCCTAAAATGAATAATCTTATTGGGTTAACAGGTTTGGGTGGGCCAAAATGGCTCTACGGCGCCCCCTAGAAAACTTTGACGAACTAGCCCCCGGGCTACGTTTTACCTACATGTACCAAATTCGGTACACTTATGCGAGACGATAGGACCTACAGAAAAGCCTCTTGGAGCATTGACCTAAACCCAACAGGAAGTCGGCCATTTTGAATTAAGTGTCAAAATTGCTGCGATAAATAGGGGTCGTAAATGAATGAACTAGTCCGAGGGGGTTGAAGCCATCGACTTCAAACTTGGTCAGCTGGTAGAAACAATCTCAAGGATGAAAAGTTATCAAAGGGTTTCTGTAATCTTTAACGGTTTGGGCGTGGCGAGCTCTCAAAATTCGGTGCCTCACCGTCAAACAGGAAGTTGTTAATAACTTGACTGTACGTGATCCAATATGCACTAAACTTCACATGTCTGATGAGAGTCTTGCCCTGAACACGTCTACATATCAATATTCATTCTAAGTCACAGCGCCACCTTGTGGCAACAGAAAGTAACATGAATTAACTGTCAAAATTTCAGCGGTTTATAGGGGTCGTAAATGAGCGAACTACTCCGAGGTGATTGAAGCGATCGACTTCAAACTTGGTCAGCTGGCAGGACAAATATTAAAGATGAAAAGTTCATCAAAAGCTTTATATTATCTTTAACGGTTTGGGCGTGGCGAGCTGTCAAAGTTCTGTGTCTCGCCATGGCACCGAAAGTTCTTCCAAGTTCACTGTAGGTTACCCAGTGTGTTTCACACTTCTCCTGTTTAGTCACAAAAGCCTCAAGACCTTCACAGTGTAGTCAACACTTCATATACTGGAATATAGGACGTCATTAGCGGCCGTTTTCTAGGGTAACGTAGGGGACGCAGGAAGTGACGTGTAAGTCCTTCACGCGCTGTCCAAACTACATGAACGATCTGAGCCGCGTGGAAGGGGCGGAGTCTCTGCACGCCCCGACGCACACAGAGGTGCGAGGGCCCTCCAACGCTGCTTGCAGCTTTAATTCCTTTTATTTTTGTTCATTGTTTTGTTTGTTTACTCACTTCCCTGTTTTAGATCCACGGTGGGTAATTATTAACTGTAATCCCTAGTAGTACTGAGACTCGACTTATGTGTGCTGGTTATAGTCACGTGTGAATTGATTGCGGTGCTATTTCATGTGAACTGATTGCGGTGCTAATTATTGCGCAGTGGCGTTTTAAACATGCAGTGATCTTCACCCCTGGTTTATCAGGTTCACGTGCAATAGATATTAATGGTATACATAATTAGACCCCTTTCGGATGAATAGGATTGTGATTTTATGTGGATAATAAATATTAACATTTATACATTCTCATTCCTTGTACTCCGGTTTATTTAATGCTTGGCCTGTGGGGTTAGGTTCAACATGTAGATGGAAAAAGGCAGTCCTGGAAATATTTTTTATGTGGGAGTGAAAGGATAAATCCTGATCAAAGATAACTCCCAGATTCCTAACAGTGTGCTGGAGGCCAGATTAATGCCATCCAGTGTAGTTATATTGTTTGGAAAAAGTGTCTCTAAGGTGTTTAGGGCCAAGTTTTGTCTGAGTTAAGCAGCAGAAACTTAATCTGGCTTTATTGATAAACAATTGGGTATCCTCTGCATAACAATGGAAATTAATGGAGTGTTTCCTGATAATACCCAGAGGAAGAAAATACACTGTTGCCCATAAAGTTGGAATAACTGTTCAATACCCCCAATTGTGTTAAAGCCTGAATACACAGTTTGTAAAGGTTAATTATGGTTTAAGTTTCACTGTGATATGTTTGATGAAGAGTTTGATCAATTAAGTTGAGAAGATATACACTTTATTTACCAAGAATAAATCACATTGTCACAATCATTTCATTAAAAGAGGTAAAAAACATTTCATTCCAACTTTATGGGTAACAGTGTATAAGGTAAATAATATCAAGCACCGAACCTTGTGGAACTCGATGTCAAATTTGAGTGTGGAGAGAGGACTTGCATGTACAAACTGAAATCAATCTGACAAATAGAACTTAAACCAGCTTAATGCAGTTTCTTTTATGCCAATTAAGTGTTCCTCTGTAATAGGATGTGATGGTCAATGGTATCAAAGGCAGCACTCAGATCTAACAAGACAAGTACAGAAAGGGGAGTCATAACAAGTTCCTGTCAGGGCAAGTCACTTCTGTGTGATAAAGCACGTCTGCGTATTCTGAACCGCACTCCTCCAAAAGAGACTTGAACTGGCGGTGATTTAGACCTTTGGCTCTTATAAAGTTAACTACTCGTGTTACTGTGGTCATAATTAGGAACTTAAAATCAACTCAGTTCGCAAGAGTGTCGTACTAGAGCTCAAAATAAACTGTAATGAATGCTCAGACAGTATCTCAACGTCCATGTAGCTTGTTTGCAATTGTGAAGGTCTAAATTATAGCCGAGTTACTTAGCACTGACTAGCCTACATGATTCAGTTTAATTTTATAGTAGTTGGCTGGTTGATTTTACAGCACAAGAATGAGGACATATAGTTTAAGATTCTGCCAAATACAGTCTTATTTTTTACAGGGACAGACAACGAAGAGAAAGGGAGATATTACTGACTTCTGAAGAAGCACAAATTGGGATTGATACATGAGGGTTAGTATGGCTTAGTGTTAGGGTTAGTGTTGATCAAGTATGTAACCTATCAATAAGTATGAAACAATATAACCAAAATGTAATCCATCCATCCATTTTCTATACTGCTTATCCGTCAGGGTCACAGGGGGAGCTGGAGCCTATCCCAGCTGACTTCGGGCGAGAGGCGGGGTACACCCTGGACTGGTCGCCAGCCAATCGCAGGGCCACATACAGAGACAGACAACCTTTCACTCTCACACTCACCTATGGGCAATTTAGAGTTACCAATTAACCTAATATGCATGTCTTTGGATTGTGGGAGGAAGCCGGAGTACCCGGAGAGAACCCACGCTAGCATGGGGAGAACATGCAAACTCCACACAGAAACACCCCGGGTTCAAACCGGGATTCGAACCCCGGACCTTCTTGCTGTGAGGCAACAGTGCTATCAAAATGTAATCGAATATCATAATTTATACTCTGTTTTAAATGTATAATCTTTTATACTTTGTTTAAAAATGCAGTAAGGGGAAACTGATGGTATAAATTGGAGTAAATGCTTTGTATTGGGAAATGCAATAAGAAGAGACCAGGAGCTTTGTGGTGTGAGCTGAAGTGAAGGTGTTGTCTAAAAAGTGTTATGGATGAGTTGGAACCTATTAGTATCGGGAGATGGCGCTATAGGATAAGGGAAAATTAACAGCTGCCCTGCGGAAGCCCACAAGGTAGGCAGCTCAGAATAAGGTCAAAGGGACAAACCCCTCCTTGTGGTAGATGGTATAATGTAATTGGTTAGGTACAGATGCTAGGGGGCAAGCAGATGCAGATTTTGGGTTATAAAAGATGGAACCCTTGCGGTGTTTAGTCAGAACTGTTCAAATTTTCACCTTGTTCAGATCTCAGGCTTTACTGTCGACAATAAATCTCTACTGCGCTGAACTCTGAAGTCTCCCGGTGCCTGTTTAGAAAAACTTAGACTCTGAAGAAAACTTGGAACTTGAAAAAACTTAGAGCCTGGACAGAGAGGATTGACACTTAGACTCTGGCACAAGTTTGGGGGACTCTTTTCCCCACACTTCGACATTTTGGCGTAGCCAGTCAGGAGCAAAAAAGAGTTGTTTCTGGACCTGATCTGGGGCAACTGACCTGCATTTCAGACCCAAGGCCACAAAAATCAAAAGGTAAGCAGAACCTTTATTTTCTGCTAATGAGTGGTGTCTGAGTGCAATGTTGATTCCGCCCAGGTACAGTGTCCGTAAAAACTCATTGCACACGAACCTAGAAATCTGATAAAAAATAATAATGAGAATAATTACTTAAGTTGAACACTGGTGATAAATCAGAGTTTAGCACAGATGTATGTGTGTCTTGTATGTTTTAACACCTGTGCCTGTTTTGTGCTGAATATACCATGGAGCGGAAAGTATGGGTGAGTGGGAAAGATTGTTGAAAATGTGTGCATTGCATGTTGGCTTGTTGCAACCTTGATTTTTACGTGAGGATTTATTTGGCTTGCAATAAGAGAAAAAGATAATTGAGGAAAAGTAAATAGGGGAAGTGAAGAATTAAATCTTTAATGTGAGAAAGTGCATTTAAAGATAAATTCTGAGGAGTGTTTAAGGATTTGGGTTAACTCTTTAATGTTATTTAGAGTAGAAAAGCCCATAAAGTAAGTGAAGAAAGGAACAGAAAGGTGTTTCTGGTGTTGGGGAAGTGAATCCAGAGACTTGGGGTCTGCTTTTCTAAAAGAAGTGAGTGAAAGTAGAGAAGTATATGTTAGAGAAGCTAAAAACCCATGAGGAAGATATGAATTATAGGAAATAGTGAGCAAGTTATAATAGTGGTGTATCAGATCAAGCGAGGCATGATTGTCTTTTTGTTTTATGTGTGTTGTGATGAAAAGAGATAAAACCAGTTACGGCCCTCCACCCACTCTACCACTGAGCCACCCAGTATGTATGAGTACATTGTCAGCTGATACTGCTTTCAAAAGACAGGTGGATGGTCTGCACGGGTAGGCAGCTAAATTTGCACGCATCGCCAGAAGACAGCAATAGTCAACAGGACAGTGACAAGTTATAGTGCACATAGATAGAGTAGATAGAATTGCATGCATTAGCAGGGTGAGTATACTGGCCAGAGGGAGAGAAAAGAGAAAGAAAAAACAAAGACAGAGACAGTGTGCGTGTGATGCTGTGAAGAAGACAGCAGAGGAGAGTATGTGCAGCGCATTATGTAAGGCTGTTTGTGTATGGGTGAGTGTGTGAGAGACACTGTAAAGAGACAAAGAGGGCTGTGTGTGCACCTTGAAAAGATAACTGGTTTGATTTGCAGCTTCATAGACAGAGCAGCGTGGGCAGAAGAAGTTGAAGGGACAATGGAGATAGATATATCCTCCTCGCAAGGAGCAGCAGGAGTGAAAAATAGAGGAGAAAGTTGAAGGGAGAAGAGGTAATAAAAGTGTTGTTTGTTGAAAGACTCTTAATCGGCAGCTGAGTAGAATAGAAGAACAGAAGATAATACATTAAAGTCATTATTCCATATTGTGAATTTATAAGCAGCTAAGAGATTAAACAGGATAGGGGCATATAGTCCTACATATATAAATGCTGCTAGATCTTTTGTTGTTCCTTAGTGGTGATTTATGGAGGCTGGAGAAAAAGGTTTTTAACGTAATCAAATAATAATAAAATAGAAATAGCATAATAATATTAAGTAACTGGTAAAATAATATGATAATAAACAAGAAATAGAATAAAATAATACTAAAAGCAGATGGAAGAGGATGATAGTAGTGAAGACGAAGTGTTAACATCAGATCACTACATAACAGATGGAAGTAGAGACAGGGGATCAGAACTCATTTTTGGCTTGAATGCACGCACAGATGCATAGATGAGGAGGGTGTAAAGCATTGGCAGACAGAACAAGAAATCAGTCAAAAACTGTAACAAATAACGAAGTTCATTAACTTGTCTCAAACAAAGTTTCTGCTGTACCGTGGAAACAAGTGTCTAAATTGTGGGCTCCCCACAACCTTGCTTCAGTATAGAACAGCTCTGCCGTAACCTGCAAGCTATAGCCACCATCCCATTACGGCCTTTTCTGGGAATCCAAGAAGGACTGACTATAGCAGGAAGAAATAGAGGAGCAGAAAATCCACGGTTGGATATCACCATACAGTCCCTGACAAAAGTCTGGTCGCTTACCGAAGTTGTTGGAACAACAAATAATAACTTAGAGACTTAGACTTAGACTTAGACTTCTTTATTTGATCCCCCATAGGGGGAAATTTTCTTGTTACAGCAGCAACAATATAGACAGGGAGAGTGAAAAAAACAAAGCAATAGAAAAGACAAAAATAGCAAAAATAAATATAAATATAAATATAAATATATGGATTGTGATGAAATGAAATAAATATTTACACCATAGGATATTTACACTTTAGACAGGAATGGAATGACATGGATGGTAGGCAGTATAATTAACATCAGCCAGTGATGCTGGTGTTATAGAGTCTGATGGCTGATGGGAGAAATGACCTGCGGTAGCATTCCTTCTTGCAGAGTGGGTGCCTCAGCCTGCTGCTGAAAGAGCTGCTGAGGGCCCCCACAGTCTCATGCAGGGGATGAGAGGGGTTGTCCATGATGGACTTGAGTTTTGTTAGTGTCCTCCTCTCACCCACCTCCTCTATGGAGTCCAGGGAGCAGTCTAGGACAGAAGCGGCCCTCCTGACCAGTCTGTTCAGTCTCTTTCTGTCCCTCTCCGTGCTCCCTCCTCCCCAGCAGACCACTGCATAGAGGACTGCAGACGCCACCACAGAGTCATAAAAAGTCCTGAGCAGAGTCCTGCACACTCCAAAGGACCTCAGTCTCCTCAGCAGGTGGAGACAACTTTGGCCCTTCTTGTACAGGACGTCTGTGTTGTGAGACAAGTCCAGTTTGTTGTTGAGGTGAACACCCAGGTATTTGAGGGTCTCCACCCTCTCAATGTCCAGTCCCTGGATGTTCACTGGTGCAGTCTGGGATGTCTTCCTGTGGAAGTCAATCACCATCTCCTTTGTCTTGCTGGTGTTGAGCTGAAGATGGTTTAGCTCACACCAGTCAACGAAGTTGGAGACGACCTCCCGGTACTCCTGTTCGTCCCCCTCTGACACACACCCTACGATGGCTGTGTCATCGGAGAACTTCTGGAGGTGACAGCTCCCAGAGTTGTAGCTGAAGTCCGAGGTGTACAGGGTGAAGAGGAAGGGGGAGAGTACTGTCCCCTGTGGGGTCCCTGTGCTGCAGACCACCATGTCAGACACACAGTCCTGGAGCCTCACGTACTGCGGTCTGTTGGTGAGGTAGTCTGTTGTCCATGCAGCCAGGTGACAGTCCATTCCCGCTCTTTCCAGCTTCACCCTGAGCAGTGACGGCTGGATGGTGTTGAATGGTGTTGAATGCACTGGAACTTGACTTGTAGTTGATCAATTGGAATCTGAAATGGCTTATATGAAAGGCAAAGGCCTCTGGATTCTGTGTATTGTATCAAAATAAGGTTTTGTATCATTCATTGAGTTTTATCATTTAATTAGAACAGAAAGGTCAGATTTGGCTTGGACAAAAGTCTTGTCACATACAAAAAAAAATGTACAGTAGAAATTATGTTTTATTTTGAATACACAAATATGCTACAATAACATCACAGCATAAAGCTATGGTCCCTTGGGGAAAAGAATTAATATCGTGTATGACTCCCATGAGCATGGAGGACTGCATCCATACGCCTCGGCAATGACTCAAATAATTTATTGATGAAGTTGGCAAAGAAAGCAGTCTTGCAGGACTCCCAGAGTTCATCAAGATTTTTTGGTTTCATCTTCCAAGCTTCCTCCTTCATCTTACCCCAGACATGCTCAATAATGTTCATGTCTGGTGACTGGGCTGGCCAATCCATGATTTTTCCTCCACCAAACTTGACTGTTTTCTGGGTGAATCTTGGGTCCATGCGGGTTCCAACAGGTATTCTGCAGTGTTTGCGGCGTTTGGGATGCAGTTCAATGGATGATTCATCAGAAAAATCTACCTTCTGCCACTTTTCTTCTGTCCATCCTTTCACCAAGCTGTGTGCCTTTGCAAATGCAAAGGTGACCACTTCTCATGCAGCTCTGCTGCAGTTGAAAAAGGGCTGGCCCTGGACTGTCGAAGCAACAAACGGTCCTCTAAAAAAGTTGTCTTGTGGCGTCTGCCTGAAGCTGCCTGCAATGAAGTGGAAGCTAACATAAAACATTATAAAGCAAAAGACACAAGTGATAGGAGAGAGGGAAAGCGAGCCAGGGAAAGAGAGGTGTTAAGATGGCTCAGACAGGCAGGACATAGACATGTGTTAGACGTAAAACAAAACCAGACATTGCAGATGAACGACAAGCTAAAGACTGAGGGAGAGCAGGGTAATAACTCAATACCGACAGCCCCATGGTTTTCACAGCCTCCCCCATATTCTTCTGACACTAAAATATACAGACAGGGCGGTATCCAGTGTTAGGATCACAAAATAAGGCTGAGGGAGAGATGACAGGGACATTCACCTTAAACTGGAACTCACAGCCACATAGTGAAGGGAAAAGAAGGCAGACTGAGTGTGAGGAAAAGGATGAAAGCAGGGCAGAGTGTTTAAGCACCGCAAGCACCTCTAAAGAGAGCTGGACAGGGAGTGCAGAAAGAAAACTGTTTGAGATCAGAGATCAAAATGCCTCAACCCAAACAGAGAGAGACAGAAGGTATAATATAGGAACATTAAAGATGCTGAGATTTCTACAGATGAAGACAGAAAAAACTAGTGAGTGACAGTAGACCGTACCAAGAGAGACAACCGAGAAGTGAGCAATGCAGACGAGCATCACCACATAGCACCACAAACCAAGCAAAGGACCTGGGAGACCTGAGCTGACTGTTTCAGCAACAGACTTGCAGTGCAACAAATCACGAAAGATGGAGGAAGGACTGGCAAAAGTAGTGGCCCTACAGGGGAGGGAGCTGCACGTTGAGCTGGAAACACTAAGAAGGGAGGCAGAGAGAATGAGTGCATCCAGAAACCAACCCCAAGCTGTGAAAATGAAGCTGATGGGCACAATGATGCCAGATGAGAGGATGAAGAACAAGCGAGCAGCAACAATTTCCAGAAAAAGTGATCCATCCAAGCTAGAGGGAGAGATGTTAAAGGATGGAGAGTGTCCAGCCAAGTTCCTGATTTCTTTCCAAACGAAATGGAAGGAGGAGGCAGGTAGCGTCTGGAACATCAACACCACACAAAGCCTGTTCAAAGTAATGGTGAAGAAAGCTATACCGCAGGAAGTGCAACAACGCTTGGATAATGTGGTGGGGCTCATGAAGATGGTATGGCCATTATTTTCAGAACACATAATCCATCATGTGGAGAACGTTAGAAAAGCTGAAACTCCTATAGTACCAGACCCACACATACTGCTTTCCAACATTTCAAAACAGCTAAGGTAACTGTCCAGGTTCACACCCTTATACAAACAACTGTATAGATGATTTAGATTATTCAGATGAGCGGGAACACCTCTATGAGGAAATGACGACATGGGTCCCCACATAGGAGATGCAGTAAAAATATAAATCTTGGCAGAGAAGAAATGTAAACAAAAAAGGGCAAAGAAATCTCACTCTGGAAAAGGCTATAATAATGGGTTACAATTAATATTAAATAAATTACCGTTTTTCCCAGTTTTGATCTCTAATTCCAACACTTTCATTCAGTGTCTGCATCATCCTGTGCAATCAGCAGACTATCCAATGTTTCCTCGACCCCATCCACACAAAAGTCAGCCAGACACTGTACGTTCAGATCCATGTAGAGTCAATCCGATGCACTAATTGGGAGACCAGCAGCTACAAATTGGATAAGGGATTAATCTTGCACCAAAACACAATCTCCTTGATTTACAGGTATGATTTGGTAATGTCTGCAGAGAATGCATGTACATTTCTATGTACCAAAGGAAGAATATGCATGATCACATTATGTCACGGTCTAAATGTGTTATTTAGCACGCATACAGTTTTACCACAACGAGGAAAAGCAGGAGTAGAATAGTTAACAGTTAAATGTTGGGCAAAGTATAGTCAATACACAGATAAGCTTAGGCTACGAATAGGTGGACGGTTATACATCAAGTATAAGGATTATGCCCAGAATCCTGATGGTTGGATGGAAGGTCTCATTTTGTCTATATGATGTCATCCTGTCAGAACAGCCATGGCTGCCAATTCTGAGAACATGTGGCAGGATGATCTGCTCCTACCTGCAGGCCCTGATCAATAATATGGGGTTCATCTCCTTGGACCTGCTAACCCTGAGCCTGCAGCACTACTAGCGGATCAGGGACCGTCCCGGTCACCAGACTGGCACTAATATCCCCCTGAGGGAGCTCTTGATGATCATTGGATGGGTGCTCCAAGGGACCCAAGGAGGCGACCTATACCAGGACCAGTTCTACCGGCACCAGTCCTCGATGTACCACCATTACAGCCATGGGAGGACGAGAGACCTGGACCACCGTGGAAATTCCACCAACCCGGAGGGAGGAGGCCCTAGGCCATGCCAGGACAAAGTAACAGGTCACCACGACTAAATCTCTGTGGGGGCAACAACATCCCATTATTCTGGTCAGGAGATCCTGAGGTGTCATCTACCACCAGTCATATGTGCTTCTGTATCAATACTTGAAGCAGTTGAACGATGAGGTGGCAGCAAATATGGCTGATATATCACCAGACCAGTTTCACCAAGAGCTTCGTACTAAGAGTTAGATGCTGTTTTGGAACATCACCAACACAGTGGAGCAATACCTCGCAACCTCAGCTCACTGGATTAGAATCATGGACGCAGTAACTTCCATGTTGTCATACACCTGCACATAGCACATAAAACTACTGGATACTGGAAAGCAGTGGCGGGCCGTTCATTTTACACCTGGGCCTTCAGTGGCGTCCTTCCTGAATCAAACCACCTCTTAATACCATCATTATGACGTCACGGCTATAGAAACCATCAATATTATACAGAAAGGCAGTATAACAGGACGTTGCATTGCAGACAGGTATCTCATGTTACGAGAATGAATGACATCACTAAAGCAAGAAACCCAATTAAAAGAATTCAACAAGTCACCAAACACTCTAACCACCAACTCGGCTCCAAACACAGAGTCGTTCAGTTGCCAATACCAGGCATTCTCAGCAACACAATTTGCTCCTCTGAGCCTGTAAGCCCAGGGTACCGCTCGTAGTTGCTGACCTGAAAGTGGCGGACGAACCCTTTTCCCGGCTGGGACAGGCTTGCTGGCTTCGGTGTTGGCCAGCATTTCCTCAAAATGTCCAGCTTTTCTTGGAAAGTCCGCCTTGAAAATGGATTTCTAAGTAGATCTGCGACCAAATTAACATCTTCTCCTCCGTCAGCCATTGTGGGTTAAAAAAACTGCTATTAATACTTACGATTATGACAAAGTTTTAGCTTGTGCAGGTCGCTACAGATAAGAATCGCTAGCTTTGGCTAAGCTCTCTGACCAGCCAATCAGAGGACGTGAAAATACTAACGTTATCGTACGCCTGCTAGAAGGCCCTGGGGTCACCAACTCGAAATCTGATTGGTTAAAGCAACAGTTTCATTGCAATGTATTTTAAGCTACGTGCGCCTGCACTTTTGATTCTGAAGGCCTCAGGGCAGATTTCTTTGACCCTGGCAACACGTGATGGCTGAAATATGATTGGATAAAAGCTCTAACATAAACATACACTGTTGGAAGCACCCCGGCCCAGAGACGCGCTATGAAATGAAGAGCATAGACTATTAGGAATAATCTAAAATGATTAATGGGAAAATATTAAAACGTAAATCAGTGATTCTGAGTTTAGGCAAGCAGAGAAGGCCTTGCTGGCCCTGACGGCCCACCACTGCTGGAAAGTCATTGGACACTGTGAGTATGTTGATTACATAGGTTACAAAACACCCAGTGTGTAAGAATTTCCAGTGTCTAGCGATGTCCAGTGTGATACAAAATTTGTAATGATCAATAGTTATGTTTATGCTTGCCCCATATGATAGCGAAAAAAAGAACACACCGCTGTTACGATGTGTAAGTGTGTGTGCATGTGTTCTGTTTCCCTCCATTAGTTCTGCAAATAGGTATGTGCGGTAGCTGAGCGGTGATAGAGCTGTGCCCGCTGTTGACACTGATTGGGCGCATTCTGATGACGTCTGCCACATAAGGAGCCAAGATGGCAGAATGTCGCTCTCTCCCAGCTCGCTCGCAGCGCTCTCTCGCAGCTCATCTTCTAAACTGGCCACACTGAATTCTGAGTTTTGAGACGATGTTCGTTTATCAGATTAGTTTGGGTGGACTGCCACTTTTCGTTTGGAACATTTTCCTCCTGTGTTTAGTAGTCTAGGAAGTCATGTCTCTGTCCTTTTGTTTTCCCTGTTATGTCAGATTTTGGTTAATTTCTAGATAGGATTATTATTTGATGATTATTTCACAATGTGTCGTTTAAGAGCATCAGGTTTGAACCCTTAACAATGTGTGACTGAGAGTCACAAAAGGGGGAAATGTGGTATAAAATATTGAGATATCACATTATGTGACTATAATGTATTGATTAAGTGTTGATTAAGATGTAGTAGGAATTGATACATGAGGGTTAGTATGACAGGAATGTTGAACAAGTATGGTGTCTCTCCTCTTAGATCTCCTGAAGTCAATGATAATCTCTTTTGTCTTGGAGGTGTTCAGGACCAGGTTGCTGTCCACACACCACTCAGCCAATTGCTCCACTTCTTGCCGGTATGCAGACTCGTTGTTGTCTGTGATGAGGCCAACAACTGTGGTGTCGTCTGCAAATTTGACTATGGTGTTGGAGGTGTGAGTGGGGATGCAGTCATAGGTGAAGAGTGTGAAGAGGATGGGGCTCAGCACACAGCCCTGTGGGGTTCCAGTGTTCAGGATAAGGGCAGAGGAGGTGTGGTGTCCTATTCTCACCTGTTGTGGTCTTCCTGAAAGTCCATAATCCACGAACGCAGTGAGGAACCCAGGCCCAAAAAGTCCAGTTTGTTGACTAGCTTGTGCGGGATGACAGTGTTAAATGCAGAGTTAAAGTCCACAAAAAGCATCCGCACATAGCTGTTGGGCGTCTCCAGGGCCGGCTCTAGGCATAGGCCATATAGGCGGTTGCCTAGAGCACCAGCTGCTGGAGGGGCACTGCTGCAAGCCGGTAATAATTTGCATCCCCGAGTCCCCGTCCGTCCGCCGCTGTTGAATTGCACCCCCACCCCCCCATCCGGCTCTCCTGAGACACACGCCCCCACCCCCCCCCCCCCCCGGTCCTACACAATGGAAGGGGCGCGGGGCGAGTGATCGGAGTGATCGGTGCGCTTCTCGTCTAGGGAACCATTATGGCTAGAGCCGGCTCTGGTCAGGGCTGAGTGGAGCACGGTGTTGATCGCGTCCTCCGTGGAGCGGTTTGCTCTGTAAGCAAACTGATGTCTGTCCAGGTCAGGTGGGATGATGGTTTTAATGTGTGAGAGCACCAGCCTTTTGAAGCACTTCATGGCAATAGGTGTCAGTGCCACGGGGCGGTTGTCGTTCAGGTCTTTGACAGATGACTTTTTAGGCACAGGGATGATGGTGGAGGTCTTCAGACATGTGGGAACAGTAGCAGTTTGCAGTGAGAGGTTGAAGATGTTTGTGAACACCTCAGCAAGCTGCTCTGCACGCGTCTTCAGGACCCGGCCTGCCACTCCGTCTGGTCCTGCTGCTGTGCGCGGGTTGACTTTGCGCAGGGTGGCCCTCACCTGGTGTTGTTGTAGCACGAGCGGAGCCGACTCAGCAGGAGGGTTGGTGGGGGGGGCAGACCTCTCCTTTGGGATGTCGAAACGGGTGAAGAAGTGGTTGAGGACATCAGGCATTTAAGAGTAGACTAAAAGCCTTCCTTTTTGACAAGGCATATAGTTAAGGGCTGGATCAGGCCTTAGACCAACCCCTAGCTATGCTGCTATAGGCTTAGACTGCCGGGGGGTCTCCTATGGTGCACTGAGCTCATCTCTATTCTCTATTCTCCTCTTCCTCTCCATCATTATGTCTCATGTCAGCCTAATGTCTGCCACTAACTTGCTATCTTCCTCAGAGCCTTTCTGTGCTTTCTCATCTCTCAGGTTCCTGTGGATCCTGGTCCTGCTGCTGTGGTTCTCTGTCTTCATAATCACTGCTGTGGATTGTCGGCCACTCGTCATGTTTTTCAATAATATCATACTGCTAATCTTTTAGTCACACTCGTATTGCTAGTGCTAAAGTCACTGCTAGTACGTTGGTTGCTGTTTGTGTTGTCTCTCTCTCCCTCTCTCTCTAGATAACGCTGTTGTGAATTGGCGCTATATAAATAAAGATTGATTGATTGATTGATGTTATTTTATTGCTGTTGTATTTATTACTATCAATATTTTTTACAATTCAGTTTCATCAAGGGATGAGACTGATACAGGTACTTCTGCCTCTGAGGAAGACAGTGCGCCAGAGCTGCTAGGAGGAGATGCCACCGAACTCCACACATCCTCTTCAAGCACCACATGTTGTACATTTTTTGTCTCCAATGTATTTCACTCATTGATCTCCTGTATGCTTGAGCTTTATTTGCTGAAAATATTTGCACTTTGTGACCCATATTTTTAATGTAAAGAGGGGGGTCCATGTCTTGCTGATAACTACAATGATCACAATAGTGTGCGTGTCTGCGTGTCTGCGTGTCTGCGTGTCTGCGTGCGCATGCGTGCGCAGCACCATCTCCTGCCCCTATTATGTTCCAACTCTTCTGTATAATGGTAGTTTACATGTATAATGACCATAGATCAACACTGAAGAGAGAGAAAGAATAGTCAAATATTGCATATTTACAAGGATAATCATGTCTCTTAATAAGTGTGAAAACTGATTCTAGTGATCACGTTGACTTGCGCAGTCACGACACTGTTTACAGTGACAGGAGGTGCAGTGACAGTCTTGCTGCAGCTTCGCCACATGCCTCCATTCAGTGACCATAACGTGCAGAGGTTTACAAAAGACTGAGATATTATTATTGGCGTGCTTTTGATGAGAAGGGGTGGTGACTGTGGTCAATTGTTTTTGTCATGTTTTCACAGAACACCAACACCTGAGAGTCAGCTGTATGCTGCATTGGATCTACACACAAAGCATTTGCTTCCTGTAGTGAGGGAGATGTGGGGAAACTCTGCTCATAGTGACCTGGATATCTCTTCCATCTGACGGGTATGTCAGGTAAGTTATACACATGGGCAAGCAATATGAGGCTTGGCATTTAATAGAAAATGTATCCAAACCAATATTATAACTCTCTAACTGATTTGGCCTCATTGAAGTCATATTGAGACGTGGAAAATGAGAAATAACTTTGTTTAAGCACCAAAAGTACTGAAACAAATATCAGCTCACCCTAAACAAGGAGCTACTGGCAGTCTGTGTGCTGTATCTTGCTTCGTTCCAGTGATGTTGGTGGAAGGGAAACCCCCCAACTTGGGCCATAGACTAAGTGTCAATCCTCTCCGTCCAGGCTCTAAGATTTACCAATTTCCAAGTTATTCCAAAGTGTCAAAGTTTTTCCCAGATTCAGAGTCTTTTTCAGATTCAAAGTTTTTCTCAGACTCTAAGTTTTTCTCATAGTCTAAGTTTTCTAAACAGGCACCGGGAGACTTCAGAGTTCAGCGCAGTAGAGATTTATTGTCGACAACAAAGCCCGAGATCTGAACGAGGCCAAAACTTGAACAGTTCTGACTAAACAACGCACAGGTTCCATCTTTTATAACCCAAAATCAGCATCTGCCTGCCCCCTAGCATCTGTCCCTAACCAATTCAATTATACCACCTTTTATAAGGAGGAGTTTGTCCCTTTGAACTTAATTTGACCTGATGACTTTGTCCTACCTTGTGAGCTTCCACTGAGCAGCTGTTATTTATCCCTTATCCTATAGCGCCATCTCCTGACCCTATTAGGTTCCAACTCCTCCTTAACACTTTTTAAACAATACTTTCACTTCAAATTACAGCATTAGGTTCTGGTTTCATAGATTTGGGTTTCCTCTTACTGCATTTTTTAAACAGAGTGTAAAAGATTATATATTTAAAACACAGTATAAAATGTGATATTTGGTTACATTGTTTCATGCTTATTGACAAGTTACATTTTCTATTACCTTGGATATTTGATCAACACACCTCTCATACTAACCATCGCATATCAATTGCTTCGACATCTTAATCAGCACTTAATCAAAACATTATATTTACATCATGTGATATCCCAATATTTTATACCACAACAGGCGCCTGACTTTTGTCAGTCATCATCATTACATCTAGCACTTTCATGTGATTTGCTGAGTATAGTATTCACAGCAAACATGGATTGGGCGTAACTGAATTTCCAGACAGTAATTTAGTGTTGTAGTTATTTGGATCTTTGGGGACACCAATATTAAATGGTAAATGGTCTGTATTTGTATAGCGCCTTTCTAGTTATTTCAACTACTCAAAGCGCTTTACATGACATCACGCATTGACACATCATTCATACAGGAGGAATGTAATTTGGAGGAGACTATTCTTTCATACTCATTCACACACTGAAGCCATGCTTCAGGAGCAAGTTGGGGTTCATTGTCTTGCCCAAGGACACTTCGACATGTTGACCCATAGGAGCTGGGCAGATTGAGGGACGACCCACTCTACCACTGAGCCACAGCCGCCCCAATATTAAAGGATGTATAAAAGTGTCATGATGACTTCTCTCACATACACTCCCCTCCAAAAGTATTGGAACAGTGAGGCCAGTTCCTTTATTTTTGCTGTAGACTGAAAACATTTGGGTTCGACATCAAAAGATGAATATGAGACAAGAGATCAACATTTCAGCTTTTATTTCCAGGTATTTACATCTGGATCTGATACACAACTTAGAATTATTTGTAACAGAACACCAAATTTTTAGGCGAGCAAAAGTATTGGAACAGATAGACTTATGATAGATTAACGTGAAAAGACTTAATATTTAGTTGCAAATCCTTTGCTTGCAATAACTGTATCAAACCTGTGACCCATTGACATCACCAAACTTTTGCATTCTGCTTTTGTGATGCTTTTCCAGGCTTTCACTGCAGCCTCTTTCAGTTGTGGTTTGTTTTGGGGGGTTTCACCCTTCAGTCTGCTCTTTAGCAGGTAAAATGCATGCTCTATAGGGTTGAAGTCTGGAGATTGACTTGGTCAGTCTAAAACCTTTCACTTCTTGCCCCTGATGAACTCCTTTGTTGTTTTTGCAGTGCGTTTTGAGTCATTATCTTGCTGCACCATGAAGGATCTCCCAATCAGTTTGGTTGCATCTTTCTTTAAATTGGCAGACAAAATGTCTCTGTAGACTTCTGAGTTCATTTTGCTGCTGCCATCATGTGTTACATCATCAATGAAGATGAATGAGCCCATCCCAGAAGAAGCCATGCAAGCCCAAGCCATGACATTACCTCCACTGTGTTTCACAGATGAGCTTGTATGTTTGGGATCATGAGCAGATCCTCTCTTTCTCCAAACTTTAGCCTTTCCATCACTTTGGTAAAGGTTCATCTTTGTCTCATCAGTCCATAAAACTTTGTCCCAGAATTCTTAGGCTTGTCTCTGGACTTTTTGGCAAATTCCAGCCTGGCCTCCCTATTCTTCTTGCTAATGAGTGGTTTGCATCTTCTGGTGTGGCCTCTGTACTTTTGTTCATGAAGTCTTCTGCGAACAGTAGATTGTGACACCTTCTCTCCTGCTCTCTGGAGGTTGATGCTGATGTCAACAGTTGTTTTAGGGTCTTTCTTTACAGCTCTCACAATGTTTCTGTCATCAACTGCTGCTGTTTTCCTTGGTCTACCCATTCGATGTCTGTTACTTTGTACACCAGTGGTTTCTTTCTTCTTCAGGACATTCCAAATGGTTGTACTGGCTATGGCCAATGTTTGTGCAATGACTCTGTGTCAGGACCACTGCTCCTCCTCCTGCCTTTGGCCAGAGGTGGCACTGTTTGTCTGTCTCTGTGTCTCTCTCTTTCTCTGTGTGTGATTGCAGGAGCGGAGGCAGCTGTGTGATCACCTGCAACTAATCAGCCTGTCTGCTACTTAAGTCTGGTTCAGGCATTCACCCCCTGTCAGTTTGTCAACTCTGCTGTTCCCTCTCAGACCTGTTCCTGCCCTGACTACGACCCCGGCTCTGCTCTGCCTCGCCTTGCCTTGCCTGTGCTGGATACCGGCTCCTGCCTCCAGCTTCAGAACCTTGTTGAGCTCTGATTGCCTAGATCAGCCCTTGCACACAGCAGCTAAGTTTATGGATTATTTTGTTAGCTGTTCACCTTTCGTTTGTAGTCATCAGCCCCTGTAACTCGGCAGCTAAGTTTTTGTGTTTTGCTTTGTTAGCTGTTCTGTCTTTTGTTGGTTATCTATTTTTGCGCTCTGCCATTGTTCCTTAGTTGTTCCCCTTTTGTTCATGAGGAGTGGCAGCCTCGTCGTTTTTGTATTTTCCTAACTCTGTTGTTAATAAACCCGTGTGAACCTGGGTTTGGTCCTGTGTCCACATTTTGGGTTCTCGGTCCAGTTCTGACAGTACAAACTGACCAAGATGGACCCAGTGGACACGGATGCCAATTGGGAAGCCACATCTGGCCCCTCGGTGCGCCAGGCTGTAGCCAGCCAAGGGGTGCTGTTGGGGCAGCACGACCAATCCTTGAGATCCTTGACGGAAAGTAATGTAGCCATGCTCCACCAGATGGCGGCGCTTACCAGTCAAGTTACGAATCTTTCAACTCTAATAGCGCAGCTTACACCAGGTCAACCCACAGAGGCATCTCGGTCAGCACAGTTAGCATCAGGCCCCCCCGTATCACCTGCTCATGGTCTAAGTTTGACTCAACCACTCCGTGAGCCTTTTGTTCCGGTGCCTGAGCGTTACGCAGGAGACATGGGTACGTGCAGGGCTTTTTTGACTCAGTGTTCCTTGGTGTTTGGACAGCAGCCGGGGTCATATGGTACAGATCACGCTCGCATAGCTTACCTGATTAGTTTGCTGAAAGGTTCGGCCCTTGAGTGGGCTACAGCGGTTTGGAATAAGCAGTCAGAGTTCTGCAACTCGTATGAAGCCTTCGCACAGCAGATGTGTAAGGTGTTTGACCACCCCGTACAGGGCAAGGATGCCTCCAGGCGTTTTTTTTGCTTGCACCAGGGCTCCCGCAGTGTGGCTGAGATGGCGGTGGAATTTAGGACTCTTGCTGCAGAATCCGGCTGGAATGACGAGGCCCTCCAGGGAGCCTTTTTGCAGGCCCTTAATGACTCTGTTAAAGATGAGCTGGCCTGCCGGGATAAGCCTAAAGAGCTGGACGAACTTATCACTCTCTCCATACGCATTGACAACAGACTCCGTGAGCGGCAGAGAGAGCAGAATGTTGGTTATCGGCCACTGACGAGCGGCGGGTCCACTCCTCGCCGTCCTGATCATGCACCGCCTCCTCCAGCCTGCAAACCTGCCAGAACCAGAACCCATGCAGATTGGACGTGCCAAGCTGTCACCGGAGGAAAGGACACGGCGTAGGGAGTCCAATGCGTGCCTGTATTGTGGGAAGCCTGGCCACTACCTGTCTACCTGCCCCTCCCGACCAGTAAAAGAGCCGGCTCATCAGTAACCCGGGAGATTCTGGTGAGCCCAACTACCTGTCCTCCTCCCACACGTTTCCAGCTTTCTGCCTCCCTCTTGTGGAGCAACCTGGCATTGGCTCTCTCGGCTCTCATTGACTCTGGGGCTGAGGAGAGTTTTATCGATCAGAGTCTGGTGGCACAGCTAGGGATAGAGACAGTGGAGCTCCAGTGTCCATTAGAAGCCAGAGCCCTCAATGGCCAACCTTTAGCCCAAGTCCACCTGAAAACCACCCCGGTCACAATTTTGCTTTCTGGGAATCATCAAGAGACTTTACACCTTTACGTCATCGACTCCATTCACGCACCACTGGTACTGGGATATCCATGGCTCCGGAAACATAACCCCCAAATTAACTGGTCATTAGGGAAGATTAGTTCCTGGAGCGGGTTCTGTCATGCTAACTGTCTGCTCAAGCTCCCCCGGTTACAGGACCTGAAGGAGTTCCTGAACCCCCTGACCTGAGTGGTGTCCCTGTGACCTATCATGACCTCGCTCTGGTTTTTAGTAAGCATCAGGCCTTGTCCTTGCCGCCTCACCGCCCCTATGATTGTGCGATAGATCTGCTACCAGGTGCACCTCTCCCTAGTGGCCGGCTCTACAACCTCTCCAGACCTGAACGTGAGGCCATGGAGAGATACATAAAAGAGTCACTTGCTGCTGGGATCATCCGGCCTTCATCCTCTCCAGTGGGTGCTGGGTTCTTTTTTGTTGATAAGAAGGATCGCACCCTCAGGCCTTGCATTGACTTCCGTGGACTTAACAACATCACCATCAAAAATAAATACCCACTGCCCCTCATCAGTTCTGCATTTGACCTCCTTCATGGCACCACCATCTTCACAAAATTGGATTTGCGCAATGCATACCACCTGGTGCACATCAGAGAGGGCGACGAATGGAAAACAGCATTCAACACACCGCTAGGGCACTTTGAGTACCTAGTGATGCCATTCGGCCTAACTAATGCCCCAGCGGTTTTCCAAGCATTGGTGAATGATGTGTTGAGGGACGTGATTAACAGATTTGTCTTTGTACTTGGACGACATTTTAATTTTCTCAGACCCCAGAGGACCACACACAGCACGTCTACCAGGTCCTCCAGCGACTCCTGGAGAACAAGCTGTACGTTAAGGTGGAAAAATGTGAGTTCCATGTTCCTTCTGTGTCATTTTTGGGCTACATTGTGGCACAGGGCCAGGTACAAATGGACCCAGCCAAGGTTGCAGCAGTCGCCGAGTGGGCCTGACCAGGAAGTCGGAAACAACTACAGAGGTTTCTTGGTTTTGCCAATTTCTACAGACGATTCATTAAGGATTACAGTAGGATTGTGTCACCCCTTACTACACTTACCTCAACATCCATCACCTTTAGATGGACTCCCGAGGCGGAGACAGCCTTTCAGACTCTAAAAGAACTCTTTAGTTCAACCCCTGTTCTCATCCAGCCAGACCCTGCTCGACAGTTCATTGTGGAGGTGGATGCATCTGACATCGGAGTAGGGGCAGTCTTGTCACAACGCTCACCCACTGACAATAAAATACATCCATGTGCTTTCTTTTCTCGCAAGCTCTCTTCCACAGAAAGGAACTATGACGTTGGAGACCGGGAGCTGCTGGGAGTCAAACTTGCCTTGGAGGAGTGGCGTCATTGGCTAGAAGGGGCAGAGCAGCCGTTTATCGTGTGGACAGACCACAAGAACCTGTCGTACATCCAAACGGCCAAGAGACTAAACTCCAGGCAAGCTAGATGGTCCTTGTTTTTTGGCCGATTTAAGTTCTCTCTGACTTATCGTCCAGGGTCCCGGAACATTAAGCCCGACAACCTCTCCAGACAGTTCTCGCCAGAGGAATCCTCCAGAGACCCGGAACCAATTCTACCATCCACTTGCTTGGTGGCATCTCTCACCTGGGAGATTGAGACGCTCGTCCGGCAGGCCCAGGCCCTACAGCCAGATCCAGGTAACGGCCCCACTAACCTGTTTGTGCCTGATGCGGTCCGTTCCCAGGTGCTGCTGTGGGCCCATTCCACCCTGTTTACCTGCCACCCAGGAACAGCACGGACACTAGCTGTTTTTCGCCAGAGATTCTGGTGGCCCACCATGGAGAAAGACACCCGGTCTTTCGTTACTGCCTGCTCCACATGTGCTCGGAGTAAGGCCTCCACCCAGCCGAGCCCGGGGC
This sequence comes from Pempheris klunzingeri, assembly GCF_042242105.1. Taxonomy (NCBI): domain Eukaryota; kingdom Metazoa; phylum Chordata; class Actinopteri; order Acropomatiformes; family Pempheridae; genus Pempheris; species Pempheris klunzingeri. Next base: position 4,732,704 of record NC_092021.1, on the reverse strand, counting down.
TCCTCCGCCCCTTGCCGATTCCCAGACGGCCATGGTCCCACATAGCCTTGGACTTTGTAACTGGTCTGCCTCCATCTAACGGTAATACCGTTGTTTTAACTGTTATTGACCGATTTTCGAAGGCAGCACACTTCATAGCTCTTCCTAAGCTTCCCTCTGCTAGGGAGACAGCAGACATGTTAGTCTCAAGTTTTCAGGCAACATGGACTGCCTTGTGATGTTGTGTCTGACCGAGGCCCTCAGTTTACCTCCCAGGTCTGGAAGGCTTTCTGCTCTGCTCTGGGTGCTACTGTCAGCCTGTCCTCAGGGTACCACCCTCAGACTAATGGTCAGACTGAACGAGTTAATCAGGAGATGGAGACTGCCCTGCGATGTGTTGCCTCGGACAACCATCCTCTTGGCGCTCCCAGCTTCCCTGGGTGGAATACGCACACAACACCCTGCCTAATGCGTCTTCTGGTATGTCTCCTTTTCAGTGTTCTCTTGGTTATCAACCCCCTTTGTTTCCCAACCAAGAGCAGGAGATTGCAGTATCTTCAGTCCAGGCCCATATCCGCCGGTGTGAGAGAACCTCGAGACGGGCTCGCTCTGCCCTTGTCCGCGCATCTGCCAAGACTCAGACCCAGGCCAATCGTCACCGTACCCCGGCCCCGAAATACACCGCGGGGCAAAGGGTTTGGCTCCGATCAAAGGACTTGCCCTTAAGAGTAGAGTCTAAGAAACTCTCTCCTCGCTATGTGGGACCCTTTGAGATTGAGACTATCATTAACCCCTGTGCTGTTCGTCTCAAGCTCCCTACTTCTATGCGCATCCATCCCACCTTCCATGTTTCCCAGGTTAAGCCCGTTCGCACTAGTCATCTGGCCCCCCCTGTGCCTCCCCCTCCGCCACCCAGGGTGTTGGATGACCAGCCCATTTACTCTGTGCGGCGATTGCTGGATGTGCGCCGTCGAGGTCGGGGTCTGCAATACCTGGTGGATTGGGAGGGGTACGGTCCTGAGGAGCGTTGTTGGATCCCACGCCACCAGATACTGGACCCGTCGCTCATCCAGGACTTCTCCCACCAACATCCTGACAGGCGTCCTCGTGCACCAGGAGGCACCCGTTGAGAGGGGGGTACTGTCAGGACCACTGCTCCTCCTCCTGCCTCTGGCCAGAGGTGGCACTGTTTGTCTGTCTCTGTGTCTCTCTCTTTCTCTGTGTGATTGCAGGAGCGGAGGCAGCTGTGTGATCACCTGCAACTAATCAGCCTGTCTGCTACTTAAGTCTGGTTCAGGCATTCACCCCCTGTCAGTTTGTCAACTCTGCTGTTCCCTCTCAGACCTGTTCCTGCCCTGACTACGACCCCGGCTCTGCTCTGCCTTGCCTTGCCTGTCCTGGATACCGGCTCCTGCCTCCAGCTTCAGAACCTTGTTGAGCTCTGATTGCCTAGATCAGCCCTTGCACACAGCAGCTAAGTTTATGGATTATTTTGTTAGCTGTTCACCTTTCGTTTGTAGTCATCAGGCCCTGTAACTCGGCAGCTAAGTTTTTGTGTTTTGCTTTGTTAGCTGTTCTGTCTTTTGTTGGTTATCTATTTTTGCGCTCTGCCATTGTTCCTTAGTTGTTCCCCTTTTGTTCATGAGGAGTGGCAGCCTCGTCGTTTTTGTATTTTCCTAACTCTGTTGTTAATAAACCCGTGTGAACCTGGGTTTGGTCCTGTGTCCACATTTTGGGTTCTCGGTCCAGTTCTGACACTCTGATTGATTTTCCATCTTCTCTCAGCTTCACAATTGCTTGTTTTTCACCCATGGACAGCTCTCTGGTTTTCTTGTTGGTTATGCCTCTAACTATAAATGCAGTCTGCACAGGCAAAACCCAAATCTGAAACTGAACGTAGACATTCAGCGCTATTTATTGTTTGAATAATCAATGTAACAGGACACACCAGGGCAACAAAACACACCCGTCAGTCACATGTTCCAATACTTTTGCTGACATGAAAAATGGGTGGGTTCAAACAAAAGGTGCTAACTTCTAAGTTGTGTATCAGATCCAGATGTAAATACCTGGAAATAAAAGCTGAAATGTTGATCTCTTGTCTCATATTCATCTTTTGATGTCAAACCCAAATGTTTTCAGTCTACAGCAAAAACAAAGATATTGGCCTCACTGTTCCAATACTTTTGGAGGGGAGTGTATAATGGTAGTTTACATGTATAATGGATATAGATAAACACTGAAGAGAGAGAAAGAATAGTCCAATATTGCATATTTACAAGGATAATCATGTCTCTTAATAAGTGTGAAAACTGATTCTAGTGATCACGTTGACTTGCGCAGTCACGACACAGTGACAGGAGGTGCAGTGACAGTCTTGCTGCAGCTTCGCCACATGCCTCCATTCAGTGACCATAACGTGCAGAGGTTTACAAAAGACTGAGATATTATTATTGGCGTGCTTTTGATGAGAAGGGGTGGTGACTGTGGTCAATTGTTTTTGTCATGTTTTCACAGAACACCAACAGTCAGCTGTATGCTGCATTGGATCAACACACAGAGCATTTGCTTCCTGTAGTGAGGGAGATGTGGGGAAACTCTGCTCAAAGTGCCCTGGATATCTCTTCCATCTGACAGGTATGTCAGGTAAGTTATACACATGGGCAAGCAATATGAGGCTTGGCATTTAATAGAAAATGTATCCGAACCAATATTATAACTCTCTAACTGACTTGGCCTCGTTTAAGTCATATTGAGACGTGGAAAATGAGAAATAACTTTGTTTAAGCACCAAAAGTACTGAAACAAATATCAGCTCACCCTAAACAAGGAGCTACTGGCAGTCTGTGTGCTGTATCTTGCTTCGTTCCAGTGATGTTGGTGGAAGGGAAACCCCCCAATTTGGGCCATAGACTAAGTGTCAATCCTCTCCGTCCAGGTCTAAGATTTACCAAGTTCCAAGTTATTCCAAAGTGTCAAAGTTTTTCCCAGATTCAGAGTCTTTTTCAGATTCAAAGTTTTTCTCAGACTCTAAGTTTTTCTCATCATCAGTTTTCTAAACAGGCACCGGGAGACTTCAGAGTTCAGCGCAGTAGAGATTTATTGTCGACAACAAAGCCCGAGATCTGAATAAGGCGAAAACTTGGAACAGTTCTGACTAAACAATGCACAGGTTCCATCTTTTGTAACCCAAAATCAACATCTACCTGCCCCCTAGCATTTGTTCCTAACCAATTAAATAATACCACCTTTTATAAGGAGGCGTTTGTCCCTTTGAACTTAATTTGACCTGATGACTTTGTCCTACCTTGTGAGCTTCCACTGAGCAGCTATTATTTATCCCTTATCCTATAGCGCCATCTCCTGACCCTATTAGGTTCCAACTCCTCCTTAACACTTTTTAAACAATACTTTCACTTCAAATTACAGCATTAGGTTCTGGTTTCATAGATTTGGGTTTCCTCTTACTGCATTTTTAACAGAGTGTAAAAGATTATATATTTAAAACACAGTATAAAATGTGATATTTGGTGACATTGTTTCATACTTATTGATAAGTTACATTTTCTATTACCTTGGATATTTGATCAACACACCTGTCATACTAACCATCACATATCAATTGCTTCGACATCTTAATCAGCACTTAATCAATACATTATATTTACATCATGTGATATCCCAATATTTTATACCACACCAGGCGCCTGACTTTTGTCAGTCATCATCATTACATCTAGCACTTTCATGTGATATACTGAGTATAGTATTCACAGCAAACATGGATTGGGCATAACCAAAATTCCAGACAGTAATTTAGTGTTGTAGTTATTTGGATCTTCAGGGACACCAATATTAAATGGTAAATGGTCTGTATTTGTATAGCGCCTTTCTAGTTATTTCAACTACTCAAAGCGCTTTACATGACATCACGCATTGACACATCATTCATACAGGAGGAAAGTAATTTGGAGGAGACTATTCTTTCATACTCATTCACACACTGAGAAACCATGCTTCAGGAGCAAGTTGGGGTTCATTGTCTTGCCCAAGGACACTTCGACATGTTGACCCATAGGAGCTGGGCAGAGTGTGCAGTTTTTGCATGCAGGTCAAATGTGTATTTGTATTGTATATATTGTATTGTATTGTATTTCCACTGAGCAACTTTTATTTATTCCTTATCCTATAGCACCATCTCCTGTCCCTATAATGTTCCAACTCTTCTGTATAATGGTAGTTTACATGTATAATGACCATAGATCAACACTGAAGAGAGAGAAAGAATAGTCAAATATTGCATATTTACAAGCATAATCATGTCTCTTAATAAGTGTGAAAACTGATTCTAGTGATCATGTTGACTTGCGCAGTCACGACACAGTGATAGGAGGTGCAGTGACAGTCTTGCTGCAGCTTCGCCACATGCCTCCATTCAGTGACCATAACGTGCAGAGGTTTACAAAAGACTGAGATGTGATTATTGGTGTGCTTTTGATGAGAAGGGGTGGTGACTGTGGTCAATTGTTTTTGTCATGTTTTCACAGAGTACCAACACCTGAGAGTCAGCTGTATGCTGCATTGGATCAACACACAGAGCATTTGCTTCCTGTAGTGAGGGAGATGTGGGGACACTCTGCTCAAAGTGCCCTGGATATCTCTTCCATCTGACGGGTATGTCAGGTAAGTTATACTCATGGGCAAGCAATATGAGGCTTGGCATTTAATAGAAAATGTATTCGAACCAATATTATAACTCTCTAACTGACTTGGCCTCCACAAAAAAGTGTCATTTTTGGCTTTCTTTCCTCAAACTAAGCTCGTTTCTGACATTGGAGCTAGAATAAGTACTCACAGACTGACAGCTGTATATTTCAACATGGAAAGCCTTGAGAACTACTAAACATGATGTTTAGTTGTTCTGAATGAGGTTTGCATAACAAAAAAATATTTTATTAATTGTCATTTTTGGCTTTCTTTCCTCAAACTAAGCTCGTTTCTGACATTGGAGCTAAAATAAGTACTCACAGGCTGACAGCTATATATTTCAACATGGAAAGCCTTGAGAACTACTAAACATGATGTGTAGTTGTTTTGAATGTGGTTTGCATAACAAAAGAATGGCAGCTGTTTGCTGGCCAATTTACCACATTAAAAGTGATCAATACCTGTTTTCCAACGGGTTTGGAGGCGGATCAGACCAAAGAGAGGCAGTTTGGTGTCGGCTCCAAAAACGGAAACTTCCTTGACCCCGCGGTCAAGGTTTTTTTCAAATCCCCCCTCCTCCACTGTTTTGGTTGACAGCTGTTTACTGGCCGATTTACCACATTAAAAGTGATCAATACCTGTTTTCCAACGGGTTTGGAGGCGGATCAGACCAAAAAGAGGCAGTTTGGTGTCGGCTCTAAAAACTGAAATTTACTTGACCCCGCGGTCAAGGTTTTTTTCAAATCCCCCCTCCTCCACTGTTTTGGCTGACAGCTGCTTTGGCTGACAGCTGTTTGCTGGCCGATTTACCACATTAAAAGTGATCAATACCTGTTTTCCAACGGGTTTGGAGGCGGATCAGACCAAAAAGAGGCAGTTTGGTGTCGGCTCCCAAAACTGAAATTTCCTTGACCCCGCGGTCAAGGTTTTTTTCAAATCCCCCCTCCTCCACTGTTTTGGCTGACAGCTGTTTGCTGGCCGATTTACCACATTAAAAGTGATCAATACCTGTTTTCCAACGGGTTTGGAGGCGGATCAGACCAAAAAGAGGCAGTTTGGTGTCGGCTCTAAAAACTGAAATTTACTTGACCCCGCGGTCAAGGTTTTTTTCAAATCCCCCCTCCTCCACTGTTTTGGCTGACAGCTGCTTTGGCTGACAGCTGTTTGCTGGCCGATTTACCACATTAAAAGTGATCAATACCTGTTTTCCAACGGGTTTGGAGGCGGATCAGACCAAAAAGAGGCAGTTTGGCGTCGGCTCCAAAAACGGAAACTTCCTTGACCCCGCGGTCAAGGTTTTTTTCAAATCCCCCCTCCTCCACTGTTTTGGCTGACAGCTGTTTGCTGGCCGATTTACCACATTAAAAGTGATCAATACCTGTTTTCCAACGGGTTTGGAGGCGGATCAGACCAAAAAGAGGCAGTTTGGTGTCGGCTCCAAAAACGGAAACTTCCTTGACCACGCGGTCAAGGTTTTTTTCAAATCCCTCCTCCTCCACTGTTTTGGCTGACAGCTGTTTGCTGGCCGATTTACCACATTAAAAGTGATCAATACCTGTTTTCCAACGGGTTTGGAGGCGGATCAGACCAAAAAGAGGCAGTTTGGTGTCGGCTCCAAAAACTATAATTTCCTTGACCCCGTTTTTCAAATCCCCCCTCCTCCACTGTTTTGGCTGACAGCTGTTTGCTGGCCGATTTACCACATTAAAAGTGATCAATACCTGTTTTCCAACGGGTTTGGAGGCGGATCAGACCAAAAAGAGGCACTTTGGTGTCGGCTCCAAAAACTGAAATTTCCTTGACCCCGTTTTTCAAATCCCCCCTCCTCCACTGTTTTGGCTGACAGCTGTTTGCTGGCCGATTTACCACATTAAAAGTGATCAATACCTGTTTTCCAACGGGTTTGGAGGCGGATCAGACCAAAAAGAGGCACTTTGGTGTCGGCTCCAAAAACTGAAATTTCCTTGACCCCGCGGTCAAGGTTTTTTTTCAAATCCCCCCTCCTCCACTGTTTTGGCTGACAGCTGTTTGCTGGCCGATTTACCACATTAAAAGTGATCAATACCTGTTTTCCAACGGGTTTGGAGGCGGATCAGACCAAAAAGAGGCAGTTTGGTGTCGGCTCCAAAAACTGAAATTTCCTTGACCCCGCGGTCAAGGTTTTTTTCAAATCCTCCCTCCTCCACTGTTTTGGCTGACAGCTGTTTGCTGGCCGATTTACCACATTAGAAGTGATCAATACCTGTTTTCCAACGGGTTTGGAGGCGGATCAGACCAAAAAGAGGCAGTTTGGTGTCGGCTCCAAAAACTGAAATTTCCTTGACCCCGCGGTCAAGGTTTTTTTCAAATCCCCCCTCCTCCACTGTTTTGGCTGACAGCTGTTTGCTGGCCGATTTACCACATTAAAAGTGATCAATACCTGTTTTCCAACGGGTTTGGAGGCGGATCAGACCAAAAAGAGGCAGTTTGGCGTCGGCTCCAAAAACGGAAACTTCCTTGACCCCGCGGTCAAGGTTTTTTTCAAATCCCCCCTCCTCCACTGTTTTGGCTGACAGCTGTTTGCTGGCCGATTTACCACATTAAAAGTGATCAATACCTGTTTTCCAACGGGTTTGGAGGCGGATCAGACCAAAAAGAGGCAGTTTGGTGTCGGCTCCAAAAACGGAAACTTCCTTGACCACGCGGTCAAGGTTTTTTTCAAATCCCTCCTCCTCCACTGTTTTGGCTGACAGCTGTTTGCTGGCCGATTTACCACATTAAAAGTGATCAATACCTGTTTTCCAACCGGTTTGGAGGCGGATCAGACCAAAAAGAGGCAGTTTGGTGTCGGCTCCAAAAACTATAATTTCCTTGACCCCGTTTTTCAAATCCCCCCTCCTCCACTGTTTTGGCTGACAGCTGTTTGCTGGCCGATTTACCACATTAAAAGTGATCAATACCTGTTTTCCAACGGGTTTGGAGGCGGATCAGACCAAAAAGAGGCACTTTGGTGTCGGCTCCAAAAACTGAAATTTCCTTGACCCCGTTTTTCAAATCCCCCCTCCTCCACTGTTTTGGCTGACAGCTGTTTGCTGGCCGATTTACCACATTAAAAGTGATCAATACCTGTTTTCCAACGGGTTTGGAGGCGGATCAGACCAAAAAGAGGCACTTTGGTGTCGGCTCCAAAAACTGAAATTTCCTTGACCCCGCGGTCAAGGTTTTTTTTCAAATCCCCCCTCCTCCACTGTTTTGGCTGACAGCTGTTTGCTGGCCGATTTACCACATTAAAAGTGATCAATACCTGTTTTCCAACGGGTTTGGAGGCGGATCAGACCAAAAAGAGGCAGTTTGGTGTCGGCTCCAAAAACTGAAATTTCCTTGACCCCGCGGTCAAGGTTTTTTTCAAATCCTCCCTCCTGCACTGTTTTGGCTGACAGCTGTTTGCTGGCCGATTTACCACATTAGAAGTGATCAATACCTGTTTTCCAACGGGTTTGGAGGCGGATCAGACCAAAAAGAGGCAGTTTGGTGTCGGCTCCAAAAACTATAATTTCCTTGACCCCGTTTTTCAAATCCCCCCTCCTCCACTGTTTTGGCTGACAGCTGTTTGCTGGCCGATTTACCACATTAAAAGTGATCAATACCTGTTTTCCAACGGGTTTGGAGGCGGATCAGACCAAAAAGAGGCACTTTGGTGTCGGCTCCAAAAACTGAAATTTCCTTGACCCCGTTTTTCAAATCCCCCCTCCTCCACTGTTTTGGCTGACAGCTGTTTGCTGGCCGATTTACCACATTAAAAGTGATCAATACCTGTTTTCCAACGGGTTTGGAGGCGGATCAGACCAAAAAGAGGCACTTTGGTGTCGGCTCCAAAAACTGAAATTTCCTTGACCCCGCGGTCAAGGTTTTTTTTCAAATCCCCCCTCCTCCACTGTTTTGGCTGACAGCTGTTTGCTGGCCGATTTACCACATTAAAAGTGATCAATACCTGTTTTCCAACGGGTTTGGAGGCGGATCAGACCAAAAAGAGGCAGTTTGGTGTCGGCTCCAAAAACTGAAATTTCCTTGACCCCGCGGTCAAGTTTTTTTCAAATCCTCCCTCCTGCACTGTTTTGGCTGACAGCTGTTTGCTGGCCGATTTACCACATTAGAAGTGATCAATACCTGTTTTCCAACGGGTTTGGAGGCGGATCAGACCAAAAAGAGGCAGTTTGGTGTCGGCTCCAAAAACTGAAATTTCCTTGACCCCGCGGCCAAGGTTTTTTTCAAATCCCCCCTCCTCCACTGTTTTGGCTGACAGCTGTTTTGGCTGACAGCTGTTTGCTGGCCGATTTACCACATTAAAAGTGATCAATACCTGTTTTCCAACGGGTTTGGAGGCGGATCAGACCAAAAAGAGGCAGTTTGGTGTCGGCTCCAAAAACGGAAACTTCCTTGACCACGCGGTCAAGGTTTTTTTCAAATCCCCCCTCCTCCACTGTTTTGGCTGACAGCTGTTTGCTGGCCGATTTACCACATTAAAAGTGATCAATACCTGTTTTCCAACGGGTTTGGAGGCGGATCAGACCAAAAAGAGGCAGTTTGGTGTCGGCTCCAAAAACTGAAATTTCCTTGACCCCGTTTTTCAAATCCCCCCTCCTCCATTGTTTTGGCTGACAGCTGTTTGCTGGCCGATTTACCACATTAAAAGTGATCAATACCTGTTTTCCAACGGGTTTGGAGGCGGATCAGACCAAAAAGAGGCAGTTTGGTGTCGGCTCCAAAAACTGAAATTTCCTTGACCCCGCGGTCAAGGTTTTTTTCAAATCCCCCTTCCTCCACTGTTTTGTCTGACAGCTGTTTTGGCTGACAGCTGTTTGCTGGCTGATTTACCACATTAAAAGTGATCAATACCTGTTTTCCAACGGGTTTGGAGGCGGATCAGACCAAAAAGAGGCAGTTTGGTGTCGGCTCCAAAAACGGAAACTTCCTTGACCACGCGGTCAAGGTTTTTTTCAAATCCCCCCTCCTCCACTGTTTTGGCTGACAGCTGTTTGCTGGCCGATTTACCACATTAAAAGTGATCAATACCTGTTTTCCAACGGGTTTGGAGGCGGATCAGACCAAAAAGAGGCAGTTTGGTGTCGGCTCCAAAAACTATAATTTCCTTGACCCCGTTTTTCAAATCCCCCCTCCTCCACTGTTTTGGCTGACAGCTGTTTGCTGGCCGGTTTACCACATTAAAAGTGATCAATACCTGTTTTCCAACGGGTTTGGAGGCGGATCAGACCAAAAAGAGGCAGTTTGGTGTCGGCTCCCAAAACTGAAATTTCCTTGACCCCGCGGTCAAGGTTTTTTCAAATCCCCCCTCCTCCACTGTTTTGGCTGACAGCTGTTTGCTGGCCGATTTACCTCATTAAAAGTGATCAATACCTGTTTTCCAATGGGTTTGGAGGCGGATCAGACCAAAAAGAGGCAGTTTGGTGTCGGCTCCAAAAACTGAAATTTCCTTGACCCCGCGGTCAAGGTTTTTTTCAAATCCCCCCTCCTCCACTGTTTTGGCTGACAGCTGTTTGCTGGCCGATTTACCACATTAAAAGTGATCAATACCTGTTTTCCAACGGGTTTGGAGGCGGATCAGACCAAAAAGAGGCAGTTTGGTGTCGGCTCCAAAAACGGAAACTTCCTTGACCACGCGGTCAAGGTTTTTTTCAAATCCCCCCTCCTCCACTGTTTTGGCTGACAGCTGTTTGCTGGCCGATTTACCACATTAAAAGTGATCAATACCTGTTTTCCAACGGGTTTGGAGGCGGATCAGACCAAAAAGAGGCAGTTTGGTGTCGGCTCCAAAAACTGAAATTTCCTTGACCCCGCGGTCAAGGTTTTTTTCAAATCCCCCTTCCTCCACTGTTTTGTCTGACAGCTGTTTTGGCTGACAGCTGTTTGCTGGCTGATTTACCAAATTAAAAGTGATCAATACCTGTTTTCCAACGGGTTTGGAGGCGGATCAGACCAAAAAGAGGCAGTTTGGTGTCGGCTCCAAAAACGGAAACTTCCTTGACCACGCGGTCAAGGTTTTTTTCAAATCCCCCCTCCTCCACTGTTTTGGCTGACAGCTGTTTGCTGGCCGATTTACCACATTAAAAGTGATCAATACCTGTTTTCCAACGGGTTTGGAGGCGGATCAGACCAAAAAGAGGCAGTTTGGTGTCGGCTCCAAAAACTATAATTTCCTTGACCCCGTTTTTCAAATCCCCCCTCCTCCACTGTTTTGGCTGACAGCTGTTTGCTGGCCGATTTACCACATTAAAAGTGATCAATACCTGTTTTCCAACGGGTTTGGAGGAGGATCAGACCAAAAAGAGGCACTTTGGTGTCGGCTCCAAAAACTGAAATTTCCTTGACCCCGTTTTTCAAATCCCCCCTCCTCCATTGTTTTGGCTGACAGCTGTTTTGGCTGATAGCTGTTTGCTGGCCGATTTACCACATTAAAAGTGATCAATACCTGTTTTCCAACGGGTTTGGAGGCGGATCAGACCAAAAAGAGGCACTTTGGTGTCGGCTCCAAAAACTGAAATTTCCTTGACCCCGCGGTCAAGGTTTTTTTCAAATCCCCCCTCCTCCACTGTTTTGGCTGACAGCTGTTTGCTGGCCGATTTACCACATTAAAAGTGATCAATACCTGTTTTCCAACGGGTTTGGAGGCGGATCAGACCAAAACGAGGCAGTTTGGTGTCGGCTCCAAAAACTCAAATTTCCTTGACCCCGCGGTCAAGGTTTTTTTCAAATCCCCCCTCCTCCACTGTTTTGGGTGACAGCTGTTTTGGCTGACAGCTGTTTGCTGGCCGATTTACCACATTAAAAGTGATCAATACCTGTTTTCCAACGAGTTTGGAGGCAGATCAGACCAAAAAGAGGCAGTTTGGTGTCGGCTCCAAAAACTGAAATTTCCTTGACCCTGCGGTCAAGATTTTTTTCAAATCCCCCCTCCTCCACTGTTTTGGCTGACAGCTGTTTTGGCTGACAGCTGTTTGCTGGCCGATTTACCACATTAAAAGAGATCAATACCTGTTTTCCAACGGGTTTGGAGGCGGATCAGACCAAAAAGAGGCAGTTTGGTGTCGGCTCCAAAAACGGAAACTTCCTTGACCACGCGGTCAAGGTTTTTTCAAATCCCCCCTCCTCCACTGTTTTGGCTGACAGCTGTTTGCTGGCCGATTTACCACATTAAAAGTGATCAATACCTGTTTTCCAACGGGTTTGGAGGCGGATCAGACCAAAAAGAGGCAGTTTGGTGTCGGCTCCAAAAACTGAAATTTCCTTGACCCCGCGGTCAAGGTTTTTTTCAAATCCCCCTTCCTCCACTGTTTTGTCTGACAGCTGTTTTGGCTGACAGCTGTTTGCTGGCTGATTTACCAAATTAAAAGTGATCAATACCTGTTTTCCAACGGGTTTGGAGGCGGATCAGACCAAAAAGAGGCAGTTTGGTGTCGGCTCCAAAAACGGAAACTTCCTTGACCACGCGGTCAAGGTTTTTTTCAAATCCCCCCTCCTCCACTGTTTTGGCTGACAGCTGTTTGCTGGCCGATTTACCACATTAAAAGTGATCAATACCTGTTTTCCAACGGGTTTGGAGGCGGATCAGACCAAAAAGAGGCAGTTTGGTGTCGGCTCCAAAAACTATAATTTCCTTGACCCCGTTTTTCAAATCCCCCCTCCTCCACTGTTTTGGCTGACAGCTGTTTGCTGGCCGATTTACCACATTAAAAGTGATCAATACCTGTTTTCCAACGGGTTTGGAGGAGGATCAGACCAAAAAGAGGCACTTTGGTGTCGGCTCCAAAAACTGAAATTTCCTTGACCCCGTTTTTCAAATCCCCCCTCCTCCATTGTTTTGGCTGACAGCTGTTTTGGCTGATAGCTGTTTGCTGGCCGATTTACCACATTAAAAGTGATCAATACCTGTTTTCCAACGGGTTTGGAGGCGGATCAGACCAAAAAGAGGCACTTTGGTGTCGGCTCCAAAAACTGAAATTTCCTTGACCCCGCGGTCAAGGTTTTTTTCAAATCCCCCCTCCTCCACTGTTTTGGCTGACAGCTGTTTGCTGGCCGATTTACCACATTAAAAGTGATCAATACCTGTTTTCCAACGGGTTTGGAGGCGGATCAGACCAAAACGAGGCAGTTTGGTGTCGGCTCCAAAAACTCAAATTTCCTTGACCCCGCGGTCAAGGTTTTTTTCAAATCCCCCCTCCTCCACTGTTTTGGGTGACAGCTGTTTTGGCTGACAGCTGTTTGCTGGCCGATTTACCACATTAAAAGTGATCAATACCTGTTTTCCAACGAGTTTGGAGGCAGATCAGACCAAAAAGAGGCAGTTTGGTGTCGGCTCCAAAAACTGAAATTTCCTTGACCCTGCGGTCAAGATTTTTTTCAAATCCCCCCTCCTCCACTGTTTTGGCTGACAGCTGTTTTGGCTGACAGCTGTTTGCTGGCCGATTTACCACATTAAAAGAGATCAATACCTGTTTTCCAACGGGTTTGGAGGCGGATCAGACCAAAAAGAGGCAGTTTGGTGTCGGCTCCAAAAACGGAAACTTCCTTGACCACGCGGTCAAGGTTTTTTCAAATCCCCCCTCCTCCACTGTTTTGGCTGACAGCTGTTTGCTGGCCGATTTACCACATTAAAAGTGATCAATACCTGTTTTCCAACGGGTTTGGAGGCGGATCAGACCAAAAAGAGGCAGTTTGGTGTCGGCTCCAAAAACTGAAATTTCCTTGACCCCGCGGTCAAGGTTTTTTTCAAATCCCCCTTCCTCCACTGTTTTGTCTGACAGCTGTTTTGGCTGACAGCTGTTTGCTGGCTGATTTACCACATTAAAAGTGATCAATACCTGTTTTCCAACGGGTTTGGAGGCGGATCAGACCAAAAAGAGGCAGTTTGGTGTCGGCTCCAAAAACGGAAACTTCCTTGACCACGCGGTCAAGGTTTTTTTCAAATCCCTCCTCCTCCACTGTTTTGGCTGACAGCTGTTTGCTGGCCGATTTACCACATTAAAAGTGATCAATACCTGTTTTCCAACGGGTTTGGAGGCGGATCAGACCAAAAAGAGGCAGTTTGGTGTCGGCTCCAAAAACTATAATTTCCTTGACCCCGTTTTTCAAATCCCCCCTCCTCCACTGTTTTGGCTGACAGCTGTTTGCTGGCCGATTTACCACATTAAAAGTGATCAATACCTGTTTTCCAACGGGTTTGGAGGCGGATCAGACCAAAAAGAGGCACTTTGGTGTCGGCTCCAAAAACTGAAATTTCCTTGACCCCGTTTTTCAAATCCCCCCTCCTCCACTGTTTTGGCTGACAGCTGTTTGCTGGCCGATTTACCACATTAAAAGTGATCAATACCTGTTTTCCAACGGGTTTGGAGGCGGATCAGACCAAAAAGAGGCACTTTGGTGTCGGCTCCAAAAACTGAAATTTCCTTGACCCCGCGGTCAAGGTTTTTTTTCAAATCCCCCCTCCTCCACTGTTTTGGCTGACAGCTGTTTGCTGGCCGATTTACCACATTAAAAGTGATCAATACCTGTTTTCCAACGGGTTTGGAGGCGGATCAGACCAAAAAGAGGCAGTTTGGTGTCGGCTCCAAAAACTGAAATTTCCTTGACCCCGCGGTCAAGTTTTTTTCAAATCCTCCCTCCTGCACTGTTTTGGCTGACAGCTGTTTGCTGGCCGATTTACCACATTAGAAGTGATCAATACCTGTTTTCCAACGGGTTTGGAGGCGGATCAGACCAAAAAGAGGCAGTTTGGTGTCGGCTCCAAAAACTGAAATTTCCTTGACCCCGCGGCCAAGGTTTTTTTCAAATCCCCCCTCCTCCACTGTTTTGGCTGACAGCTGTTTTGGCTGACAGCTGTTTGCTGGCCGATTTACCACATTAAAAGTGATCAATACCTGTTTTCCAACGGGTTTGGAGGCGGATCAGACCAAAAAGAGGCAGTTTGGTGTCGGCTCCAAAAACGGAAACTTCCTTGACCACGCGGTCAAGGTTTTTTTCAAATCCCCCCTCCTCCACTGTTTTGGCTGACAGCTGTTTGCTGGCCGATTTACCACATTAAAAGTGATCAATACCTGTTTTCCAACGGGTTTGGAGGCGGATCAGACCAAAAAGAGGCAGTTTGGTGTCGGCTCCAAAAACTGAAATTTCCTTGACCCCGTTTTTCAAATCCCCCCTCCTCCATTGTTTTGGCTGACAGCTGTTTGCTGGCCGATTTACCACATTAAAAGTGATCAATACCTGTTTTCCAACGGGTTTGGAGGCGGATCAGACCAAAAAGAGGCAGTTTGGTGTCGGCTCCAAAAACTGAAATTTCCTTGACCCCGCGGTCAAGGTTTTTTTCAAATCCCCCTTCCTCCACTGTTTTGTCTGACAGCTGTTTTGGCTGACAGCTGTTTGCTGGCTGATTTACCAAATTAAAAGTGATCAATACCTGTTTTCCAACGGGTTTGGAGGCGGATCAGACCAAAAAGAGGCAGTTTGGTGTCGGCTCCAAAAACGGAAACTTCCTTGACCACGCGGTCAAGGTTTTTTTCAAATCCCCCCTCCTCCACTGTTTTGGCTGACAGCTGTTTGCTGGCCGATTTACCACATTAAAAGTGATCAATACCTGTTTTCCAACGGGTTTGGAGGCGGATCAGACCAAAAAGAGGCAGTTTGGTGTCGGCTCCAAAAACTATAATTTCCTTGACCCCGTTTTTCAAATCCCCCCTCCTCCACTGTTTTGGCTGACAGCTGTTTGCTGGCCGGTTTACCACATTAAAAGTGATCAATACCTGTTTTCCAACGGGTTTGGAGGCGGATCAGACCAAAAAGAGGCAGTTTGGTGTCGGCTCCCAAAACTGAAATTTCCTTGACCCCGCGGTCAAGGTTTTTTCAAATCCCCCCTCCTCCACTGTTTTGGCTGACAGCTGTTTGCTGGCCGATTTACCTCATTAAAAGTGATCAATACCTGTTTTCCAATGGGTTTGGAGGCGGATCAGACCAAAAAGAGGCAGTTTGGTGTCGGCTCCAAAAACTGAAATTTCCTTGACCCCGCGGTCAAGGTTTTTTTCAAATCCCCCCTCCTCCACTGTTTTGGCTGACAGCTGTTTGCTGGCCGATTTACCACATTAAAAGTGATCAATACCTGTTTTCCAACGGGTTTGGAGGCGGATCAGACCAAAAAGAGGCAGTTTGGTGTCGGCTCCAAAAACGGAAATTTCCTTGACCCCGCGGTCAAGGTTTTTTTCAAATCCCCC
The DNA here is from genome assembly GCF_042242105.1 of Pempheris klunzingeri. NCBI lineage: Eukaryota > Metazoa > Chordata > Actinopteri > Acropomatiformes > Pempheridae > Pempheris > Pempheris klunzingeri. Next base: position 4,716,763 of record NC_092021.1, on the reverse strand, counting down.
CTCCTCCACTGTTTTGGCTGACAGCTGTTTGCTGGCCGATTTACCACATTAAAAGTGATCAATACCTGTTTTCCAACGGGTTTCGAGGCGGATCAGACCAAAAAGAGGCACTTTGGTGTCGGCTCCAAAAACTGAAATTTCCTTGACCCCGCGGTCAAGGTTTTTTTCAAATCCTCCCTCCTGCACTGTTTTGGCTGACAGCTGTTTGCTGGCCGATTTACCACATTAGAAGTGATCAATACCTGTTTTCCAACGGGTTTGGAGGCGGATCAGACCAAAAAGAGGCAGTTTGGTGTCGGCTCCAAAAACTGAAATTTCCTTGACCCCGCGGCCAAGGTTTTTTTCAAATCCCCCCTCCTCCACTGTTTTGGCTGACAGCTGTTTTGGCTGACAGCTGTTTGCTGGCCGATTTACCACATTAAAAGTGATCAATACCTGTTTTCCAACGGGTTTGGAGGCGGATCAGACCAAAAAGAGGCAGTTTGGTGTCGGCTCCAAAAACGGAAACTTCCTTGACCACGCGGTCAAGGTTTTTTTCAAATCCCCCCTCCTCCACTGTTTTGGCTGACAGCTGTTTGCTGGCCGATTTACCACATTAAAAGTGATCAATACCTGTTTTCCAACGGGTTTGGAGGCGGATCAGACCAAAAAGAGGCAGTTTGGTGTCGGCTCCAAAAACTGAAATTTCCTTGACCCCGTTTTTCAAATCCCCCCTCCTCCATTGTTTTGGCTGACAGCTGTTTGCTGGCCGATTTACCACATTAAAAGTGATCAATACCTGTTTTCCAACGGGTTTGGAGGCGGATCAGACCAAAAAGAGGCAGTTTGGTGTCGGCTCCAAAAACTGAAATTTCCTTGACCACGCGGTCAAGGTTTTTTTCAAATCCCCCTTCCTCCACTGTTTTGTCTGACAGCTGTTTTGGCTGACAGCTGTTTGCTGGCTGATTTACCAAATTAAAAGTGATCAATACCTGTTTTCCAACGGGTTTGGAGGCGGATCAGACCAAAAAGAGGCAGTTTGGTGTCGGCTCCAAAAACGGAAACTTCCTTGACCACGCGGTCAAGGTTTTTTTCAAATCCCCCCTCCTCCACTGTTTTGGCTGACAGCTGTTTGCTGGCCGATTTACCACATTAAAAGTGATCAATACCTGTTTTCCAACGGGTTTGGAGGCGGATCAGACCAAAAAGAGGCAGTTTGGTGTCGGCTCCAAAAACTATAATTTCCTTGACCCCGTTTTTCAAATCCCCCCTCCTCCACTGTTTTGGCTGACAGCTGTTTGCTGGCCGATTTACCACATTAAAAGTGATCAATACCTGTTTTCCAACGGGTTTGGAGGAGGATCAGACCAAAAAGAGGCACTTTGGTGTCGGCTCCAAAAACTGAAATTTCCTTGACCCCGTTTTTCAAATCCCCCCTCCTCCATTGTTTTGGCTGACAGCTGTTTTGGCTGATAGCTGTTTGCTGGCCGATTTACCACATTAAAAGTGATCAATACCTGTTTTCCAACGGGTTTGGAGGCGGATCAGACCAAAAAGAGGCACTTTGGTGTCGGCTCCAAAAACTGAAATTTCCTTGACCCCGTTTTTCAAATTCCCCCTCCTCCACTGTTTTGGCTGACAGCTGTTTGCTGGCCGATTTACCACATTAAAAGTGATCAATACCTGTTTTCCAACGGGTTTCGAGGCGGATCAGACCAAAAAGAGGCACTTTGGTGTCGGCTCCAAAAACTGAAATTTCCTTGACCCCGCGGTCAAGGTTTTTTTTCAAATCCCCCCTCCTCCACTGTTTTGGCTGACAGCTGTTTGCTGGCCGATTTACCACATTAAAAGTGATCAATACCTGTTTTCCAACGGGTTTGGAGGCGGATCAGACCAAAAAGAGGCAGTTTGGTGTCGGCTCCAAAAACTCAAATTTCCTTGACCCCGCGGTCAAGGTTTTTTTCAAATCCCCCCTCCTCCACTGTTTTGGGTGACAGCTGTTTTGGCTGACAGCTGTTTGCTGGCCGATTTACCACATTAAAAGTGATCAATACCTGTTTTCCAACGAGTTTGGAGGCGGATCAGACCAAAAAGAGGCAGTTTGGTGTCGGCTCCAAAAACTGAAATTTCCTTGACCCTGCGGTCAAGATTTTTTTCAAATCCCCCCTCCTCCACTGTTTTGGCTGACAGCTGTTTTGGCTGACAGCTGTTTGCTGGCCGATTTACCACATTAAAAGAGATCAATACCTGTTTTCCAACGGGTTTGGAGGCGGATCAGACCAAAAAGAGGCAGTTTGGTGTCGGCTCCAAAAACGGAAACTTCCTTGACCACGCGGTCAAGGTTTTTTTCAAATCCCCCCTCCTCCACTGTTTTGGCAGACAGCTGTTTTGGCTGACAGCTGTTTGCTGGCTGATTTACCACATTAAAAGTGATCAATACCTGTTTTCCAACGGGTTTGGAGGCGGATCAGACCAAAAAGAGGCAGTTTGGTGCCGGCTCCAAAAACTATAATTTCCTTGACCCCGTTTTTCAAATCCCCCCTCCTCCACTGTTTTGGCTGACAGCTGTTTGCTGGCCGATTTACCACATTAAAAGTGATCAATACCTGTTTTCCAACGGGTTTGGAGGAGGATCAGACCAAAAAGAGGCACTTTGGTGTCGGCTCCAAAAACTGAAATTTCCTTGACCCCGTTTTTCAAATCCCCCCTCCTCCATTGTTTTGGCTGACAGCTGTTTGCTGGCCGATTTACCACATTAAAAGTGATCAATACCTGTTTTCCAACGGGTTTGGAGGCGGATCAGACCAAAAAGAGGCAGTTTGGTGTCGGCTCCAAAAACTGAAATTTCCTTGACCCCGCGGTCAAGGTTTTTTTCAAATCCCCCTTCCTCCACTGTTTTGTCTGACAGCTGTTTTGGCTGACAGCGGTTTGCTGGCCGATTTACCACATTAAAAGTGATCAATACCTGTTTTCCAACGGGTTTGGAGGCGGATCAGACCAAAAAGAGGCAGTTTGGTGTCGGCTCCAAAAACGGAAATTTCCTTGACCCCGTTTTTCAAATCCCCCCTCCTCCACTGTTTTGGCTGACAGCTGTTTGCTGGCCGGTTTACCACATTAAAAGTGATCAATACCTGTTTTCCAACGGGTTTGGAGGCGGATCAGACCAAAAAGAGGCAGTTTGGTGTCGGCTCCCAAAACTGAAATTTCCTTGACCCCGCGGTCAAGGTTTTTTCAAATCCCCCCTCCTCCACTGTTTTGGCTGACAGCTGTTTGCTGGCCGATTTACCTCATTAAAAGTGATCAATACCTGTTTTCCAATGGGTTTGGAGGCGGATCAGACCAAAAAGAGGCAGTTTGGTGTCGGCTCCAAAAACTGAAATTTCCTTGACCCCGCGGTCAAGGTTTTTTTCAAATCCCCCCTCCTCCACTGTTTTGGCTGACAGCTGTTTGCTGGCCGATTTACCACATTAAAAGTGATCAATACCTGTTTTCCAACGGGTTTGGAGGCAGATCAGACCAAAAAGAGGCACTTTGGTGTCGGCTCCAAAAACGGAAATTTCCTTGACCCCGCGGTCAAGGTTTTTTTCAAATCCCCCCTCCTCCACTGTTTTGGCTGACAGCTGTTTGCTGGCCGATTTACCACATTAAAAGTGATCAATACCTGTTTTCCAACGGGTTTCGAGGCGGATCAGACCAAAAAGAGGCACTTTGGTGTCGGCTCCAAAAACTGAAATTTCCTTGACCCCGTTTTTCAAATCCCCCCTCCTCCACTGTTTTGGCTGACAGCTGTTTGCTGGCCGATTTACCACATTAAAAGTGATCAATACCTGTTTTCCAACGGGTTTGGAGGCGGATCAGACCAAAAAGAGGCAGTTTGGTGTCGGCTCCAAAAACGGAAACTTCCTTGACCACGCGGTCAAGGTTTTTTTCAAATCCCCCCTCCTCCACTGTTTTGGCTGACAGCTGTTTTGGCTGACAGGTGTTTGCTGGCTGATTTACCACATTAAAAGTGATCAATACCTGTTTTCCAACGGGTTTGGAGGCGGATCAGACCAAAAAGAGGCAGTTTGGTGTCGGCTCCAAAAACGGAAACTTCCTTGACCACGCGGTCAAGGTTTTTTTCAAATCCCCCCTCCTCCACTGTTTTGGCTGACAGCTGTTTTGGCTGACAGCTGTTTGCTGGCTGATTTACCACATTAAAAGTGATCAATACCTGTTTTCCAACGGGTTTGGAGGCGGATCAGACCAAAAAGAGGCAGTTTGGTGTCGGCTCCAAAAACGGAAACTTCCTTGGACACGGTCAAGGTTTTTTTCAAATCCTCCCTCCTCCACTGTTTTGGCTGACAGCTGTTTGCTGGCCGATTTACCACATTAAAAGTGATCAATACCTGTTTTCCAACGGGTTTGGAGGCGGATCAGACCAAAAAGAGGCAGTTTGGTGTCGGCTCCAAAAACGGAAACTTCCTTGACCACGTGGTCAAGGTTTTTTTCAAATCCCCCCTCCTCCACTGTTTTGGCTGACAGCTGTTTGCTGGCCGATTTACCACATTAAAAGTGATCAATACCTGTTTTCCAACGGGTTTGGAGGCGGATCAGACCAAAAAGAGGCACTTTGGTGTCGGCTCCAAAAATGGAAACTTCCTTGACCACGCGGTCAAGGTTTTTTTCAAATCCCCCCTCCTCCACTGTTTTGGCTGACAGCTGTTTTGGCTGACAGCTGTTTGCTGGCTGATTTACCACATTAAAAGTGATCAATACCTGTTTTCCAACGGGTTTGGAGGCGGATCAGACCAAAAAGAGGCAGTTTGGTGTCGGCTCCAAAAACGGAAACTTCCATGGACGCGGTCAAGGTTTTTTTCAAATCCTCCCTCCTCCACTGTTTTGGCTGACAGCTGTTTGCTGGCCGATTTACCACATTAAAAGTGATCAATACCTGTTTTCCAACGGGTTTGGAGGCGGATCAGACCAAAAAGAGGCACTTTGGTGTCGGCTCCAAAAACGGAAACTTCCTTGACCACGCGGTCAAGGTTTTTTTCAAATCCCCCCTCCTCCACTGTTTTGGCTGACAGCTGTTTGCTGGCCGATTTACCACATTAAAAGTGATCAATACCTGTTTTCCAACGGGTTTGGAGGCGGATCAGACCAAAAAGAGGCACTTTGGTGTCGGCTCCAAAAATGGAAACTTCCTTGACCACGCGGTCAAGGTTTTTTTCAAATCCCCCCTCCTCCACTGTTTTGGCTGACAGCTGTTTTGGCTGACAGCTGTTTGCTGGCTGATTTACCACATTAAAAGTGATCAATACCTGTTTTCCAACGGGTTTGGAGGCGGATCAGACCAAAAAGAGGCAGTTTGGTGTCGGCTCCAAAAACGGAAACTTCCATGGACGCGGTCAAGGTTTTTTTCAAATCCTCCCTCCTCCACTGTTTTGGCTGACAGCTGTTTGCTGGCCGATTTACCACATTAAAAGTGATCAATACCTGTTTTCCAACGGGTTTGGAGGCGGATCAGACCAAAAAGAGGCACTTTGGTGTCGGCTCCAAAAACGGAAACTTCCTTGACCACGCGGTCAAGGTTTTTTTCAAATCCCCCCTCCTCCACTGTTTTGGCTGACAGCTGTTTGCTGGCCGATTTACCACATTAAAAGTGATCAATACCTGTTTTCCAACGGGTTTGGAGGCGGATCAGACCAAACAGAGGCAGTTTGGTGTCGGCTCCAAAAACTATAATTTCCTTGACCCCGTTTTTCAAATCCCCCCTCCTCCACTGTTTTGGCTGACAGCTGTTTGCTGGCCGATTTACCACATTAAAAGTGATCAATACCTGTTTTCCAACGGGTTTGGAGGCGGATCAGACCAAAAAGAGGCAGTTTGGTGTCGGCTCCAAAAACTGAAATTTCTTTGACCACGCGGTCAAGGTTTTTTTCAAATCCCCCCTCCTCCACTGTTTTGGCTGACAGCTGTTTGCTGGCCGATTTACCACATTAAAAGTGATCAATACCTGTTTTCCAACGGGTTTGGAGGCGGATCAGACCAAAAAGAGGCAGTTTGGTGTCGGCTCCAAAAACTGAAATTTCCTTGACCCCGCGGTCAAGGTTTTTTTCAAATCCCCCCTCCTCCACTGTTTTGGCTGACAGCTGTTTGCTGGCCGATTTACCACATTAAAAGTGATCAATACCTGTTTTCCAACGGGTTTGGAGGCGGATCAGACCAAAAAGAGGCAGTTTGGTGTCGGCTCCAAAAACTGAAATTTCCTTGACCCCGTTTTTCAAATCCCCCCTCCTCCACTGTTTTGGCTGACAGCTGTTTGCTGGCCGATTTACCACATTAAAAGTGATCAATACCTGTTTTCCAACGGGTTTGGAGGCGGATCAGACCAAAAAGAGGCAGTTTGGTGTCGGCTCCAAAAACTGAAATTTCCTTGACCCCGCGGTCAAGGTTTTTTTCAAATCCCCCCTCCTCCACTGTTTTGTCTGACAGCTGTTTTGGCTGATAGCTGTTTGCTGGCCGATTTACCACATTAAAAGTGATCAATACCTGTTTTCCAACGGGTTTGGAGGCGGATCAGACCAAAAAGAGGCAGTTTGGTGTCGGCTCCAAAAACTGAAATTTCCTTGACCCCGCGGTCAAGGTTTTTTTCAAATCCCCCCTCCTCCACTGTTTTGGCTGACAGCTGTTTGCTGGCCGATTTACCACATTAAAAGTGATCAATACCTGTTTTCCAACGGGTTTGGAGGCGGATCAGACCAAAAAGAGGCAGTTTGGTGTCGGCTCCAAAAACTGAAATTTCCTTGACCCCGCGGTCAAGGTTTTTTTCAAATCCCCCCTCCTCCACTGTTTTGGCTGACAGCTGTTTGCTGGCCGATTTACCACATTAAAAGTGATCAATACCTGTTTTCCAACGGGTTTGGAGGCGGATCAGACCAAAAAGAGGCAGTTTGGTGTCGGCTCCAAAAACTGAAATTTCCTTGACCCCGTTTTTCAAATCCCCCCTCCTCCACTGTTTTGGCTGACAGCTGTTTGCTGGCCGATTTACCACATTAAAAGTGATCAATACCTGTTTTCCAACGGGTTTGGAGGCGGATCAGACCAAAAAGAGGCAGTTTGGTGTCGGCTCCAAAAACGGAAATTTCCTTGACCCCGCGGTCAAGGTTTTTTTCAAATCCCCCCTCCTCCACTGTTTTGTCTGACAGCTGTTTTGGCTGATAGCTGTTTGCTGGCCGATTTACCACATTAAAAGTGATCAATACCTGTTTTCCAACGGGTTTGGAGGCGGATCAGACCAAAAAGAGGCAGTTTGGTGTCGGCTCCAAAAACTGAAATTTCCTTGACCCCGCGGTCAAGGTTTTTTTCAAATCCCCCCTCCTCCACTGTTTTGGCTGACAGCTGTTTGCTGGCCGATTTACCACATTAAAAGTGATCAATACCTGTTTTCCAACGGGTTTGGAGGCGGATCAGACCAAAAAGAGGCAGTTTGGTGTCGGCTCCAAAAACGGAAACTTCCTTGACCCCGCGGTCAAGGTTTTTTTCAAATCCCCCCTCCTCCACTGTTTTGGCTGACAGCTGTTTGCTGGCCGATTTACCACATTAAAAGTGATCAATACCTGTTTTCCAACGGGTTTGGAGGCGGATCAGACCAAAAAGAGGCAGTTTGGTGTCGGCTCCAAAAACTGAAATTTCCTTGACCCCGCGGTCAAGGTTTTTTTCAAATCCCCCCTCCTCCAATGTTTTGGCTGACAGCTGTTAAAAGTGATCAATACCTGTTTTCCAACGGGTTTGGAGGCGGATCAGACCAAAAAAAGGCAGTTTGGTGTCGGCTCCAAAAACTGAAATTTCCTTGACCCCGCGGTCAAGGTTTTTTTCAAATCCCCCCTCCTCCACTGTTTTGGCTGACAGCTGTTTGCTGGCCGATTTACCACATTAAAAGTGATCAATACCTGTTTTCCAACGGGTTTGGAGGCGGATCAGACCAAAAAGAGGCAGTTTGGTGTCGGCTCCAAAAACGGAAATTTCCTTGACCCCGCGGTCAAGATTTTTTTCAAATCCCCCCTCCTCCACTGTTTTGTCTGACAGCTGTTTTGGCTGACAGCTGTTTGCTGGCCGATTTACCACATTAAAAGTGATCAATACCTGTTTTCCAACGGGTTTGGAGGCGGATCAGACCAAAAAGAGGCAGTTTGGTGTCGGCTCCAAAAACTGAAATTTCCTTGACCCCGCGGTCAAGGTTTTTTTCAAATCCCCCCTCCTCCACTGTTTTGGCTGACAGCTGTTTGCTGGCCGATTTACCACATTAAAAGTGATCAATACCTGTTTTCCAACGGGTTTGGAGGCGGATCAGACCAAAAAGAGGCAGTTTGGTGTCGGCTCCAAAAACGGAAACTTCCTTGACCCCGCGGTCAAGGTTTTTTTTCAAATCCCCCCTCCTCCACTGTTTTGGCTGACAGCTGTTTTGGCTGACAGCTGTTTGCTGGCTGATTTACCACATTAAAAGTGATCAATACCTGTTTTCCAACGGGTTTGGAGGCGGATCAGACCAAAAAGAGGCAGTTTGGTGTCGGCTCCAAAAACGGAAACTTCCTTGACCCCGCGGTCAAGGTTTTTTTCAAATCCCCCCTCCTCCACTGTTTTGGCTGACAGCTGTTTGCTGGCCGATTTACCACATTAAAAGTGATCAATACCTGTTTTCCAACGGGTTTGGAGGCGGATCAGACCAAAAAGAGGCAGTTTGGTGTCGGCTCCAAAAACGGAAATTTCCTTGACCCCGCGGTCAAGATTTTTTTCAAATCCCCCCTCCTCCACTGTTTTGTCTGACAGCTGTTTTGGCTGACAGCTGTTTGCTGGCCGATTTACCACATTAAAAGTGATCAATACCTGTTTTCCAACGGGTTTGGAGGCGGATCAGACCAAAAAGAGGCAGTTTGGTGTCGGCTCCAAAAACTGAAATTTCCTTGACCCCGCGGTCAAGGTTTTTTTCAAATCCCCCCTCCTCCACTGTTTTGGCTGACAGCTGTTTGCTGGCCGATTTACCACATTAAAAGTGATCAATACCTGTTTTCCAACGGGTTTGGAGGCGGATCAGACCAAAAAGAGGCACTTTGGTGTCGGCTCCAAAAACGGAAACTTCCTTGACCCCGCGGTCAAGGTTTTTTTTCAAATCCCCCCTCCTCCACTGTTTTGGCTGACAGCTGTTTTGGCTGACAGCTGTTTGCTGGCTGATTTACCACATTAAAAGTGATCAATACCTGTTTTCCAACGGGTTTGGAGGCGGATCAGACCAAAAAGAGGCAGTTTGGTGTCGGCTCCAAAAACGGAAACTTCCTTGACCCCGCGGTCAAGGTTTTTTTCAAATCCCCCCTCCTCCACTGTTTTGGCTGACAGCTGTTTGCTGGCCGATTTACCACATTAAAAGTGATCAATACCTGTTTTCCAACGGGTTTGGAGGCGGATCAGACCAAAAAGAGGCAGTTTGGTGTCGGCTCCAAAAACTGAAATTTCCTTGACCCCGCGGTCAAGGTTTTTTTCAAATCCCCCCTCCTCCAATGTTTTGGCTGACAGCTGTTAAAAGTGATCAATACCTGTTTTCCAACGGGTTTGGAGGCGGATCAGACCAAAAAAAGGCAGTTTGGTGTCGGCTCCAAAAACTGAAATTTCCTTGACCCCGCGGTCAAGGTTTTTTTCAAATCCCCCCTCCTCCACTGTTTTGGCTGACAGCTGTTTGCTGGCCGATTTACCACATTAAAAGTGATCAATACCTGTTTTCCAACGGGTTTGGAGGCGGATCAGACCAAAAAGAGGCAGTTTGGTGTCGGCTCCAAAAACGGAAATTTCCTTGACCCCGCGGTCAAGATTTTTTTCAAATCCCCCCTCCTCCACTGTTTTGTCTGACAGCTGTTTTGGCTGACAGCTGTTTGCTGGCCGATTTACCACATTAAAAGTGATCAATACCTGTTTTCCAACGGGTTTGGAGGCGGATCAGACCAAAAAGAGGCAGTTTGGTGTCGGCTCCAAAAACTGAAATTTCCTTGACCCCGCGGTCAAGGTTTTTTTCAAATCCCCCCTCCTCCACTGTTTTGGCTGACAGCTGTTTGCTGGCCGATTTACCACATTAAAAGTGATCAATACCTGTTTTCCAACGGGTTTGGAGGCGGATCAGACCAAAAAGAGGCAGTTTGGTGTCGGCTCCAAAAACGGAAACTTCCTTGACCCCGCGGTCAAGGTTTTTTTTCAAATCCCCCCTCCTCCACTGTTTTGGCTGACAGCTGTTTTGGCTGACAGCTGTTTGCTGGCTGATTTACCACATTAAAAGTGATCAATACCTGTTTTCCAACGGGTTTGGAGGCGGATCAGACCAAAAAGAGGCAGTTTGGTGTCGGCTCCAAAAACGGAAACTTCCTTGACCCCGCGGTCAAGGTTTTTTTCAAATCCCCCCTCCTCCACTGTTTTGGCTGACAGCTGTTTGCTGGCCGATTTACCACATTAAAAGTGATCAATACCTGTTTTCCAACGGGTTTGGAGGCGGATCAGACCAAAAAGAGGCAGTTTGGTGTCGGCTCCAAAAACGGAAATTTCCTTGACCCCGCGGTCAAGATTTTTTTCAAATCCCCCCTCCTCCACTGTTTTGTCTGACAGCTGTTTTGGCTGACAGCTGTTTGCTGGCCGATTTACCACATTAAAAGTGATCAATACCTGTTTTCCAACGGGTTTGGAGGCGGATCAGACCAAAAAGAGGCAGTTTGGTGTCGGCTCCAAAAACTGAAATTTCCTTGACCCCGCGGTCAAGGTTTTTTTCAAATCCCCCCTCCTCCACTGTTTTGGCTGACAGCTGTTTGCTGGCCGATTTACCACATTAAAAGTGATCAATACCTGTTTTCCAACGAGTTTGGAGGCGGATCAGACCAAAAAGAGGCACTTTGGTGTCGGCTCCAAAAACGGAAACTTCCTTGACCCCACGGTCAAGGTTTTTTTTCAAATCCCCCCTCCTCCACTGTTTTGGCTGACAGCTGTTTTGGCTGACAGCTGTTTGCTGGCTGATTTACCACATTAAAAGTGATCAATACCTGTTTTCCAACGGGTTTGGAGGCGGATCAGACCAAAAAGAGGCAGTTTGGTGTCGGCTCCAAAAACGGAAACTTCCTTGACCCCGCGGTCAAGGTTTTTTTCAAATCCCCCCTCCTCCACTGTTTTGGCTGACAGCTGTTTGCTGGCTGATTTACCACATTAAAAGTGATCAATACCTGTTTTCCAACGGGTTTGGAGGCGGATCAGACCAAAAAGAGGCAGTTTGGTGTCGGCTCCAAAAACGGAAACTTCCTTGACCCCGCGGTCAAGGTTTTTTTCAAATCCCCCCTCCTCCACTGTTTTGGCTGACAGCTGTTTGCTGGCCGATTTACCACATTAAAAGTGATCAATACCTGTTTTCCAACGGGTTTGGAGGCGGATCAGACCAAAAAGAGGCACTTTGGTGTCGGCTCCAAAAATGGAAACTTCCTTGACCACGCGGTCAAGGTTTTTTTCAAATCCCCCCTCCTCCACTGTTTTGGCTGACAGCTGTTTTGGCTGACAGCTGTTTGCTGGCTGATTTACCACATTAAAAGTGATCAATACCTGTTTTCCAACGGGTTTGGAGGCGGATCAGACCAAAAAGAGGCAGTTTGGTGTCGGCTCCAAAAACGGAAACTTCGTTGGCCACGCGGTCAAGGTTTTTTTCAAATCCCCCCTCCTCCACTGTTTTGGCTGACAGCTGTTTGCTGGCCGATTTACCACATTAAAAGTGATCAATACCTGTTTTCCAACGGGTTTGGAGGCGGATCAGACCAAAAAGAGGCAGTTTGGTGTCGGCTCCAAAAACGGAAACTTCCTTGACCCCGCGGTCAAGGTTTTTTTTCAAATCCCCCCTCCTCCACTGTTTTGGCTGACAGCTGTTTTGGCTGACAGCTGTTTGCTGGCTGATTTACCACATTAAAAGTGATCAATACCTGTTTTCCAACGGGTTTGGAGGCGGATCAGACCAAAAAGAGGCAGTTTGGTGTCGGCTCCAAAAACGGAAACTTCCTTGACCCCGCGGTCAAGGTTTTTTTCAAATCCCCCCTCCTCCACTGTTTTGGCTGACAGCTGTTTGCTGGCCGATTTACCACATTAAAAGTGATCAATACCTGTTTTCCAACGGGTTTGGAGGCGGATCAGACCAAAAAGAGGCAGTTTGGTGTCGGCTCCAAAAACTGAAATTTCCTTGACCCCGCGGTCAAGGTTTTTTTCAAATCCCCCCTCCTCCACTGTTTTGGCTGACAGCTGTTTGCTGGCCGATTTACCACATTAAAAGTGATCAATACCTGTTTTCCAACGGGTTTGGAGGCGGATCAGACCAAAAAGAGGCAGTTTGGTGTCGGCTCCAAAAACGGAAACTTCCTTGACCCCGCGGTCAAGGTTTTTTTCAAATCCCCCCTCCTCCACTGTTTTGGCTGACAGCTGTTTGCTGGCCGATTTACCACATTAAAAGTGATCAATACCTGTTTTCCAACGGGTTTGGAGGCGGATCAGACCAAAAAGAGGCAGTTTGGTGTCGGCTCCAAAAACTGAAATTTCCTTGACCCCGCGGTCAAGGTTTTTTTCAAATCCCCCCTCCTCCACTGTTTTGGCTGACAGCTGTTTGCTGGCCGATTTACCACATTAAAAGTGATCAATACCTGTTTTCCAACGGGTTTGGAGGCGGATCAGACCAAAAAGAGGCAGTTTGGTGTCGGCTCCAAAAACGGAAATTTCCTTGACCCCGTTTTTCAAATCCCCCCTCCTCCACTGTTTTGGCTGACAGCTGTTTGCTGGCAGATTTACCACATTAAAAGTGATCAATACCTGTTTTCCAACGGGTTTGGAGGCGGATCAGACCAAAAAGAGGCAGTTTGGTGTCGGCTCCAAAAACGGAAACTTCCTTGACCCCGCGGTCAAGGTTTTTTTCAAATCCCCCCTCCTCCACTGTTTTGGCTGACAGCTGTTTGCTGGCCGATTTACCACATTAAAAGTGATCAATACCTGTTTTCCAACGGGTTTGGAGGCGGATCAGACCAAAAAGAGGCAGTTTGGTGTCGGCTCCAAAAACTGAAATTTCCTTGACCCCGCGGTCAAGGTTTTTTTCAAATCCCCCCTCCTCCACTGTTTTGGCTGACAGCTGTTTTCGCTGACAGCTGTTTGCTGGCCGATTTACCACATTAAAAGTGATCAATACCTGTTTTCCAACGGGTTTGGAGGCGGATCAGACCAAAAAGAGGCAGTTTGGTGTCGGCTCCAAAAACGGAAACTTCCTTGACCCCGCGGTCAAGGTTTTTTTCAAATCCCCCCTCCTCCACTGTTTTGGCTGACAGCTGTTTGCTGGCCGATTTACCACATTAAAAGTGATCAATACCTGTTTTCCAACGGGTTTGGAGGCGGATCAGACCAAAAAGAGGCAGTTTGGTGTCGGCTCCAAAAACTGAAATTTCCTTGACCCCGCGGTCAAGGTTTTTTTCAAATCCCCCCTCCTCCACTGTTTTGGCTGACAGCTGTTTGCTGGCCGATTTACCACATTAAAAGTGATCAATACCTGTTTTCCAACGGGTTTGGAGGCGGATCAGACCAAAAAGAGGCACTTTGGTGTCGGCTCCAAAAATGGAAACTTCCTTGACCACGCGGTCAAGGTTTTTTTCAAATCCCCCCTCCTCCACTATTTTGGCTGACAGCTGTTTGCTGGCTGATTTACCACATTAAAAGTGATCAATACCTGTTTTCCAACGGGTTTGGAGGCGGATCAGACCAAAAAGAGGCAGTTTGGTGTCGGCTCCAAAAACTATAATTTCCTTGATCCCGTTTTTCAAGTCCTCCCTCCTCCACTGTTTTGGCTGACAGCTGTTTGCTGGCCGATTTACCACATTAAAAGTGATCAATACCTGTTTTCCAACGGGTTTGGAGGCGGATCAGACCAAAAAGAGGCAGTTTGGTGTCGGCTCCAAAAACTATAATTTCCTTGACCCCGCGGTCAAGGTTTTTTTCAAATCCCCCCTCCTCCACTGTTTTGGCTGACAGCTGTTAAAAGTGATCAATACCTGTTTTCCAACGGGTTTGGAGGCGGATCAGACCAAAAAGAGGCAGTTTGGTGTCGGCTCCAAAAACTGAAATCTCCTTGACCCCGCGGTCAAGGTTTTTTTCAAATCCCCCCTCCTCCACTGTTTTGGCTGACAGCTGTTAAAAGTGATCAATACCTGTTTTCCAACGGGTTTGGAGGCGGATCAGACCAAAAAGAGGCAGTTTGGTGTCGGCTCCAAAAACTGAAATTTCCTTGACCCCGCGGTCAAGGTTTTTTTCAAATCCCCCCTCCTCCACTGTTTTGGCTGACAGCTGTTTGCTGGCCGATTTACCACATTAAAAGTGATCAATACCTGTTTTCCAACGGGTTTGGAGGCGGATCAGACCAAAAAGAGGCAGTTTGGTGTCGGCTCCAAAAACGGAAATTTCCTTGACCCCGCGGTCAAGGTTTTTTTCAAATCCCCCCTCCTCCACTGTTTTGGCTGACAGCTGTTTGCTGGCCGATTTACCACATTAAAAGTGATCAATACCTGTTTTCCAACGGGTTTGGAGGCGGATCAGACCAAAAAGAGGCAGTTTGGTGTCGGCTCCAAAAACGGAAATTTCCTTGACCCCGCGGTCAAGGTTTTTTTCAAATCCCCCCTCCTCCACTGTTTTGGCTGACAGCTGTTAAAAGTGATCAATACCTGTTTTCCAACGGGTTTGGAGGCGGATCAGACCAAAAAGAGGTAGTTTGGTGTCGGCTCCAAAAACGGAAACTTCCTTGGCCACGCGGTCAAGGTTTTTTTCAACTCCTCCCTCCTCCACTGTTTTGGCTGACAGCTGTTTGCTGGCCGATTTACCACATTAAAAGTGATCAATACCTGTTTTCCAACGGGTTTGGAGGCGGATCAGACCAAAAAGAGGCAGTTTGGTGTCGGCTCCAAAAACGGAAACTTCCTTGACCACGCGGTCAAGGTTTTTTTCAAATCCCCCCTCCTCCACTGTTTTGGCTGACAGCTGTTTGCTGGCCGATTTACCACATTAAAAGTGATCAATACCTGTTTTCCAACGGGTTTGGAGGCGGATCAGACCAAAAAGACGCAGTTTGGTGTCGGCTCCAAAAACGGAAACTTCCTTGGCCACGCGGTCAAGGTTTTTTTCAACTCCTCCCTCCTCCACTGTTTTGGCTGACAGCTGTTTGCTGGCCGATTTACCACATTAAAAGTGATCAATACCTGTTTTCCAACGGGTTTGGAGGCGGATCAGACCAAAAAGAGGCAGTTTGGTGTCGGCTCCAAAAACGGAAACTTCCTTGACCACGCGGTCAAGGTTTTTTTCAAATCCCCCCTCCTCCACTGTTTTGGCTGACAGCTGTTTGCTGGCCGATTTACCACATTAAAAGTGATCAATACCTGTTTTCCAACGGGTTTGGAGGCGGATCAGACCAAAAAGAGGCAGTTTGGTGTCGGCTCCAAAAACTGAAATTTCCTTGACCCCGCGGTCAAGGTTTTTTTCAAATCCCCCCTCCTCCACTGTTTTGGCTGACAGCTGTTTGCTGGCCGATTTACCACATTAAAAGTGATCAATACCTGTTTTCCAATGGGTTTGGAGGCGGATCAGACCAAAAAGAGGCAGTTTGGTGTCGGCTCCAAAAACTGAAATTTCCTTGACCCCGCGGTCAAGATTTTTTTCAAATCCCCCCTCCTCCACTGTTTTGTCTGACAGCTGTTTTGGCTGACAGCTGTTTGCTGGCTGATTTACCACATTAAAAGTGATCAATACCTGTTTTCCAACGGGTTTGGAGGCGGATCAGACCAAAAAGAGGCAGTTTGGTGTCGGCTCCAAAAACTATAATTTCCTTGACCCCATTTTTCAAATCCCCCCTCCTCCACTGTTTTGGCTGACAGCTGTTTGCTGGCCGATTTACCACATTAAAAGTGATCAATACCTGTTTTCCAACGGGTTTGGAGGCGGATCAGACCAAAAAGAGGCAGTTTGGTGTCGGCTCCAAAAACTATAATTTCCTTGACCCCGTTTTTCAAATCCCCCCTCCTCCACTGTTTTGGCTGACAGCTGTTTGCTGGCCGATTTACCACATTAAAAGTGATCAATACCTGTTTTCCAACGGGTTTGGAGGCGGATCAGACCAAAAAGAGGCAGTTTGGTGTCGGCTCCAAAAACGGAAACTTCCTTGGCCACGCGGTCAAGGTTTTTTTCAACTCCTCCCTCCTCCACTGTTTTGGCTGACAGCTGTTTGCTGGCCGATTTACCACATTAAAAGTGATCAATACCTGTTTTCCAACGGGTTTGGAGGCGGATCAGACCAAAAAGAGGCAGTTTGGTGTCGGCTCCAAAAACGGAAACTTCCTTGACCACGCGGTCAAGGTTTTTTTCAAATCCCCCCTCCTCCACTGTTTTGGCTGACAGCTGTTTGCTGGCCGATTTACCAGATTAAAAGTGATCAATACCTGTTTTCCAACGGGTTTGGAGGCGGATCAGACCAAAAAGAGGCAGTTTGGTGTCGGCTCCAAAAACTGAAATTTCCTTGACCCCGCGGTCAAGGTTTTTTTCAAATCCCCCCTCCTCCACTGTTTTGGCTGACAGCTGTTTGCTGGCCGATTTACCACATTAAAAGTGATCAATACCTGTTTTCCAACGGGTTTGGAGGCGGATCAGACCAAAAACAGGCAGTTTGGTGTCGGCTCCAAAAACGGAAACTTCCTTGACCCCGCGGTCAAGGTTTTTTTCAAATCCCCCCTCCTCCACTGTTTTGGCTGACAGCTGTTTGCTGGCCGATTTACCACATTAAAAGTGATCAATACCTGTTTTCCAACGGGTTTGGAGGCGGATCAGACCAAAAAGAGGCAGTTTGGTGTCGGCTCCAAAAACTGAAATTTCCTTGACCCCGCGGTCAAGGTTTTTTTCAAATCCCCCCTCCTCCACTGTTTTGGCTGACAGCTGTTTGCTGGCAGATTTACCACATTAAAAGTGATCAATACCTGTTTTCCAACGGGTTTGGAGGCGGATCAGACCAAAAAGAGGCAGTTTGGTGTCGGCTCCAAAAACTGAAATTTCCTTGACCCCGTTTTTCAAATCCCCCCTCCTCCACTGTTTTGGCTGACAGCTGTTTGCTGGCAGATTTACCACATTAAAAGTGATCAATACCTGTTTTCCAACGGGTTTGGAGGCGGATCAGACCAAAAAGAGGCAGTTTGGTGTCGGCTCCAAAAACGGAAACTTCCTTGACCCCGCGGTCAAGGTTTTTTTCAAATCCCCCCTCCTCCACTGTTTTGGCTGACAGCTGTTTGCTGGCCGATTTACCACATTAAAAGTGATCAATACCTGTTTTCCAACGGGTTTGGAGGCGGATCAGACCAAAAAGAGGCAGTTTGGTGTCGGCTCCAAAAACTGAAATTTCCTTGACCCCGCGGTCAAGGTTTTTTTCAAATCCCCCCTCCTCCACTGTTTTGGCTGACAGCTGTTTTCGCTGACAGCTGTTTGCTGGCCGATTTACCACATTAAAAGTGATCAATACCTGTTTTCCAACGGGTTTGGAGGCGGATCAGACCAAAAAGAGGCAGTTTGGTGTCGGCTCCAAAAACGGAAACTTCCTTGACCCCGCGGTCAAGGTTTTTTTCAAATCCCCCCTCCTCCACTGTTTTGGCTGACAGCTGTTTGCTGGCCGATTTACCACATTAAAAGTGATCAATACCTGTTTTCCAACGGGTTTGGAGGCGGATCAGACCAAAAAGAGGCAGTTTGGTGTCGGCTCCAAAAACTGAAATTTCCTTGACCCCGCGGTCAAGGTTTTTTTCAAATCCCCCCTCCTCCACTGTTTTGGCTGACAGCTGTTTGCTGGCCGATTTACCACATTAAAAGTGATCAATACCTGTTTTCCAACGGGTTTGGAGGCGGATCAGACCAAAAAGAGGCACTTTGGTGTCGGCTCCAAAAATGGAAACTTCCTTGACCACGCGGTCAAGGTTTTTTTCAAATCCCCCCTCCTCCACTATTTTGGCTGACAGCTGTTTGCTGGCTGATTTACCACATTAAAAGTGATCAATACCTGTTTTCCAACGGGTTTGGAGGCGGATCAGACCAAAAAGAGGCAGTTTGGTGTCGGCTCCAAAAACTATAATTTCCTTGATCCCGTTTTTCAAGTCCTCCCTCCTCCACTGTTTTGGCTGACAGCTGTTTGCTGGCCGATTTACCACATTAAAAGTGATCAATACCTGTTTTCCAACGGGTTTGGAGGCGGATCAGACCAAAAAGAGGCAGTTTGGTGTCGGCTCCAAAAACTATAATTTCCTTGACCCCGCGGTCAAGGTTTTTTTCAAATCCCCCCTCCTCCACTGTTTTGGCTGACAGCTGTTAAAAGTGATCAATACCTGTTTTCCAACGGGTTTGGAGGCGGATCAGACCAAAAAGAGGCAGTTTGGTGTCGGCTCCAAAAACTGAAATCTCCTTGACCCCGCGGTCAAGGTTTTTTTCAAATCCCCCCTCCTCCACTGTTTTGGCTGACAGCTGTTAAAAGTGATCAATACCTGTTTTCCAACGGGTTTGGAGGCGGATCAGACCAAAAAGAGGCAGTTTGGTGTCGGCTCCAAAAACTGAAATTTCCTTGACCCCGCGGTCAAGGTTTTTTTCAAATCCCCCCTCCTCCACTGTTTTGGCTGACAGCTGTTTGCTGGCCGATTTACCACATTAAAAGTGATCAATACCTGTTTTCCAACGGGTTTGGAGGCGGATCAGACCAAAAAGAGGCAGTTTGGTGTCGGCTCCAAAAACTGAAATTTCCTTGACCCCGCGGTCAAGGTTTTTTTCAAATCCCCCCTCCTCCACTGTTTTGGCTGACAGCTGTTTGCTGGCCGATTTACCACATTAAAAGTGATCAATACCTGTTTTCCAACGGGTTTGGAGGCGGATCAGACCAAAAAGAGGCAGTTTGGTGTCGGCTCCAAAAACGGAAATTTCCTTGACCCCGCGGTCAAGGTTTTTTTCAAATCCCCCCTCCTCCACTGTTTTGGCTGACAGCTGTTAAAAGTGATCAATACCTGTTTTCCAACGGGTTTGGAGGCGGATCAGACCAAAAAGAGGCAGTTTGGTGTCGGCTCCAAAAACGGAAACTTCCTTGGCCACGCGGTCAAGGTTTTTTTCAACTCCTCCCTCCTCCACTGTTTTGGCTGACAGCTGTTTGCTGGCCGATTTACCACATTAAAAGTGATCAATACCTGTTTTCCAACGGGTTTGGAGGCGGATCAGACCAAAAAGAGGCAGTTTGGTGTCGGCTCCAAAAACGGAAACTTCCTTGACCACGCGGTCAAGGTTTTTTTCAAATCCCCCCTCCTCCACTGTTTTGGCTGACAGCTGTTTGCTGGCCGATTTACCACATTAAAAGTGATCAATACCTGTTTTCCAACGGGTTTGGAGGCGGATCAGACCAAAAAGACGCAGTTTGGTGTCGGCTCCAAAAACGGAAACTTCCTTGGCCACGCGGTCAAGGTTTTTTTCAACTCCTCCCTCCTCCACTGTTTTGGCTGACAGCTGTTTGCTGGCCGATTTACCACATTAAAAGTGATCAATACCTGTTTTCCAACGGGTTTGGAGGCGGATCAGACCAAAAAGAGGCAGTTTGGTGTCGGCTCCAAAAACGGAAACTTCCTTGACCACGCGGTCAAGGTTTTTTT
Source organism: Pempheris klunzingeri (assembly GCF_042242105.1). Lineage (NCBI taxonomy): Eukaryota > Metazoa > Chordata > Actinopteri > Acropomatiformes > Pempheridae > Pempheris > Pempheris klunzingeri. The sequence continues at coordinate 4,697,066 of NC_092021.1, read as the reverse complement.
CAAATCCCCCCTCCTCCACTGTTTTGGCTGACAGCTGTTTGCTGGCCGATTTACCACATTAAAAGTGATCAATACCTGTTTTCCAACGGGTTTGGAGGCGGATCAGACCAAAAAGAGGCAGTTTGGTGTCGGCTCCAAAAACTGAAATTTCCTTGACCCCGCGGTCAAGGTTTTTTTCAAATCCCCCCTCCTCCACTGTTTTGGCTGACAGCTGTTTGCTGGCCGATTTACCACATTAAAAGTGATCAATACCTGTTTTCCAATGGGTTTGGAGGCGGATCAGACCAAAAAGAGGCAGTTTGGTGTCGGCTCCAAAAACTGAAATTTCCTTGACCCCGCGGTCAAGATTTTTTTCAAATCCCCCCTCCTCCACTGTTTTGTCTGACAGCTGTTTTGGCTGACAGCTGTTTGCTGGCTGATTTACCACATTAAAAGTGATCAATACCTGTTTTCCAACGGGTTTGGAGGCGGATCAGACCAAAAAGAGGCAGTTTGGTGTCGGCTCCAAAAACTATAATTTCCTTGACCCCATTTTTCAAATCCCCCCTCCTCCACTGTTTTGGCTGACAGCTGTTTGCTGGCCGATTTACCACATTAAAAGTGATCAATACCTGTTTTCCAACGGGTTTGGAGGCGGATCAGACCAAAAAGAGGCAGTTTGGTGTCGGCTCCAAAAACTATAATTTCCTTGACCCCGTTTTTCAAATCCCCCCTCCTCCACTGTTTTGGCTGACAGCTGTTTGCTGGCCGATTTACCACATTAAAAGTGATCAATACCTGTTTTCCAACGGGTTTGGAGGCGGATCAGACCAAAAAGAGGCAGTTTGGTGTCGGCTCCAAAAACGGAAACTTCCTTGGCCACGCGGTCAAGGTTTTTTTCAACTCCTCCCTCCTCCACTGTTTTGGCTGACAGCTGTTTGCTGGCCGATTTACCACATTAAAAGTGATCAATACCTGTTTTCCAACGGGTTTGGAGGCGGATCAGACCAAAAAGAGGCAGTTTGGTGTCGGCTCCAAAAACGGAAACTTCCTTGACCACGCGGTCAAGGTTTTTTTCAAATCCCCCCTCCTCCACTGTTTTGGCTGACAGCTGTTTGCTGGCCGATTTACCAGATTAAAAGTGATCAATACCTGTTTTCCAACGGGTTTGGAGGCGGATCAGACCAAAAAGAGGCAGTTTGGTGTCGGCTCCAAAAACTATAATTTCCTTGACCCCGTTTTTCAAATCCCCCCTCCTCCACTGTTTTGGCTGACAGCTGTTTGCTGGCCGATTTACCACATTAAAAGTGATCAATACCTGTTTTCCAACGGGTTTGGAGGCGGATCAGACCAAAAAGAGGCAGTTTGGTGTCGGCTCCAAAAACTGAAATTTCCTTGACCCCGCGGTCAAGATTTTTTTCAAATCCCCCCTCCTCCACTGTTTTGTCTGACAGCTGTTTTGGCTGACAGCTTTTTGCTGGCCGATTTACCACATTAAAAGTGATCAATACCTGTTTTCCAACGGGTTTGGAGGCGGATCAGACCAAAAAGAGGCAGTTTGGTGTCGGCTCCAAAAACTGAAATTTCCTTGACCCCGCGGTCAAGGTTTTTTTCAAATCCCCCCTCCTCCACTGTTTTGGCTGACAGCTGTTTGCTGGCCGATTTACCACATTAAAAGTGATCAATACCTGTTTTCCAACGGGTTTGGAGGCGGATCAGACCAAAAAGAGGCAGTTTGGTGTCGGCTCCAAAAACGGAAACTTCCTTGACCCCGCGGTCAAGGTTTTTTTCAAATCCCCCCTCCTCCACTGTTTTGGCTGACAGCTGTTTGCTGGCCGATTTACCACATTAAAAGTGATCAATACCTGTTTTCCAACGGGTTTGGAGGCGGATCAGACCAAAAAGAGGCAGTTTGGTGTCGGCTCCAAAAACTGAAATTTCCTTGACCCCGCGGTCAAGGTTTTTTTCAAATCCCCCCTCCTCCACTGTTTTGGCTGACAGCTGTTAAAAGTGATCAATACCTGTTTTCCAACGGGTTTGGAGGCGGATCAGACCAAAAAGAGGCAGTTTGGTGTCGGCTCCAAAAACTGAAATTTCCTTGACCCCGCGGTCAAGGTTTTTTTCAAATCCCCCCTCCTCCACTGTTTTGGCTGACAGCTGTTAAAAGTGATCAATACCTGTTTTCCAACGGGTTTGGAGGCGGATCAGACCAAAAAGAGGCAGTTTGGTGTCGGCTCCAAAAACTGAAATTTCCTTGACCCCGCGGTCAAGGTTTTTTTCAAATCCCCCCTCCTCCACTGTTTTGGCTGACAGCTGTTTGCTGGCCGATTTACCACATTAAAAGTGATCAATACCTGTTTTCCAACGGGTTTGGAGGCGGATCAGACCAAAAAGAGGCAGTTTGGTGTCGGCTCCAAAAACGGAAATTTCCTTGACCCCGCGGTCAAGGTTTTTTTCAAATCCCCCCTCCTCCACTGTTTTGGCTGACAGCTGTTAAAAGTGATCAATACCTGTTTTCCAACGGGTTTGGAGGCGGATCAGACCAAAAAGAGGCAGTTTGGTGTCGGCTCCAAAAACTGAAATTTCCTTGACCCCGCGGTCAAGGTTTTTTTCAAATCCCCCCTCCTCCACTGTTTTGGCTGACAGCTGTTAAAAGTGATCAATACCTGTTTTCCAACGGGTTTGGAGGCGGATCAGACCAAAAAGAGGCAGTTTGGTGTCGGCTCCAAAAACTGAAATTTCCTTGACCCCGCGGTCAAGGTTTTTTTCAAATCCCCCCTCCTCCACTGTTTTGGCTGACAGCTGTTAAAAGTGATCAATACCTGTTTTCCAACGGGTTTGGAGGCGGATCAGACCAAAAAGAGGCAGTTTGGTGTCGGCTCCAAAAACTGAAATTTCCTTGACCCCGCGGTCAAGGTTTTTTTCAAATCCCCCCTCCTCCACTGTTTTGTCTGACAGCTGTTTTGGCTGACAGCTGTTTGCTGGCTGATTTACCACATTAAAAGTGATCAATACCTGTTTTCCAACGGGTTTGGAGGCGGATCAGACCAAAAAGAGGCAGTTTGGTGTCGGCTCCAAAAACTATAATTTCCTTGACCCCGTTTTTCAAATCCCCCCTCCTCCACTGTTTTGGCTGACAGCTGTTTGCTGGCCGATTTACCACATTAAAAGTGATCAATACCTGTTTTCCAACGGGTTTGGAGGCGGATCAGACCAAAAAGAGGCAGTTTGGTGTCGGCTCCAAAAACTGAAATTTCCTTGACCCCGCGGTCAAGGTTTTTTTCAAATCCCCCCTCCTCCACTGTTTTGGCTGACAGCTGTTTGCTGGCCGATTTACCACATTAAAAGTGATCAATACCTGTTTTCCAACGGGTTTGGAGGCGGATCAGACCAAAAAGAGGCAGTTTGGTGTCGGCTCCAAAAACTGAAATTTCCTTGACCCCGCGGTCAAGGTTTTTTTCAAATCCCCCCTCCTCCACTGTTTTGGCTGACAGCTGTTAAAAGTGATCAATACCTGTTTTCCAACGGGTTTGGAGGCGGATCAGACCAAAAAGAGGCAGTTTGGTGTCGGCTCCAAAAACTGAAATTTCCTTGACCCCGCGGTCAAGGTTTTTTTCAAATCCCCCCTCCTCCACTGTTTTGGCTGACAGCTGTTAAAAGTGATCAATACCTGTTTTCCAACGGGTTTGGAGGCGGATCAGACCAAAAAGAGGCACTTTGGTGTCGGCTCCAAAAACTGAAATTTCCTTGACCCCGCGGTCAAGGTTTTTTTCAAATCCCCCCTCCTCCACTGTTTTGGCTGACAGCTGTTTGCTGGCCGATTTACCACATTAAAAGTGATCAATACCTGTTTTCCAACGGGTTTGGAGGCGGATCAGACCAAAAAGAGGCAGTTTGGTGTCGGCTCCAAAAACGGAAATTTCCTTGACCCCGCGGTCAAGATTTTTTTCAAATCCCCCCTCCTCCACTGTTTTGGCTGACAGCTGTTAAAAGTGATCAATACCTGTTTTCCAACGGGTTTGGAGGCGGATCAGACCAAAAAGAGGCAGTTTGGTGTCGGCTCCAAAAACTGAAATTTCCTTGACCCCGCGGTCAAGGTTTTTTTCAAATCCCCCCTCCTCCACTGTTTTGGCTGACAGCTGTTAAAAGTGATCAATACCTGTTTTCCAACGGGTTTGGAGGCGGATCAGACCAAAAAGAGGCAGTTTGGTGTCGGCTCCAAAAACTGAAATTTCCTTGACCCCGCGGTCAAGGTTTTTTTCAAATCCCCCCTCCTCCACTGTTTTGGCTGACAGCTGTTAAAAGTGATCAATACCTGTTTTCCAACGGGTTTGGAGGCGGATCAGACCAAAAAGAGGCAGTTTGGTGTCGGCTCCAAAAACTGAAATTTCCTTGACCCCGCGGTCAAGGTTTTTTTCAAATCCCCCCTCCTCCACTGTTTTGGCTGACAGCTGTTTGCTGGCCGATTTACCACATTAAAAGTGATCAATACCTGTTTTCCAACGGGTTTGGAGGCGGATCAGACCAAAAAGAGGCAGTTTGGTGTCGGCTCCAAAAACGGAAATTTCCTTGACCCCGCGGTCAAGGTTTTTTTCAAATCCCCCCTCCTCCACTGTTTTGGCTGACAGCTGTTTGCTGGCCGATTTACCACATTAAAAGTGATCAATACCTGTTTTCCAACGGGTTTGGAGGCGGATCAGACCAAAAAGAGGCAGTTTGGTGTCGGCTCCAAAAACGGAAACTTCCTTGACCCCGCGGTCAAGGTTTTTTTCAAATCCCCCCTCCTCCACTGTTTTGGCTGACAGCTGTTTGCTGGCCGATTTACCACATTAAAAGTGATCAATACCTGTTTTCCAACGGGTTTGGAGGCGGATCAGACCAAAAAGAGGCAGTTTGGTGTCGGCTCCAAAAACGGAAATTTCCTTGACCCCGCGGTCAAGGTTTTTTTCAAATCCCCCCTCCTCCACTGTTTTGGCTGACAGCTGTTTGCTGGCCGATTTACCACATTAAAAGTGATCAATACCTGTTTTCCAACGGGTTTGGAGGCGGATCAGACCAAAAAGAGGCAGTTTGGTGTCGGCTCCAAAAACGGAAACTTCCTTGACCCCGCGGTCAAGGTTTTTTTCAAATCCCCCCTCCTCCACTGTTTTGGCTGACAGCTGTTTGCTGGCCGATTTACCACATTAAAAGTGATCAATACCTGTTTTCCAACGGGTTTGGAGGCGGATCAGACCAAAAAGAGGCAGTTTGGTGTCGGCTCCAAAAACGGAAATTTCCTTGACCCCGCGGTCAAGGTTTTTTTCAAATCCCCCCTCCTCCACTGTTTTGGCTGACAGCTGTTTGCTGGCCGATTTACCACATTAAAAGTGATCAATACCTGTTTTCCAACGGGTTTGGAGGCGGATCAGACCAAAAAGAGGCAGTTTGGTGTCGGCTCCAAAAACGGAAACTTCCTTGACCCCGCGGTCAAGGTTTTTTTCAAATCCCCCCTCCTCCACTGTTTTGGCTGACAGCTGTTAAAAGTGATCAATACCTGTTTTCCAACGGGTTTGGAGGCGGATCAGACCAAAAAGAGGCAGTTTGGTGTCGGCTCCAAAAACTGAAATTTCCTTGACCCCGCGGTCAAGATTTTTTTCAAATCCCCCCTCCTCCACTGTTTTGTCTGACAGCTGTTTTGGCTGACAGCTGTTTGCTGGCTGATTTACCACATTAAAAGTGATCAATACCTGTTTTCCAACGGGTTTGGAGGCGGATCAGACCAAAAAGAGGCAGTTTGGTGTCGGCTCCAAAAACTATAATTTCCTTGACCCCGTTTTTCAAATCCCCCCTCCTCCACTGTTTTGGCTGACAGCTGTTTGCTGGCCGATTTACCACATTAAAAGTGATCAATACCTGTTTTCCAACGGGTTTGGAGGCGGATCAGACCAAAAAGAGGCAGTTTGGTGTCGGCTCCAAAAACTGAAATTTCCTTGACCCCGCGGTCAAGGTTTTTTTCAAATCCCCCCTCCTCCACTGTTTTGGCTGACAGCTGTTTGCTGGCCGATTTACCACATTAAAAGTGATCAATACCTGTTTTCCAACGGGTTTGGAGGCGGATCAGACCAAAAAGAGGCAGTTTGGTGTCGGCTCCAAAAACTGAAATTTCCTTGACCCCGCGGTCAAGGTTTTTTTCAAATCCCCCCTCCTCCACTGTTTTGGCTGACAGCTGTTTGCTGGCCGATTTACCACATTAAAAGTGATCAATACCTGTTTTCCAACGGGTTTGGAGGCGGATCAGACCAAAAAGAGGCAGTTTGGTGTCGGCTCCAAAAACTATAATTTCCTTGACCCCGTTTTTCAAATCCCCCCTCCTCCACTGTTTTGGCTGAAAGCTGTTTGCTGGCCGATTTACCACATTAAAAGTGATCAATACCTGTTTTCCAACGGGTTTGGAGGCGGATCAGACCAAAAAGAGGCAGTTTGGTGTCGGCTCCAAAAACGGAAACTTCCTTGGCCACGCGGTCAAGGTTTTTTTCAACTCCTCCCTCCTCCACTGTTTTGGCTGACAGCTGTTTGCTGGCCGATTTACCACATTAAAAGTGATCAATACCTGTTTTCCAACGGGTTTGGAGGCGGATCAGACCAAAAAGAGGCAGTTTGGTGTCGGCTCCAAAAACGGAAACTTCCTTGACCCCGCGGTCAAGGTTTTTTTCAAATCCCCCCTCCTCCACTGTTTTGGCTGACAGCTGTTAAAAGTGATCAATACCTGTTTTCCAACGGGTTTGGAGGCGGATCAGACCAAAAAGAGGCAGTTTGGTGTCGGCTCCAAAAACGGAAACTTCCTTGGCCACGCGGTCAAGGTTTTTTTCAACTCCTCCCTCCTCCACTGTTTTGGCTGACAGCTGTTTGCTGGCCGATTTACCACATTAAAAGTGATCAATACCTGTTTTCCAACGGGTTTGGAGGCGGATCAGACCAAAAAGAGGCAGTTTGGTGTCGGCTCCAAAAACGGAAACTTCCTTGACCACGCGGTCAAGGTTTTTTTCAAATCCCCCCTCCTCCACTGTTTTGGCTGACAGCTGTTTGCTGGCCGATTTACCACATTAAAAGTGATCAATACCTGTTTTCCAACGGGTTTGGAGGCGGATCAGACCAAAAAGAGGCAGTTTGGTGTCGGCTCCAAAAACTATAATTTCCTTGACCCCGTTTTTCAAATCCCCCCTCCTCCACTGTTTTGGCTGACAGCTGTTTGCTGGCCGATTTACCACATTAAAAGTGATCAATACCTGTTTTCCAACGGGTTTGGAGGCGGATCAGACCAAAAAGAGGCAGTTTGGTGTCGGCTCCAAAAACTGAAATTTCCTTGACCCCGCGGTCAAGGTTTTTTTCAAATCCCCCCTCCTCCACTGTTTTGGCTGACAGCTGTTTGCTGGCCGATTTACCACATTAAAAGTGATCAATACCTGTTTTCCAACGGGTTTGGAGGCGGATCAGACCAAAAAGAGGCAGTTTGGTGTCGGCTCCAAAAACTGAAATTTCCTTGACCCCGCGGTCAAGATTTTTTTCAAATCCCCCCTCCTCCACTGTTTTGTCTGACAGCTGTTTTGGCTGACAGCTGTTTGCTGGCTGATTTACCACATTAAAAGTGATCAATACCTGTTTTCCAACGGGTTTGGAGGCGGATCAGACCAAAAAGAGGCAGTTTGGTGTCTGCTCCAAAAACTATAATTTCCTTGACCCCGTTTTTCAAATCCCCCCTCCTCCACTGTTTTGGCTGACAGCTGTTTGCTGGCCGATTTACCACATTAAAAGTGATCAATACCTGTTTTCCAACGGGTTTGGAGGCGGATCAGACCAAAAAGAGGCAGTTTGGTGTCGGCTCCAAAAACTGAAATTTCCTTGACCCCGCGGTCAAGGTTTTTTTCAAATCCCCCCTCCTCCACTGTTTTGGCTGACAGCTGTTTGCTGGCCGATTTACCACATTAAAAGTGATCAATACCTGTTTTCCAACGGGTTTGGAGGCGGATCAGACCAAAAAGAGGCAGTTTGGTGTCGGCTCCAAAAACTGAAATTTCCTTGACCCCGCGGTCAAGGTTTTTTTCAAATCCCCCCTCCTCCACTGTTTTGGCTGACAGCTGTTTGCTGGCCGATTTACCACATTAAAAGTGATCAATACCTGTTTTCCAACGGGTTTGGAGGCGGATCAGACCAAAAAGAGGCAGTTTGGTGTCGGCTCCAAAAACTATAATTTCCTTGACCCCGTTTTTCAAATCCCCCCTCCTCCACTGTTTTGGCTGAAAGCTGTTTGCTGGCCGATTTACCACATTAAAAGTGATCAATACCTGTTTTCCAACGGGTTTGGAGGCGGATCAGACCAAAAAGAGGCAGTTTGGTGTCGGCTCCAAAAACGGAAACTTCCTTGGCCACGCGGTCAAGGTTTTTTTCAACTCCTCCCTCCTCCACTGTTTTGGCTGACAGCTGTTTGCTGGCCGATTTACCACATTAAAAGTGATCAATACCTGTTTTCCAACGGGTTTGGAGGCGGATCAGACCAAAAAGAGGCAGTTTGGTGTCGGCTCCAAAAACGGAAACTTCCTTGACCACGCGGTCAAGGTTTTTTTCAAATCCCCCCTCCTCCACTGTTTTGGCTGACAGCTGTTTGCTGGCCGATTTACCAGATTAAAAGTGATCAATACCTGTTTTCCAACGGGTTTGGAGGCGGATCAGACCAAAAAGAGGCAGTTTGGTGTCGGCTCCAAAAACTATAATTTCCTTGACCCCGTTTTTCAAATCCCCCCTCCTCCACTGTTTTGGCTGACAGCTGTTTGCTGGCCGATTTACCACATTAAAAGTGATCAATACCTGTTTTCCAACGGGTTTGGAGGCGGATCAGACCAAAAAGAGGCAGTTTGGTGTCGGCTCCAAAAACTGAAATTTACTTGACCACGCGGTCAAGGTTTTTTTCAAATCCCCCCTCCTCCACTGTTTTGGCTGACAGCTGTTTTGGCTGACAGCTGTTTGCTGGCCGATTTACCACATTAAAAGTGATCAATACCTGTTTTCCAACGGGTTTGGAGGCGGATCAGACCAAAAAGAGGCAGTTTGGTGTCGGCTCCAAAAACGGAAACTTCCTTGACCACGCGGTCAAGGTTTTTTTCAAATCCCCCCTCCTCCACTGTTTTGGCTGACAGCTGTTTGCTGGCCGATTTACCACATTAAAAGTGATCAATACCTGTTTTCCAACGGGTTTGGAGGCGGATCAGACCAAAAAGAGGCAGTTTGGTGTCGGCTCCAAAAACTATAATTTCCTTGACCCCGTTTTTCAAATCCCCCCTCCTCCACTGTTTTTGCTGACAGCTGTTTGCTGGCCGATTTACCACATTAAAAGTGATCAATACCTGTTTTCCAACGGGTTTGGAGGCGGATCAGACCAAAAAGAGGCAGTTTGGTGTCGGCTCCAACAACTATAATTTCCTTGACCCCGTTTTTCAAATCCCCCCTCCTCCACTGTTTTTGCTGACAGCTGTTTGCTGGCCGGTTTACCACATTAAAAGTGATCAATACCTGTTTTCCAACGGGTTTGGAGGCGGATCAGACCAAAAAGAGGCAGTTTGGTGTCGGCTCCAAAAACTGAAATTTCCTTGACCCCGCGGTCAAGGTTTTTTTCAAATCCCCCCTCCTCCACTGTTTTGGCTGACAGCTGTTTGCTGGCCGATTTACCACATTAAAAGTGATCAATACCTGTTTTCCAACGGGTTTGGAGGCGGATCAGACCAAAAAGAGGCAGTTTGGTGTCGGCTCCAAAAACGGAAACTTCCTTGACCCCGCGGTCAAGGTTTTTTTCAAATCCCCCCTCCTCCACTGTTTTGGCTGACAGCTGTTTGCTGGCCGATTTACCACATTAAAAGTGATCAATACCTGTTTTCCAACGGGTTTGGAGGCGGATCAGACCAAAAAGAGGCAGTTTGGTGTCGGCTCCAAAAACTATAATTTCCTTGACCCCGTTTTTCAAATCCCCCCTCCTCCACTGTTTTGGCTGACAGCTGTTTGCTGGCCGATTTACCACATTAAAAGTGATCAATACCTGTTTTCCAACGGGTTTGGAGGCGGATCAGACCAAAAAGAGGCAGTTTGGTGTCGGCTCCAAAAACTGAAATTTCCTTGACCCCGCGGTCAAAGTTTTTTTCAAATCCCCCCTCCTCCACTGTTTTGGCTGACAGCTGTTTTGGCTGACAGCTGTTTGCTGGCCGATTTACCACATTAAAAGTGATCAATACCTGTTTTCCAACGGGTTTGGAGGCGGATCAGACCAAAAAGAGGCAGTTTGGTGTCGGCTCCAAAAACGGAAACTTCCTTGACCACGCGGTCAAGGTTTTTTTCAAATCCCCCCTCCTCCACTGTTTTGGCTGACAGCTGTTTGCTGGCCGATTTACCACATTAAAAGTGATCAATACCTGTTTTCCAACGGGTTTGGAGGCGGATCAGACCAAAAAGAGGCAGTTTGGTGTCGGCTCCAAAAACTATAATTTCCTTGACCCCGTTTTTCAAATCCCCCCTCCTCCACTGTTTTTGCTGACAGCTGTTTGCTGGCCGGTTTACCACATTAAAAGTGATCAATACCTGTTTTCCAACGGGTTTGGAGGCAGATCAGACCAAAAAGAGGCACTTTGGTGTCGGCTCCAAAAACTGAAATTTCCTTGACCCCGCGGTCAAGGTTTTTTTCAAATCCCCCCTCCTCCACTGTTTTGGCTGACAGCTGTTTGCTGGCCGATTTACCACATTAAAAGTGATCAATACCTGTTTTCCAACGGGTTTGGAGGCGGATCAGACCAAAAAGAGGCAGTTTGGTGTCGGCTCCAAAAACGGAAACTTCCTTGACCACGCGGTCAAGGTTTTTTTCAAATCCCCCCTCCTCCACTGTTTTGGCTGACAGCTGTTTGCTGGCCGATTTACCACATTAAAAGTGATCAATACCTGTTTTCCAACGGGTTTGGAGGCGGATCAGACCAAAAAGAGGCAGTTTGGTGTCGGCTCCAAAAACTATAATTTCCTTGACCACGTTTTTCAAATCCCCCCTCCTCCACTGTTTTGGCTGACAGCTGTTTGCTGGCCGATTTACCACATTAAAAGTGATCAATACCTGTTTTCCAACGGGTTTGGAGGCGGATCAGACCAAAAAGAGGCACTTTGGTGTCGGCTCCAAAAACTATAATTTCCTTGACCCCGTTTTTCAAATCCCCCCTCCTCCACTGTTTTGGCTGACAGCTGTTTGCTGGCTGATTTACCACATTAAAAGTGATCAATACCTGTTTTCCAACGGGTTTGGAGGCGGATCAGACCAAAAAGAGGCAGTTTGGTGTCGGCTCCAAAAACTGAAATTTCCTTGACCCCGCGGTCAAGGTTTTTTTCAAATCCCCCCTCCTCCACTGTTTTGGCTGACAGCTGTTTGCTGGCCGATTTACCACATTAAAAGTGATCAATACCTGTTTTCCAACGGGTTTGGAGGCGGATCAGACCAAAAAGAGGCAGTTTGGTGTCGGCTCCAAAAACTGAAATTTCCTTGACCCCGCGGTCAAGATTTTTTTCAAATCCCCCCTCCTCCACTGTTTTGTCTGACAGCTGTTTTGGCTGACAGCTTTTTGCTGGCCGATTTACCACATTAAAAGTGATCAATACCTGTTTTCCAACGGGTTTGGAGGCGGATCAGACCAAAAAGAGGCAGTTTGGTGTCGGCTCCAAAAACTGAAATTTCCTTGACCCCGCGGTCAAGGTTTTTTTCAAATCCCCCCTCCTCCACTGTTTTGGCTGACAGCTGTTTGCTGGCCGATTTACCACATTAAAAGTGATCAATACCTGTTTTCCAACGGGTTTGGAGGCGGATCAGACCAAAAAGAGGCACTTTGGTGTCGGCTCCAAAAACTGAAATTTCCTTGACCCCGCGGTCAAGGTTTTTTTCAAATCCCCCCTCCTCCACTGTTTTGGCTGACAGCTGTTTGCTGGCCGATTTACCACATTAAAAGTGATCAATACCTGTTTTCCAACGGGTTTGGAGGCGGATCAGACCAAAAAGAGGCACTTTGGTGTCGGCTCCAAAAACTGAAATTTCCTTGACCCCGCGGTCAAGGTTTTTTTCAAATCCCCCCTCCTCCACTGTTTTGGCTGACAGCTGTTTGCTGGCCGATTTACCACATTAAAAGTGATCAATACCTGTTTTCCAACGGGTTTGGAGGCGGATCAGACCAAAAAGAGGCAGTTTGGTGTCGGCTCCAAAAACTATAATTTCCTTGACCCCGTTTTTCAAATCCCCCCTCCTCCACTGTTTTGGCTGACAGCTGTTTGCTGGCCGATTTACCACATTAAAAGTGATCAATACCTGTTTTCCAACGGGTTTGGAGGCGGATCAGACCAAAAAGAGGCAGTTTGGTGTCGGCTCCAAAAACGGAAACTTCCTTGGCCACGCGGTCAAGGTTTTTTTCAACTCCTCCCTCCTCCACTGTTTTGGCTGACAGCTGTTTGCTGGCCGATTTACCACATTAAAAGTGATCAATACCTGTTTTCCAATGGGTTTGGAGGCGGATCAGACCAAAAAGAGGCAGTTTGGTGTCGGCTCCAAAAACGGAAACTTCCTTGACCACGCGGTCAAGGTTTTTTTCAAATCCCCCCTCCTCCACTGTTTTGGCTGACAGCTGTTTGCTGGCCGATTTACCAGATTAAAAGTGATCAATACCTGTTTTCCAACGGGTTTGGAGGCGGATCAGACCAAAAAGAGGCAGTTTGGTGTCGGCTCCAAAAACTATAATTTCCTTGACCCCGTTTTTCAAATCCCCCCTCCTCCACTGTTTTGGCTGACAGCTGTTTGCTGGCCGATTTACCAGATTAAAAGTGATCAATACCTGTTTTCCAACAGGTTTGGAGGCGGATCAGACCAAAAAGAGGCAGTTTGGTGTCGGCTCCAAAAACTGAAATTTCCTTGACCCCGCGGTCAAAGTTTTTTTTCAAATCCCCCCTCCTCCACTGTTTTGGCTGACAGCTGTTTTGGCTGACAGCTGTTTGCTGGCCGATTTACCACATTAAAAGTGATCAATACCTGTTTTCCAACGGGTTTGGAGGCGGATCAGACCAAAAAGAGGCAGTTTGGTGTCGGCTCCAAAAACTATAATTTCCTTGACCCCGTTTTTCAAATCCCCCCTCCTCCACTGTTTTTGCTGACAGCTGTTTGCTGGCCGGTTTACCACATTAAAAGTGATCAATACCTGTTTTCCAACGGGTTTGGAGGCGGATCAGACCAAAAAGAGGCAGTTTGGTGTCGGCTCCAAAAACTGAAATTTCCTTGACCCCGCGGTCAAGGTTTTTTTCAAATCCCCCCTCCTCCACTGTTTTGGCTGACAGCTGTTTGCTGGCCGATTTACCACATTAAAAGTGATCAATACCTGTTTTCCAACGGGTTTGGAGGCGGATCAGACCAAAAAGAGGCACTTTGGTGTCGGCTCCAAAAACTGAAATTTCCTTGACCCCGCGGTCAAGGTTTTTTTCAAATCCCCCCTCCTCCACTGTTTTGGCTGACAGCTGTTTGCTGGCCGATTTACCACATTAAAAGTGATCAATACCTGTTTTCCAACGGGTTTGGAGGCGGATCAGACCAAAAAGAGGCAGTTTGGTGTCGGCTCCAAAAACGGAAACTTCCTTGACCACGCGGTCAAGGTTTTTTTCAAATCCCCCCTCCTCCACTGTTTTGGCTGACAGCTGTTTGCTGGCCGATTTACCACATTAAAAGTGATCAATACCTGTTTTCCAACGGGTTTGGAGGCGGATCAGACCAAAAAGAGGCAGTTTGGTGTCGGCTCCAAAAACTATAATTTCCTTGACCCCGTTTTTCAAATCCCCCCTCCTCCACTGTTTTGGCTGACAGCTGTTTGCTGGCCGATTTACCACATTAAAAGTGATCAATACCTGTTTTCCAACGGGTTTGGAGGCGGATCAGACCAAAAAGAGGCACTTTGGTGTCGGCTCCAAAAACTATAATTTCCTTGACCCCGTTTTTCAAATCCCCCCTCCTCCACTGTTTTGGCTGACAGCTGTTTGCTGGCCGATTTACCACATTAAAAGTGATCAATACCTGTTTTCCAACGGGTTTGGAGGCGGATCAGACCAAAAAGAGGCAGTTTGGTGTCGGCTCCAAAAACTGAAATTTCCTTGACCCCGCGGTCAAGGTTTTTTTCAAATCCCCCCTCCTCCACTGTTTTGGCTGACAGCTGTTTGCTGGCCGATTTACCACATTAAAAGTGATCAATACCTGTTTTCCAACGGGTTTGGAGGCGGATCAGACCAAAAAGAGGCACTTTGGTGTCGGCTCCAAAAACTGAAATTTCCTTGACCCCGCGGTCAAGATTTTTTTCAAATCCCCCCTCCTCCACTGTTTTGTCTGACAGCTGTTTTGGCTGACAGCTTTTTGCTGGCCGATTTACCACATTAAAAGTGATCAATACCTGTTTTCCAATGGGTTTGGAGGCGGATCAGACCAAAAAGAGGCAGTTTGGTGTCGGCTCCAAAAACTGAAATTTCCTTGACCCCGCGGTCAAGGTTTTTTTCAAATCCCCCCTCCTCCACTGTTTTGGCTGACAGCTGTTTGCTGGCCGATTTACCACATTAAAAGTGATCAATACCTGTTTTCCAACGGGTTTGGAGGCGGATCAGACCAAAAAGAGGCAGTTTGGTGTCGGCTCCAAAAACGGAAACTTCCTTGACCCCGCGGTCAAGGTTTTTTTCAAATCCCCCCTCCTCCACTGTTTTGGCTGACAGCTGTTTGCTGGCCGATTTACCACATTAAAAGTGATCAATACCTGTTTTCCAACGGGTTTGGAGGCGGATCAGACCAAAAAGAGGCAGTTTGGTGTCGGCTCCAAAAACTGAAATTTCCTTGACCCCGCGGTCAAGGTTTTTTTTCAAATCCCCCCTCCTCCACTGTTTTGGCTGACAGCTGTTTGCTGGCCGATTTACCACATTAAAAGTGATCAATACCTGTTTTCCAACGGGTTTGGAGGCGGATCAGACCAAAAAGAGGCACTTTGGTGTCGGCTCCAAAAACTGAAATTTCCTTGACCCGCGGTCAAGGTTTTTTTCAAATCCCCCCTCCTCCACTGTTTTGGCTGACAGCTGTTTGCTGGCCGATTTACCACATTAAAAGTGATCAATACCTGTTTTCCGACGGGTTTGGAGGCGGATCAGACCAAAAAGAGGCACTTTGGTGTCAGCTCCAAAAACGGAAACTTCCTTGACCACGCGGTCAAGGTTTTTTTCAAATCCCCCCTCCTCCACTGTTTTGGCTGACAGCTGTTTGCTGGCTGATTTACCACATTAAAAGTGATCAATACCTGTTTTCCAACGGGTTTGGAGGCGGATCAGACCAAAAAGAAGCACTTTGGTGTCGGCTCCAAAAACGGAAACTTCCTTGACCACGCGGTCAAGGTTTTTTTCAAATCCCCCCTCCTCCACTGTTTTGGCTGACAGCTGTTTGCTGGCCGATTTACCACATTAAAAGTGATCAATACCTGTTTTCCAACAGGTTTGGAGGCGGATCAGACCAAAAAGAGGCAGTTTGGTGTCGGCTCCAAAAACTATAATTTCCTTGACCCTGTTTTTCAAATCCCCCCTCCTCCACTGTTTTGGCTGACAGGTGTTTGCTGGCCGATTTACCACATTAAAAGTGATCAATACCTGTTTCCCAACGGGTTTGGAGGCGGATCAGACCAAAAAGAGGCAGTTTGGTGTCGGCTCCAAAAACTGAAATTTCCTTGACCCCGTTTTTCAAATCCCCCCCTCCTCCACTGTTTTGGCTGACAGCTGTTTGCTGGCCGATTTACCACATTAAAAGTGATCAATACCTGTTTTCCAACGGGTTTGGAGGCGGATCAGACCAAAAAGAGGCAGTTTGGTGTCGGCTCCAAAAACTGAAATTTCCTTGACCCCGCAGTCAAGGTTTTTTTCAAATCCCCCCTCCTCCACTGTTTTGTCTGACAGCTTTTTGCTGGCCGATTCACCACATTAAAAGTGATCAATACCTGTTTTCCAACGGGTTTGGAGGCGGATCAGACCAAAAAGAGGCAGTTTGGTGTCGGCTCCAAAAACGGAAATTTCCTTGACCCCGCGGTCAAGGTTTTTTTCAAATCCCCCCTCCTCCACTGTTTTGTCTGACAGCTGTTTTGGCTGATAGCTGTTTGCTGGCCGATTTACCACATTAAAAGTGATCAATACCTGTTTTCCAACGGGTTTGGAGGCGGATCAGACCAAAAAGAGGCAGTTTGGTGTCGGCTCCAAAAACTGAAATTTCCTTGACCCCGCGGTCAAGGTTTTTTTCAAATCCCCCCTCCTCCACTGTTTTGGCTGACAGCTGTTTGCTGGCCGATTTAGCACATTAAAAGTGATCAATACCTGTTTTCCAACGGGTTTGGAGGCGGATCAGACCAAAAAGAGGCAGTTTGGTGTCGGCTCCAAAAACTGAAATTTCCTTGACCACCCGGTCAAGCTTTCTTTCAAATCCCCCCTCCTCCACTGTTTTGGCTGACAGCTGTTTGCTGGCCGATTTACCACATTAAAAGTGATCAATACCTGTTTTCCAACGGGTTTGGAGGCGGATCAGACCAAAAAGAGGCACTTTGGTGTCGGCTCCAAAAACGGAAACTTCCTTGACCCCGCGGTCAAGGTTTTTTTCAAATCCCCCCTCCTCCACTGTTTTGGCTGACAGCTGTTTTGGCTGACAGCTGTTTGCTGGCCGATTTACCACATTAAAAGTGATCAATACCTGTTTTCCGACGGGTTTGGAGGCGGATCAGACCAAAAACAGGCACTTTGGTGTCAGCTCCAAAAACGGAAACTTCCTTGACCACGCGGTCAAGGTTTTTTTCAAATCCCCCCTCCTCCACTGTTTTGGCTGACAGCTGTTTTGGCTGACAGCTGTTTGCTGGCTGATTTACCACATTAAAAGTGATCAATACCTGTTTTCCAACGGGTTTGGAGGCGGATCAGACCAAAAAGAGGCAGTTTGGTGTCGGCTCCAAAAACGGAAACTTCCTTGGCCACGCGGTCAAGGTTTTTTTCAAATCCTCCCTCCTCCACTGTTTTGGCTGACAGCTGTTTGCTGGCCAATTTACCACATTAAAAGTGATCAATACCTGTTTTCCAACGGGTTTGGAGGCGGATCAGACCAAAAAGAGGCACTTTGGTGTCGGCTCCAAAAACGGAAACTTCCTTGACCACGCGGTCAAGGTTTTTTTCAAATCCCCCCTCCTCCACTGTTTTGGCTGACAGCTGTTTGCTGGCCGATTTACCACATTAAAAGTGATCAATACCTGTTTTCCAACGGGTTTGGAGGCGGATCAGACCAAAAAGAGGCAGTTTGGTGTCGGCTCCAAAAACTATAATTTCCTTGACCCTGTTTTTCAAATCCCCCCTCCTCCACTGTTTTGGCTGACAGGTGTTTGCTGGCCGATTTACCACATTAAAAGTGATCAATACCTGTTTTCCAACGGGTTTGGAGGCGGATCAGACCAAAAAGAGGCAGTTTGGTGTCGGCTCCAAAAACTGAAATTTCCTTGACCCCGCGGTCAAGGTTTTTTTCAAATCCCCCCTCCTCCACTGTTTTGGCTGACAGCTGTTTGCTGGCCGATTTACCACATTAAAAGTGATCAATACCTGTTTTCCGACGGGTTTGGAGGCGGATCAGACCAAAAAGAGGCACTTTGGTGTCAGCTCCAAAAACGGAAACTTCCTTGACCACGCCGTCAAGGTTTTTTTCAAATCCCCCCTCCTCCACTGTTTTGGCTGACAGCTGTTTTGGCTGACAGCTGTTTGCTGGCTGATTTACCACATTAAAAGTGATCAATACCTGTTTTCCAACGGGTTTGGAGGCGGATCAGACCAAAAAGAGGCAGTTTGGTGTCGGCTCCAAAAACGGAAACTTCCTTGGCCACGCGGTCAAGGTTTTTTTCAAATCCTCCCTCCTCCACTGTTTTGGCTGACAGCTGTTTGCTGGCCAATTTACCACATTGAAAGTGATCAATACCTGTTTTCCAACGGGTTTGGAGGCGGATCAGACCAAAAAGAGGCACTTTGGTGTCGGCTCCAAAAACGGAAACTTCCTTGACCACGCGGTCAAGGTTTTTTTCAAATCCCCCCTCCTCCACTGTTTTGGCTGACAGCTGTTTGCTGGCCGATTTACCACATTAAAAGTGATCAATACCTGTTTTCCAACAGGTTTGGAGGCGGATCAGACCAAAAAGAGGCAGTTTGGTGTCGGCTCCAAAAACTATAATTTCCTTGACCCTGTTTTTCAAATCCCCCCTCCTCCACTGTTTTGGCTGACAGGTGTTTGCTGGCCGATTTACCACATTAAAAGTGATCAATACCTGTTTTCCAACGGGTTTGGAGGAGGATCAGACCAAAAAGAGGCAGTTTGGTGTCGGCTCCAAAAACTGAAATTTCCTTGACCCCGTTTTTCAAATCCCCCCCTCCTCCACTGTTTTGGCTGACAGCTGTTTGCTGGCCAATTTACCACATTAAAAGTGATCAATACCTGTTTTCCAACGGGTTTGGAGGCGGATCAGACCAAAAAGAGGCAGTTTGGTGTCGGCTCCAAAAACTGAAATTTCCTTGACCCCGCAGTCAAGGTTTTTTTCAAATCCCCCCTCCTCCACTGTTTTGGCTGACAGCTTTTTGCTGGCCGATTTACCACATTAAAAGTGATCAATACCTGTTTTCCAACGGGTTTGGAGGCGGATCAGACCAAAAAGAGGCAGTTTGGTGTCGGCTCCAAAAACGGAAATTTCCTTGACCCCGCGGTCAAGGTTTTTTTCAAATCCCCCCTCCTCCACTGTTTTGTCTGACAGCTGTTTTGGCTGATAGCTGTTTGCTGGCCGATTTACCACATTAAAAGTGATCAATACCTGTTTTCCAACGGGTTTGGAGGCGGATCAGACCAAAAAGAGGCAGTTTGGTGTCGGCTCCAAAAACTGAAATTTCCTTGACCCCGCGGTCAAGGTTTTTTTCAAATCCCCCCTCCTCCACTGTTTTGGCTGACAGCTGTTTGCTGGCCGATTTAGCACATTAAAAGTGATCAATACCTGTTTTCCAACGGGTTTGGAGGCGGATCAGACCAAAAAGAGGCAGTTTGGTGTCGGCTCCAAAAACTGAAATTTCCTTGACCCCCCGGTCAAGCTTTCTTTCAAATCCCCCCTCCTCCACTGTTTTGTCTGACAGCTGTTAAAAGTGATCAATACCTGTTTTCCAACGGGTTTGGAGGCGGATCAGACCAAAAAGAGGCAGTTTGGTGTCGGCTCCAAAAACTGAAATTTCCTTGACCCCGCGGTCAAGGTTTTTTTCAAATCCCCCCTCCTCCACTGTTTTGGCTGACAGCTGTTAAAAGT
Organism: Pempheris klunzingeri; assembly: GCF_042242105.1. Classification (NCBI taxonomy): domain Eukaryota; kingdom Metazoa; phylum Chordata; class Actinopteri; order Acropomatiformes; family Pempheridae; genus Pempheris; species Pempheris klunzingeri. The sequence goes on along the minus strand of NC_092021.1, from coordinate 4,677,690 downwards.
GATCAATACCTGTTTTCCAACGGGTTTGGAGGCGGATCAGACCAAAAAGAGGCAGTTTGGTGTCGGCTCCAAAAACTGAAATTTCCTTGACCCCGCGGTCAAGGTTTTTTTCAAATCCCCCCTCCTCCACTGTTTTGGCTGACAGCTGTTTGCTGGCCGATTTACCACATTAAAAGTGATCAATACCTGTTTTCCAACGGGTTTGGAGGCGGATCAGACCAAAAAGAGGCAGTTTGGTGTCGGCTCCAAAAACGGAAATTTTCTTGACCCCGCGGTCAAGGTTTTTTTCAAATCCCCCCTCCTCCACTGTTTTGGCTGACAGCTGTTTGCTGGCCGATTTACCACATTAAAAGTGATCAATACCTGTTTTCCAACGGGTTTGGAGGCGGATCAGACCAAAAAGAGGCAGTTTGGTGTCGGCTCCAAAAACGGAAACTTCCTTGACCCCGCGGTCAAGGTTTTTTTCAAATCCCCCCTCCTCCACTGTTTTGGCTGACAGCTGTTAAAAGTGATCAATACCTGTTTTCCAACGGGTTTGGAGGCGGATCAGACCAAAAAGAGGCAGTTTGGTGTCGGCTCCAAAAACTGAAATTTCCTTGACCCCGCGGTCAAGGTTTTTTTCAAATCCCCCCTCCTCCACTGTTTTGGCTGACAGCTGTTTTGGCTGACAGCTGTTTGCTGGCCGATTTACCACATTAAAAGTGATCAATACCTGTTTTCCAACGGGTTTGGAGGCGGATCAGACCAAAAAGAGGCAGTTTGGTGTCGGCTCCAAAAACGGAAACTTCCTTGACCACGCGGTCAAGGTTTTTTTCAAATCCCCCCTCCTCCACTGTTTTGGCTGACAGCTGTTTGCTGGCCGATTTACCACATTAAAAGTGATCAATACCTGTTTTCCAACGGGTTTGGAGGTGGATCAGACCAAAAAGAGGCAGTTTGGTGTCGGCTCCAAAAACGGAAATTTCCTTGACCCCGCGGTCAAGGTTTTTTTCAAATCCGCCCTCCTCCACTGTTTTGGCTGACAGCTGTTTTGGCTGACAGCTGTTTGCTGGCCGATTTACCACATTAAAAGTGATCAATACCTGTTTTCCAACGGGTTTGGAGGCGGATCAGACCAAAAAGAGGCAGTTTGGTGTCGGCTCCAAAAACTGAAATTTCCTTGACCCCGCTGTCAAGGTTTTTTTCAAATCCCCCCTCCTCCACTGTTTTGGCTGACAGCTGTTTGCTGGCCGATTTACCACATTAAAAGTGATCAATACCTGTTTTCCAACGGGTTTGGAGGCGGATCAGACCAAAAAGAGGCAGTTTGGTGTCGGCTCCAAAAACGGAAATTTCCTTGACCCCGTTTTTCAAATCCCCCCTCCTCCACTGTTTTGGCTGACAGCTGTTTGCTGGCCGATTTACCACATTAAAAGTGATCAATACCTGTTTTCCAACGGGTTTGGAGGCGGATCAGACCAAAAAGAGGCACTTTGGTGTCGGCTCCAAAAACTGAAATTTCCTTGACCCCGTTTTTCAAATCCCCCCTCCTCCACTGTTTTGGCTGACAGCTGTTTGCTGGCCGATTTACCACATTAAAAGTGATCAATACCTGTTTTCCAACGGGTTTGGAGGCGGATCAGACCAAAAAGAGGCAGTTTGGTGTCGGCTCCAAAAACGGAAATTTCCTTGACCCCGCGGTCAAGGTTTTTTTCAAATCCCCCTTCCTCCACTGTTTTGTCTGACAGCTGTTTTGGCTGATAGCTGTTTGCTGGCCGATTTACCACATTAAAAGTGATCAATACCTGTTTTCCAACGGGTTTGGAGGCGGATCAGACCAAAAAGAGGCAGTTTGGTGTCGGCTCCAAAAACTGAAATTTCCTTGACCCCGCGGTCAAGGTTTTTTTCAAATCCCCCCTCCTCCACTGTTTTGGCTGACAGCTGTTTGCTGGCCGATTTACCACATTAAAAGTGATCAATACCTGTTTTCCAACGGGTTTGGAGGTGGATCAGACCAAAAAGAGGCACTTTGGTGTCGGCTCCAAAAACGGAAATTTCCTTGACCCCGCGGTCAAGGTTTTTTTCAAATCCGCCCTCCTCCACTGTTTTGGCTGACAGCTGTTTTGGCTGACAGCTGTTTGCTGGCCGATTTACCACATTAAAAGTGATCAATACCTGTTTTCCAACGGGTTTGGAGGCGGATCAGACCAAAAAGAGGCAGTTTGGTGTCGGCTCCAAAAACGGAAATTTCCTTGACCCCGCGGTCAAGGTTTTTTTCAAATCCCCCTTCCTCCACTGTTTTGTCTGACAGCTGTTTTGGCTGATAGCTGTTTGCTGGCCGATTTACCACATTAAAAGTGATCAATACCTGTTTTCCAACGGGTTTGGAGGCGGATCAGACCAAAAAGAGGCAGTTTGGTGTCGGCTCCAAAAACGGAAATTTCCTTGACCCCGTTTTTCAAATCCCCCCTCCTCCACTGTTTTGGCTGACAGCTGTTTGCTGGCCGATTTACCACATTAAAAGTGATCAATACCTGTTTTCCAACGGGTTTGGAGGCGGATCAGACCAAAAAGAGGCAGTTTGGTGTCGGCTCCAAAAACTGAAATTTCCTTGACCCCGCGGTCAAGGTTTTTTTCAAATCCCCCCTCCTCCACTGTTTTGGCTGACAGCTGTTTGCTGGCCGATTTACCACATTAAAAGTGATCAATACCTGTTTTCCGACGGGTTTGGAGGCGGATCAGACCAAAAAGAGGCACTTTGGTGTCAGCTCCAAAAACGGAAACTTCCTTGACCACGCCGTCAAGGTTTTTTTCAAATCCCCCCTCCTCCACTGTTTTGGCTGACAGCTGTTTTGGCTGACAGCTGTTTGCTGGCTGATTTACCACATTAAAAGTGATCAATACCTGTTTTCCAACGGGTTTGGAGGCGGATCAGACCAAAAAGAGGCAGTTTGGTGTCGGCTCCAAAAACGGAAACTTCCTTGGCCACGCGGTCAAGGTTTTTTTCAAATCCTCCCTCCTCCACTGTTTTGGCTGACAGCTGTTTGCTGGCCAATTTACCACATTGAAAGTGATCAATACCTGTTTTCCAACGGGTTTGGAGGCGGATCAGACCAAAAAGAGGCACTTTGGTGTCGGCTCCAAAAACGGAAACTTCCTTGACCACGCGGTCAAGGTTTTTTTCAAATCCCCCCTCCTCCACTGTTTTGGCTGACAGCTGTTTGCTGGCCGATTTACCACATTAAAAGTGATCAATACCTGTTTTCCAACAGGTTTGGAGGCGGATCAGACCAAAAAGAGGCAGTTTGGTGTCGGCTCCAAAAACTATAATTTCCTTGACCCTGTTTTTCAAATCCCCCCTCCTCCACTGTTTTGGCTGACAGGTGTTTGCTGGCCGATTTACCACATTAAAAGTGATCAATACCTGTTTTCCAACGGGTTTGGAGGAGGATCAGACCAAAAAGAGGCAGTTTGGTGTCGGCTCCAAAAACTGAAATTTCCTTGACCCCGTTTTTCAAATCCCCCCCTCCTCCACTGTTTTGGCTGACAGCTGTTTGCTGGCCAATTTACCACATTAAAAGTGATCAATACCTGTTTTCCAACGGGTTTGGAGGCGGATCAGACCAAAAAGAGGCAGTTTGGTGTCGGCTCCAAAAACTGAAATTTCCTTGACCCCGCAGTCAAGGTTTTTTTCAAATCCCCCCTCCTCCACTGTTTTGGCTGACAGCTTTTTGCTGGCCGATTTACCACATTAAAAGTGATCAATACCTGTTTTCCAACGGGTTTGGAGGCGGATCAGACCAAAAAGAGGCAGTTTGGTGTCGGCTCCAAAAACGGAAATTTCCTTGACCCCGCGGTCAAGGTTTTTTTCAAATCCCCCCTCCTCCACTGTTTTGTCTGACAGCTGTTTTGGCTGATAGCTGTTTGCTGGCCGATTTACCACATTAAAAGTGATCAATACCTGTTTTCCAACGGGTTTGGAGGCGGATCAGACCAAAAAGAGGCAGTTTGGTGTCGGCTCCAAAAACTGAAATTTCCTTGACCCCGCGGTCAAGGTTTTTTTCAAATCCCCCCTCCTCCACTGTTTTGGCTGACAGCTGTTTGCTGGCCGATTTAGCACATTAAAAGTGATCAATACCTGTTTTCCAACGGGTTTGGAGGCGGATCAGACCAAAAAGAGGCAGTTTGGTGTCGGCTCCAAAAACTGAAATTTCCTTGACCCCCCGGTCAAGCTTTCTTTCAAATCCCCCCTCCTCCACTGTTTTGTCTGACAGCTGTTAAAAGTGATCAATACCTGTTTTCCAACGGGTTTGGAGGCGGATCAGACCAAAAAGAGGCAGTTTGGTGTCGGCTCCAAAAACTGAAATTTCCTTGACCCCGCGGTCAAGGTTTTTTTCAAATCCCCCCTCCTCCACTGTTTTGGCTGACAGCTGTTAAAAGTGATCAATACCTGTTTTCCAACGGGTTTGGAGGCGGATCAGACCAAAAAGAGGCAGTTTGGTGTCGGCTCCAAAAACTGAAATTTCCTTGACCCCGCGGTCAAGGTTTTTTTCAAATCCCCCCTCCTCCACTGTTTTGGCTGACAGCTGTTTGCTGGCCGATTTACCACATTAAAAGTGATCAATACCTGTTTTCCAACGGGTTTGGAGGCGGATCAGACCAAAAAGAGGCAGTTTGGTGTCGGCTCCAAAAACGGAAATTTTCTTGACCCCGCGGTCAAGGTTTTTTTCAAATCCCCCCTCCTCCACTGTTTTGGCTGACAGCTGTTTGCTGGCCGATTTACCACATTAAAAGTGATCAATACCTGTTTTCCAACGGGTTTGGAGGCGGATCAGACCAAAAAGAGGCAGTTTGGTGTCGGCTCCAAAAACGGAAACTTCCTTGACCCCGCGGTCAAGGTTTTTTTCAAATCCCCCCTCCTCCACTGTTTTGGCTGACAGCTGTTAAAAGTGATCAATACCTGTTTTCCAACGGGTTTGGAGGCGGATCAGACCAAAAAGAGGCAGTTTGGTGTCGGCTCCAAAAACTGAAATTTCCTTGACCCCGCGGTCAAGGTTTTTTTCAAATCCCCCCTCCTCCACTGTTTTGGCTGACAGCTGTTTTGGCTGACAGCTGTTTGCTGGCCGATTTACCACATTAAAAGTGATCAATACCTGTTTTCCAACGGGTTTGGAGGCGGATCAGACCAAAAAGAGGCAGTTTGGTGTCGGCTCCAAAAACGGAAACTTCCTTGACCACGCGGTCAAGGTTTTTTTCAAATCCCCCCTCCTCCACTGTTTTGGCTGACAGCTGTTTGCTGGCCGATTTACCACATTAAAAGTGATCAATACCTGTTTTCCAACGGGTTTGGAGGTGGATCAGACCAAAAAGAGGCAGTTTGGTGTCGGCTCCAAAAACGGAAATTTCCTTGACCCCGCGGTCAAGGTTTTTTTCAAATCCGCCCTCCTCCACTGTTTTGGCTGACAGCTGTTTTGGCTGACAGCTGTTTGCTGGCCGATTTACCACATTAAAAGTGATCAATACCTGTTTTCCAACGGGTTTGGAGGCGGATCAGACCAAAAAGAGGCAGTTTGGTGTCGGCTCCAAAAACTGAAATTTCCTTGACCCCGCTGTCAAGGTTTTTTTCAAATCCCCCCTCCTCCACTGTTTTGGCTGACAGCTGTTTGCTGGCCGATTTACCACATTAAAAGTGATCAATACCTGTTTTCCAACGGGTTTGGAGGCGGATCAGACCAAAAAGAGGCAGTTTGGTGTCGGCTCCAAAAACGGAAATTTCCTTGACCCCGTTTTTCAAATCCCCCCTCCTCCACTGTTTTGGCTGACAGCTGTTTGCTGGCCGATTTACCACATTAAAAGTGATCAATACCTGTTTTCCAACGGGTTTGGAGGCGGATCAGACCAAAAAGAGGCACTTTGGTGTCGGCTCCAAAAACTGAAATTTCCTTGACCCCGTTTTTCAAATCCCCCCTCCTCCACTGTTTTGGCTGACAGCTGTTTGCTGGCCGATTTACCACATTAAAAGTGATCAATACCTGTTTTCCAACGGGTTTGGAGGCGGATCAGACCAAAAAGAGGCAGTTTGGTGTCGGCTCCAAAAACGGAAATTTCCTTGACCCCGCGGTCAAGGTTTTTTTCAAATCCCCCTTCCTCCACTGTTTTGTCTGACAGCTGTTTTGGCTGATAGCTGTTTGCTGGCCGATTTACCACATTAAAAGTGATCAATACCTGTTTTCCAACGGGTTTGGAGGCGGATCAGACCAAAAAGAGGCAGTTTGGTGTCGGCTCCAAAAACTGAAATTTCCTTGACCCCGCGGTCAAGGTTTTTTTCAAATCCCCCCTCCTCCACTGTTTTGGCTGACAGCTGTTTGCTGGCCGATTTACCACATTAAAAGTGATCAATACCTGTTTTCCAACGGGTTTGGAGGTGGATCAGACCAAAAAGAGGCACTTTGGTGTCGGCTCCAAAAACGGAAATTTCCTTGACCCCGCGGTCAAGGTTTTTTTCAAATCCGCCCTCCTCCACTGTTTTGGCTGACAGCTGTTTTGGCTGACAGCTGTTTGCTGGCCGATTTACCACATTAAAAGTGATCAATACCTGTTTTCCAACGGGTTTGGAGGCGGATCAGACCAAAAAGAGGCAGTTTGGTGTCGGCTCCAAAAACGGAAATTTCCTTGACCCCGCGGTCAAGGTTTTTTTCAAATCCCCCTTCCTCCACTGTTTTGTCTGACAGCTGTTTTGGCTGATAGCTGTTTGCTGGCCGATTTACCACATTAAAAGTGATCAATACCTGTTTTCCAACGGGTTTGGAGGCGGATCAGACCAAAAAGAGGCAGTTTGGTGTCGGCTCCAAAAACGGAAATTTCCTTGACCCCGTTTTTCAAATCCCCCCTCCTCCACTGTTTTGGCTGACAGCTGTTTGCTGGCCGATTTACCACATTAAAAGTGATCAATACCTGTTTTCCAACGGGTTTGGAGGCGGATCAGACCAAAAAGAGGCAGTTTGGTGTCGGCTCCAAAAACGGAAATTTCCTTGACCCCGCGGTCAAGGTTTTTTTCAAATCCCCCTTCCTCCACTGTTTTGTCTGACAGCTGTTTTGGCTGATAGCTGTTTGCTGGCCGATTTACCACATTAAAAGTGATCAATACCTGTTTTCCAACGGGTTTGGAGGCGGATCAGACCAAAAAGAGGCAGTTTGGTGTCGGCTCCAAAAACTGAAATTTCCTTGACCCCGCGGTCAAGGTTTTTTTCAAATCCCCCCTCCTCCACTGTTTTTGCTGACAGCTGTTTGCTGGCCGATTTACCACATTAAAAGTGATCAATACCTGTTTTCCAACGGGTTTGGAGGCGGATCAGACCAAAAAGAGGCAGTTTGGTGTCGGCTCCAAAAACTATAATTTCCTTGACCCCGTTTTTCAAATCCCCCCTCCTCCACTGTTTTGGCTGACAGCTGTTTGCTGGCCGATTTACCACATTAAAAGTGATCAATACCTGTTTTCCAACGGGTTTGGAGGCGGATCAGACCAAAAAGAGGCAGTTTGGTGTAGGCTCCAAAAACTGAAATTTCCTTGACCCCGTTTTTCAAATCCCCCCTCCTCCACTGTTTTGGCTGACAGCTGTTTGCTGGCCGATTTACCACATTAAAAGTGATCAATACCTGTTTTCCAACGGGTTTGGAGGCGGATCAGACCAAAAAGAGGCAGTTTGGTGTCGGCTCCAAAAACTGAAATTTCCTTGACCCCGCGGTCAAGGTTTTTTTCAAATCCCCCTTCCTCCACTGTTTTGTCTGACAGCTGTTTTGGCTGATAGCTGTTTGCTGGCCGATTTACCACATTAAAAGTGATCAATACCTGTTTTCCAACGGGTTTGGAGGTGGATCAGACCAAAAAGAGGCAGTTTGGTGTCGGCTCCAAAAACTGAAATTTCCTTGACCCCGCGGTCAAGGTTTTTTTTCAAATCCCCCCTCCTCCACTGTTTTTGCTGACAGCTGTTTGCTGGCCGATTTACCACATTAAAAGTGATCAATACCTGTTTTCCAACGCGTTTGGAGGCGGATCAGACCAAAAAGAGGCACTTTGGTGTCGGCTCCAAAAACTGAAATTTCCTTGACCCCGTTTTTCAAATCCCCCCTCCTCCACTGTTTTGGCTGACAGCTGTTTGCTGGCCGATTTACCACATTAAAAGTGATCAATACCTGTTTTCCAACGGGTTTGGAGGCGGATCAGACCAAAAAGAGGCAGTTTGGTGTCGGCTCCAAAAACGGAAATTTCCTTGACCCCGCGGTCAAGGTTTTTTTCAAATCCCCCTTCTTCCACTGTTTTGTCTGACAGCTGTTTTGGCTGATAGCTGTTTGCTGGCCGATTTACCACATTAAAAGTGATCAATACCTGTTTTCCAACGGGTTTGGAGGCGGATCAGACCAAAAAGAGGCAGTTTGGTGTCGGCTCCAAAAACTGAAATTTCCTTGACCCCGTTTTTCAAATCCCCCCTCCTCCACTGTTTTGGCTGACAGGTGTTTGCTGGCCGATTTACCACATTAAAAGTGATCAATACCTGTTTTCCAACGGGTTTGGAGGCGGATCAGACCAAAAAGAGGCAGTTTGGTGTCGGCTCCAAAAACTGAAATTTCCTTGACCCCGTTTTTCAAATCCCCCCCTCCTCCACTGTTTTGGCTGACAGCTGTTTGCTGGCCGATTTACCACATTAAAAGTGATCAATACCTGTTTTCCAACGGGTTTGGAGGCGGATCAGACCAAAAAGAGGCAGTTTGGTGTCGGCTCCAAAAACTGAAATTTCCTTGACCCCGCAGTCAAGGTTTTTTTCAAATCCCCCCTCCTCCACTGTTTTGTCTGACAGCTTTTTGCTGGCCGATTCACCACATTAAAAGTGATCAATACCTGTTTTCCAACGGGTTTGGAGGCGGATCAGACCAAAAAGAGGCAGTTTGGTGTCGGCTCCAAAAACGGAAATTTCCTTGACCCCGCGGTCAAGGTTTTTTTCAAATCCCCCCTCCTCCACTGTTTTGTCTGACAGCTGTTTTGGCTGATAGCTGTTTGCTGGCCGATTTACCACATTAAAAGTGATCAATACCTGTTTTCCAACGGGTTTGGAGGCGGATCAGACCAAAAAGAGGCAGTTTGGTGTCGGCTCCAAAAACTGAAATTTCCTTGACCCCGCGGTCAAGGTTTTTTTCAAATCCCCCCTCCTCCACTGTTTTGGCTGACAGCTGTTTGCTGGCCGATTTAGCACATTAAAAGTGATCAATACCTGTTTTCCAACGGGTTTGGAGGCGGATCAGACCAAAAAGAGGCAGTTTGGTGTCGGCTCCAAAAACTGAAATTTCCTTGACCCCCCGGTCAAGCTTTCTTTCAAATCCCCCCTCCTCCACTGTTTTGGCTGACAGCTGTTAAAAGTGATCAATACCTGTTTTCCAACGGGTTTGGAGGCGGATCAGACCAAAAAGAGGCAGTTTGGTGTCGGCTCCAAAAACTGAAATTTCCTTGACCCCGCGGTCAAGGTTTTTTTCAAATCCCCCCTCCTCCACTGTTTTGGCTGACAGCTGTTAAAAGTGATCACTACCTGTTTTCCAACGGGTTTGGAGGCGGATCAGACCAAAAAGAGGCAGTTTGGTGTCGGCTCCAAAAACTGAAATTTCCTTGACCCCGCGGTCAAGGTTTTTTTCAAATCCCCCCTCCTCCACTGTTTTGGCTGACAGCTGTTTGCTGGCCGATTTACCACATTAAAAGTGATCAATACCTGTTTTCCAACGGGTTTGGAGGCGGATCAGACCAAAAAGAGGCAGTTTGGTGTCGGCTCCAAAAACGGAAATTTTCTTGACCCCGCGGTCAAGGTTTTTTTCAAATCCCCCCTCCTCCACTGTTTTGGCTGACAGCTGTTTGCTGGCCGATTTACCACATTAAAAGTGATCAATACCTGTTTTCCAACGGGTTTGGAGGCGGATCAGACCAAAAAGAGGCAGTTTGGTGTCGGCTCCAAAAACGGAAACTTCCTTGACCCCGCGGTCAAGGTTTTTTTCAAATCCCCCCTCCTCCACTGTTTTGGCTGACAGCTGTTAAAAGTGATCAATACCTGTTTTCCAACGGGTTTGGAGGCGGATCAGACCAAAAAGAGGCAGTTTGGTGTCGGCTCCAAAAACTGAAATTTCCTTGACCCCGCGGTCAAGGTTTTTTTCAAATCCCCCCTCCTCCACTGTTTTGGCTGACAGCTGTTTTGGCTGACAGCTGTTTGCTGGCCGATTTACCACATTAAAAGTGATCAATACCTGTTTTCCAACGGGTTTGGAGGCGGATCAGACCAAAAAGAGGCAGTTTGGTGTCGGCTCCAAAAACGGAAACTTCCTTGACCACGCGGTCAAGGTTTTTTTCAAATCCCCCCTCCTCCACTGTTTTGGCTGACAGCTGTTTGCTGGCCGATTTACCACATTAAAAGTGATCAATACCTGTTTTCCAACGGGTTTGGAGGTGGATCAGACCAAAAAGAGGCAGTTTGGTGTCGGCTCCAAAAACGGAAATTTCCTTGACCCCGCGGTCAAGGTTTTTTTCAAATCCGCCCTCCTCCACTGTTTTGGCTGACAGCTGTTTTGGCTGACAGCTGTTTGCTGGCCGATTTACCACATTAAAAGTGATCAATACCTGTTTTCCAACGGGTTTGGAGGCGGATCAGACCAAAAAGAGGCAGTTTGGTGTCGGCTCCAAAAACTGAAATTTCCTTGACCCCGCTGTCAAGGTTTTTTTCAAATCCCCCCTCCTCCACTGTTTTGGCTGACAGCTGTTTGCTGGCCGATTTACCACATTAAAAGTGATCAATACCTGTTTTCCAACGGGTTTGGAGGCGGATCAGACCAAAAAGAGGCAGTTTGGTGTCGGCTCCAAAAACGGAAATTTCCTTGACCCCGTTTTTCAAATCCCCCCTCCTCCACTGTTTTGGCTGACAGCTGTTTGCTGGCCGATTTACCACATTAAAAGTGATCAATACCTGTTTTCCAACGGGTTTGGAGGCGGATCAGACCAAAAAGAGGCACTTTGGTGTCGGCTCCAAAAACTGAAATTTCCTTGACCCCGTTTTTCAAATCCCCCCTCCTCCACTGTTTTGGCTGACAGCTGTTTGCTGGCCGATTTACCACATTAAAAGTGATCAATACCTGTTTTCCAACGGGTTTGGAGGCGGATCAGACCAAAAAGAGGCAGTTTGGTGTCGGCTCCAAAAACGGAAATTTCCTTGACCCCGCGGTCAAGGTTTTTTTCAAATCCCCCTTCCTCCACTGTTTTGTCTGACAGCTGTTTTGGCTGATAGCTGTTTGCTGGCCGATTTACCACATTAAAAGTGATCAATACCTGTTTTCCAACGGGTTTGGAGGCGGATCAGACCAAAAAGAGGCAGTTTGGTGTCGGCTCCAAAAACTGAAATTTCCTTGACCCCGCGGTCAAGGTTTTTTTCAAATCCCCCCTCCTCCACTGTTTTGGCTGACAGCTGTTTGCTGGCCGATTTACCACATTAAAAGTGATCAATACCTGTTTTCCAACGGGTTTGGAAGTGGATCAGACCAAAAAGAGGCACTTTGGTGTCGGCTCCAAAAACGGAAATTTCCTTGACCCCGCGGTCAAGGTTTTTTTCAAATCCGCCCTCCTCCACTGTTTTGGCTGACAGCTGTTTTGGCTGACAGCTGTTTGCTGGCCGATTTACCACATTAAAAGTGATCAATACCTGTTTTCCAACGGGTTTGGAGGCGGATCAGACCAAAAAGAGGCAGTTTGGTGTCGGCTCCAAAAACGGAAATTTCCTTGACCCCGCGGTCAAGGTTTTTTTCAAATCCCCCTTCCTCCACTGTTTTGTCTGACAGCTGTTTTGGCTGATAGCTGTTTGCTGGCCGATTTACCACATTAAAAGTGATCAATACCTGTTTTCCAACGGGTTTGGAGGCGGATCAGACCAAAAAGAGGCAGTTTGGTGTCGGCTCCAAAAACGGAAATTTCCTTGACCCCGTTTTTCAAATCCCCCCTCCTCCACTGTTTTGGCTGACAGCTGTTTGCTGGCCGATTTACCACATTAAAAGTGATCAATACCTGTTTTCCAACGGGTTTGGAGGCGGATCAGACCAAAAAGAGGCAGTTTGGTGTCGGCTCCAAAAACGGAAATTTCCTTGACCCCGCGGTCAAGGTTTTTTTCAAATCCCCCTTCCTCCACTGTTTTGTCTGACAGCTGTTTTGGCTGATAGCTGTTTGCTGGCCGATTTACCACATTAAAAGTGATCAATACCTGTTTTCCAACGGGTTTGGAGGCGGATCAGACCAAAAAGAGGCAGTTTGGTGTCGGCTCCAAAAACGGAAATTTCCTTGACCCCGCGGTCAAGGTTTTTTTCAAATCCCCCTTCCTCCACTGTTTTGTCTGACAGCTGTTTTGGCTGATAGCTGTTTGCTGGCCGATTTACCACATTAAAAGTGATCAATACCTGTTTTCCAACGGGTTTGGAGGCGGATCAGACCAAAAAGAGGCAGTTTGGTGTCGGCTCCAAAAACTGAAATTTCCTTGACCCCGCGGTCAAGGTTTTTTTCAAATCCCCCCTCCTCCACTGTTTTTGCTGACAGCTGTTTGCTGGCCGATTTACCACATTAAAAGTGATCAATACCTGTTTTCCAACGGGTTTGGAGGCGGATCAGACCAAAAAGAGGCAGTTTGGTGTCGGCTCCAAAAACTATAATTTCCTTGACCCCGTTTTTCAAATCCCCCCTCCTCCACTGTTTTGGCTGACAGCTGTTTGCTGGCCGATTTACCACATTAAAAGTGATCAATACCTGTTTTCCAACGGGTTTGGAGGCGGATCAGACCAAAAAGAGGCAGTTTGGTGTAGGCTCCAAAAACTGAAATTTCCTTGACCCCGTTTTTCAAATCCCCCCTCCTCCACTGTTTTGGCTGACAGCTGTTTGCTGGCCGATTTACCACATTAAAAGTGATCAATACCTGTTTTCCAACGGGTTTGGAGGCGGATCAGACCAAAAAGAGGCAGTTTGGTGTCGGCTCCAAAAACGGAAATTTCCTTGACCCCGCGGTCAAGGTTTTTTTCAAATCCCCCCTCCTCCACTGTTTTGTCTGACAGCTGTTTTGGCTGATAGCTGTTTGCTGGCCGATTTACCACATTAAAAGTGATCAATACCTGTTTTCCAACGGGTTTGGAGGCGGATCAGACCAAAAAGAGGCAGTTTGGTGTCGGCTCCAAAAACTGAAATTTCCTTGACCCCGCGGTCAAGGTTTTTTTTCAAATCCCCCCTCCTCCACTGTTTTTGCTGACAGCTGTTTGCTGGCCGATTTACCACATTAAAAGTGATCAATACCTGTTTTCCAACGCGTTTGGAGGCGGATCAGACCAAAAAGAGGCACTTTGGTGTCGGCTCCAAAAACTGAAATTTCCTTGACCCCGTTTTTCAAATCCCCCCTCCTCCACTGTTTTGTCTGACAGCTGTTTTGGCTGATAGCTGTTTGCTGGCCGATTTACCACATTAAAAGTGATCAATACCTGTTTTCCAACGGGTTTGGAGGCGGATCAGACCAAAAAGAGGCAGTTTGGTGTCGGCTCCAAAAACTGAAATTTCCTTGACCCCGCGGTCAAGGTTTTTTTTCAAATCCCCCCTCCTCCACTGTTTTTGCTGACAGCTGTTTGCTGGCCGATTTACCACATTAAAAGTGATCAATACCTGTTTTCCAACGCGTTTGGAGGCGGATCAGACCAAAAAGAGGCACTTTGGTGTCGGCTCCAAAAACTGAAATTTCCTTGACCCCGTTTTTCAAATCCCCCCTCCTCCACTGTTTTGGCTGACAGCTGTTTGCTGGCCGATTTACCACATTAAAAGTGATCAATACCTGTTTTCCAACGGGTTTGGAGGCGGATCAGACCAAAAAGAGGCAGTTTGGTGTCGGCTCCAAAAACGGAAATTTCCTTGACCCCGCGGTCAAGGTTTTTTTCAAATCCCCCTTCCTCCACTGTTTTGTCTGACAGCTGTTTTGGCTGATAGCTGTTTGCTGGCCGATTTACCACATTAAAAGTGATCAATACCTGTTTTCCAACGGGTTTGGAGGCGGATCAGACCAAAAAGAGGCAGTTTGGTGTCGGCTCCAAAAACGGAAATTTCCTTGACCCCGCGGTCAAGGTTTTTTTCAAATCCCCCTTCCTCCACTGTTTTGTCTGACAGCTGTTTTGGCTGATAGCTGTTTGCTGGCCGATTTACCACATTAAAAGTGATCAATACCTGTTTTCCAACGGGTTTGGAGGCGGATCAGACCAAAAAGAGGCAGTTTGGTGTCGGCTCCAAAAACTGAAATTTCCTTGACCCCGCGGTCAAGGTTTTTTTCAAATCCCCCCTCCTCCACTGTTTTGGCTGACAGCTGTTTGCTGGCCGATTTAGCACATTAAAAGTGATCAATACCTGTTTTCCAACGGGTTTGGAGGCGGATCAGACCAAAAAGAGGCAGTTTGGTGTCGGCTCCAAAAACTGAAATTTCCTTGACCCCCCGGTCAAGCTTTCTTTCAAATCCCCCCTCCTCCACTGTTTTGGCTGACAGCTGTTAAAAGTGATCAATACCTGTTTTCCAACGGGTTTGGAGGCGGATCAGACCAAAAAGAGGCAGTTTGGTGTCGGCTCCAAAAACGGAAATTTCCTTGACCCCGCGGTCAAGGTTTTTTTCAAATCCCCCTTCCTCCACTGTTTTGTCTGACAGCTGTTTTGGCTGATAGCTGTTTGCTGGCCGATTTACCACATTAAAAGTGATCAATACCTGTTTTCCAACGGGTTTGGAGGCGGATCAGACCAAAAAGAGGCAGTTTGGTGTCGGCTCCAAAAACTGAAATTTCCTTGACCCCGCGGTCAAGGTTTTTTTCAAATCCCCCCTCCTCCACTGTTTTGGCTGACAGCTGTTTGCTGGCCGATTTACCACATTAAAAGTGATCAATACCTGTTTTCCAACGGGTTTGGAGGCGGATCAGACCAAAAAGAGGCAGTTTGGTGTCGGCTCCAAAAACGGAAATTTTCTTGACCCCGCGGTCAAGGTTTTTTTCAAATCCCCCCTCCTCCACTGTTTTGGCTGACAGCTGTTTGCTGGCCGATTTACCACATTAAAAGTGATCAATACCTGTTTTCCAACGGGTTTGGAGGCGGATCAGACCAAAAAGAGGCAGTTTGGTGTCGGCTCCAAAAACGGAAACTTCCTTGACCCCGCGGTCAAGGTTTTTTTCAAATCCCCCCTCCTCCACTGTTTTGGCTGACAGCTGTTAAAAGTGATCAATACCTGTTTTCCAACGGGTTTGGAGGCGGATCAGACCAAAAAGAGGCAGTTTGGTGTCGGCTCCAAAAACTGAAATTTCCTTGACCCCGCGGTCAAGGTTTTTTTCAAATCCCCCCTCCTCCACTGTTTTGGCTGACAGCTGTTTTGGCTGACAGCTGTTTGCTGGCCGATTTACCACATTAAAAGTGATCAATACCTGTTTTCCAACGGGTTTGGAGGCGGATCAGACCAAAAAGAGGCAGTTTGGTGTCGGCTCCAAAAACGGAAACTTCCTTGACCACGCGGTCAAGGTTTTTTTCAAATCCCCCCTCCTCCACTGTTTTGGCTGACAGCTGTTTGCTGGCCGATTTACCACATTAAAAGTGATCAATACCTGTTTTCCAACGGGTTTGGAGGTGGATCAGACCAAAAAGAGGCAGTTTGGTGTCGGCTCCAAAAACGGAAATTTCCTTGACCCCGCGGTCAAGGTTTTTTTCAAATCCGCCCTCCTCCACTGTTTTGGCTGACAGCTGTTTTGGCTGACAGCTGTTTGCTGGCCGATTTACCACATTAAAAGTGATCAATACCTGTTTTCCAACGGGTTTGGAGGCGGATCAGACCAAAAAGAGGCAGTTTGGTGTCGGCTCCAAAAACTGAAATTTCCTTGACCCCGCTGTCAAGGTTTTTTTCAAATCCCCCCTCCTCCACTGTTTTGGCTGACAGCTGTTTGCTGGCCGATTTACCACATTAAAAGTGATCAATACCTGTTTTCCAACGGGTTTGGAGGCGGATCAGACCAAAAAGAGGCAGTTTGGTGTCGGCTCCAAAAACGGAAATTTCCTTGACCCCGTTTTTCAAATCCCCCCTCCTCCACTGTTTTGGCTGACAGCTGTTTGCTGGCCGATTTACCACATTAAAAGTGATCAATACCTGTTTTCCAACGGGTTTGGAGGCGGATCAGACCAAAAAGAGGCACTTTGGTGTCGGCTCCAAAAACTGAAATTTCCTTGACCCCGCGGTCAAGGTTTTTTTCAAATCCCCCCTCCTCCACTGTTTTTGCTGACAGCTGTTTGCTGGCCGATTTACCACATTAAAAGTGATCAATACCTGTTTTCCAACGCGTTTGGAGGCGGATCAGACCAAAAAGAGGCACTTTGGTGTCGGCTCCAAAAACTGAAATTTCCTTGACCCCGTTTTTCAAATCCCCCCTCCTCCACTGTTTTGGCTGACAGCTGTTTGCTGGCCGATTTACCACATTAAAAGTGATCAATACCTGTTTTCCAACGGGTTTGGAGGCGGATCAGACCAAAAAGAGGCAGTTTGGTGTCGGCTCCAAAAACGGAAATTTCCTTGACCCCGCGGTCAAGGTTTTTTTCAAATCCCCCTTCTTCCACTGTTTTGTCTGACAGCTGTTTTGGCTGATAGCTGTTTGCTGGCCGATTTACCACATTAAAAGTGATCAATACCTGTTTTCCAACGGGTTTGGAGGCGGATCAGACCAAAAAGAGGCAGTTTGGTGTCGGCTCCAAAAACTGAAATTTCCTTGACCCCGTTTTTCAAATCCCCCCTCCTCCACTGTTTTGGCTGACAGCTGTTTGCTGGCCGATTTACCACATTAAAAGTGATCAATACCTGTTTTCCAACGGGTTTGGAGGCGGATCAGACCAAAAAGAGGCAGTTTGGTGTCGGCTCCAAAAACTGAAATTTCCTTGACCCCGCGGTCAAGGTTTTTTTCAAATCCCCCTTCCTCCACTGTTTTGTCTGACAGCTGTTTTGGCTGATAGCTGTTTGCTGGCCGATTTACCACATTAAAAGTGATCAATACCTGTTTTCCAACGGGTTTGGAGGCGGATCAGACCAAAAAGAGGCAGTTTGGTGTCGGCTCCAAAAACTGAAATTTCCTTGACCCCGCGGTCAAGGTTTTTTTCAAATCCCCCCTCCTCCACTGTTTTGGCTGACAGCTGTTTGCTGGCCGATTTAGCACATTAAAAGTGATCAATACCTGTTTTCCAACGGGTTTGGAGGCGGATCAGACCAAAAAGAGGCAGTTTGGTGTCGGCTCCAAAAACTGAAATTTCCTTGACCCCCCGGTCAAGCTTTCTTTCAAATCCCCCCTCCTCCACTGTTTTGGCTGACAGCTGTTAAAAGTGATCAATACCTGTTTTCCAACGGGTTTGGAGGCGGATCAGACCAAAAAGAGGCAGTTTGGTGTCGGCTCCAAAAACGGAAATTTCCTTGACCCCGCGGTCAAGGTTTTTTTCAAATCCCCCTTCCTCCACTGTTTTGTCTGACAGCTGTTTTGGCTGATAGCTGTTTGCTGGCCGATTTACCACATTAAAAGTGATCAATACCTGTTTTCCAACGGGTTTGGAGGCGGATCAGACCAAAAAGAGGCAGTTTGGTGTCGGCTCCAAAAACTGAAATTTCCTTGACCCCGCGGTCAAGGTTTTTTTCAAATCCCCCCTCCTCCACTGTTTTGGCTGACAGCTGTTTGCTGGCCGATTTACCACATTAAAAGTGATCAATACCTGTTTTCCAACGGGTTTGGAGGCGGATCAGACCAAAAAGAGGCAGTTTGGTGTCGGCTCCAAAAACGGAAATTTTCTTGACCCCGCGGTCAAGGTTTTTTTCAAATCCCCCCTCCTCCACTGTTTTGGCTGACAGCTGTTTGCTGGCCGATTTACCACATTAAAAGTGATCAATACCTGTTTTCCAACGGGTTTGGAGGCGGATCAGACCAAAAAGAGGCAGTTTGGTGTCGGCTCCAAAAACGGAAACTTCCTTGACCCCGCGGTCAAGGTTTTTTTCAAATCCCCCCTCCTCCACTGTTTTGGCTGACAGCTGTTAAAAGTGATCAATACCTGTTTTCCAACGGGTTTGGAGGCGGATCAGACCAAAAAGAGGCAGTTTGGTGTCGGCTCCAAAAACTGAAATTTCCTTGACCCCGCGGTCAAGGTTTTTTTCAAATCCCCCCTCCTCCACTGTTTTGGCTGACAGCTGTTTTGGCTGACAGCTGTTTGCTGGCCGATTTACCACATTAAAAGTGATCAATACCTGTTTTCCAACGGGTTTGGAGGCGGATCAGACCAAAAAGAGGCAGTTTGGTGTCGGCTCCAAAAACGGAAACTTCCTTGACCACGCGGTCAAGGTTTTTTTCAAATCCCCCCTCCTCCACTGTTTTGGCTGACAGCTGTTTGCTGGCCGATTTACCACATTAAAAGTGATCAATACCTGTTTTCCAACGGGTTTGGAGGTGGATCAGACCAAAAAGAGGCAGTTTGGTGTCGGCTCCAAAAACGGAAATTTCCTTGACCCCGCGGTCAAGGTTTTTTTCAAATCCGCCCTCCTCCACTGTTTTGGCTGACAGCTGTTTTGGCTGACAGCTGTTTGCTGGCCGATTTACCACATTAAAAGTGATCAATACCTGTTTTCCAACGGGTTTGGAGGCGGATCAGACCAAAAAGAGGCAGTTTGGTGTCGGCTCCAAAAACTGAAATTTCCTTGACCCCGCTGTCAAGGTTTTTTTCAAATCCCCCCTCCTCCACTGTTTTGGCTGACAGCTGTTTGCTGGCCGATTTACCACATTAAAAGTGATCAATACCTGTTTTCCAACGGGTTTGGAGGCGGATCAGACCAAAAAGAGGCAGTTTGGTGTCGGCTCCAAAAACGGAAATTTCCTTGACCCCGTTTTTCAAATCCCCCCTCCTCCACTGTTTTGGCTGACAGCTGTTTGCTGGCCGATTTACCACATTAAAAGTGATCAATACCTGTTTTCCAACGGGTTTGGAGGCGGATCAGACCAAAAAGAGGCACTTTGGTGTCGGCTCCAAAAACTGAAATTTCCTTGACCCCGTTTTTCAAATCCCCCCTCCTCCACTGTTTTGGCTGACAGCTGTTTGCTGGCCGATTTACCACATTAAAAGTGATCAATACCTGTTTTCCAACGGGTTTGGAGGCGGATCAGACCAAAAAGAGGCAGTTTGGTGTCGGCTCCAAAAACGGAAATTTCCTTGACCCCGCGGTCAAGGTTTTTTTCAAATCCCCCTTCCTCCACTGTTTTGTCTGACAGCTGTTTTGGCTGATAGCTGTTTGCTGGCCGATTTACCACATTAAAAGTGATCAATACCTGTTTTCCAACGGGTTTGGAGGCGGATCAGACCAAAAAGAGGCAGTTTGGTGTCGGCTCCAAAAACTGAAATTTCCTTGACCCCGCGGTCAAGGTTTTTTTCAAATCCCCCCTCCTCCACTGTTTTGGCTGACAGCTGTTTGCTGGCCGATTTACCACATTAAAAGTGATCAATACCTGTTTTCCAACGGGTTTGGAGGTGGATCAGACCAAAAAGAGGCACTTTGGTGTCGGCTCCAAAAACGGAAATTTCCTTGACCCCGCGGTCAAGGTTTTTTTCAAATCCGCCCTCCTCCACTGTTTTGGCTGACAGCTGTTTTGGCTGACAGCTGTTTGCTGGCCGATTTACCACATTAAAAGTGATCAATACCTGTTTTCCAACGGGTTTGGAGGCGGATCAGACCAAAAAGAGGCAGTTTGGTGTCGGCTCCAAAAACGGAAATTTCCTTGACCCCGCGGTCAAGGTTTTTTTCAAATCCCCCTTCCTCCACTGTTTTGTCTGACAGCTGTTTTGGCTGATAGCTGTTTGCTGGCCGATTTACCACATTAAAAGTGATCAATACCTGTTTTCCAACGGGTTTGGAGGCGGATCAGACCAAAAAGAGGCAGTTTGGTGTCGGCTCCAAAAACGGAAATTTCCTTGACCCCGTTTTTCAAATCCCCCCTCCTCCACTGTTTTGGCTGACAGCTGTTTGCTGGCCGATTTACCACATTAAAAGTGATCAATACCTGTTTTCCAACGGGTTTGGAGGCGGATCAGACCAAAAAGAGGCAGTTTGGTGTCGGCTCCAAAAACGGAAATTTCCTTGACCCCGCGGTCAAGGTTTTTTTCAAATCCCCCTTCCTCCACTGTTTTGTCTGACAGCTGTTTTGGCTGATAGCTGTTTGCTGGCCGATTTACCACATTAAAAGTGATCAATACCTGTTTTCCAACGGGTTTGGAGGCGGATCAGACCAAAAAGAGGCAGTTTGGTGTCGGCTCCAAAAACGGAAATTTCCTTGACCCCGCGGTCAAGGTTTTTTTCAAATCCCCCTTCCTCCACTGTTTTGTCTGACAGCTGTTTTGGCTGATAGCTGTTTGCTGGCCGATTTACCACATTAAAAGTGATCAATACCTGTTTTCCAACGGGTTTGGAGGCGGATCAGACCAAAAAGAGGCAGTTTGGTGTCGGCTCCAAAAACTGAAATTTCCTTGACCCCGCGGTCAAGGTTTTTTTCAAATCCCCCCTCCTCCACTGTTTTTGCTGACAGCTGTTTGCTGGCCGATTTACCACATTAAAAGTGATCAATACCTGTTTTCCAACGGGTTTGGAGGCGGATCAGACCAAAAAGAGGCAGTTTGGTGTCGGCTCCAAAAACTATAATTTCCTTGACCCCGTTTTTCAAATCCCCCCTCCTCCACTGTTTTGGCTGACAGCTGTTTGCTGGCCGATTTACCACATTAAAAGTGATCAATACCTGTTTTCCAACGGGTTTGGAGGCGGATCAGACCAAAAAGAGGCAGTTTGGTGTAGGCTCCAAAAACTGAAATTTCCTTGACCCCGTTTTTCAAATCCCCCCTCCTCCACTGTTTTGGCTGACAGCTGTTTGCTGGCCGATTTACCACATTAAAAGTGATCAATACCTGTTTTCCAACGGGTTTGGAGGCGGATCAGACCAAAAAGAGGCAGTTTGGTGTCGGCTCCAAAAACGGAAATTTCCTTGACCCCGCGGTCAAGGTTTTTTTCAAATCCCCCCTCCTCCACTGTTTTGTCTGACAGCTGTTTTGGCTGATAGCTGTTTGCTGGCCGATTTACCACATTAAAAGTGATCAATACCTGTTTTCCAACGGGTTTGGAGGCGGATCAGACCAAAAAGAGGCAGTTTGGTGTCGGCTCCAAAAACTGAAATTTCCTTGACCCCGCGGTCAAGGTTTTTTTCAAATCCCCCCTCCTCCACTGTTTTTGCTGACAGCTGTTTGCTGGCCGATTTACCACATTAAAAGTGATCAATACCTGTTTTCCAACGGGTTTGGAGGCGGATCAGACCAAAAAGAGGCAGTTTGGTGTCGGCTCCAAAAACTATAATTTCCTTGACCCCGTTTTTCAAATCCCCCCTCCTCCACTGTTTTGGCTGACAGCTGTTTGCTGGCCGATTTACCACATTAAAAGTGATCAATACCTGTTTTCCAACGGGTTTGGAGGCGGATCAGACCAAAAAGAGGCAGTTTGGTGTAGGCTCCAAAAACTGAAATTTCCTTGACCCCGTTTTTCAAATCCCCCCTCCTCCACTGTTTTGGCTGACAGCTGTTTGCTGGCCGATTTACCACATTAAAAGTGATCAATACCTGTTTTCCAACGGGTTTGGAGGCGGATCAGACCAAAAAGAGGCAGTTTGGTGTCGGCTCCAAAAACGGAAATTTCCTTGACCCCGCGGTCAAGGTTTTTTTCAAATCCCCCCTCCTCCACTGTTTTGTCTGACAGCTGTTTTGGCTGATAGCTGTTTGCTGGCCGATTTACCACATTAAAAGTGATCAATACCTGTTTTCCAACGGGTTTGGAGGCGGATCAGACCAAAAAGAGGCAGTTTGGTGTCGGCTCCAAAAACTGAAATTTCCTTGACCCCGCGGTCAAGGTTTTTTTTCAAATCCCCCCTCCTCCACTGTTTTTGCTGACAGCTGTTTGCTGGCCGATTTACCACATTAAAAGTGATCAATACCTGTTTTCCAACGCGTTTGGAGGCGGATCAGACCAAAAAGAGGCACTTTGGTGTCGGCTCCAAAAACTGAAATTTCCTTGACCCCGTTTTTCAAATCCCCCCTCCTCCACTGTTTTGTCTGACAGCTGTTTTGGCTGATAGCTGTTTGCTGGCCGATTTACCACATTAAAAGTGATCAATACCTGTTTTCCAACGGGTTTGGAGGCGGATCAGACCAAAAAGAGGCAGTTTGGTGTCGGCTCCAAAAACTGAAATTTCCTTGACCCCGCGGTCAAGGTTTTTTTTCAAATCCCCCCTCCTCCACTGTTTTTGCTGACAGCTGTTTGCTGGCCGATTTACCACATTAAAAGTGATCAATACCTGTTTTCCAACGCGTTTGGAGGCGGATCAGACCAAAAAGAGGCACTTTGGTGTCGGCTCCAAAAACGGAAATTTCCTTGACCCCGTTTTTCAAATCCCCCCTCCTCCACTGTTTTGGCTGACAGCTGTTTGCTGGCCGATTTACCACATTAAAAGTGATCAATACCTGTTTTCCAACGGGTTTGGAGGCGGATCAGACCAAAAAGAGGCAGTTTGGTGTCGGCTCCAAAAACGGAAATTTCCTTGACCCCGCGGTCAAGGTTTTTTTCAAATCCCCCTTCCTCCACTGTTTTGTCTGACAGCTGTTTTGGCTGATAGCTGTTTGCTGGCCGATTTACCACATTAAAAGTGATCAATACCTGTTTTCCAACGGGTTTGGAGGCGGATCAGACCAAAAAGAGGCAGTTTGGTGTCGGCTCCAAAAACGGAAATTTCCTTGACCCCGCGGTCAAGGTTTTTTTCAAATCCCCCTTCCTCCACTGTTTTGTCTGACAGCTGTTTTGGCTGATAGCTGTTTGCTGGCCGATTTACCACATTAAAAGTGATCAATACCTGTTTTCCAACGGGTTTGGAGGCGGATCAGACCAAAAAGAGGCAGTTTGGTGTCGGCTCCAAAAACTGAAATTTCCTTGACCCCGCGGTCAAGGTTTTTTTCAAATCCCCCCTCCTCCACTGTTTTTGCTGACAGCTGTTTGCTGGCCGATTTACCACATTAAAAGTGATCAATACCTGTTTTCCAACGCGTTTGGAGGCGGATCAGACCAAAAAGAGGCACTTTGGTGTCGGCTCCAAAAACTGAAATTTCCTTGACCCCGTTTTTCAAATCCCCCCTCCTCCACTGTTTTGGCTGACAGCTGTTTGCTGGCCGATTTACCACATTAAAAGTGATCAATACCTGTTTTCCAACGGGTTTGGAGGCGGATCAGACCAAAAAGAGGCAGTTTGGTGTCGGCTCCAAAAACGGAAATTTCCTTGACCCCGCGGTCAAGGTTTTTTTCAAATCCCCCTTCTTCCACTGTTTTGTCTGACAGCTGTTTTGGCTGATAGCTGTTTGCTGGCCGATTTACCACATTAAAAGTGATCAATACCTGTTTTCCAACGGGTTTGGAGGCGGATCAGACCAAAAAGAGGCAGTTTGGTGTCGGCTCCAAAAACTGAAATTTCCTTGACCCCGTTTTTCAAATCCCCCCTCCTCCACTGTTTTGGCTGACAGCTGTTTGCTGGCCGATTTACCACATTAAAAGTGATCAATACCTGTTTTCCAACGGGTTTGGAGGCGGATCAGACCAAAAAGAGGCAGTTTGGTGTCGGCTCCAAAAACGGAAATTTCCTTGACCCCGCGGTCAAGGTTTTTTTCAAATCCCCCTTCCTCCACTGTTTTGTCTGACAGCTGTTTTGGCTGATAGCTGTTTGCTGGCCGATTTACCACATTAAAAGTGATCAATACCTGTTTTCCAACGGGTTTGGAGGCGGATCAGACCAAAAAGAGGCAGTTTGGTGTCGGCTCCAAAAACTGAAATTTCCTTGACCCCGCGGTCAAGGTTTTTTTCAAATCCCCCCTCCTCCACTGTTTTTGCTGACAGCTGTTTGCTGGCCGATTTACCACATTAAAAGTGATCAATACCTGTTTTCCAACGCGTTTGGAGGCGGATCAGACCAAAAAGAGGCACTTTGGTGTCGGCTCCAAAAACTGAAATTTCCTTGACCCCGTTTTTCAAATCCCCCCTCCTCCACTGTTTTGGCTGACAGCTGTTTGCTGGCCGATTTACCACATTAAAAGTGATCAATACCTGTTTT
Source organism: Pempheris klunzingeri (assembly GCF_042242105.1). NCBI lineage: Eukaryota > Metazoa > Chordata > Actinopteri > Acropomatiformes > Pempheridae > Pempheris > Pempheris klunzingeri. The sequence continues at coordinate 4,653,459 of NC_092021.1, read as the reverse complement.
CCAACGGGTTTGGAGGCGGATCAGACCAAAAAGAGGCAGTTTGGTGTCGGCTCCAAAAACGGAAATTTCCTTGACCCCGCGGTCAAGGTTTTTTTCAAATCCCCCCTCCTCCACTGTTTTGTCTGACAGCTGTTTTGGCTGATAGCTGTTTGCTGGCCGATTTACCACATTAAAAGTGATCAATACCTGTTTTCCAACGGGTTTGGAGGCGGATCAGACCAAAAAGAGGCAGTTTGGTGTCGGCTCCAAAAACTGAAATTTCCTTGACCCCGCGGTCAAGGTTTTTTTCAAATCCCCCCTCCTCCACTGTTTTGGCTGACAGCTGTTTGCTGGCCGATTTACCACATTAAAAGTGATCAATACCTGTTTTCCAACGGGTTTGGAGGCGGATCAGACCAAAAAGAGGCAGTTTGGTGTCAGCTCCAAAAACTGAAATTTCCTTGACCCCGCGGTCAAGGTTTTTTTCAAATCCCCCCTCCTCCACTGTTTTGGCTGACAGCTGTTAAAAGTGATCAATACCTGTTTTCCAACGGGTTTGGAGGCGGATCAGACCAAAAAGAGGCACTTTGGTGTCGGCTCCAAAAACTGAAATTTCCTTGACCCCGCGGTCAAGGTTTTTTTCAAATCCCCCCTCCTCCACTGTTTTGGCTGACAGCTGTTTGCTGGCCGATTTACCACATTAAAAGTGATCAATACCTGTTTTCCGACGGGTTTGGAGGCGGATCAGACCAAAAAGAGGCACTTTGGTGTCGGCTCCAAAAACTATAATTTCCTTGACCCCGTTTTTCAAATCCCCCCTCCTCCACTGTTTTGGCTGACAGCTTTTTGCTGGCCGATTTACCACATTAAAAGTGATCAATACCTGTTTTCCAACGGGTTTGGAGGCGGATCAGACCAAAAAGAGGCAGTTTGGTGTCGGCTCCAAAAACTGAAATTTCCTTGACCCCGCGGTCAAGGTTTTTTTCAAATCCCCCCTCCTCCACTGTTTTGGCTGACAGCTGTTTGCTGGCCGATTTACCACATTAAAAGTGATCAATACCTGTTTTCCAACGGGTTTGGAGGCGGATCAGACCAAAAAGAGGCAGTTTGGTGTCGGCTCCAAAAACTGAAATTTCCTTGACCCCGTTTTTCAAATCCCCCCTCCTCCACTGTTTTGGCTGACAGCTGTTTGCTGGCCGATTTACCACATTAAAAGTGATCAATACCTGTTTTCCAACGGGTTTGGAGGCGGATCAGACCAAAAAGAGGCAGTTTGGTGTCGGCTCCAAAAACTATAATTTCCTTGACCCCGTTTTTCAAATCCCCCCTCCTCCACTGTTTTGGCTGACAGCTGTTTGCTGGCCGATTTACCACATTAAAAGTGATCAATACCTGTTTTCCAACGGGTTTGGAGGCGGATCAGACCAAAAAGAGGCAGTTTGGTGTCGGCTCCAAAAACGGAAATTTCCTTGACCCGGGGTCAAGGTTTTTTTCAAATCCCCCCTCCTCCACTGTTTTGTCTGACAGCTGTTTGCTGGCCGATTTACCACATTAAAAGTGATCAATACCTGTTTTCCAACGGGTTTGGAGGCAGATCAGACCAAAAAGAGGCAGTTTGGTGTCGGCTCCAAAAACGGAAATTTCCTTGACCCCGCGGTCAAGGTTTTTTTCAAATCCCCCCTCCTCCACTGTTTTGTCTGACAGCTGTTTTGGCTGATAGCTGTTTGCTGGCCGATTTACCACATTAAAAGTGATCAATACCTGTTTTCCAACGGGTTTGGAGGCGGATCAGACCAAAAAGAGGCACTTTGGTGTCGGCTCCAAAAACTGAAATTTCCTTGACCCCGCGGTCAAGGTTTTTTTCAAATCCCCCCTCCTCCACTGTTTTGGCTGACAGCTGTTTGCTGGCCGATTTACCACATTAAAAGTGATCAATACCTGTTTTCCAACGGGTTTGGAGGCGGATCAGACCAAAAAGAGGCACTTTGGTGTCGGCTCCAAAAACGGAAACTTCCTTGACCCCGCGGTCAAGGTTTTTTTCAAATCCCCCCTCCTCCACTGTTTTGGCTGACAGCTGTTTTGGCTGACAGCTGTTTGCTGGCTGATTTACCACATTAAAAGTGATCAATACCTGTTTTCCAACGGGTTTGGAGGCGGATCAGACCAAAGAGAGGCACTTTGGTGTCGGCTCCAAAAACGGAAACTTCCTTGACCACGCGGTCAAGGTTTTTTTCAAATCCCCCCTCCTCCACTGTTTTGGCTGACAGCTGTTTGCTGGCCGATTTACCACATTAAAAGTGATCAATACCTGTTTTCCAACGGGTTTGGAGGCGGATCAGACCAAAAAGAGGCAGTTTGGTGTCGGCTCCAAAAACTGAAATTTCCTTGACCCCGCGGTCAAGGTTTTTTTCAAATCCCCCCTCCTCCACTGTTTTGGCTGACAGCTGTTAAAAGTGATCAATACCTGTTTTCCAACGGGTTTGGAGGCGGATCAGACCAAAAAGAGGCAGTTTGGTGTCGGCTCCAAAAACTGAAATTTCCTTGACCCCGCGGTCAAGGTTTTTTTCAAATCCCCCCTCCTCCACTGTTTTGGCTGACAGCTGTTTACTGGCCGATTTACCACATTAAAAGTGATCAATACCTGTTTTCCAACGGGTTTGGAGGCGGATCAGACCAAAAAGAGGCAGTTTGGTGTCGGCTCCAAAAACTGAAATTTTCTTGACCCCGCGGTCAAGGTTTTTTTCAAATCCCCCCTCCTCCACTGTTTTGGCTGACAGCTGTTTGCTGGCCGATTTACCACATTAAAAGTGATCAATACCTGTTTTCCAACGGGTTTGGAGGCGGATCAGACCAAAAAGAGGCAGTTTGGTGTCGGCTCCAAAAACTGAAATTTTCTTGACCCCGCGGTCAAGGTTTTTTTCAAATCCCCCCTCCTCCACTGTTTTGGCTGACAGCTGTTTGCTGGCCGATTTACCACATTAAAAGTGATCAATACCTGTTTTCCAACGGGTTTGGAGGCGGATCAGACCAAAAAGAGGCAGTTTGGTGTCGGCTCCAAAAACGGAAATTTTCTTGACCCCGCGGTCAAGGTTTTTTTCAAATCCCCCCTCCTCCACTGTTTTGGCTGACAGCTGTTTGCTGGCCGATTTACCACATTAAAAGTGATCAATACCTGTTTTCCAACGGGTTTGGAGGCGGATCAGACCAAAAAGAGGCAGTTTGGTGTCGGCTCCAAAAACGGAAATTTTCTTGACCCCGCGGTCAAGGTTTTTTTCAAATCCCCCCTCCTCCACTGTTTTGGCTGACAGCTGTTTGCTGGCCGATTTACCACATTAAAAGTGATCAATACCTGTTTTCCAACGGGTTTGGAGGCGGATCAGACCAAAAAGAGGCAGTTTGGTGTCGGCTCCAAAAACGGAAATTTCCTTGACCCCGCGGTCAAGGTTTTTTTCAAATCCCCCCTCCTCCACTGTTTTGGCTGACAGCTGTTTGCTGGCCGATTTACCACATTAAAAGTGATCAATACCTGTTTTCCAACGGGTTTGGAGGCGGATCAGACCAAAAAGAGGCAGTTTGGTGTCGGCTCCAAAAACGGAAATTTCCTTGACCCCGCGGTCAAGGTTTTTTTCAAATCCCCCCTCCTCCACTGTTTTGTCTGACAGCTGTTTTGGCTGATAGCTGTTTGCTGGCCGATTTACCACATTAAAAGTGATCAATACCTGTTTTCCAACGGGTTTGGAGGCGGATCAGACCAAAAAGAGGCAGTTTGGTGTCGGCTCCAAAAACGGAAATTTCCTTGACCCCGCGGTCAAGGTTTTTTTCAAATCCCCCCTCCTCCACTGTTTTGGCTGACAGCTGTTTGCTGGCCGATTTACCACATTAAAAGTGATCAATACCTGTTTTCCAACGGGTTTGGAGGCGGATCAGACCAAAAAGAGGCAGTTTGGTGTCGGCTCCAAAAACGGAAATTTCCTTGACCCCGCGGTCAAGGTTTTTTTCAAATCCCCCCTCCTCCACTGTTTTGGCTGACAGCTGTTTGCTGGCCGATTTACCACATTAAAAGTGATCAATACCTGTTTTCCAACGGGTTTGGAGGCGGATCAGACCAAAAAGAGGCAGTTTGGTGTCGGCTCCAAAAACGGAAATTTCCTTGACCCCGCGGTCAAGGTTTTTTTCAAATCCCCCCTCCTCCACTGTTTTGTCTGACAGCTGTTTTGGCTGATAGCTGTTTGCTGGCCGATTTACCACATTAAAAGTGATCAATACCTGTTTTCCAACGGGTTTGGAGGCGGATCAGACCAAAAAGAGGCAGTTTGGTGTCGGCTCCAAAAACTATAATTTCCTTGACCCCGTTTTTCAAATCCCCCCTCCTCCACTGTTTTGGCTGACAGCTGTTTGCTGGCCGATTTACCACATTAAAAGTGATCAATACCTGTTTTCCAACGGGTTTGGAGGCGGATCAGACCAAAAAGAGGCAGTTTGGTGTCGGCTCCAAAAACGGAAATTTCCTTGACCCCGCGGTCAAGGTTTTTTTCAAATCCCCCCTCCTCCACTGTTTTGGCTGACAGCTGTTTGCTGGCCGATTTACCACATTAAAAGTGATCAATACCTGTTTTCCAACGGGTTTGGAGGCGGATCAGACCAAAAAGAGGCAGTTTGGTGTCGGCTCCAAAAACTGAAATTTCCTTGACCCCGCGGTCAAGGTTTTTTTCAAATCCCCCCTCCTCCACTGTTTTGGCTGACAGCTGTTTGCTGGCCGATTTACCACATTAAAAGTGATCAATACCTGTTTTCCAACGGGTTTGGAGGCGGATCAGACCAAAAAGAGGCACTTTGGTGTCGGCTCCAAAAACGGAAATTTCCTTGACCCCGCGGTCAAGGTTTTTTTCAAATCCCCCCTCCTCCACTGTTTTGGCTGACAGCTGTTTGCTGGCCGATTTACCACATTAAAAGTGATCAATACCTGTTTTCCAACGGGTTTGGAGGCGGATCAGACCAAAAAGAGGCAGTTTGGTGTCGGCTCCAAAAACTATAATTTCCTTGACCCCGTTTTTCAAATCCCCCCTCCTCCACTGTTTTGGCTGACAGCTGTTTGCTGGCCGATTTACCACATTAAAAGTGATCAATACCTGTTTTCCAACGGGTTTGGAGGCGGATCAGACCAAAAAGAGGCAGTTTGGTGTCGGCTCCAAAAACGGAAATTTCCTTGACCCCGCGGTCAAGGTTTTTTTCAAATCCCCCCTCCTCCACTGTTTTGGCTGACAGCTGTTTGCTGGCCGATTTACCACATTAAAAGTGATCAATACCTGTTTTCCAACGGGTTTGGAGGCGGATCAGACCAAAAAGAGGCAGTTTGGTGTCGGCTCCAAAAACGGAAATTTCCTTGACCCCGCGGTCAAGGTTTTTTTCAAATCCCCCCTCCTCCACTGTTTTGGCTGACAGCTGTTTGCTGGCCGATTTACCACATTAAAAGTGATCAATACCTGTTTTCCAACGGGTTTGGAGGCGGATCAGACCAAAAAGAGGCAGTTTGGTGTCGGCTCCAAAAACGGAAATTTCCTTGACCCCGCGGTCAAGGTTTTTTTCAAATCCCCCCTCCTCCACTGTTTTGGCTGACAGCTGTTTGCTGGCCGATTTACCACATTAAAAGTGATCAATACCTGTTTTCCAACGGGTTTGGAGGCGGATCAGACCAAAAAGAGGCAGTTTGGTGTCGGCTCCAAAAACGGAAATTTCCTTGACCCCGCGGTCAAGGTTTTTTTCAAATCCCCCCTCCTCCACTGTTTTGGCTGACAGCTGTTTGCTGGCCGATTTACCACATTAAAAGTGATCAATACCTGTTTTCCAACGGGTTTGGAGGCGGATCAGACCAAAAAGAGGCAGTTTGGTGTCGGCTCCAAAAACGGAAATTTTCTTGACCCCGCGGTCAAGGTTTTTTTCAAATCCCCCCTCCTCCACTGTTTTGGCTGACAGCTGTTTGCTGGCCGATTTACCACATTAAAAGTGATCAATACCTGTTTTCCAACGGGTTTGGAGGCGGATCAGACCAAAAAGAGGCAGTTTGGTGTCGGCTCCAAAAACGGAAATTTCCTTGACCCCGCGGTCAAGGTTTTTTTCAAGTCCCCCCTCCTCCACTGTTTTGGCTGACAGCTGTTTGCTGGCCGATTTACCACATTAAAAGTGATCAATACCTGTTTTCCAACGGGTTTGGAGGCGGATCAGACCAAAAAGAGGCACTTTGGTGTCGGCTCCAAAAACTGAAATTTCCTTGACCCCGCGGTCAAGGTTTTTTTCAAATCCCCCCTCCTCCACTGTTTTGGCTGACAGCTGTTTGCTGGCCGATTTACCACATTAAAAGTGATCAATACCTGTTTTCCAACGGGTTTGGAGGCGGATCAGACCAAAAAGAGGCAGTTTGGTGTCGGCTCCAAAAACTATAATTTCCTTGACCCCGTTTTTCAAATCCCCCCTCCTCCACTGTTTTGGCTGACAGCTGTTTGCTGGCCGATTTACCACATTAAAAGTGATCAATACCTGTTTTCCAACGGGTTTGGAGGCGGATCAGACCAAAAAGAGGCAGTTTGGTGTCGGCTCCAAAAACGGAAATTTCCTTGACCCCGCGGTCAAGGTTTTTTTCAAATCCCCCCTCCTCCACTGTTTTGGCTGACAGCTGTTTGCTGGCCGATTTACCACATTAAAAGTGATCAATACCTGTTTTCCAACGGGTTTGGAGGCGGATCAGACCAAAAAGAGGCAGTTTGGTGTCGGCTCCAAAAACTGAAATTTCCTTGACCCCGCGGTCAAGGTTTTTTTCAAATCCCCCCTCCTCCACTGTTTTGGCTGACAGCTGTTTGCTGGCCGATTTACCACATTAAAAGTGATCAATACCTGTTTTCCAACGGGTTTGGAGGCGGATCAGACCAAAAAGAGGCAGTTTGGTGTCGGCTCCAAAAACGGAAATTTCCTTGACCCCGCGGTCAAGGTTTTTTTCAAATCCCCCCTCCTCCACTGTTTTGGCTGACAGCTGTTTGCTGGCCGATTTACCACATTAAAAGTGATCAATACCTGTTTTCCAACGGGTTTGGAGGCGGATCAGACCAAAAAGAGGCAGTTTGGTGTCGGCTCCAAAAACGGAAATTTCCTTGACCCCGTTTTTCAAATCCCCCCTCCTCCACTGTTTTGGCTGACAGCTGTTTGCTGGCCGATTTACCACATTAAAAGTGATCAATACCTGTTTTCCAACGGGTTTGGAGGCGGATCAGACCAAAAAGAGGCAGTTTGGTGTCGGCTCCAAAAACGGAAATTTCCTTGACCCCGCGGTCAAGGTTTTTTTCAAATCCCCCTTCCTCCACTGTTTTGTCTGACAGCTGTTTTGGCTGATAGCTGTTTGCTGGCCGATTTACCACATTAAAAGTGATCAATACCTGTTTTCCAACGGGTTTGGAGGCGGATCAGACCAAAAAGAGGCAGTTTGGTGTCGGCTCCAAAAACGGAAATTTTCTTGACCCCGCGGTCAAGGTTTTTTTCAAATCCCCCCTCCTCCACTGTTTTGGCTGACAGCTGTTTGCTGGCCGATTTACCACATTAAAAGTGATCAATACCTGTTTTCCAACGGGTTTGGAGGCGGATCAGACCAAAAAGAGGCAGTTTGGTGTCGGCTCCAAAAACGGAAATTTTCTTGACCCCGCGGTCAAGGTTTTTTTCAAATCCCCCCTCCTCCACTGTTTTGGCTGACAGCTGTTAAAAGTGATCAATACCTGTTTTCCAACGGGTTTGGAGGCGGATCAGACCAAAAAGAGGCAGTTTGGTGTCGGCTCCAAAAACTGAAATTTCCTTGACCCCGCGGTCAAGGTTTTTTTCAAATCCCCCCTCCTCCACTGTTTTGGCTGACAGCTGTTTTGGCTGACAGCTGTTTGCTGGCCGATTTACCACATTAAAAGTGATCAATACCTGTTTTCCAACGGGTTTGGAGGCGGATCAGACCAAAAAGAGGCAGTTTGGTGTCGGCTCCAAAAACGGAAACTTCCTTGACCACGCGGTCAAGGTTTTTTTCAAATCCCCCCTCCTCCACTGTTTTGGCTGACAGCTGTTTGCTGGCCGATTTACCACATTAAAAGTGATCAATACCTGTTTTCCAACGGGTTTGGAGGCGGATCAGACCAAAAAGAGGCAGTTTGGTGTCGGCTCCAAAAACTATAATTTCCTTGACCCCGTTTTTCAAATCCCCCCTCCTCCACTGTTTTGGCTGACAGCTGTTTGCTGGCCGATTTACCACATTAAAAGTGATCAATACCTGTTTTCCAACGGGTTTGGAGGCGGATCAGACCAAAAAGAGGCAGTTTGGTGTCGGCTCCAAAAACGGAAATTTCCTTGACCCCGCGGTCAAGGTTTTTTTCAAATCCCCCCTCCTCCACTGTTTTGGCTGACAGCTGTTTGCTGGCCGATTTACCACATTAAAAGTGATCAATACCTGTTTTCCAACGGGTTTGGAGGCGGATCAGACCAAAAAGAGGCAGTTTGGTGTCGGCTCCAAAAACGGAAATTTCCTTGACCCCGCGGTCAAGGTTTTTTTCAAATCCCCCCTCCTCCACTGTTTTGGCTGACAGCTGTTTGCTGGCCGATTTACCACATTAAAAGTGATCAATACCTGTTTTCCAACGGGTTTGGAGGCGGATCAGACCAAAAAGAGGCAGTTTGGTGTCGGCTCCAAAAACGGAAATTTCCTTGACCCCGCGGTCAAGGTTTTTTTCAAATCCCCCTTCCTCCACTGTTTTGTCTGACAGCTGTTTTGGCTGATAGCTGTTTGCTGGCCGATTTACCACATTAAAAGTGATCAATACCTGTTTTCCAACGGGTTTGGAGGCGGATCAGACCAAAAAGAGGCAGTTTGGTGTCGGCTCCAAAAACTGAAATTTTCTTGACCCCGCGGTCAAGGTTTTTTTCAAATCCCCCCTCCTCCACTGTTTTGGCTGACAGCTGTTTGCTGGCCGATTTACCACATTAAAAGTGATCAATACCTGTTTTCCAACGGGTTTGGAGGCGGATCAGACCAAAAAGAGGCAGTTTGGTGTCGGCTCCAAAAACTGAAATTTTCTTGACCCCGCGGTCAAGGTTTTTTTCAAATCCCCCCTCCTCCACTGTTTTGGCTGACAGCTGTTTGCTGGCCGATTTACCACATTAAAAGTGATCAATACCTGTTTTCCAACGGGTTTGGAGGCGGATCAGACCAAAAAGAGGCAGTTTGGTGTCGGCTCCAAAAACGGAAATTTCCTTGACCCCGCGGTCAAGGTTTTTTTCAAGTCCCCCCTCCTCCACTGTTTTGGCTGACAGCTGTTTGCTGGCCGATTTACCACATTAAAAGTGATCAATACCTGTTTTCCAACGGGTTTGGAGGCGGATCAGACCAAAAAGAGGCACTTTGGTGTCGGCTCCAAAAACTGAAATTTCCTTGACCCCGCGGTCAAGGTTTTTTTCAAATCCCCCCTCCTCCACTGTTTTGGCTGACAGCTGTTTGCTGGCCGATTTACCACATTAAAAGTGATCAATACCTGTTTTCCAACGGGTTTGGAGGCGGATCAGACCAAAAAGAGGCAGTTTGGTGTCGGCTCCAAAAACGGAAATTTCCTTGACCCCGCGGTCAAGGTTTTTTTCAAATCCCCCCTCCTCCACTGTTTTGGCTGACAGCTGTTTGCTGGCCGATTTACCACATTAAAAGTGATCAATACCTGTTTTCCAACGGGTTTGGAGGCGGATCAGACCAAAAAGAGGCAGTTTGGTGTCGGCTCCAAAAACGGAAATTTTCTTGACCCCGCGGTCAAGGTTTTTTTCAAATCCCCCCTCCTCCACTGTTTTGGCTGACAGCTGTTTGCTGGCCGATTTACCACATTAAAAGTGATCAATACCTGTTTTCCAACGGGTTTGGAGGCGGATCAGACCAAAAAGAGGCAGTTTGGTGTCGGCTCCAAAAACTGAAATTTTCTTGACCCCGCGGTCAAGGTTTTTTTCAAATCCCCCCTCCTCCACTGTTTTGGCTGACAGCTGTTTGCTGGCCGATTTACCACATTAAAAGTGATCAATACCTGTTTTCCAACGGGTTTGGAGGCGGATCAGACCAAAAAGAGGCAGTTTGGTGTCGGCTCCAAAAACGGAAATTTTCTTGACCCCGCGGTCAAGGTTTTTTTCAAATCCCCCCTCCTCCACTGTTTTGGCTGACAGCTGTTTGCTGGCCGATTTACCACATTAAAAGTGATCAATACCTGTTTTCCAACGGGTTTGGAGGCGGATCAGACCAAAAAGAGGCAGTTTGGTGTCGGCTCCAAAAACGGAAATTTTCTTGACCCCGCGGTCAAGGTTTTTTTCAAATCCCCCCTCCTCCACTGTTTTGGCTGACAGCTGTTTGCTGGCCGATTTACCACATTAAAAGTGATCAATACCTGTTTTCCAACGGGTTTGGAGGCGGATCAGACCAAAAAGAGGCACTTTGGTGTCGGCTCCAAAAACTGAAATTTTCTTGACCCCGCGGTCAAGGTTTTTTTCAAATCCCCCCTCCTCCACTGTTTTGGCTGACAGCTGTTTGCTGGCCGATTTACCACATTAAAAGTGATCAATACCTGTTTTCCAACGGGTTTGGAGGCGGATCAGACCAAAAAGAGGCAGTTTGGTGTGGGCTCCAAAAACTGAAATTTTCTTGACCCCGCGGTCAAGGTTTTTTTCAAATCCCCCCTCCTCCACTGTTTTGGCTGACAGCTGTTTGCTGGCCGATTTACCACATTAAAAGTGATCAATACCTGTTTTCCAACGGGTTTGGAGGCGGATCAGACCAAAAAGAGGCAGTTTGGTGTCGGCTCCAAAAACGGAAATTTTCTTGACCCCGCGGTCAAGGTTTTTTTCAAATCCCCCCTCCTCCACTGTTTTGGCTGACAGCTGTTTGCTGGCCGATTTACCACATTAAAAGTGATCAATACCTGTTTTCCAACGGGTTTGGAGGCGGATCAGACCAAAAAGAGGCAGTTTGGTGTCGGCTCCAAAAACGGAAATTTCCTTGACCCCGCGGTCAAGGTTTTTTTCAAGTCCCCCCTCCTCCACTGTTTTGGCTGACAGCTGTTTGCTGGCCGATTTACCACATTAAAAGTGATCAATACCTGTTTTCCAACGGGTTTGGAGGCGGATCAGACCAAAAAGAGGCACTTTGGTGTCGGCTCCAAAAACGGAAATTTCCTTGACCCCGCGGTCAAGGTTTTTTTCAAATCCCCCCTCCTCCACTGTTTTGGCTGACAGCTGTTTGCTGGCCGATTTACCACATTAAAAGTGATCAATACCTGTTTTCCAACGGGTTTGGAGGCGGATCAGACCAAAAAGAGGCAGTTTGGTGTCGGCTCCAAAAACGGAAATTTCCTTGACCCCACGGTCAAGGTTTTTTTCAAATCCCCCCTCCTCCACTGTTTTGGCTGACAGCTGTTTGCTGGCCGATTTACCACATTAAAAGTGATCAATACCTGTTTTCCAACGGGTTTGGAGGCGGATCAGACCAAAAAGAGGCAGTTTGGTGTCGGCTCCAAAAACGGAAATTTCCTTGACCCCGCGGTCAAGGTTTTTTTCAAATCCCCCCTCCTCCACTGTTTTGTCTGACAGCTGTTTTGGCTGATAGCTGTTTGCTGGCCGATTTACCACATTAAAAGTGATCAATACCTGTTTTCCAACGGGTTTGGAGGCGGATCAGACCAAAAAGAGGCAGTTTGGTGTCGGCTCCAAAAACGGAAATTTCCTTGACCCCGTTTTTCAAATCCCCCCTCCTCCACTGTTTTGGCTGACAGCTGTTTGCTGGCCGATTTACCACATTAAAAGTGATCAATACCTGTTTTCCAACGGGTTTGGAGGCGGATCAGACCAAAAAGAGGCAGTTTGGTGTCGGCTCCAAAAACGGAAATTTCCTTGACCCCGCGGTCAAGGTTTTTTTCAAATCCCCCCTCCTCCACTGTTTTGGCTGACAGCTGTTTGCTGGCCGATTTACCACATTAAAAGTGATCAATACCTGTTTTCCAACGGGTTTGGAGGCGGATCAGACCAAAAAGAGGCAGTTTGGTGTCGGCTCCAAAAACTGAAATTTCCTTGACCCCGCGGTCAAGGTTTTTTTCAAATCCCCCCTCCTCCACTGTTTTGGCTGACAGCTGTTTGCTGGCCGATTTACCACATTAAAAGTGATCAATACCTGTTTTCCAACGGGTTTGGAGGCGGATCAGACCAAAAAGAGGCACTTTGGTGTCGGCTCCAAAAACGGAAATTTCCTTGACCCCGCGGTCAAGGTTTTTTTCAAATCCCCCCTCCTCCACTGTTTTGGCTGACAGCTGTTTGCTGGCCGATTTACCACATTAAAAGTGATCAATACCTGTTTTCCAACGGGTTTGGAGGCGGATCTTTCAAATCCCCCCTCCTCCACTGTTTTGGCTGACAGCTGTTTGCTGGTCGATTTACCACATTAAAAGTGATCAATACCTGTTTTCCAACGGGTTTGGAGGCGGATCAGACCAAAAAGAGGCAGTTTGGTGTCGGCTCCAAAAACGGAAATTTCCTTGACCCCGCGGTCAAGGTTTTTTTCAAATCCCCCCTCCTCCACTGTTTTGGCTGACAGCTGTTTGCTGGCCGATTTACCACATTAAAAGTGATCAATACCTGTTTTCCAACGGGTTTGGAGGCGGATCAGACCAAAAAGAGGCAGTTTGGTGTCGGCTCCAAAAACGGAAATTTCCTTGACCCCGCGGTCAAGGTTTTTTTCAAATCCCCCCTCCTCCACTGTTTTGGCTGACAGCTGTTTGCTGGCCGATTTACCACATTAAAAGTGATCAATACCTGTTTTCCAACGGGTTTGGAGGCGGATCAGACCAAAAAGAGGCAGTTTGGTGTCGGCTCCAAAAACGGAAATTTCCTTGACCCCGCGGTCAAGGTTTTTTTCAAATCCCCCCTCCTCCACTGTTTTGGCTGACAGCTGTTTGCTGGCCGATTTACCACATTAAAAGTGATCAATACCTGTTTTCCAACGGGTTTGGAGGCGGATCAGACCAAAAAGAGGCACTTTGGTGTCGGCTCCAAAAACGGAAATTTCCTTGACCCCGTTTTTCAAATCCCCCCTCCTCCACTGTTTTGGCTGACAGCTGTTTGCTGGCCGATTTACCACATTAAAAGTGATCAATACCTGTTTTCCAACGGGTTTGGAGGCGGATCAGACCAAAAAGAGGCAGTTTGGTGTCGGCTCCAAAAACGGAAATTTCCTTGACCCCGCGGTCAAGGTTTTTTTCAAATCCCCCTTCCTCCACTGTTTTGTCTGACAGCTGTTTTGGCTGATAGCTGTTTGCTGGCCGATTTACCACATTAAAAGTGATCAATACCTGTTTTCCAACGGGTTTGGAGGCGGATCAGACCAAAAAGAGGCAGTTTGGTGTCGGCTCCAAAAACTGAAATTTTCTTGACCCCGCGGTCAAGGTTTTTTTCAAATCCCCCCTCCTCCACTGTTTTGGCTGACAGCTGTTTTGGCTGACAGCTGTTTGCTGGCCGATTTACCATATTAAAAGTGATCAATACCTGTTTTCCAACGGGTTTGGAGGCGGATCAGACCAAAAAGAGGCACTTTGGTGTCGGCTCCAAAAACGGAAACTTCCTTGACCACGCGGTCAAGGTTTTTTTCAAATCCCCCCTCCTCCACTGTTTTGGCTGACAGCTGTTTGCTGGCCGATTTACCACATTAAAAGTGATCAATACCTGTTTTCCAAAGGGTTTGGAGGCGGATCAGACCAAAAAGAGGCAGTTTGGTGTCGGCTCCAAAAACGGAAATTTCCTTGACCCCGCGGTCAAGGTTTTTTTCAAATCCCCCTTCCTCCACTGTTTTGTCTGACAGCTGTTTTGGCTGATAGCTGTTTGCTGGCCGATTTACCACATTAAAAGTGATCAATACCTGTTTTCCAACGGGTTTGGAGGCGGATCAGACCAAAAAGAGGCAGTTTGGTGTCGGCTCCAAAAACTGAAATTTCCTTGACCCCGCGGTCAAGGTTTTTTTCAAATCCCCCCTCCTCCACTGTTTTGGCTGACAGCTGTTTGCTGGCCGATTTACCACATTAAAAGTGATCAATACCTGTTTTCCAACGGGTTTGGAGGCGGATCAGACCAAAAAGAGGCAGTTTGGTGTCGGCTCCAAAAACTGAAATTTTCTTGACCCCGCGGTCAAGGTTTTTTTCAAATCCCCCCTCCTCCACTGTTTTGGCTGACAGCTGTTTGCTGGCCGATTTACCACATTAAAAGTGATCAATACCTGTTTTCCAACGGGTTTGGAGGCGGATCAGACCAAAAAGAGGCAGTTTGGTGTCGGCTCCAAAAACGGAAATTTTCTTGACCCCGCGGTCAAGGTTTTTTTCAAATCCCCCCTCCTCCACTGTTTTGGCTGACAGCTGTTTGCTGGCCGATTTACCACATTAAAAGTGATCAATACCTGTTTTCCAACGGGTTTGGAGGCGGATCAGACCAAAAAGAGGCAGTTTGGTGTCGGCTCCAAAAACGGAAATTTCCTTGACCCCGCGGTCAAGGTTTTTTTCAAGTCCCCCCTCCTCCACTGTTTTGGCTGACAGCTGTTTGCTGGCCGATTTACCACATTAAAAGTGATCAATACCTGTTTTCCAACGGGTTTGGAGGCGGATCAGACCAAAAAGAGGCACTTTGGTGTCGGCTCCAAAAACTGAAATTTCCTTGACCCCGCGGTCAAGGTTTTTTTCAAATCCCCCCTCCTCCACTGTTTTGGCTGACAGCTGTTTGCTGGCCGATTTACCACATTAAAAGTGATCAATACCTGTTTTCCAACGGGTTTGGAGGCGGATCAGACCAAAAAGAGGCACTTTGGTGTCGGCTCCAAAAACGGAAATTTCCTTGACCCCGCGGTCAAGGTTTTTTTCAAATCCCCCCTCCTCCACTGTTTTGGCTGACAGCTGTTTGCTGGCCGATTTACCACATTAAAAGTGATCAATACCTGTTTTCCAACGGGTTTGGAGGCGGATCAGACCAAAAAGAGGCAGTTTGGTGTCGGCTCCAAAAACGGAAATTTCCTTGACCCCGCGGTCAAGGTTTTTTTCAAATCCCCCCTCCTCC